>NC_137085.1:27271155-27933655 GCF_951640355.1 Cnephaeus nilssonii | reverse complement strand
AATTTACTAAAACCATTGCTATAATATAGTTATTATTTAAAAAACACTTTCTATCATCAACAGTTCTTTTTCTGAGAAGATGGTAAACCCATCAACTGTTCATAAAGACCTTTCTTAGGAAGAGTGTCTCTCCTTAAACAGAGTCATAATTCAGGTACAAGGAAAGAAGATTTATATATGTATCCATAAGAAAATATCTCCTAAATTTTTTTTGTTGTTGCTGCTGTTTTTTGTTTGTTTTGTTTTGTTGTTACCTATTCTGGTTTCAGTAAATCCATCTTTTACAAATTTATTGAAGTTTTTTTGGTTTTTTAAAGTTATATCTCTATAAATGTAAAGATGGAGAATACTCAACTTTTAAGGGAAAAGACATGGACTTTAGTTCTTGAGATTTTGTTTGGTTTTGTTTTAATTCTCTTTTTACTCTGTTTCATAGAGGAGTGAAAGTTAGAAAGTGATTAGGCAAAAGATGGCAGCAGACATCAGAAATACCTTATGTAACCACAGTGAAGTCTTAAAGGCAGTTGCTATTAAATTGTTTTCTATCATACTACCAAGGTTCAAAATGTTCTTTAAAAAGGTGTACTTGGTGAGTCTCATTGATTTTAACCACTGCTGTTCATTTATCAGTTTAACTGAGTAATGGCTCTTAATCACATCTTAGTGCCCAAAACTTCTAACCCGAAAAGAAAAAAAGAGAGAGAAAACTTTGTTACTGGCTTTCTGACAATGGCAGGGAGTGTGTTAAACCAGTGTAAAATTCAATTAAACTGTCTAGCCAGGTTTTTGAAGCTGAAATGCAGACCCTTTCTGTTAAGCTTCTTATTTTCCTGTGACCGACACCGGTGGATGCTGGGTTATGCCAAAACCAACAGGCTGTAAAGTACCTTGTTTCATGCTCCCAGCTGATCAATATTTTTATTTTCCAGGCTTGCCCAGAAATCTGGAGGCAGTATCACCTAACGGTGAGTAGAAACACCTTTTTTATTTTCCCCAAGACCTAGCCTATTTACCCTTCTCTGAACTGCTGACCATAAAATATAGACAAGCATCTTCTGCTGGAAGATAATAAACATCTGAAGAGTTTTTGCACTGAGAGAGCAATAATATACTTTTTCTCTTCTCCCCTGCCCACTACTCTATCCTTTATCTTCCTGTTCTTAAAAGATTTTGATTGTGTTTTATTGCTCACATCGTTTAATGATTACGTCATTTAACCCAGTCTTCCTGGGTTAAATTCAAATTAAAGAGGGAAAAGTATATGCTAGGAACCATAAAAAAATAATAGTAATCTAGTGTCTAATATATTGTATCATCTACAGTCCACAAGCATACAGTCCACAATATCTTCCATTATCAATTTTCTGGCTTTACTGAAATATTTACATATATTTCTAATAAAGGTAGACAAAGCTTAGTATATCTTTCATACAGAACAATTCAACTGTCATATGCTTAAGCCCCTCTTGACTTATTCAACGTGTATAAATATCTGCTTAATACTATTCAAGTTATTCAGTTCTCTGCTTTCCTTTTTATTGTGATTTTAGGCTAAGTAGAAGCAGAAAACATTGTTATGGAATCAGTTTACTAATGCTCAATATTATGAAGTCAGTTCACTTCTAATAGTCACCTTAAATAATTTTGAGAGTTCACCAAAACCCTGCTAGTCATTTCTTTTAATGTATTAAGTATGCTGTGCTGAGCAAGAGACAATAATAAAAATTACTTTTAATTTTAAAATTATACAATGTAATTAAAAGCTATTTTCTTAAAGATTAACATATTTAAAAGTTTTCTTTATGGAAGACAGGTAGTAAAAATAGAAAAGGCAAAGTTTTTACAAAACATGTCTTTTTACTGCTCTCCTCTTTATGAAATAAAAGGTAAACCAATAAGTAGACTTATACTACCAATATGTCTTACCACAGTCCCAAGAAGCAAGGAATAATATCAGGTAGTTTGTTCCTACATTCTGTTATCACTGTTTAATTTATTTAAAGATTCTTAGTAGAAAGCTATAATTACTCAGCTATCCCTCAATCCCAGATTGGGTTTTCTTAAAGTCTTCACTATAAAACTAAAATGTATATACACACACACACACCCATATATGTACACATATATTTTTACAGATGTAACTTATAGATACATTATATCTGTGCTTATGTATCATTTTTTTATCTTAACACTGTGGTGAAATTCTTATAGTCTAAACTTGATTGGAATTCAACCATATTATACTTTCAAGATCACAGTCACTCTTTGTATAGCATTTTTATCAGTATTTTAATTAAGTAATAGCCTAATGGATTTGATATTGCATTTCTTTTCCCTTTTCCCCTAACTTAGAGAATTCCAATCCTGAAAACTTGAAGTGATGGTAGTACTATTTTAAAGCCACTCTTTTCATTATTTGCATTTATATTCTTTTATATAACTCTCATAGAAGATTAGAAATTGGTGTTTAGTATAACATAAATATTTGAATATTTGTTTAATATTGTAGCTTTTAAAAAACAAATTATAAAAAGAATAGTTACGAAAAAATTAGTGAAACAAAATGAATTATCTTGGAGAGAATAACATTATATTCTATCTATAGGTATAACAAAGTCATTTTGAAAAGTCTGTTTGTCTCAACCTAGAATATTGATTAATTTTCAAAATAATATTGGAGCAGCTATCCCAATTCATAATTATTAAGTCTAAACTAAAATTGGGAATAGTTTACTATGCAAGTATAAATGCAGAATTTGTATATTCAGAAATATGTGTACATATATATCAATCCATCTAAAATAAAATAGTTAAATAGTTATGTATATAGGCAGTATCCAAATGTGTACAATTAGGCAATATTTAATCTTGAATAAAAGCAGAATGCATGGTGAGTTTAGTCATCTTCAGTTCTTTTACTAGGCGATGGACTGCCATCTATTGACTCATAGTAGCCCTCACACTCGAATGTGGCATCAATCAGAGCAATGACCAAGTAATGAAACCTAGGTTAGAATTGCTGCTGTATATTGATTTAAACCAGTCTTCTTAAAACTCTGGAAATTTCTACACTTAATCATTGGTTAATTTCTTTTTCTAATCAAAGTATACATTTCTTACCCAAAATGAACTGTGCTTTTTGGGGGGGAGAAATGGATTAGTATATTCAGTTTGGAAATGTTTATTTGCATTTGAGAACTTTTCAGTTGCTTTTATCTGCCTTCCAATCAGGAAGACTAGAAGGACATTTACACCTAAAGTTTAGCAAATACAATTTAAGATCTATCTAGGAATCACTTTCCTTAAAAGTATTTTTTGAGCCCAGTCAGTGTGGCTCAGTGGTTAAGCGACGACGACGACGACCTAACCAGGAAATCACAGCACATGCCAGGGCTGCTGGCTTGATCCCCAGTGCGGGGCATGCAGGAGGCAGCCAATCACTGATTCTCTCTCATCATTGATGTTTCTCCCTCTGTCTCCCTTTCCCTTCCTCTCTGAAATCAATAAAAAAATATTTTTACAAAAAGGAAAAAATATATTTTTTTAAAGCTTAATAATACAAAGTATTATCTTTCAAACACATAAAAAGGTGATGAAGTTGATTGGTATAAGTAGGCTTGTGAAATTTATTTGAACACAAAAGGAAACATGTTCACTACTCAGCAATTTCATGAGAGATCAAATAAAGCATCCTTAACAACTTGTATGTGAATAGAATAGCTTTTTAACCAACTTGACTAGACTTCACTAGATTAATAAAAACTAAAACCATCATTCTAAAGGGCACATGCTAATAAAACTCTAAAACACTGCCTATATATCTATTACAAAATTGCCATATAATTTAAGGACTTTTAGATTATCACTTAGGAGACCTGCATGGGAAAAAGAAAAATATGATTTTTATTTCCCAAGTAGTTTACGTATTTACCTCCTTCAGAATGTTTAGAAAGGTTTTTAAATCTTCAATAATATAGCACTGTTCTTGTATTTTAATTTGTTATATTTTCAAATTTTGGTAATGTCTGACTTTGAATATTCTTTTTCATTTTTTATTCTAGATAAAATCCCCCCACACACACACTCCCCTTTAACTATTCAAGAAGGGAAGTCCCTTTCCCTACCCCCTGTCATTTCTAGGCTCATTTATATTAAAAATCCTAGGCCAAAATGGCCACCAACAGAGTTTTACAACCAACAGAATCTTTAACTGGTAGAGGCTATAATTTGACATGCCTTGGACATTTTGTTCATCTTGATTTTAATCTACTTAAAAAAGTAGCTAGGAGTTTGCTACTTTGGGGCCGAATGTATTAAGAACCAAAAAGGACAATACATCTTTTATGTTTAATTTTGCCCTTGGATTTCTTTGTGTGCATTGTTAAAATGTGTTACAACCTGCTACCTTTTACTTTAACTAAAAGTTTAAGCAGAAAGGAAGAATTACATTTTAAATGATTCTTTATATATAACATTTAAATGCCTAGAATTCACACTTCAAAAAGTAAAATACTTGTTGTCAGAGAAATGGGGAGTAAAGTTTCCTTGCCTTCCTTTCTAGCCTAGAAGAGGCTTGTGACCAGAGGTTACTAGCAGTTAATAGTAGTCTTACCTGAACTAGCTGAATGCCAGAGTGTATCTTATGGATCATAATTTAAAATACCACTTAGTTTTGCCACTCAAGTTTTTCTCTCCTACCCTGGAAACATCAGTTTAGAAATGTTTTCTGGGTTCTCACAGTATGGAAATGAGATTTTTTTACTCTAAACGAGAATGTAACTCTCTAAAGCATCCTATGCCGTACCACCTAGTAGGTAACCCAAAATGTCAACAGATTTAAATTTAACTTTAGAAACATGTTGTATGGTCCAAAAGAAAGGAAAAAGAAAGTGGAATTTGATTGTGAGGCTATAGCCACAGAAGTCTTTTTTCTGAAATTATTGTGATGTAAGATAGGGTGGGTAACAATTTTCTAGTTGCCTAATACTAAAA
This sequence comes from Cnephaeus nilssonii, assembly GCF_951640355.1. NCBI lineage: Eukaryota > Metazoa > Chordata > Mammalia > Chiroptera > Vespertilionidae > Cnephaeus > Cnephaeus nilssonii. The sequence continues at coordinate 27,928,663 of NC_137085.1, read as the reverse complement.
TGGAATTTTTTAATAAGTTAAAATGTGAAATAAAGAGTTTCAAGAAGTCTCCCTCCAGCCAGAATATTTTCTTTTCATGAAAAAAAGAAAACGGGCTCTTAATTGGATAGATGTTGGGAATTCTAAATCTCTTTCTGAGAGCTCTTTGGCTACATAACAGAACTGCAGAACCCAAGGATCTCATCTGCATGGTAGATATCAAGTGATATGTCTCGTGTGTGTGTGTGTGTGTGTGTGTGTGTGTGTGTGTGTGTGTGTGTGTGTGTGTGTTTAAGAATATAGAACTGGTTACATATTGTATTTTAAAATGTTAAATAACTCCAAAATAGAATGAGAAGTAGGCCTCACTCTATTTTGGAATTTTTTAAATCAACTTTTTCTTTGTACCATTTTTTGAGGCCCAGCATACAGATTATCCTAAAGTAACACTTATAAATTTATTTATTTTGATAGTTCACTTCACTTTGCCAACTTCCTCAAGATGTAGGAGTACTTTTTTTAAAAAAATTGTAGTTTTTTCCTCCATATCTGACATCACTATTTCAATGTTTTGACTGTTTAAGTGTTGCTGTTGAGATATTACATCTCTGTCAAATTTTCAGAGATTTCATTTTCATTAAAAATACCTTTAGTATTAAAACACTGCTGAGGTGAATGTAATTGTGCTCTGATGATTTAGAAGGCGCATGACTATTTTGTTGTACCTCAGGGCCATCTTTCCATTGTAGTACTACAAAATAAATCAGACTGCTTTATATTTAAAGTTACTTGTTGTCTGAATAAAAATAATTTTCTGAGTAAGCACCAATAAATTATTTTCTAATACTCCATCTGTGATAACCGAGATAGAAAATACATTTGGACGGTGACTAAAATTTTTAAAGATTTTTCAAGTGGAAATTTTCTGTGAATACTTTAATATTTATTTACCTGTTCTTAAAGAATTTAGGGTGAACATTTTGCTGGTGATTTTTTTACTTCAATCTTACCATGTTTTGAATTTAGTATAAAAGATAATTACTACATTTATAGAGTAGGTCAACTGATTTTTTTAAATCTCTATTTCCACTGGCATGTTGGACCACATCTTGCCAGAACTTATCATTCAAAGCAATTGGAAAATGCAATTTCAAAGCAAATGAAACCTGGAATTATCAATCTCAATAAATGAGATTCATTTAAAAATAAATACAATTTGCCAAATCATAAAAAAGCAATTTTCTAAAGCTTCTGTAAAAGGAAGAGGAAGTAAGTGAGTGTTGTGAATTATAAATGCATGTTATTTTTCCTCTCACAATGTTTCCTCAGACATTTAAACAATTCGTATACAAACTTATTTTTGAATGGAAGTACAATAAAATTATATAGATTTAGATATAATTTATTTCTATTTTTAGAGAGAACCTTCATATTTTCTTTTCAAACAGATTGAGGTGTCATCCCCTTAGAGAAATTCCCAACTTAATTGATTTTCAATATTTTAATGAAATTAATTTGCTTTAAATGGGAAATCAATACGACATATTCTGAGCAGGGTTTTTTTGTTTTTTGTTTTCTTTCTTTCTTTCTTGAAAAGTATGTAACATACACAATTTAGAAAACAGTCATTATAAATGTTTGGCCTGGAAGCAGCTGCCTTTTTGCCACCTTCTAAATATCTTTACTATTTTTATCACCCATTGTCCTGATTTCTGTTCATTTTTTCAGTAGTACATGTTGCTCAATAATAAACTAATTGAATCTGAGACTGTACTATAAACAGTAACTTCTTTTCTTCATTTGACCAAAAAAAGTCCCTGTGCTTTTTTATCTGCCCCAAAGGCTGGAGGCAAAGATGATTCCATTTAAGACTTAACATATTTTACTGTATCAGCTTCAAGTTTTACTTCTGTTTTAAAAATTTAAAGAAATACTTGTTGTAGTCTTCATTTTCTTACCTGTTAACAAATGGCCCTGATGGTGATAAAAAGATGGAAAATTACATTTGGACTCTTCGCTATCCTTTTCTCTGTTCCCTAGTATGTCCAACTTTATAATTATAGTTAGTCATTATAGGGGCAATTTCTTCTTGATACTTAAATTTTGTGGTAATTAAATGCCATTTCTAAGTATTTGTAATTTTAGTATACATAACTTTTAAAAATGTTTTCTTCTTTAAAAAAAGCACATACATTAGTCATATGATCCCAAAGGAAACTACTTTTTTTTTACTCACAATTCTACGCTTTGAAAAAGTTTTCCTGTTATGACAAAATGAATATAAACAAGTAGTCTGAGAATTTTCAGAATTCATGCAGTTTAACACTGCTCAGTATCTGACTGTATAACAAATTGCAATTTAAAAATCTAGAATGTGGCCTATTCTTTGCCATGTTAACTACACATAACAACCATAGAAGTATTATGTAGAATAATTTCAGCATATTTGAGTGATTATTTTTCATATGTACTTTGAACAGTTGATTCATGCCATTCCTTAAATAAATATATTCCAGGTGGTTGAGCTTGTCATAATCTTTTCTGGACATTTCAGTGGAAGTAGAGAAAGTATACTGGACCATTGACATGTGTATTAATATGTTCCTTTTACTAGCCATTGCATGTGAGTGATGTGGTAGATTACAGTAATTCCTAATAGATTAGGAATCATTTAGATACTGACAGTCATGATCAACCATAACCTTTAAGGGTTTTGGTTAATTATTTGAAGAATCTACAGGAAAAGATTCCTAAAAGACCCCCTGGACTTGTTGATATGAACACTCTCTAAACTAGTGTTATATTTCCTGTTGTGGTATAAACTTCAGTAGTAAACTTAAGTTGAATTAAGTTTATGGTTTTAAAACCTAAATCTTTTAAATGATCAAAAGTTAATGAATTGTGGATAAAATCCACCAGATTTTCTACTTAAAATTCATTTGATCCCCACGTACCAGAAAGTCATGAGAATTATGTTTTGAGTTATGTGTGCTTGTGTTTTCTTCCAACTATTTTGAGTTCAGCAATGGTCCTCCAAGACCCATAACTCTTTTCTTTTCTTTCTTCAGATATATCAAAAGTATTATATGGAGAAAATGCTCCATGTTTGGAGAACATTTAACTGGAAAAAATTAAATATGTTTGGGATTAAAATAGCCTTCACCTTAATAGGTATAACAATACACTGATAGGTCATCTTAAAAACATTCTGTGGGAATGATCAGAAATGAGCTCTGTAAAAAGAATTCACATGTGTGAATCAATTGATAATAAAGCTATCCAATTATTTTCATTCCTTTTTTCAAAAATCATGTAGAACTGAATCTATTAAATAGATTATAAGGTCATCTTTATAATTTTGTAATATATCCATGTCTATAAATACCCATTTTTATATTTTTCCTTTAATGTATTTGTAGATTACCCCACATGCCTTTTCAGTTAGGGGAACTATGCTTTGGATCTTTCCTTAAGTTTGTTCTTAGAAAAACATTTCATAAAATGGAGCTTGAGGGGCATATTTAGTTCTGAGGAAATTATTAGGGAATTTCCTTTTTTATCATAATATAGGGGAAAGAATACCAGCTTTGGAATCATTCGGTTCAAATTGTGGGTCTTTCATTTACTAGCTGTGCAAACCTAGTTAAAATATTTATCCTCTAAATTCTCGGTTTCTTCATCGGAAAAATGGGGACAGTGCCTTCTAGGGATATTGTAGGAATGCAATGAGATGATAAACGTAAAGTACTTAGCACAGTACCTAGCGCAAAGACTGTGTTCAACACCATGTCAACTCCAATGCTGCAAACCCGTGGACTCCTCACACCTGGAGAGATGGCCTCGGGACTGATAGCCCAAACTCGGATTATTGTAATGTCTTTGCCTAAGATGAGGAGATTCATAATGACCTCTTTACTCTCTCTCCTAAAAATGTTTCCTTCTTATAGTTATTGAAATTAAAATACTCACAAGCATTGTCTTTTGTTAACAAAATTATTTACCTCAGTTTTTATTTTCTAATTATTTATACTTTTCTTCTGGTCTAGAAATGTAGGTGGGTAACTTTTAACTAAATATAGCAAGCAAATTATTTTCTTAATTTGATTTGCTTAAAAAAATCATACAGACATTTATGAGTAGATCACAAAAAATCTTTAGGCTAACTTCCTTTCCTAATGAAAATGTCTGTATGAAATGTGTACCATACAAAGATACGACTATATCAGTTTGAAAAAAAAAATTAAGTGAATAAATGTATAATTCTTAAATGGTGATGTCAGTGTCAGCTGAATATAGTTATCTTTCATACGCTAAATTACATAAATCTTTGCTTCCTTTATAAATAATGAGAATAATATGAAATTAAATAATTCTCATACACAAATACCAATTATAATACTTTCTGCTAGGGGTAGAGGTTTTATGTTAATGAGATGAGGAATGAAACAAATAACATATCAGTTTTTTGCACTTTTGTAAAACTGCTTCATGCCTTCACATGACTGATGCCAGAAACCAGCCTGATTGCACAGCAGAATGCTGAGGTGTAAGCTTGGTCAGTTGTTTTGCAGATTCCCACCCATATTCTCCTACAAGTCCAGCAAAAAAGACAACACAAAACTGAGCACTGTCTCGGTGCATGGGATTTGTATTCTTTCAAAGAGCATTCCTGTTTTTTATGTTTGTTCTTTATTTTAAGGCAAGCAGGAGCTAAGGTGGAGCATATTGTTAAAGCAAGGAATCATCACTTCCCTCCTTTAAACAGGGCCTTACAGCTGTGGAATTCCCTGCCTTTGTGACTGATGGTTAAGAGTACTTTTCAGTAGAATAAGCAGGGCTGGGTGTGGGGAGGGGCATTTCTATGTGTTGTAAGTCATGTGGAGTCATACTAAAAATGAAAATCTTGGGGTTTATTTGGATCCCCTGTGTATTAGATAATAAATATAATAAAGCTATGGCTCTATTATTCCACAATTTTTTCAGTGATGATTTACGTACAATTGTATGAGATATATCTATATAGATGCAGATTTGAGTGTGTTAAAGACTTAATGTGGTTAGAAGATGTATATTAATGTGGCTTCTATGTTTAATAGTCCACTCCAGTAAACAGTCAGATAAAATATCCATGCATTCACACATGTATGTGTTCTTTCCTGTCCCTTCCCCCCACATCCTGTCTCCATGCCCCCCTCATCCCTCCACCCTGCATCCAAGCTTGTGGTCCTTTTCCATCCATGTACTAAAAGGTTCTTTGTAAACCAGGCCATTTGTCCATCATTGTTTGGGGTCCAAACAGTGGTAAGATACCCTGTCACCGATCCCGCGTCCTATGAATGGCAGCTCCTCTCCGGACAATTGGCGGAGGGGCCGAGAAATATTCCTGAGAGGATTATTTAACCTTTCAATTTAGAGGGCACAAAGCCTGGCTGATTAATGAACTTTCTGATGGGCGCCGATAAGCGGATCTATTTCTTTATTTCCCCTAAAAGTGATTCCTTCTCCTGTCCATATTACTATAATCTTAAACATAAAATGTGGCAAATAGATTAAAAACAGCACTAAAGAGTTTATCTGGCTGGCAAACTGAAGGAGCTAAATTAAAATTGGTAATGACAGCAGTGGCTCAGCCTCATATATGGTTTTTAAATGCACTGTGTATTTTGAAGAGACTTATTCTCCAGCATGCCTGGTAATGACTGCTTTTGGTGCACAGTCTGGGGCTGGCTTCTGTTATCCCTACCCCGCCCCCCCAAAAAAAAATGAGTTGTGTTATCTGGATGGCTGCAGACACATACGCATCCCCCTTTCTCACTGCATGGGCAGACAAGGTCGATAGCATTACAAGGTATTTGTGGCAGTGCTTGTTTCAGTTTTCAGAGCTGCCAGTTTCCAGGCGGATTTGAATTACAAAAGAAGAAGCTGGCATGAAAATTGAAAGGTTTTATCGGCTGGTCTGAAGCCTCATAGCACATTGCTTATTTATGCAGTCCATTTGCACCAGGAAATATAAAAAGGAAATACATTTTTAAAATAAGGCCATAAAGACCCAGATATGTTTAAGATGGCAAATAAAATATAGATACCTATAATATCTTTCCAGGAAACGATTTTCACTTAATGTTGCACATTACTTCAGAAGAGCATTTATGTTGCTGTCATAAATTTGTGCGTTTGTGTCACTATGTAGGTAGTCTCTGGGGATTAAGAAGGAAGCCTTTGCTAACTTACTTTAAAATTAAAATAGACAGAGGGATAGCTCTGCAGGTTGAGAGCTACGTTGGAAATATTTAAATAGGGTGGTAAATTAAACTTCAACTAATATTTTTGCATTCCATGTAAAATTAGCTATGGCCCAGTGAATAAATGCCACTACCTTTGGAGAAAATTGGGGTGCTTTTTAAGCCATGAAGATTTAGAACATTCAGGGAGTGCGTTACTGGGATCCTTACTGTCTTGCATATGTTCATTGTTCTCTGCTTGCTGAGGTTCTCTTTTGTTGTTGTTGTGTGGGTGTGTTTTTGTGGGGGAAGGATCTCATTCACAAAAAGAGAAATCATAAATTAATAAGTTTAATAACTTCTTTTTGTAAAACTTGTGTTTCATTTCTTTTAGTCTCCAAATATATTATCTCTTAGATGTTGCCTAATGCTTAATGTTGTTAATATATCATCTTTTCACTATTAGGAGTTTTACCAACAGTTTACCTCCATTCATATTACTTTAACGTAGTTTTACTACAGAAGATACACTCATGCAGTCCTTTACACTCTTGGTTACCTAAAGTGAAGATATATAAGTATACAGACACACAGTACTGCAAGGCCTTGAATAATTAATAGCCTGACCACTAGTTATTTGCAACCTTCCACCCATTGGTTTGTAAAACTATGAGTATCAGAAGAGGGGTAGAGAGGAAGTTACGTGTGTATAGGAAGTACCAAATCAGTAAAGCAACACTCTTTATTCTGCTGCAGTTCAAATGAACACTGTTTTAGAATCCATTTTCCAATAAAGCAAATTACTCTCAGCGAAACCATGAGAGATGCAATTTTTTACAATTTTCATTTTCACCAGAGTCTGGTACCTTTCTCGTGTTTTTATGACCTGGACTAATTACTTCATGTAGTGTGTTTTTTTTAACAGAGAAAATATCAAAAGCATACACGTCTACAGCATGCTAATGATGTGCTGTACATTTTTTCATGAATTTTCATAAGGATTTTTCTACGTAGCATGTGTGGCTTAATGATGTAATCACCCGATAGACTAGAAAATGCTCCAAAGGAGACGTTCCGGTCTGTTGTGTACATAATACATGTTTCAAAAATCTGCCTAATTAAGGAATTACCCGATGGATTGGTAGTCTGTTAGATACATGTCGTCGTTTTTCTTTTAACACAAAAAATATAGGTATATTATTATATATGGTGTTTTTAATGGCATTTTAAGATATAGGGAAAATTAGAAGCGTTATACAATTGAATTTGTTTTTCACTGAGGAAAAATTAAACTTAAAAAATTCATAAAGGATGCCTTATTTTAAAATAATTTCAAAGCCTTGAGCTTAGAGAGTATTTCTTCCCATGTTCCTCAAAGGGAAGTAATAGTGTGAATATTTGCCAGAACACTGTGCACATGGATGGCTTTGACCAAAATCATGGTTGGAATAAGACCTGTTCAGACCTCCAGGTGTGAGGAGCACCTCGCCCCAGAAAAACACTGATAAGGGGAGACAGGGCATCATTTGTATCTTTAGTTACATGGGGTCATTTTTGCCTTCTCACAGACTCAGTTCACTGCAAAACTGCCCAGCTTTTAAATTTCTTTTTTTGATTCCTTTAGGCCCCAGATGTGATTTTTCTTGACTGTGTACCAGTTCCATTTCTGTTGGCATTTATATTGTAAATACTACCAAAGGAAAGGGAAGGCACCCATTCTTCTTGCCCTGCCTATTCTTTATGAAACTAAATAAAATACTTAGACAATCAAATATGATGTCTAGAGTAGGCACAGAAAATGATATGTTTAAACAGGGGGAGAAAGTATATTTTTAATTCAGCTTTTGTTCTGCTTAAATGTCAGGTTCATACCATTAGGTCCCTTTTTCAACTAATGGGCTTTGACTATGATGGCAAGTTTTTGATTTGGGGTAACATTTTCTTGAGAAATTCTATTTGATTACTTGGCTAGGATTGTTTTTTTAATTACATGGATATTGAGATGCTTGTACTGTTAGCTTATTGGAAAATTTTTGAAAGATAAGGTTCTCAAGCATGAAAAGCATATGGATTTAAGAGGTGTGAGTACACATGTGACACGTGCAGAAAGACTGGAGCTGAGCTCAGTACTTTACTCCATGTTACGTTCGGTTGTGAATACATTTACATCAAGTGCTTCATAGACTTGCTTTTTAATATATGTTCATATAACACATTGGATTAATAAATGAAAACATATAGTCTAGTCATTAAGCATATGTATGATTATAAAAATAAGTGTATTTTGTGGTCACGAGAGTAGAAAATTCCCTTTAATTAGTGAAATTGATTGCATATCCTATATAGTAATGAGCTTCAACAAGATGCAAGTCCTCATTGGATCAAAGTCAGTTTAGATAAGGGCAGCTCAAGGTCACAGAGGGAGATGCCCAGCAGGTTCGTTTGCATAAAAAATTACTGTTAGAAATAGGACACTGAGGTAGCTCTGGCGTTTTGATCTCTTGGCCTTTGTCATGGAGATTCCTAGTAGTGAAGGGAGTAAGGCTAGTGTCCCAGATAATGATTAACTGTTTTAATGGCATTCATTCATTCATTCCGCACTAACTACTCATGCAGAAAAAAGGGTTATGTAAAATGACATTAGAAGAAAATCATTTGTAATCGTTGCATCGGGCAGCACTTTGAGGAGACATTAGAAGTAAATCCGTGGCGTGGTAGGCTTATGCTTTATCTTCTGATATTTACTGAGTTTACTGGTGCATGAAAAGCTTTCAGCAAGAATAGCAGATGGGATGGACCTTTCATAGGTAATGCTATCTCTCAGGTTATTACTTCTATATATTGATAGTAAAGTAATCTCTAAGATATCACCCTACAAATATAGATTATTTAAATGTCTGTAACCAAAAAAAAAAAAAGCGAGAAGAAAGAAAAGAAAAAGCTGCTTTCATAAATAGTTCATTTGGTATCCATTAGGTCAAAGTCTTAAGGTAAATTTTTTAACTTAAAAAAAGTTCTAGCCCAGTTTGCTCAGTGGTTGTAGCATCGGCCCATGGACTGACAAGGGCATGTACCTCGTTTGCAGGCTCAATCCCCGGCCCCAGCTGGGGCGCATGCAGGAGGCAACTAATCGGTGTGTCTCTCTCACATTGATGTTTCTCTCTCTGTGCCTCTCCCCCTCCCTTCCACTCTCTAAAAATCAGCAGAAAAAATATCCTCGGGTGAGGATTAACAAACAAATAAAAAAAGTTCTAAAAAATTACATTTGTTCCCTCCATTTAACTTTTTGTCCACAGTGCAAACATGTATGACGGAACTCTGAACTTAAAGCTAATCAGTTGACACATTCTGCTTTAAATTGGACCTTTACTGTTAATTAAAAATAAAGACATGCTCCAAGGCAGAAGTATTGAGTCACAGATTTGTATTTCTAACACTTTAAATAGCTGTAAGATTTTTGTTAGATCATAGTATGAAAACTTGTCCACTGGAAATCATTATTGAGTTTTCAGTACTGTATTCTACTACAGAAATGTTCTCTAATTAGGTAAGATCTAGGCTGATTTCATTCCTATTAAGTCCTAGTACATGATGGTTTATTAAAATGAGAGTATGTAGATAGCGTTTGTCATGTCATTTACTAATTAATTATTGTGAAACAGTTTAGAATTTCATAGCACAATATAAATACACTTGCTATTTTTATTGGTAATAATGGAAGTTTTTAACTAGTGACATTATTCAGATGAATGAACACCCAAATGTTTGCACTTCATCCACGAGCATAAATGAACAGTAAGGCTAAATTTGAGGCTTTTTGAATGAGATTACTTTCAAAATAAAATAAGTGTCGACATGAAACATACTTTCAAAATCTTGATTAAAAAGGATCTCTTTATCCCTAGTAATTGTAAAACTGAATTCCTATTCTCTGTATTAGTAACTCCTTCCCGATTCTGCCAGAGTATGTACCATTCACTCAATGTGAAGTAGAGGAGATCCTTAGAAAGTTGTGTTAATTTATTCAGGCATTTTAATATATAAAAGCATAATTTTACAGGTTGTCTTTAGTGACTAAAATGTATTGGATGCTCACTATGGGCCATGTACTTTACATATGCATTATCTCATTCATTTAGTAATATTTACTGTCCTGCTGGTATGGCTCAGTGGTTGAGCATCCACCCATGAACCAGGGGGTCATGGTTCGATTCCCGCTCAAGGCACATGCCTGGATTGCAGGCTTGATCCCCAGTCGGGGGCATGCAGGAGGCAGCTGATCAATGAGATTCTCTCTCATCATTGATGTTTCTATCTCTCTCCCCCTCTCCCTCCCTCTCTCTGAAATCAATAAAAACATTTTTTAAAAAATATTTACTGAACTATTATATGCCTGGCCCTGTTCCAAGATCTGGGATACAACAGTGAACTAAATAGAGACAAATCCCTGTGAGTTGGGGTATAGACCAAACAAACAAGTAAAATATATAGTATATCAGATGCGATAAGTGCCATGAAGTATAAGGAAAAAACTCAGTGAAGCAGGATAGGATGCTCCAATTGGAGATAGCTGGCTATTTTAAATAGGGTGATCAGGAAGGCCTTACAAAGATGACATTTGAGCCAAGAGATGAAGGAGTTCTCCATGTTTATCTGGGGAAAGAGTGATATAGGCAGATGGAACAGCATTTGGACTACTTGTAATTTCCCCAGACTTAGGCAATAAAGTAAAGTCGGAGGAATTTTGGAGTCTTTATTATCTACTTATTCACCAGCTACTTATTGTGCACTTATTATGTTCTAGGTCAGGCGTCAGCAAACATTTTCTGTAATAAAGAGCCAGATAGTAAATATTTTAGCTTGGCAGGCCCTGTGGTCTCTATCATAACTATGCCCCTGTAGCATGAAAAGCAGCTACAGATAGTCTGTAAACAGATGTGCCTGGTTGTGTCCCAATAAAACTTTATTTATAGACACTGAATTTTGAATTTCATATAATCTTTACATGCTGTGAAATATTTTTTTAGCCATTTAAAAATGTAAAAACTATTCTTCCCTTGTGAGTCATACAGAAACAGGCAGTGGGCCAAATTTGGCCTGCTGCCCATAGTCTGCCAGCACTTATTCTAGACTCTTGGCATAGGGGTACACAGTGGACCAAGCAAAGATCCCTGCCCTCATGCACCTTACATTCTACCAATGGAGAGGTAGATAATAAACATAATAAATAACCCGTTTAGTACACTAGAAGGTGAAATAGGGAAAAGGTGGGTCAGGAGCACTGTCGCAGTATTAAATAAAGGTGGCCTTTACTCTGAGTGGAGGTGATAGGAATGACCCCTGGAGAGCTGTGTAGTAATGTGACTGTCCCTGTGTTCTATGCTACTGAGGAGAAACCAGATCTGCTGTAGAGGTATGGTGGCCCCTCCCATGAGGAAGTCCCTCCTCGTATCCATAGCAGTCAAATTCCATGTCTGGATTCCTTGCTAATTTGGTTCTCACCAGCCTACTTCCTCGCTACTTCCTGATTCATCTTGTTTATTTTTTATTTAATTTTTTATTATTTTTTAATATGTATATATTTTTCTTTACTGATTAAGGTATTATATTATGTGTCCTTATCCCCCGATTGCCCCCCCCATCCCCTCATCTTGTTTTTTTGCATAGGATTTGAGCCAATGAAATCTTTTATTCCAGTGAAATAAAAATAGCATATTTACCTTCTCATCAGTGAATCCAGAAATCTTGCCTCCAAGATAAATTGCCATATATTTACACAAATGAACATAAATTTAAAAATTTGTAAACAGGTCAGTTTTTCAGAGAACATTTATTATTTGGGAGTGTGGATTGTCCTTTCTATGATTGCTTACAGTCTGCTAACAGTTGCTGCTAGTTATTGAGCACCTATTAGCTTCAAACTAGCTTCTCATGCTACTTAAGATAAACCCAGCTCTCTTCACCCTGGTTTACACAGCTCTAAGTGATCTGGTCCCATTCTACCTCTAGAACCTCCTCCTCTGCAGCTCTTCCTCACCTACTACACTTCCGAGTTTATAGATATTTTCCAGATACTGAAATATGCCCGCTTTCATGCTTTGCACTACCTGTTCCCAATGCCTTAAGCCTAGAATGCTGTTTCCCCAGTCATTGAATACTTGTTTTTTCTTGTTATAAGGATTGACTATCCCAGTGAGAGTTTCCTAAAACTCAATCTAAGTCACCACCAAAGACTCTCATTCACATAACTATTCATTACTATCTGATTGTGTGTATGTGTTGTTGGTGGTTTTATTTATCTGTCTTCCACCTGGATATATGAGCAATGGTTTTTGTTTTGCTCACTTCTCAATTACCTAATCTTAGAACACTAACTTGTATGTATTAGTCACTCGATATGTTTAAAATCAATTAATGAAAGAATGCGTGCATATGCTCATGCCCCATGCCCAGCAGTGGTGGAGGCATCCTTGGACTTGCATTCTGCTCTACTCATCCCCTTCCCTTCTCCCATACACAGTCTAGTTTCTTTAAAAAGTCCTCTATGTTCTCTTCTCCAGCATCTTTTCAACTTGCAATGAACCCACTACAGTCTGACTTATGCCCCTACCCCTCGAGTGAAACTGCTCACAACAGTTTCCAGTTGCAAACAACTTCCTGATTGCTAAGTCCAACGGATTTTGTTTGTCTTCATCTTACTTGACCCATCAGTAGCTTTTGACAACTTCCTTGAAGCATCATCTGTTCTACCTTCACATTCATGACACCATCTCTCTTGGTTTTATTTATTTCTTTTAAATAACATATGCTCATGGTTGCAATTTTATGTCACAATCAAGTAACATGCTTACCTTTTCAGATGAAAAAATTATTTCTCCTTAATAATTTCCTGTCTTCTGGTGCTATACTACCTGAACTAATGTATAAACCACTATAATGAGTGGTGCGTGCTTATGTGCATAGTTGTTTAATGCCTTTTAGCTGGTCTTAATTTATGAACCACATTTTAATTGGAGAATACAAGACATTTGTTGGTTATGTTTTTTATTATATCCTGATTGATAATAGCTGAGGTTTTAAATTCCATTTTGTCTAGCATTTGTAGTCATTTTCAGTAGAAAAGAACTTTCAGGTTATTGTCATCCTCCAGTATTCCATTTTAGGAAATAGGAGCTAAAAGTAAAGTTGTTTGAAGAAGATTTTTATAACCTGTATTTTCCTGTGTCAAGAAAATAAAAGTTCCACAAACCACCCGTTTGCCACACTGAACAGCAGCAAAATTATTTGGCAGACCAGCACTCTTTGTTATAGGATCCGAATAAAGAACATAAGAAATAAACTTAACCAAGTTTAATCTCATCTTTCCAATCTCCCCCAAAAAAACAAACAGGGTTAGGGGAAGGAGAGATTGGTTTTTCTGCTTTTCAAAGCCCCTGCTGCCTCCGGGGTTTTGCTCAATCCATTTTCTCCTTTCTTTCCTCTGTTTTCAACGTCTCCATCTCTACTAGCTTTCTCACAGGTTCAGGTCTCTCCCATTCTAATAACAAACTTCACCAACACCCCCACTTCCTCCTAGGGACTACCTTGTCTTATTCTGCCCTTTCTTATTCATGTCTCTCAAAATTACATGTACTTACTGTCTCCTTTCCTTCAACTTTTATTTCATTTTTTTAAGATTTCTTGTGAAATGTAATATACATGCTGAAAGTGCATAAAGCGTGTACAATTTAATAAATTAGTTCTATAACACACACTCAAATCATATAACACCACTATGTTCAAGAAACAGAAAATTGCAGCTACCCCAAAACTCTGTGTGCACTGTTCTGTTCCCCCAGAAGTATAAGCATCTTCCTGGCTTTGTGGGTAATCATTTCCTTGATCTTCTTTATCGTTTTACCACCTTTGTAAGCATCTTTTCACTATTCAACCTATTGCCTTCGACTTTCTACCTTCCCACTGATTCCAAAATTCTTACAATAAGTTATCCATGAACAATTGTAAATCTAACGGATGTTTCTTAGTTCTAATCCCACTAGGCCTCTGCTATATTTGACTTCGTAGATCAGCTCATCCTTCCTGAACCTGCTCTCTAAGGTCTGTGACTGTATTCTCCGGTGGCTCTGCATCCTTTAACTTTTCCTTCTCTCCCCCTTACATGTTGTTAATGCCCAGGGTTCCGGCCTTACCTCGCTGCTGTTCGTATGGGCTGTGGCGATCCTGTTCACTCTGGTCAGTTCCACCTCCGCTGTTGAGCAGAATGCTTTCAGATCTAATCTTTAGTTAAGACACATTCCCTAAGTTTCATCCTACGTAGTCAACCTCCTGGTGGGCATCTCCACCTAGAGACTCAACATCCAAGGCAAACTTCGTCATTTCTCCCCGACATTGGCTCCCCCTTCTTTTCTGAATCCATTGTTGGCACCTCTACTCACCAAGTCACTCAAGATAGAAACCTGGAAAGCATCCTGATTTCTTTTCCTCGTTCCCTGTTACCTTTTCAATGTTCAAGTAATACCAGTTTTATTTTCTAAAAGTACCCAAATCTATTCCGTTTTCCTTATTCTTATTACTCTGGTAGTTTGGGCCCTCATCACCTCACCTGTAATTGGCCAACAGCCACTTCATTGGTCTTTCTCCTACGTCTAACCTCCTCTTGTTTATGGTCACCCTCCTTATAGCTACAAGCCAAAATGTTTTTCCAAAATGCAGTTCTAACTACTCTGTTCCTACACCTAAATCCTTACACGTAACACTAGGTAAAGCCCAAGCTCCTTAACATGACTTATAAGCCCTCCATTTTTTTGCCATGCTTTCTCCAGCCTCATTTTCCTTATACCTGGTCATGCATCTTTTTGTTGTTGTTAATCCTCACCAGAGGATATTTTTTCCATTGATTTTTAGAGAGAGTTGAGGGAGGGAAGGAGAGAGAAAAAGATAGAGGGAGAGAAATATTTATGTGAAAGAGCCATATCAATTGGTTGCCTCCCACATGTACCCGGACCAGGGCTGGAGATGGAACCTGCAACTCCAGTGCTCGGGCCAGCGCTCTAACCACTGAGCACACGGCCAGGACCTGGTCATGCATCTTATACTTCGTTGGCAGGTATGCTCTTTCTTAGTTTCATGCCATCGTTCATGTTGTTCCCTCTACCAAGGATTATCCATTTGACTTACACCTAATTGTTTGAGAGTAAATTTAAAATTTGTATTTCCAGGAACACTTTCCCTAACTGCCTCACCCCATCCAATGGTGGGTCTGTCTTGCCACTCCATTAATACTTGTACATGCTTCCATCACTGTGTTTACATTGTCCTGTCATTATCTATTTATATGCCTGTCATGTTCTACTAGCCTTTTATTCTTTTCTATCTGGGATACCTAATACCTAACACAGTGTTGGGTATAATGCTGAATGGAATGAGGTGTAAGGAAGGAGAGGAAAGCACACACTGATGTTAAGAATAAAGAATTGAGCCCTGACCTGTTTGGCTCAGTGGATAGAGTGTTGGCCTGCGGACTGAAAGGTCCCGGGTTTGATTCCGGTTAAGGGCATGTACCTTGGTTGCGGGCACATCCCCAGTAGGGGGTGTGCAGGAGGCTGCTCATCGATGTTTCTCTCTCATTGATGTTTCTGGTTCTCTATCCCTCTCTCTTCCTCTCCGTAAAGAATCAATAAAATATATTTTTTTAAAAAGAATAAAAGAATTGTTATCATGTTATACACTTTACAGAGTCATCTGAAGGTGGGGTCTCTACACTGACTTTCAGAAGACATTTTAGAAAGAATGAAGTTTTAATTTTCTTCTAAAATTTAATAAAACCTTACAAATATTCTTGTTGCAGACTAAACCTGGACCACCCAAAAAGCCGAAGACTCCTTCTGGACAATCAGCCTTAATGTATTGCTATAACTGTGGTCAAGAAGGCCATTATGGACATGTAAGTCTGAGTGGCATTTGGGCATAAAGCATTCTGTTGTCAGGAAGTGATGGATGAAAGATGAACTCAAAAATAATGTAATTCTGAACGCTTACTTTTTTAGAAACTAACATTCTAAAGTGAGATTTAATATAGTTTCAACTAATTTACTTCTCTCATCCCTGCCAATTATGTTCCTAAATGTATGTATGTACCAGCTTGATCAGATACTTAGAATTACAAATCAAGTATATAATGCCAAAATTATGATAAATTAGCTAAACTTTATATGGATATTTCACATACTTTCTTCCTAAGAGGTATTCTAATTTTTCTTCAATACTTAGCTAAGAAGTATTGAACTCGCATAAATAAGTTTTAGGTACGATGGCAAAAGACAGAAATGGGAACGTTCCAAAGGGAAACCTCTTTCAAAAAAAAGAAAGATATTTGGTTTCAGGCGTGCTGAATGGATATATGTCACAGGTCATGATTTTTAAAAAAGCCTACTACATAGGTGTATTCAGGCCGAGCATATGGAAACTGTGAGGCAAGGGAAGGTCAGAGTCATGAGAATAGGGAGCTGTCCTGGCTAAGGAATGACAGGAGTGAACTTACCTTGAGTGGGGGGAATTGAAGAGATGAGAGGGTTCCTTTGGGGTGTTTCAAAATCACCTAAGAGCATTTCAAACTGGACACAACCCACCACCACCCTGCTCCCCACCATAAGAATCAACTGTTTCCCCCCCAGTGAGTATTGTGTTAAAATGAGTTTACAAACCACTTATGTGGTAGGAAAAAGAGCGCAGAGCTAAGAAGTTACACTCACATCTAGGATGTAAATGTGAAGGGGAAAAGAGAAGGGGAAAGCACTTGATGGAAGGCTGTTGAAGAGACAAAGAAGCATAGGTCTAATACAACATAAGGCCAAATAAAATAAACCCTCTAACAGGTATGAGGCAGTGCAGTAGGGACCTCTCCTCTTCCCCCCAGCCATTGCTGTCAACTCAAACTGGGAGAGTGGGTTGGCAGGAAAGATTGAAAAGAGATAAGGGTTTCATAGGTAAAGAAGTAAGAGAAGAAAATTCAAGTCTGAAAAAAATACTTGATTGGATGTCAGGCTGGGTGATCCTACCAGTGTCCAGCAAGACCACAGCCTGCAGCCAAGAATGAGTATCAGTGATGTGGGACTCATCTCCAATTACAGTCATTCATAATCTTGCAAAAAGGTTGTTTGAACAGTATGCCCTTGTGACATCCTAATTTCAAATACAATTTGCAGGAATGTACAGAAAGGCGAATGTTTAACCAGACCTTTCCAACATCTCCATTCATCTACTACTATGATGACAAATACGAAATTCGGGAGCGAGAATACAGAATAAAACGAAAAGTAAAAGGTACCTTATTAGACTTCTTGCTCGATCAACTTTGCAATAGTTCCCAAATTTCTTTTTCGCACTGTTTTTACCTGCTTTGGGGGTCATTGGTTAACACAGAAAAATTTTTAATTACCATGGAAACTGGAACTTTCTTGATCTCCAGAAATCAAGTACCCACTTCAAAAATCCTAGGTTATGCCCTGGCCCGTGTGGCTCAGTTGGTTGGAAGGGCATATACTGGAAGGTCATGGGCTCAATTCCCAGTTAGGGCACCTACCCAGGGTGCAGGTTCCATCCCTAGTTGGGGTACATAACCAGTGGATGTTTCTCACACTGATGTTTTTCTCTCTTTCTGTCCCTATCCCTTCCTATCTAAAATAAATTTTTTTAAAAATCCTGTGTTGTAATCTATTCCCAATAAACATTTTTTAACATAATGGTAATTTTAGAAAATGTCCAGAAAGTACTTCTACCCATATATGTGTGCAGAGTTTTAAAGGCTCCTTTGAGATTTTTCTGTTTGACTAGTGATTTGTTCCCCCTTTGTATAGCTCTAGTATTTTTCATAGAAAGACAGGCATCCCTACCGGGTGAATTCCTGGAGCTTCCCCAAAGATGTCATTTCCTATAGGCCATGAGCTGAGCTCCAAGTCCATAGCCACTCTATGTGGCTTCTTTGTTTTCTGTTGCTATAACATAAGGTTCTTTCTCACCAAATTATCCTATAACATAAGCCTGTTTTTTCGACCTCTGTTCTTTCTTGCAATATACTTCAAGGTGGTTTACCAATTATTTTTCTTGCTTTGGGAACAAACAATTCTTTGTTTTTCAAGTTGACCTGTACATTGTTGATTCTTTGGGCCTTTTTTGTTACTCTTTTCCAGATTCTTTTTAAAACATTAAAAAGAAATGCACCAAAATGTCATCTCTGGATTAAAGGATTACAGATGCTTCTGTTTTATTATTTTTTTCATACTTTTCTTTAGTTCCCAAGTTTTCTGTAATGAGTGTTTATAAGTTTTATAATCAGAGAAAAACGATTTGGTTTCCTTTTTTAACTTGTTGTATTGACAGCTCTGCAGCACAGATTCACTTGGAAGCTTGCTGTGCTTCATTGGAATTTTCATTTTATGCCGAAGTCTATAAATCTATTACTTATTTTTTCTCTATATTCCAAAATGCATTTTTTATCCCCTAAATATATTACTTTGCACTTCATTTCATTTGGAGGGGAGGCACTTCTTTAGTCTTTGAAGATTCTGTTGGCATGTTAATTTTCATCCCTCACTGTAACCTTATCTCCCACCTACCCTGTCAGAATCACTGTATCAGATACTTGTAGTGAGAGCCACGTCCTAACAAAACATAACATCAGATCTGCACTAAGAACTCGAAGACACGTGTGTGCACAACTACACACTCAGTCTCCAAGCCAGCGATCTCTGCTCTGGAGGAATTATCTGTCCTCTTTGGCATCTACCTCTAACTAAGTACTGTGGCCAGACTTTATCTTCAGGGTGTAATTGAAATATCATATGAGTCTGTCAATAAGACTGTTATGCATCTTGCTTAACCTTATTATCAAGGGCTGTCCCTTGAATTGGTCAGACATGTCTTTTCTTCACGAAGCTAGGATGATGACTGCTCTCACTTGCCCTCATCTGCACTGTTTAACCTAGATAGATTGTATTGAACAGAATGAATATCATTGGACTTCTGGATGTTCTTCACTGTTAGCAATCAGAAATGTATAACTACAGCCATATAGTTCTTAGTGAGTGACTTTTACTTTAGTAAGGGCTCTTTAGAATGCCCTATCGTTAATGCATTTAAATGTCTGGCTTCCCTCTCTGCTAAGTTATTTACAGACTTAGGAAAGCTCTGCATGGACTATCTTGCTGCAGAATATGCAAAAATACTTTTATATTTTCCAGAACTCCAGAAAAATGGGGATTTTCCAAGGCAGTTCAAGAGGCCGCATATGAAAGCAGCAAATCAGAGGTCCCACCATGACATGAAGAAGAGCCAGGCCTCAAGGAGAAACACAAGGTGGCCTCAAGAAAAGAAAGAAACCCAAAAAGAAACAACGAGCAGGCACAACAGAGAGCGTGAAAAGCACAGGAAGGCCGACAGGTGTCATGACAAGGATGAGGACTTTCCCAGAGGCCCCAGAACCCACTCTTCCCTTGGCACCTTCAAAACCCAGAAGCCTCACAAGTCCTCTCACCACTCACACCAGCACAAGCCGGAAGACAAGCTGCCCAGAGAGGGCAGGCGGGGCAAGCATAAGAAGAAGGAGCGCTGTGTGGAGGAGGAGGACGATGACAACTTATTTCTTATTAAGCAGAGGAGGAAAAAGTCCAGACTGTGAGACAGCTGCCGATTGGGCTTTCCAGCATTTGTCTGCTCTTCATGTCTACAACATTCTGCCAATCTTTTTACTAATTAAAGTGAGTTTTGGTTTTTTGTTTTGTTTAATCTCAGCCATACCCTAGAGCTGCTGAATGAAGACCTTGGAGATCGTTCTCTGTGTCCAGCAGGTTACTAGGTGGAAAAACAAAGATAAAGTCGGACTTCCCCTGTTCCAGTTGGTCATTTTTACTCAGAATCCTATAGGTAGGAAGAATTAATCTTTTCAAGAGAATTTTTAAAAAAACTGAAAAAATTAAAGCTCATCAAATGTAATTCATCTGCAGTGTGCATATGTAAATTAAGTCCTTGCCGGAAGAGAAATCAACGCTGACATGGAAAATTCATAGATCTTTTTCATCATTACCCTTTTTAACATTGGAAAGGATAATAGTTCTAAATCTAAGCTTTACTGGCTTCTGAAGCTGGGGTCAGAATCTTCCTTTGGTCAGAGCATCAGGGATGAGCAGTGAAGGCGCCGTCACTAAAGCCCTGAAGAAGCAGGAAAGTGGGCTGTTGTGAAATGCAGGCAAGGAATCCATCCAGTGTAAACGTCCCAGGACAGATTTCCTGAAACAAGTGAAATAGAGCCCTCAAACTGTTGATGTCATCACAATGAAATAGTTTCTACCATTTTTACAGCCACACTTCAAGAACACTGTCACTCGGCTATATAGAGATGAATACTGCCCAACTTTTAAAAATTATTTTTTTGTTTTCATGGGTTTTTTAACTGTATAGCTATACAGGAATTTTTGTACTTGCAAGCCTTTTGTACTTATCAAAGCCTAATGTTAGAATTGGAAAAATAAAATGTCTGAAATAGAGTAAATAAATGTGTCTGATATGTAAAAAGCCAATGAGGGTTTGGGCGACAAAGGGCATACTTGGGTTGGACAAGTGACTAAAGTTATAAAATCTCCAGTAACTGGGGTTAATGTGCCCTTGTTGCCCAAGCACTAGCTCTGCCAGAATAAAGCAAGGTACACTGAGACAGTTTTATAGTGTTAGATTCTTAGTTTGTCTTTGTGAAGCTCACAAACTGCCAAATATCTGGTGGGATCCGCTCTCTTGTCTTTCCGGGGAAAACTCTCTCCTCCCAAGTCAGCTCCCATGTAAATTGTAGGTCCACAGTCTTCAGTCCTCACCTGCCCGGTGGCTGCTCAGCTTTGTGCTAAGTGTAAGGGTTCATTGTGTGTTGGAGTGCAGCGTCCTCACATCAACTGGGATTGTTTTGACCCTAAGATAAGTGACCAGAGTCTTAACACCCTGCTAAAAGTGCCAGCGGCTCCAGGGAGTGGTACGCCTTGAGATAACAGGCATTATTCCTCAAAAGGACCCAGAACAAGCATGGTCTGACTGGCATTCTGTGGCATCTTCCATACATAGAAGATTGTTTGGAGAAGGGAAGAAAGGAAGCTTTTGTTTTTCTTTTCTATTTGTTTCTGCACATTCTCTTTTTTTTTTAAATATATTTTATTGATTTTTTTACAGAGAGGAAGGGAGAGGGAGAGAGAGTTAGAAACATCGATGAGAGAGGAACATCGATCAGCTGCCTCCTGCATAACCCCTACTGGGGATGTACCCGCAACCAAGGTACATGCCCTTGACCAGAATCGAACCTGAGACCCTTGAGTCCGCAGGCCGACGCTCTATCCACTGAGCCAAATCGGTTAGGGCTCTTCACATTCTCTTATTTTTCCTCCCCAATTGTATATTTTTCTAAGAACATTTTAGAGTAGAACATTTTGTTCTGGGTATAACTTATCCTCCCGGTCCACGCATTTAGATGCAGATACGAAAGGATGGTAAGGAAAGGCCAAACCGAGGAGCCTCTGCCCCATTTCCTCCTCACGGTCCTTGGCGCCTGCTCACAGTCAGCAGCCAGCCTCCTCACACACTAACTGTCCGTACAAGAATGGGGCGTTTAAAATGTGCAGCGACTGGACAATCAAATAAGACTTTAAGGGGAGAAAAGCAGATGTCCCGAACAGTGAGGAGCCCTACGTTGCTAGGATGGAGAAGACTCTAAATGTCTTTTGCCTCTGGACCTGTTTTGATTGGAAGCAGCCTGAGGGGCTCCTTTCCTGGGTTCTGGCTCGGTGCACATTTGGCATTTTTAGAGTTGAGCGGAGAGGCACCACCTCCCATTCTCTCAACGGAAAGCCTGGCTTTTGTGGGCCATGCTGTGCCTATTACTTCAGAACCATGCAGTTAACAGTGCCTATTATCAGGCTGTTTATTTTTATGTTTTACAAGGAGTACATGTTAATTAGGGGGGGCGATTTTTTTTAACATAAAATCATACCTGATTCTTCTACCCAAAGATACGGGTAACATTCTTACTATCTATCCTCCCATATGTTTTTTATGCATATATACATTATTTTGTAACCTGTTTTTATACTTAATAGTGAAAATATTTTTTTTAATAAATTTTATTGATTTTTTTACAGAGAGGAAGGGAGAGGGATAGAAAGTTAGAAACATGGATGAGAGAGAAACATCGATCAGCTGCCTCCCGCACACCTCCTGCTGGGGATGTGCCCGCAACCAAGGTACATGCCCTTGGCCGGAATCGAACCTGGGACCTTTCAGTCTGCAAGCCGACGCTCTATCCACTGAGCCAAACCGGCCAGGGCATGAAAATATTTTCAATCAAATATATATCTACATCATTATTTTTCATGGCTTCATGATATCCTATTACGTAGCTATACATAATTTATTTAATCAGCTTCCTATTGCTGAACTTTTTTGTTGTTTCTAATTTTTATTATTTTTATAAAAAATCCTTCTACACACATCATATATTCTCCAATGATTTTATTGTGATAAAATAGAAGTTATGGGTCCAAAAAAAATGCATCTATTTCATGCAAGGTTTCATTCATAATGCAAATTACATTCCTGGCAGCCCACTCCCACAGTAACATGGAATATTTTCATTCCTTTTTCTTTTTGCCACTTTGGTGGGCAAAGAAACGTTATTTGTTAGTGCTGAAGTGAAAAGATTGATGTGGACTGTGTTTGTGTAAAGAGAGACAGGGTTAACATATCAATAATATGTTGATAAAAGATATGGAGAGAAGCTTCTCATAAGAAACAACTGGAAATTCTTCTGCCAACAAAAGATTCCATACAAAACAAGGCAGCCTATTATTCCTGCCTAGTTATCTTGATCCCTGTGTTGTTGCCTATGCTGACTATTTTATTCCACTTTTATGACCACCCCAGCCAATATTAATCCTCCCCTCTGCGGTATTCCTAATCCCTTCCAACCAACAAATATTTGCCATGGACATTTTTTGTGCTGGCAGTCTTCTTGCTTGAGGTTGACTTTATGAAGAGAAATCTGAAGTCTCAGGGGCTAGCAAGCAATTGAAGAGACCTTGCCATACAGGAGAGCAGTGGCAGAAAGAGTTGAGAGGGGTAGGCAGGACCTCTCCTGGCCAGGACTTGCCGTGGGTCTTTGTAACAGAGTGTTTCCCAGGTTAACAGAAGTGGAGCAGCCCTTCAAGGACAAGGAACCCTGTCAGGAAAGGCTGTGAAACAGCAAGCATGTGCCCCATATTCGTTTCCTGAGGCCATCGTAACAAGTCACTACAAACTAGAGGGCTTAACATAACAGAAATGTGTTCTTACAGCTCTGGAGGCCAAAAGTCCAAGAACAAGATGGTGGCAGAGTTGGCTCCTTCCTGATCTGAGGGAGGACTCATTCTTGCCTCTCCTAGATTCCGGTGGCTGGTGGCAGGTCTTGGCCTTTGGGGCTTGTAGATGCATAACTTCAATCTCTGCCTCCATCTTCTCTCTGTGTCTTGGCTTTAGGGCCCACCCTAAATCCAGGATGGTCTGATCCCAAGATCCTTACTTACATCTGCAAAGACCCTATTTCCAAATAAGTTCATAGTCACAGGTACCAGGGATTAAGACTTGGATATAACGTTTGAGGGAACACTGTGCAACCTACTACACACCCCAAAAGCTGTAAGAAGAATTGCTTCTGCCAAGTTGCACTTGTTTTTATTCTCTGAGCTTTTATTGGGGGATGCAGTATTTTCTCTGTTATTTTTCTCTCTGAATTTCCATTCTGGTTTACACTTTGCTTAAGACTATTGTAATTATTCCTTATTTCTGATCTTGCATATATCCTTATACCTCAGTTCCTTTGTGAAATAAATATTGGGCAAATATACATATGAACAGAAAGCATCTGTCAGGTTTGGGAGCATGCAGCTTCTTGGAGAGCTTTTTTTTTTTTTTTTTTTTTTTAACCAAAGTAGTGCCATGGTATTGGAGGGAATGAGCAGCCAAGAGGAGAGAATGTGTCTCTTTCTAAACAGGGAAGAGGAGAAAATGTATATCTCTCTGTAGACCCTTGGCTATGAAAGGTTGACAGGACAGAGGACTGGCAGAGTCAGGTCACTGTTGACAGGAAGGTGCTGAAAGCAGAGCGGATGATGGAGAACTGAAGAAAACTCAATTAATGGCACTCGAGGAGGGAATGGATGGGTCCAGAGGGATGCATGAAAAGAGTTGAAGACTGGTGAGCGAGATGGGAAATGGTATCTTCGGTGCCTCCCTTTTGATGGAGAAGCTTTTCTGAGAATAAGGGAATAGGGGTAACAGGCGTGGGGAGGTATGGAAGGACCACCAGAGGGAAGGGGAAAGGGGAGTCTCTGGGGGCCACTAGAACGGTGCTGGGGACCCAGAGCAGGTTGGAGACCAGGAGTCTCCTGTCTCCTATTCACATGAGGAAAGGTCCTCTCGAGAAACGCCCTGTGGCTGCCCGAGTGAGGAGAGGAGGTGGGTACACATGCAATGGAAGGCTTTCCTGTGGGAAAAAAACAGACCATTGCTGTAATCTGCTTAACTTCTCATATCAGAGTTCAGTCCTGTGTACACCAGTGAACAGCCCTTACAGATTTCCACATACGTCCTCCTGAGTATGTCTACCAAACGTAACTCAGCCTCTTGCACCCAACAGACCAGTATGAACTCAGTGCTGATCAGATGCCATCACAAGGACGTGCCATTTTGAGCTCTGATAACCTCTGACCACCTCTCTGGGCCTGTTTCTTCATTCTGAAATTGGAAGCAGTCGCCCGGCCTGTGTGGCTCAGTGCTCAGCTCTGCCAGGCGTGTCCAGGTCAGCAATTAGGCCCTCACAGTAAGCAGCCAGAAGGGAAGCCACCATAAAGAACCCTTGGTTCACAGCTCCACCCCGTGCCCTGGTCCTGCCCTGGCATCCAGGGCACCCCGCCCTTGAGGAGCTTTTGCTTTCTCTAGTGGGCAAGACAGGTGCAGTCCCCTTTCAGCTCTACAACAAAGATTGACGCTCACACAATTGTGGGGCTGGCAAGTTCAAAACAAAATACGAAGGGCAGGCCCGCAGGCTGGAAACGCAGGCAGTATTTTATAGTTTTGAAGCAGGATTCCTTCTCCAGGAAACCCCAGTTTTTGCCTTTGAGGCCTTCAGCTAATTGGATGAGTTCCACATTGTGGAGGATAATCTTTACTTAAAGTCAACTGATTCAATCATATCTACAAAATACCTCTCCTGCAACATCTAGTGTTTGGCTGCACAGCTGGGAGCCATAGCCTAGCTCAGTTGACATAAAATTAACCATCACAGTAGTCTTTATCTCAAAAATGGAAACTGAGTCAGAAACGTTGACAAAATCCTAATCCCTAGAACAAGGTACCAGGCCTGCCGAGTAACCTTTGCACCTTAGGAATAAGTTTATATTATTTATTCCTGCGTCCTACATCAAATTCTCCACAGACCAGAACCAGGCGGAACATCCGGGGAATGTTGTACCACATGCCGATGCAGCTCGGTGCCGAGACAGTCTGTGGACACAGTGGGCTCCTGGTCCTAGAGGGTGAGCTACCAGAGCCATGGAGATTCAAGCATCTACTGAGAGGGGGCCAGGGACTGGAAGGAGCCTCCCAGAGGGCCCAGGAGTTCTGGTAGCTCTAGATACTACAAATGTTGCTCAGAAAAGTCCCTGCTTCCTCTTCTCCACACCCCTCCTCCACCCTAAGTGAGGCGTCAGAGGTTGGGGCAGAACACGGAACCTCTCTGAAATGGAAACATCTGTGTGCCTGTGAGAACCTCCTCCACCATCCCCGCTCCCCTGCCAGCCAGCCTCGCCTGGTTAGTGTTCTGGGAGGGGAGCTACTCTGCCTCGGCCTCCTTTCACACCCCACCTCATCCTCCATGCCTCAGGGGGCCCAGGGGATCCACCATCGGTCCATCGTCCACAGGTCATGGGTCACCAGGCACCTCTCTTCTGTTTTGCCTACACCCAGTTAATCATCTCTTCCTGGCGATTTGCATGGCAGCCCTCCTGCACTTGGCTACTCAGGGGAGTTTTCTGGTTTCATTGCTTCACTTAACCTTGGTCTCCTGGGTCACTGGATTCCCCTGCCATCACCACAGGCCCGGCCTCTGAAGCCTGCCTGTCTGTGCTCCAGGATCCTTGTCTTCTCACCAGCCTGCCCATCCTATCAGCAAGCCAGGCTCTGCCCACAGCGCCACCTTGCAAAAGGGTGTGTGTGTGTTGGAGGGGGGGCGGCTCTGGGCCATAGCAGGATCCTTGAAGTTCTGGTGGATGTCAAGACTGCAAAGGACCTAAAAGATTGTCTAGTACACTCTGGCTCACCCTGTTTCAGTCCATTTCACAGATGGGGAAACTGAGGTCAAAATGAGGAAAAGGTGGCTCAGCTGGTGTGGCTCAGTGGTTGAGTGTTGACCTATGAACTTGGAGGTCACGGTTCAATTCCCAGTTGGTGCCTGAACATGCCCAGGTTGCAGGCTCAGTCCCAAGTGGGGGGTGTGCAGGAGGCAGCCGATCAATGATTCTCATCATTGACATTTCTATCTCTCCCTCTCTGAAATCCGTGTGTGTGTGTGTGTGTGTGTGTGTGTGTTTTAAGGATGAGGAAAAGTCTTGCCCATGGTCATATCTCAAGTCAGAGGCAGAGCCAGGTCTAGGCTTTGGGGTCCTCCACCTCAGCCCCTCTCCCCTGTCTCTCTCTGCCACACTTTGCAACAGAAAATAACTTCTCTGAAAACTTGAACACATTAGGAGTGAGTGACAAATGCATTTAGTGTTTAAATATTGAGTCTGCTCAGATGGCAATTTTTTGCAAGAAGCTGCGGCCAACAAGCTGGGCTGTGGCCTGGAGCCAGGTGCAGGGGGCAGAGGAGACCTCCCCGCTGGCAGCCCTGCTCGCATGAGCACCTTAGAAGCAACACCTCCCCACAGTTATCATCAGGAGCCAGTGAGCAAATGGACCCACAGACACAGGAACCAGACCTGAGGACAGGGAGGAAACGGGAAAGAAAATGGGGAGTAGTAGCAGGTCCCAGGAAGGGGAGGAGACCCCTGGAAGACCTCGGGTTCCCAGACCATCAGGGGCCAGCCCAAGGCCCAACACTTGCTATTAAAGAAACCGAGGCAGAAACAGTTCCCAGGACAAAGAAACTGTCAAGATCAGACAGTCTTGGAGGTCGAGGTTCAATTCCCAGTCAGGGCACATGCCTGGGTTGCAGGCTTGATCCCCAGTAGGGGGTGTGCAGGAGGCAGCCAATCAATGATTCTCTCTCATCATTGATGTTTCTCATCCTCTCCCTTCTCTAAAATCAATAAAAACATTAAAAAAAAAAAAAAGATCAGACAGTCTACAACTTGGAGACCTTCAGAATTTATCAAGTCTAGAACCCTCTATGGCACAAGTGGGGAACCGGAGGCCCATGGGATGGAGCCAGGGGCAGGGATCAGAGGAGAACCCCCGCCCCCCCCTGAGGCAGAGCCGGGACTGACAGCCAGGCTCCTGCCTCCCTGGGTGGGGGCAGACTTTGGAGGAGGTGTGAGGCAGGGACATCAATGGCTGGGGTTGAGCTTTTCAGAGCTCTGGAGGCTGGTGAGGCAGAAACACCCCTGAGGAAAGCTGGGGTGTCTCTGACAGTAGGCTTCTGAGGTGCTGTGGAGAAACCCATGTGGTTATGAGGGGGAAAGAAGGGCCGTAAAAGTGAAATTTGCAATTTGTGACGGGGGGAAACTGAAAATGTGTTCTCCATCCCATGCAAATTATCTGTGGCCTTTTGTCCTGCACCTGCAGCAGCTCACAACATACACAACAGCAGGAGCATCAGGTTCCCACAGTCTGTGCTCAGAACAGCAACAGAGAAAGCCCCCTCAGTCTGGAGGGATGTGCTGGGTGCCCACGCTCTGTCTCCCAGTGTCTGCTGGGCTGAGCACTGCCTCCTTTGTACCAGGCTGAGGGGACCCTGTTAAGGACTACCCTCCTAAGGACAGCACTTGGCCCTCCCCATCAGACACCCCCTCCTTGTCCCACCCGCCAGACACGCCCACATTGTCACTCCTGTGAGAATTTTCGGATCTTCTGTCTCTTGCGGGAAGTGCCCTTCTTCCTTTTCTTCCCCCAAACCTGTCAGCCTGATCAGAGACTCCATGAGGAAACCTTCCCTCTGCTCCAGGCCCACCAGTTTCTCAGCTGTGCCCCCCACCTCTACGGACCTCCTTGTCTGGCCCATATCTACTCTCAATTGTCTATAGTCTCAGTCTCCCACAGAAGACTGGGAGGCCCTCAGTGGCCAGGCGCTTTGCTTGGCCTGCAGTAGGCGGACAGGGATGGCAGACATGTGGCATGCATGCTGCCACCTTCCAGGTGGAGCCCAGGGCAGACAATGCTAATCAATCATGATCACCCTTCCCTTGGAGTCTCAGAGACTTCAACTCCTCAACACTGGTTCCAGGTAGGCAGTGCCTGGCAACCAACATTGGCTCTCCTGATGAAACTAGTGACTCTCCCTGAGACGGGTGCCAGTAAATGTGTGACTCATCTCAGGTGGGGACTACTGGCCCCTCAGATTTGGCTCCCCATGGAGCCCACCCCATGGCCTGTGCTTTCCGTGTTTACTGAGAGATCGAAGGTTGACTTCCTCAGCCTCCCTCCTAAAACAATCCAGGCAAGAAATATAGACGTTTTCTCAATACACACACACGTACACACATGCATACTGTCACACATGAGCACACACATGTTCACATCACCCACGTGCACACACACATCCCCATATGCACACATTGCACTCTCACATGCACGTATTTATACATACCCACACATACACACGGGCACATATACATATATACCTATTCACACACACACACACACACAAATACACTTCCGTTAAACGTTTCATAGTGTGGGGAACCTCAGTGAAGATTTCGGGGCTCGGGGGAGGTGTTACATTTCACAGAGCACAGCTTCCCGCCGTCCTTGCAGTTCCCTCTGCCCACTCTCCTTCTTCCCTCCATCCCTCTAGCACTGCCCACCCCACTGTCAAATTCTTGTCCCTCTGTTTTGTAGAGCCATTCTGCTGCCTGATCTGGAGCTGGGGACAGCCCACACCTGTGTCGGTAGATCCCAACCCACCAAGTAGAGTCTTTCTCAAAGAGTCATTAGAATCACAAGCCTTGCCATCTTGTTTCAAATACTGTTACGAATAAATGGATGGCTGTAACAAAAGACGCTGGTCTGTGCTCCCCTTTCCATCCTAAACTAACACGTTCAGTGACAAACACCATGTTTAAGCCCCTTTCCGGTACCCAGCACTGCATCGAGTATTACAAATAGACTACTGTCCCCAAAAGAGCACACCCCCCCCCCCCCCGCAATGGCAAGCACAGATGCCTAAACCTGTAGTGACAAGTGGAGGGCGTGATTAAGGCCATCCCTGGAGGCAAAGAAACACTCCCCTGCTGTGATGTGAAGGATGACCCAACTCCAGATGAACAAGATTGAGAGGGTTATCTCAGCAGAAAGGACGGGCACATGCACAGGTGACATTTTGTGCCAGGTGTAAGGCTGAAGGTAGAGGAGCAGTGTGGAGGAGTGGAGAGAGCGAGCAGAGGCCAGACCCTGCCAGGGCCCAGGGACTGAGGCCCTAACTCCATCCTGCCCAGGATGGCCCTGGACCACACCTGAAAGCCCTGGTTTGGAGCGGAGCTGTGTCACAGACATCTTCCCCAGAACCCACTGAGCCATGGGTCCCTCTGTCCATCACCAAGGCCTCAGGAAAATACTTATTCAGGACCTCACTCTCCAACAAACAAACACCCGTCAGAGGCCACCATTTCTGAGGCTGTCACTGTAGGACAGTTTCACCTGAACTTGAACTTCATATAAATGGGATCATCCAATAAGGACTCTCGTGTCTCTGGCTCCTTTGGCTCAGTGTGTCTGTGAGATACACCCGCGGATCTTTTCAAGTTTTGTTTCAAATAGTGGAAGTTGGGGCATGAAACGTGGAGGAGCCCAAACTTAACACAACAGAGTCCTAATCACCCCACCACAGAAGCAGGGCTCTCATGAAAATTAGCTTTTATCCTCTTCTTTTAAAAGCTTACACAGAACGTAAGCCTCAGGGACCACAATGTATAGCGAGCTCCCCCACCCGCAACTCCAGTCCCCAATTTAAGAGACTCTATTAAACCCAGGGTGGATTTTCTATGCCCAGTGGTTTTTCCATTTTGTCTTTTAATTTATATTTTAAGGACTTAATTTTAACAAAAGAGCCAAATTACCACCACACTTTAAAATAAACTTGTTTAGGGGTGTTAAAAACAGGCTTTAGAGTATGGAACTTTAATTAACTTTGGAAAACAGTAATTAAACAGCCCCTATGCCCTGTCTTATGCTTTGCAAAGGCAAAGAAGAGAGATCAGAAACTAGAAGTTCACACCTTGGCCAAACACGGAATCACCCGAAGAGTTGCAAGGTTTCTCCTGCCCAGGCTGCACCCCCAGACCAATGACATCAGAATCTGTTGGGTTGGGACCCAAACACTAGGGTAGTGTTTTAAGCTCTCAGACAATTCCAATGAGCATTGAAGGTTGACAATTTCTAGTTTAGATTGATTGGCAGCTGTCAACAGTGATGCCATAAGAGACAGGAAGGAAGGGAGACCGGTGAGGCTGAGAGACACAGAGGTCTTCACACCAAAATGCATCTCAGCTTTGGAAGGAGCAGTCTGACTGGGGTCCTTGTGGGAGAGGAGATTAGGACAAAGACGCCAGAGGGTACATGTCCAAAGGAACGGACCCTGTGAAGAGGCAGGAAGAAGGTGGCCACCTGCAAGACAAGGAGAGGGCCTCAGGGGAATCCAACCCTGCCAGCACCTTGACTTGTGGCTTCCAGCTCTCAGAACTATAACAAAATAAATGTCTGTTGGTTATGCCTCCCAGTGTGTGGATATGGAGTTCAGATGATGCGGTTAAGGTCCCAAGTTAGCCTGAGCTTAGTCCAAGTTCCATTTCAGCTCTTTGGCCTTATGTGTAGAGTCTTATAAGGGCTACTCCTCTGCCCAATATCTTTACTTCTAGGACTTTACCCTAAAAACTAACCAACAATGTCCTTGAAGAATTACCTACAAAGGTGTCCATTGAGTGTTCCTTTTGTTGTTGTTAATTCTCACCCAAGGATATTTTTTTCCATTGAATTTTTAGAAAGAGTGAAAGGGAGGGAGGGAAGGAGGGAGGGAAAGAGGGAGAGAAGGAGGGAGGGAGGGAGGGAGGAAGGGAGTGGGGAGGGAGGGAGGAAAACATCAGTGTGAGAGACATCAATTGGTTGCCTCCCATGCATGCCCCAGCCAGGGCTGGGGATCAAACGTGCAACCCAAGTATATGCCCTTGACCAGGAATCAAACCCATGACTCTCTGGTGTGTGAGCCAATGCTCTAACCACTGATCAACACCAACCAGGGTTCTTTATAATGGTAGATATAGGAAATGTGTGACAGTGGGAGAACAGAAAAGCCAATGATAGTGACCAATTCAACTGAACCTGCGGAAGCCATTAAGCTATCAAGATTTTTAAAGTAACACATTCAGCATGGCCTCCCACCTGTGCGCAAATGCACTGATCTTGATCTTGATCAAGAACCTTATCCTGAGATCTCCTAACCCCAACCTAAGGATGCTGGGCATGTGTCTACTTTCTTTGGCCCCCAACTTCTAAGTTACCTGCAGGTAGCCCCTCCCCTCAAGGCACACAAACCGACAAGAGTCTTAGCTTTTCAGTTTGTGCCTCAATCTACCTATCTGTATCTCAAACCCATGCATGGATGTATAAATAGGGGAAAATACATTGAGCTGTAACTGCACTTTATGTAAGTTATATGTCTTTTTTTAAGTATTTGTAAATGCAGTGTTGAAAGGCTATAAGTTAATATGGCACATACACAGGTGACTGGTACAAAGTCTGTGGAGCTGGGACGTGTCTCTTACATAGGGCTCAAAGGTGAACACAAAATGAATGGGGGAGAAAGAGCATCTCAGACATGCTCATTTAAAGGCTCAGAGGCTGTGTTCCGGGCCAGTGGAAGATGCATTCAGGTGGAGAAACTGGCCAGGCTGGGCCTGGGGTGTGGTGGGAGAGGTAGGGGGACAGGACGAGGGCCACTGGGCTGCAGATGGAGTTGTCTCTTGTGCTGTTTCCAGAACAATCCTAGCGTGGTGGGTTAAGCGTGGTCTGTGTTGTCAATGACCTCCGAGGGGATCAGGCAGCGTGTCAGCTGTGGGGTGCGGGGGAGAGAGCAGTGGGGTGGATATGAAGCTCAAGAGTTCAGATGATGCGGCTAAGGTCCCAAGTTCTTGGGGTAAAGATGGGAAGGCCAGGCACAGACTGGAGAGCTGGGCTCTCTATGGTTTTGTGTGTATGTGTTTTCTGTGTGTGTGTGTGTGTGTGTGTGTGTGTGTGTGTGTGTGTGTTTTCTGTGTGTGTGTGTGTGTGTGTGTGTGTGTGTGTGTGTGTGTGTAGGGAAGGGGGTACCAATAGGTCATTTAAACTTGGGGCATCTAAGAAGGTAGGCACAATGTCCCGGGATGGGGTGAGGGGATCTCAGGACAAGATCTTGGGTTGCAGCCTTGAACCCAGGCCGGCTCAGGGGGCCTTAGCTGCTCTGTTTTCTTCTTATTTGTGTTTTAAGATCAGATTGGGAAGGATTCTTGGAGATTAACCTCCTCGTTTTATTTTAGTTTGAAATGAACTTTTGCTGACCCCCCACCAACCCTCACCCCAGTTTACAGAGGGCAACACAGA
This sequence comes from Cnephaeus nilssonii, assembly GCF_951640355.1. Taxonomy (NCBI): domain Eukaryota; kingdom Metazoa; phylum Chordata; class Mammalia; order Chiroptera; family Vespertilionidae; genus Cnephaeus; species Cnephaeus nilssonii. The sequence goes on along the minus strand of NC_137085.1, from coordinate 27,895,616 downwards.
GACCCGGAGAGGAGAGGAGGGTGGAGAGGGAAGGGGAATGTGGGTGGTTAGTGATGTGAACAAGCACATAAGGAGCCTGGCTGGTGACCGGGCTTGGCGCGGGGTGGGCAGGCCATTCAGGCTCCCTGCAGGGCAGCCGGGAGGAGGCCTTTAGGGGGGCCAGCCAAACCCCCGGACAGATGCCCGAGCCAGTCATTTCAGAAGTGGGACTGGAATGAGACGCCGTTAGGCACCTGGCGTATTTGCACAGATCAGCAGCAGTTCCTTCTGAATTTCTGTGGGGTATTTTGGTTGGGTTTTTTTTTTTTTTAATTATCTAGATTAGCACAAGGTGAATTCCCATGTTTAAAGGGTCCCCATTTTACGAGACTAGCTGTCAAAGTGGAAGTGGGTGCCAGCTGGGTTTGCCCACTTCCCCGTGTATTCACTGGGAGGGGACAGTGGAACCCCCCAAACTCCCTTCACCTTTTCACAACTTCATTTCTCCTCACTAAGCACCACAAGCTTGATGCAACTCTCTCCTTGATGTTTAAGTACAGCACTTTCTTTCTTTTTCTTTTTTTTTATTTTATTGATTTTTTACAGAGAGGAAGGGAGAGGGATAGAGAGTTAGAAACATCGATGAGAAAGAAACATCGATCAGCTGCCTCTTGCAACACCCCCTACTGGGGATGTGCCTGCAACCAAGGTACATGCCCTTGACCGGAATCGAACCTGGGACCTTTCAGTCCGCAGGTGGACGCTCTATCCACTGAGCCAAACCAGTTAGGGCAGCACTTGCTTTCATAATGAGCCGGGACCCCAACCACCGGCCCTTCCTCCCAGCGGGGCCCACTCTGATTCCCAATGCAGGAGGGCCTGCAGGGGCAGGTTTGATAGATTAAAACAACCTGGGGTCGCTGGCGGGGGCAGGGGAACCTTTGGGAGGGAGACTGGGAAGAAGGATGTGTTGTGTATCAGGACGTGGGGACGTGGGTCTGTGCATCAGCTTGACAGTCATTTGGGAGAGGGGTGAGCCACCGAAGGGTCGCCCCCCCCCATTCCTGTACCTCTCTTCCCTTACCACTGGCATTGCGTCACCCACCTCTCTGCCCAGCAAAACCCCACCATGGTCAGCAGCCGCTCAGTGAAGCTGGCTGGGTGAGCAGACAGCACGAACTCAGGCCCCCGGGCAGGGCAGACCCCTCAGGACCACTGTCAGGACTCCACTTTTGGGCCACAACAAGGGCCACCTCCTTCAGGTGCCCTCGTCCTCTGTGGTCCCTCAGAACTTCACTCATTTTTGTGCTTTGTTTCAGAACAATAAGCATTAAAGTTGCAGAACTAATGCATACTAAGATCCATTTTTTTAAAATAAAAATAAAATTACCATTTTTATAGACGTGCGTATAGATGGTTGGGAATGTGTGCATATTTATAAAGAATATGTCTTTGTATATTCATCAAAAGAAATCTGAAGGACACACACACCACACCGTTCCTCTTGCTTATCTCTAAGTGGTTTGCTGTCAGGCAGTGTTGTTTTAATCTATCACAAGCATGTATTATGCTTTTAAGCTTTTAACCACTCTTTCTGAAGAAGAGAAGTTTCCTGGGTTTGCATCTGTCTTCTCCCTGCCTTCGTCATTGTATTCTGGGGGACCATGCAGATGCTTGGAAACCTCAGGTGCATGTCCCCAGGAGCGGAGGAGACAGGAGCAGGGCCACAAGCTACACATGCGATAAGGAGCTCACAGCAGAGAGTACATCAGCACACTGCTTCCTTCCGACACAGTCTCGCGATGAGAAAAAGTCAGCTGGACTGGACCGTGTGCTTAGCGACGGGCAGTGGTGTAGATTCTGCTTGCAGACTCCTGGATCTCTCATGGAGCTATGACGGGGAAGTTGCAGACCGGCACTGGCCTGCAGGTCATGTTTTGAGTAGAACTTATCTATGCAATTTCATTAAGCACAAGCGGTCACTGCGGGAATGTTCGCGTCTGGGTAGATTTGTGGTTGGCTTTTGGAAGAGCATAACGATCCCTCCCCTGAGCCCGGCGCCGTGCTTGGCCTCCCTGCCGCAGCCCGGTCCTGCGGCTCCAGCTCCGAGCGCTTCCTGGGCGCCCAGGCGCGTGCAGGTTGCAGATCTCCCGTGCGTTGCCATGCACAGGCACAGACAGCCAGGGCTGCCCCTAGAAGCGGAGAGCCAGGGGCCACTGTGACAGTGGGCACATTCATAGGCCCCTTAGTATACTGTTACAGACAGCGCTTTTACCACTGAATTCCAATTATTCTCAGAAAAGGAAATAGGACCACCAAGCTAAGGAAGGATTTTAAGCTGAACCATGACATGGGCAGGTCTGCGTGGCAGAAGGAACAAACTGCGCTGTGGAGAACAGATGAAAGGGGTGAGACCAGAGGTGGGACTCTCAGGAAATGGTCGGGACCAGAGCACTAGCCTTCACCCACGGTACCCTCAGTGCAAACCCGCCGCAGCCTCAGCGCGGAGGGGTGTGCTCTCCTAGCCCCGGGCTCTGGGCATGGTCTTGTGACTTACTTTGGTTGATGGAATGAGGCAGAAGCAATTGGATGCCAGACTTGAGACTTGACCTTCAGAGGCCTCACGTGTTTCTTATGCATCTGCCATCACCAGAAGAACATGTCCGGTCCTCCCGCGTTCTTGGAGGAAGAGAGACGTGGAGCAGAGCGTCCCTCCTACCTGCACGCTCATGAGCCGGCCCAGCTGAGGCCAGCAGGGCAGCAGAGCCATGAGAAAGAACTGCTTGTGGCTGTCAGCTGAGATTTGGGGCTGTTTGTTAGGCAGCATTGCCCCAGCAGTCGGTAACTGATACGGAAAGAAGTGGACAAAGCCAAGGAGAACCTAGGAAAGCAGATGGAGTTGGTGGTCAGCTGGGTGTGTGGGTGTGACTGACGTAGAGTCTGGAGGACTCCAGTTTGGGCCGGGGTCCCGGGAGGTGGAAGGTGCAGTGCGTGGATGGAGGGCACAGCAAGAGGAGGACAGAAGTGACCTCCCACATTAGACTTACATCAGCAGCCCTCTCTCCTTTCCTCTGGCTCGCTCTTTCTCCTTGTTTCCAGAAGAGACTAGGGCCGGCATCTGTCAGGATAAATTCCTTGGGGACTGAACCTCTGAGCGGGGATTTCACACGTCCCCACCACACTCGGCACCCCCACAGGCCTCCAGCTCTGCCAGACCCATCAGGAGAGCCCTGATTTGGACAACAGGGTGAACCAGACTTCCCAGCCACAGGGGCCACTTGAAAGCGGCCCTGCTGGTTCCCAGGGCTCCCTGCAGAGAGGCCAGCCTATTCTCATCGCTCTCATTTACTTAAAATACCTGCCTTAGCAGCCGTGAAACCGCCCAAAATATTCACTTCTTTATTTCCAGCCAGACAGTTGAACTAATTTGCATTGGATAATTATTTTCCATCAAGTGATGACAATCCTGTTCCATTCAAAAATAATCTTGTCCAAAGGCCAAACAGTTTATCCTTTCCAAGGAACCAGGGGGCCGAGACAGGAGGAGACCTGTCAGCGTGCCCTCCGTGGGGGTGGAGGGATGTCCCAGCCGAGTCCCTCGTGGGGCACCTGTGACCCGGTGGGCCAGGTGGGACCGATGGCCTGGTCTGCCCTCTGACGCCCCTGCCTACGGCCGCTCTTTCCTGCTTTGAGCTAAGAACCTGACAGCTGCCAGGTTCAAAGCTGCTGGTGCAAAGAAGGGCCCAGGACAGAGGCAGGAGCTGAGCTCTGGACTCAGGATACCGCTCGGTATGGGAGCAGTGAGATGAGATGGACGGGACTGCTCCGGCTCAGATGTTCTGTTTTGTGCTTCTGTCCCGGTCATCCAGAGCGACCTAGGTCCAAAGCCAGGTTTTCTATAGAGGAACCGGCCCATCAGCCAAGCCCTACTTCCTAGGCATTCTGTGTGCTGCTGAGGTGGAGCTTCCGCAGAGGGAGCAGGCGCCCAAAGGTGAGGGATCTGAGAGCTGACTGGGGCCTTGCTGCCCTGCCGAGCGGGGGCAGAGGGCACAAACCCCCTCCCCGCCTCCCCCCCCCCCCCCCACAGGCACACACACACCGGGCAGAGGCAGTGGCTGGAGATGGCCACATGGAGTGTTTCAGCAAGCCACCAGGACAGCCTTAGAGGTGGAGCAAGAGAGCCACAGACCCAGTGTGCCCAGGAGGGTGCCCAGGCTCTTTGCCAGTCCCACCCCACACCCCACTGTCCCTCTGCTGTTCTAGCTGCAGCTGGCGCCCCTCACAGCTCAGTCCTGCCCTGAGTGGCCCAGGATGGGGAAGGGCAGCAAGGCCACCCCAGGGCTGTCGCTGCCCCCTGAGAAGGGCTCTGTGCTGGGTGCTTTCGTGTGTTCCCTGGGGTGCAGCTCTCCTACAGCCCTAGGACCAACCCTCTTGTCACTCACAGCTAAGGAGCCCGAGGCTCTGTCATTTGCTTGAGTAACGCCAAGTGGAATGCAGACGGTGGTCTGACGTTTTGTTGATTTCAACTGACTTCAGCCCCAGGGTTCTTTCCTCTGTTCAGCGGAGACAGAAAGAGCCGAGACCCTGCCACGTTGTGTGCCCTGGGCTGGGCCTGGGGCCGTGAAGGGGACGGGAGGAGGGCAAGGAGAAACCACCCGAGCTGCCATATCTCTTAAGTACAGTTTGCTGTATTCAAATTAGATGGTGCAATCTCCATGAATAAAATTACAGTTCCCAAAGGGCTCACACCCAATTTATATGTATAAGAGGCCATTACGGGCCGGGCTGGCTGTTAGAACTGAGCTCCAGTGCCATTTCTGGTGGGGTTCTGATACTCTGTGAGCGGCCCTGGGACAGTAGAGGCGCCCCCAGTACCCCCCACATGGCCTGGGTCCTCAGGCTGGCTGGGTGCTGAGGACCAGGTGCCCCGGAAGCTCTGGCCTGCTCTCCTGAGGTCAGCCAGACACCCTGCCCTGACCCCAGCCCCCCTCTTATTTAGCTGAGTAAACTTGACCAACGCTGAAGGTGGGGTTCCTGCTCATTTGAGGGGGGAGGTCAAAGTGTGAAGAAACATTCGTTTGCCTTTGGTCAATAGCTGGTCTTCGACCACAGCAGGGGCTTGTTCTGGTGCTGGCTCCCAGGTGTGGGTGGGGTCCATGGGCCGTGGCCGCCTCCGGCATGAGCGTCCCGAGTGCGACCAGCCTGCACTTTGTTTTACGAAAAGGCATTTCTATAAAAGTCACATAAGACCATCCCAGGGAATGAGCAAAAGAGGAAAATAAAGTTTCCCTCAGCCACCCCTCAGTACCACCCAGATGTCGGTGTGTTTACCCCCGGTGTTTTCCTCAGTGCGGCAGGCTGGTCCGCTGTCTCTCTCTTACCTCCACCTCACGTGGTAGCGATCATTCCGTCCATTCACATTTTTATCCCACTTTTTCCACTAGCTTCCCTGGCCCCTCAACAATACCTCTGAATCCATCAGCTATTGCTGAATAATAATCCAACTCAGAATGCATGGCTGAGAGCAACATTGATCATTGCTCGTGAGTCTGTGTCAGGTGGACAGTTCTCCTGGTCAGGGCGGGCTCACCTGGTCTTGGTTGGGGATGTGTAAGCATCTGCGGTCAGCTGGGTAGTTGGAAATGGGCTCATTCACAGGTTTTGTGGCTGGCGATCACCTGGTGACAGGAGGGAGGGGCACTGTGCCACGTGTCTCACCCTCCTTTGCATTCTGTTGGTCAAAGTAAGTGACAGGACCAGCCCAGAGTCAGAGTGGAAGGGACTACAGATTTCACGGTAAAGGGTCTAATTACAGGGAGGCCAGTAATTGCAGCATCACTTCTACCATCAATGCACCATACTCCTGGTTGACGTAGCTGTCATTTTTTATAGCAGCAGAGTTTTTCACAGATGTACCACTTTTCATAGACGTACCATTAAGTGGGGATGAACGACATTTAATTTGTTTAAAACTTTCCTCTAATAACAACTTTGTAGAGCCTTATTCTTTGAAGTCAAGAGAAGCAATGTCTCCACCCTTAATCAGAAACCCAAGGTCAAGGAAGATTGAGCCACAGTGTTCATGAGCCCCTTAGAAGCAGCGCCACCTGCAGGCCTTCTTATGTTCCTCCTCTCACTGAATCCAGAAGTGTCTGACCAGGGCTCTCTGACAAGCCCTAGCTGTTGAAATCACTTTCAAGAGTCCCTTTTCCCAGCAAAGCCATCATTTAGAATTGAAGGTCAGATAAAGAGCTTCAGAGACAAGAAAAAGCTAGAGTTCATCACCACCAAACCAGTATTACATGAAATGTTGAAGAGTATTCTAGAAGAAGGAGAAGGAGAAGGAGAAGGGGGGGAAGAAGAAGAAAAAGAAGAAGAAGAAGAAGAAAGAAGAAGAAGAAAAAGAAGAGATAAAAAATATGAACAATAAAATGGCAATTAATACATATCTATCGACAATTGAGTCTAAAAAAAATAAACGAACAAGGAATCTAATGAACAAAATAAACTGGTGAATAAAGTAGAACCAGAGGCATGGAAACATGGAACAGATTGATGAATCTCAGAGGGAAGGGGGCCGGCGGCAGGAAGAGATTAACCAAAGAACTTACATGCATGTATGCATTACCCATGGACACAGACAATAGTGTGGTGAAGGCCTGGGGCAGGGTGGGAACCAGGTGGAGCGGGGAAGGGGGACATCGGTAATACTCTCAACAATAAAGATTTTTTTAAAAAGAATAGCAAAGGGAATATAGTCAATAACATTGTAATAATTATGTATGCTGTGAGATGTATACCAAATTTAGACATTCATATAACTTCGTAAGTTATATAAATGTCTAATCACTATGTTGTAGACCTGAAACTAATATAACATTGTAAGTCAACTGTAACTTTAAAAAACCCAAACATTTAAAAAAAAGAGTCCCTTTTCATATCCGGTCCTCAGTTTCCCATCTATATAGCTAGAGGGTTGTGTTTCTCAGATGGTGTCACTCAGGTCTAAAAGCCAAAAAGATGCCAGTGACACCCTTCCACGTATTTTTTAACACATAAGAAACACAGGCACACCTGCACCATTCTCCCCGCCTGCGGTGACCGGCCTCCAGGAAGGGGTGTCCTGAGCAGAGCAGGGGGCCAGAGAGGCGGCCACCGGCCTGCACGGGCCATGTCAGATGTGTGTCCGGGCGAACGTGAGCGAAGGCGGAGGCTGGGAGGTACAGGCCAGGCAGGCGTCCTAAGGCTGCCGGCGGTTGGGGTTTCTGCTCAGTGTCTTGTCTTATAATCTGAACATGTGTTTGTGACCTTGCTCGATGCTGATTGTCTGTTAAACACACTCCGAACTTTAATTCCCATGGCGTGTGGCTGAGCGAGGGAGCTTTGAAGAGAGCAGTATGGGCATTCTAGCTCATGAGCTCTTCTCACTTTTTAAAGACTTTATTTTTCTAGAGTGGTCGTAGATTCACAACAAAATTGAGAAAAAAGTACAGAGATTTCCCATGTACCCCCTCCCCACACATGCACAGCCTACCTCCTCGTCCACCTCCTGCCCCAGAGCGCGACATTTTTAACCAAGGACAGACCTACCGTGACACGTCGTCGCCGCCAAAGTCCATAGTTTACATTAGGGTTCGCTCTCGGGGGTGTAGTGACACGTATCCACCGGATAGTCTCGTAGGGTATCTCCGCTGCCTCAAACCCTCTGTGCCCCACCTAGTCACTGACTTAGTAACTTGAGCGTTTACTGAATCGGCATCTCTCGGAAAGAGCAGCCACTGAGTGGAAGCAGTCCATGGAGCAGTGCTAAGTACTAAGGGCACAGGCGGTGTCACACAGCCCTCCACTCTGGTTTTAGGTTATAAAAGAGAACATTTGCAGAGATCTCATGAACTCATCCCTTCTGCCTATAAGAACTAGGCCCTGGCCTGGACCTATCAAGGAGGCAGCGGGGTGAGTCTCTCCTCTGGGAGGCCTGGGAGGTCAGGAGAAAGAAGGTAGGGACACAGTTCCCATACAACTGCGGGAGGAAGCAAGCATGCAGGTCTGGTGCAGCCAGAGGAGGGGGAGCGGGATCTGGGCACTGACAGTGCAGACAAGGGCGAACATGAGCAAAGACGGAGGCTGAACCAGGACACAGGAAGGGGGCATTGCGGGGTGGGGCTGGAGAGGTGAGCTGGGTGGGGGGACAGGGTGCAAGAGAAAGGCAGCTGGGCTCCGCCACCTTGCCCAGGACAACCCGGCCCCACTGGGGACCCTGCCTTTATTATTAATCTCTCCTGTGAATTCAGGTGGGGAAAGGTCTGCTGAGAGTCATGCCAGAATTCACAGGAGAAAGATTCTGTAATTTCTTTGAGCTCTGTGACTCTGGACAAAGTATTCAGTATTAATGCAGCTGACCATGACGTCTTCTGTGTGTGCGACTGACAGACCAAATTACCTTTTCTTATCTCCTAGGGAGAAAAAAAAGGACCATTTATTTGACATATTTCATAATCATTTCACCTGCTTGCCCCCTACGGAGAGCGCCCGTGACCCGCTCCCTCCTCTCCCACGCGATGCAGGGAGCCTGTCGGCTAATAAAGCCCCGTTTCTAAAGAATGTTTTTAATCTTGGAACAGTGAGTGTGATTGTCGATTGTCCTTTTAATTCTTTTTCTACTTTTTAAAAGCCCACATTTCTGTTCTCTCTCGTTTTCATCTTGCCTCATCAGAGGGGAGGGAGCTCGGACATGGCACGCTTCCCTCTCCTTGGTATCTGACCCGTGGAGAGGGCAACAGGTAAAGACTCCCCCCCCCCCCGCCCCCCCGCAACCCCCTCTCCCTCCCGGAGGCCAGGCCGGGGAGCACGCTGCCGCTGCCGGGGCCTGGGCCTGCGGAGCCACTAGGCCCAGTTCTCTTAAGTGGCGGCGTGGAAGTCCCCAGCCTTGGCAGCTACAACACCCCAGAGACGTGTTTTTTAAATTGCGGTTAACACATAACACAACGTTTACCAGCCATTTTTAAGTGTACAGCTCAGTGGCATTAAGTGCGTTCATGTTGTGCAACCATCACCACCACCCGTCTCCAGAACTCTTTTCTTCTTGCAAAACTGAAACTCCATGCCCATTCATAATTACTCCTCATTGCCCCCACCCCTAAACCCTGCAAGGACCATTCTACTTTCTTTCTTTCTTTTTTTAAATCCTCACCTGAGACTATTTTTCCATTGATTTTTAGAGAGAGTGGAAGGGAGAGAAAGAGACAGAGAGAGAGAAACATTGATGTGAGACACATCGATCGGTTGCCTTCGCACACACCCTAACCAGGGCTGGGGATCGAGCTTGCAACATAGGTACATGCCCTTGACCGGAATCGAACCCAAGACCCTTCAGTCCAAGGGCCAATGCTCTTTCCACCGAGCCAAACCAGCTGGGGCGATTCTACTTTCTGTCTCCGTGTATCTGACTACTCCAGGTGCCTCCTACAAGTGCAGTCATTCAGTAGTTGTCTTTTTGTGACTGGCTTAGTTTAGTTAGTATAGTATCCACAAGGTTCATCCATGTTATAGAATGTGTAGAATTTCCTTCCTTTTTAAGGCTGAGTAATATTCCACTGTAGGTCTATCCGTCCATCCACTAAAGGACATTGGCAGCAAAAGACCATTCAAAAGAGTCAGAAAACAAGACACAGATTAGGAGAAAAGGACTGATAAAGGACAGCTATTCAAAATATGCAAATAACTCTGAAAACTGAACAATAAGACGATAAACTATCCAGTTGAAAATGGGCCTAAGACTCTCAGACAGAGAGCTCACCAAGGAAAACATACAAATGGCAAATAAGCACATGAAAAGATGCTCCACATTATATGTCATCAGGAAAATGCAAATTAAAACAAGATACCACCACACACTCATTAGAAGGCCAAAATCCAGAACACGGCAACACCAAGTGCTGACGGGAACGTGGAGCAACAGGAACTCTCGTTCGTGGCTGGTGGGAATGCAAAGTGGTGAGTGATGCAGCCACTTTGGGAGTTTTGCCAGTTTGGCAGTTTCTTAGAAAACTGAATATACTCTTAGCATAGGATCCAGCAATTGCACTCCTTGGTACTTTCCCCAACAAGCTGAAAACTGACGTGAACACAAAAACCTGCACACCGATGTTTATAGCAGCTTTATTCGTAATGGCCCAAACTTGGAAGTAACCAGGATGTCCTTCAGTAGGCTAATGGATAAATAGACTGTAGTAATCCAAGACAATGGAATATTATTCAGCACTGAGAAAGAAGTGAGCTGTCAAGCCATAAAAAGACATGGAGGAAACTTACATGCATATTATTAAGTGAAAGAAGCCAATCTGACAAGACTACATACTGTATGATCCCAACCGTATGACATTCTGGAAAAGGCAAACTATAGAGTCAGTAAACATATCGCTGACAGCCCTAGCTGGTTTGGCTCAGTAGATCAGAGCGTCGGCCTGCAGACTGAAGGGTCCTGGGTTCGATTCTGATCAAAGGCACGTGCCCGCGTCACGGGCTTGATCTCCAGTGTGGGACATGCAGGAGGCAGCCCATCAATGATTCTCTCTCATCATTGATGTTTCTCTCTTTCTCTCCCTCTCCCTTCCTCTCTAAAATCAATAAAATATATTTAAAAATAAGTAAATAAAACATCACTACCAAGGAAGGGCAAGAGGAGGTGTGGAGAGATGAATATGTGGAGGGCAGAGGGTTTTTAGAGCTGTGAAAATACTTCGTATGATACTGTAATAGTAGATATATGTCATTATACATTTGTCCAAACCCATAGAATATACACTGAGTGGCCAGATTATGATGATCTCTGAACGCATAATAATCTGGCCACTCAGTGTATATCCTATATAATAAAAGGCTAATATGTAAATTGTCCTCTCGACCAGGAGTTCAGCCAGCAGGCAGGCCGGCCAACCACCCATGTCCCCTCCCCCTGAGTGGCCAGATTATTATGCATTCAGAGATCATAATAATCTGGCCACTCAGTGTATAACACCAAGAACGAACCCTAATGTAAACTGTGGACTTTGGGTGATAATGATGTGTCAATGTAGGTTCATCCTTGGTTAAAAATGCACGTGCTGGTGGGGATGTTGATAATAGGGGAGGCTGTGGGGGAGCAGGCAGGAGCTAGATGGGAAAACTCTATACCTTCTTCTTCTCAATTTTGTTGTAAACCTAAAAGTGCTCTAAAAATATAAACACTTAAAAATTAATTTTAAAAAGAAAAAAAAAAAGGAAAGCTTGTTCAAGCACTGCTCTTGCAAAAGGCAGTTCTCAGGATGAATCTTGTCAAAGTTTCACGTGATAGTTAATGCCTGTGCTGTTTAACCTTTCCAGAGTTTAGGGAAAAGTTAAAATGTTTCCAATTAATTTTACACACTTAGAACAACTCTAATACCAAGACTTGATTAAAAAAAGAAAAAGATAAAGTACTGCCCATGTGGCCTTTCAGGGACACAGACTCCTTCTGCCTTTGGCTCTGCCAGCGCCTATGGTGTCTGCTAGACCCTCTGACAGCAGCCGGAAGAGAGGCGAGAGTGGAATGGGAGGTCCTATGGGCCATGCATCCCTTCCACCCACAATCCAATAGCTAGACCTCAGTCACACGGCCACACCTAACTGCAAGGGGGGCTGGGAAGTGTAGTCTAGCTTTGCGCCCAAGAGGGAAAGAAACAGGTGATCATGCAGCCTTTCTTAATGAGTGCCCACTGTTGCCTCCCGGACGTTTTTACCCGTCGCCGACACTTTCTGCACATTTTTATGTGTGGAAGGCAGACAATGCTGACCCACTGAGCACCGGCGACTATAAGCTCATTACAATTTCAGAGCTTAAAATGTGAAACACCTGGAATAACTGAAATACTGTTTGTGAATACCAGACAAAGTCAGCAGAAAGGCTGTATTTGTAAAAGCCTGTGGATGAGCAAGGGCTTCCCAGCCAGAAAGCATAAAAGATGGACTTGGCTACATAAAAATGAAAACTCCTTCACATCAAAAAAGAAAATTAAAAGCAGAAGGACCCATTGAGGGGGAAATATTTGTAACACGTATGATAGACAAAGAATTAGTAGGCTTACTATTTTAAGAGGTCTTACACATCAACAGTGAAAAAGATGAACACTCGAAGATAAAAATGGACAAAGAACTGTAACAGGAAATTCATCAAAGAAGAACTAAAGACGGTTAAATATACTAACTACGTAAAACTATTTGGTAGTCAAAGAAATGAAAACCACAATATGATACCTTTTTTAAAATCATCCAACTGGCAGAGATCTGAGAATGGATCACGGTGTTTGCCAGGACTGGCATTTCCCGTCGGTGGGTGAGATGGGTGCACTCGTCAGGACTTCGGCTGGAGGAGCTTCAAGATTGCCCATTGACCCAGCAATCCCACCTCTGGAATTTCTTCTAAGAAAACAAGTTTTGAAATCTTAAAGATATACAGATGAGGCTGCTAATCACAGGGTTTTGCTTTTGTTTTCCTTTTTCAGTTACAGTTGACAAGTCAGTATTATATGAGTTTCAGGGATACAGCATAGTGATTAGACATTGATATAACTTACAAAGTGGGACACCCTGTAGGTCTAGTACCCACCTGGCACCATACAGTTATTTCAATACTATTGACTAGATTCCCTATGCTGTAATTTATATCCCCGTTGCTATAACTACCCATTTGTAGGTCTAAATCCCTTACCCCAACCCCTTTTTTTTGGTAAATAAATTTTTAATGATTTCGGAGAGGAAGGGAAAGGGAGAGAGAGATAGAAACATCAATGATGAGAGAGAATCATTGATCTGCTGCCTTCTGCATGCTCCACACTGGAGATCGAGCCTGCAACCCGGGCCATGTGCCCTGACCGGGAATCGAACCGTGACCTCCTGGTTCACAGGTCAACGCTCAACCACTGAGCTATGCTGGCAGGGCAATTCCTTCCCCTTTTTCACACAGCCCTCCAAGCCCCCTCCCATCTGAAACCATCAGTTTGTTTTCTGTATCTATGAGTCACAGGGGTTTTTGTATATTTAGTTTGTGTGTGTGTTTTTAACCAAAGTTATACATATGCCCCATATTTAAAAAAAAAAAATTTAAGTTCGAAAATTCTACATGGTTTGTTATAAAATTCAGCAATTCCCTGAGGCTCCTCCTCCACCACCCCCTCCTCTTTCTCAATCCCAGAGAAACTGCTTTCAATCCTTCTGGTATTTACTGTATTTTCTCTAAATAACATGCTTATAATGCTACTTCTTCATTTTTGAGATTTGGGCATTCTCTAATGATTTCTCATCATGGAAAGAGAGGATGAACTTTTTCGTCAAACACCCCCCCAACACACCCCCACAAAACACATATGAATACTCCACCCTCCCCACTCTCCCTTCCCATATGTAACCACTATTCATCAACCTCCCAGTATAGATATTTGTCATTCTGATTAGATCAATAGTCATTATTGGCCTTTTTTTTTTTTTTTACTGTAAATCTACCATCAAATGAGCTGTATAGGCTACTACCATATTGTTTTCCTGTACATTTCATTTTTCTTGGAGTTAATAATTGACTTGTTCCTGTCATTGGCTTTGTTTGCTCATTTTTATCACCAGTTTAACTACAAACTCTCTTTCAGAACATATCACTCCATTGTGTTCTGGCTTCCACTGGTGCTATTAAAAAATCCAAGGTCGCCGAAACCGGTTTGGCTCAGTGGATAGAGCGTCGGCCTGCGGACTCAAGGGTCCCAGGTTCGATTCTGGTCAAGGGCATGTACCTTGGTTGCGGGCACATCCCCAGTGGGGGGTGTGCAAGAGGCAGCTGATCGATGTTTCTCTCTCATCGATGTTTCTAACTCTCTATCCCTCTCTCTTCCTCTCTGTAAAAAATCAATAATAATAAATAAAAAAAGAATAAAACAATATGATTTAAAAAAAAAAATCCAAGGTCATTCTGAGCCATACTCTTTTGTCTACAATCTACTCTTCCTCTACAAACTTGAAGGATCTTTTCTCTGTCCACCCAGCTAACCAGCCTGAGATACTTGGCATGCCTGGTTCTGAGTCTCTTCAAGGTTCAGGCTTCTTTTCCAAGTTTGGGATTTGGCTTTCCTGGGCCTATTAAATCCATCTACATTTCAACTTACAAAATGCTGATGACTCCTGTAGTATTCTCTTCTTCCTTATGGCTTTTGTTCTTGTTTACCATACACTGAGTGGCCAGATTATTATGATCTCTGAACGCATAATAATCTGGCCCCTCAGAGTAGTTTAGAGAGAAAGCAACATTGTCCCAAAGTTAGGCCTTTGGAGTCCTGCTTAGTGTAAAGGGTCTCCGATTAGACTCCCCATCCCCGCATTGGGTTCTGGGCCTCCACCTCCATCCCCCTCAGCCCCACATTCACTCAAAAGAGCTGCTGTTCAGCTCAGTTCAGATGGGAGGTAAATACCCTCAGAACAAATTAATGACCTAAGTGTTCCAGTTTAAGACTTTTTTAAAAAATATAATACCCCCCCAAAAAAAAATATAAAGAAAGAGATGATAAACAAAATGGAATTCAATGAATTAGAAAACAAAAATGCAATAAAAAAGACCAACAAAACCAAGAGTTAATTATTTGGGGGGAAAAAAAGGCAAATCTCTGGGAAGATCAATCAAGGGAAAAAAGATACAAGTAAATGACATCATACATAAAAAGAATAACATAACTATAGTTAAAACAGAGATTTAAAAGATAATAACACAAAGACAGCCAACTATCTGGAGATTTTATCTTCTCATGTGGCTACATTTGCAAATAAAAGATTACTGAGAAAAAAATAACAAGAGAATGCCATCAAAACCTCTATGCCAACAAATTTTAAGTCTTAGTAAAAATAAATTTCTACCAAAACTGGAAAACAATAGATATTCTGAATAATCCTAAAACTATTAAAGAAATTGAAACAATAACTGAAAACATTCCCACAAAGGGAAGTCAAGGCCGAGATGGTTTTATAGGTAAATTCTACTAACATTTCAAGGAATGGATAATCCCAATCTTATATAAATTATCCCAGGGAATAAAAAATAATAAGGAATACTCCCAAATTCATTCTTGAAGCCAGTATAACCTTTCTAGCAAAATTAGACAATGAAAGCATGAGAATGAAAAATTACAGGCCCATTTCACGCAAGAGCATAGAGGTAAGAATCCTAAATAACATATCTATACTAATAAAAGGGTAATATGCTAATTAGATGAGGAGACCTTCCGGGAGACCTTCCAGATGTCCTTCCAGACAAAGCCATGGTGATGGGGCCAAGGCAGAGGCGGTTAGGGACGATCAGGCCAGGAGGGGAGGGCAGTTGGGGGTGATCAGGCCGGTGGGGGGAGGGCAGTTGGGGCGAGCAGGCCAGCAGGGGGGGGTAGTTGGGGGTGATCAGGCCGGCGGGGGGGGGGCAGTTGGGAGCAAGCAGGCTGGCGGGGGGGGGGGCAGTTGGAGGGTGAGCAGGCTGGCAGGCAGAGTGGTTAGAGGTGATCAGGCAGGCAGACAGGTGAGCGGTTAGGAGCCAGCAGTCCCGGATTGAGAGAGAGATGTCCAACTGTCAACCAGCAGTTGGACATCCCCCAAGGGGTCCCAGATTGGAGAGGGTGCAGACTGGGCTGAGGGACCCCCTTCCCCCATGCATGAATTTCATGCACCAGGCCACTAGTTATTAAAATAATGCAACTGTATGTAAAAAAGATAATGTATCATAACCAAGTTGAGTTTATCCCAGCAATACAAAGCTGACTTAATGTTAGAAAAATCTATAAAGGTAATTTACCACATTAATAGATTAAAGAATAAGGAAAGTAGATGCAGAAAAAGTATTTGACTAAAGTATGCACTAACTGATGATCAAACTCTAAACAGATTGAAAATAGAAGGGAATTTCCTTAATGTGATAAAAGTTATCTATTAAAAAAATTAGACAAAACATTACTTGATATGTAAACAATAGAAATACTTCCTTTAAAATCAGGAAAAAATAAGGATACCCACTGTTACCTTTTTTATTCAACATTGTACTTTAGATTTTATTTTTCTTAAATATTAAAATCAGCCGAAACCGGTTTGGCTCAGTGGATAGAGCGTCGGCCTGCAGACTCAAGGGTCCCAGGTTCAATTCCGGTCAAGGGCATGTACCTTGGTTGCGGGCACATCCCCAGTAGGGGGTGTGCAAGAGGCAGCTGATCGATGTTTCTCTCTCATCGATGTTTCTAATTCTTTATCCCTCTCTCTTCCTCTCTGTAAAAAATCAATAAAATATATTTTTAAAATATATTAAAATCAGTACATTTAATGGCAGAAGTTTTTACATAAAGTAATAAAATAAAAAAAATAAGTTAATGGCATACATTTGAAAAGAAAGAAATAAAGTGTCATTATTTGCAGATAATTTATTTATTATTATTATTTATTTAGAAAACCCAAAAAAATCTACAGGCCAATTATTAGTCAACAAGATTAGCAGATATGAAATCAATAAACTAAAGTCAATGAAATTTCTGGTCATTAAAGAAGAAACACAAATGGTAGATAAACTTATGCAAAAAATGCTCAACTTTTGTAGTTATCTAGGAAGTTCAGGTTTAAACAAAGATATAGCATTTTACACTCATCAGATCAGCAAGTATTTTTAAAAATCTGAGACCACCAAGTGTTGGAGAAGAGATGGAGTAAAAAATACTTTCCAAACTCATGTGCTTGTGGGAGTGTTGTTGGTACAACCACATGGGGGCGCCATTGGTATCATCCAGCTAAGTGAGGTCCAGGATGCCCTGGACCCAGCAAATCTATACCAGAGTACATACCCCAGAAAATCTCTCCTGGGTGTGTGCAAAGAGACATTTACAAGAATGCTTATGGCAATATTGTCTATGATGACCAAAAATCTTAAATATTTATTGACAAGGGAATGAGATGGTACTTTCATAAAAAAGAAAAATATAATAGTGAGTAAATAAGCAAGATATAGAAGGATATGGTGGTACTTAAAATTGCAACATCCCACCTCCACATCTCCGACTTTATTTTTTCCCTTGCATCTCACATGCTAATATATTATGCTAGAGGCCCGGTGCACAAAATTTGTGCACTGGTAGGGTCCCTAGGCCTGGCTAGCGATCAGGGCTGATCAGGGCCTTGTAGCTGCTGGCTGGGGCCTTCCTTCCCCCCGCTGCCGGCTGCCAGCCGGGGCCTTCCTTCACTCTGCGCCGCCCCCTGGTGGTCAGCGCACATCATAGCGAGCAGTCGAACTCCTGGTCAGTCGAACTCCTGTGGGGACAATTTGCATATTAGCCTTTTATTATATAGGATGATTTATCTATAATCCATACATTTTGCTTATCATTTGGCTCACCCACAGGAATGTACACACCACAAACACAGTGACCTTGTCTGTGTTGTTCACCAATATTCCCAGAGCTTAGAAGGGTGCCTCACATATAGTAGGTGCTCAATAAATATTTGTTGAGTGAATTTGTGGAATCAATATAAGACCGTATGAAACCACTGGAAGTTGAAAAGCATGCAAAACAACCCTACTGGACATTTATGGACAAACACCCCATTCTGGCTTGGTCACCTCTGTGACAGAGGTGGGGAGCGGGCTCGGGAAGGGACCCCAGGAGCCCTCAGTTCCCTGTATGTTTTTCTCTCCTAAGCTGGCCCTGGACGTGAGTGTTTGTTACATTATTACCAGTGTTTGCATGATGGAAAATTTTCACATTACAACTTAGTTTTTTTAATAATAGGAACAACAAGCATCTGCATCGGGTGTTAGAGTGTCCAAGGGTTTTCCCACATGATGTCATGGGTCAAGTGTGTAGAAGGGGCTTCCTAGAAGCCCAGTTCAGAACAAGGTGGGGCCAGGAACTGGGCGTCTTCCAAATCTCCCGGGGGCTGGAGGGGGGAACCCCAGCCTGAGAGAGAGGAGAGGCCAGCCCAGGCGGCACCTCCACGGGATGAGACAGGGAGGGTGGGTGAGAACAGGGCTTTGTCATGCACTGTCCTCATTTGGGAGCTGGGGGCTGCCCCAGCAAAGAGGGACTCTCTTCCCATCTCCCGGCTCCGGGGCTGGCTGCTGGGTCCCCATGCCAGGGTCAGGCTCCTCACTGCTCCGAGGCCGCGCCCGGCTCTGCGTTAGGAGACCCGGGAGCTGTCCCAGTTCCCAGTCTGAGTGCCTGTGGCTTCTCACTGCTCAGCCTGGTTTCCTCCCCTGGATCATGGGCCACTGACCCACGACCCTGCTGTGACTCCGTCAAAGGGCTGTTGTGAGCATCCCACAGGGAGGAGAGAAAACGGCCCCGAGAGCAGAGCCTGCAGTCTCAGTGCATCTCCCTTTTGATAGGAAACCTTTGAACATAAGTATCATCCACGTTGTCTCCCCAAAATGATCATTTTTGCTGGCTGACGAGCCAAGGATGCAAGCATCACTTACTCCATGGTCCCCATTGTTACGACTGAGCGTGCTCGCCCTTATCCTCCACTGTGACCAGCACTGCCTTCACCATCCTTATGGGCTTCCATTTTTGCTTGCTTTTTTTCACTAGGACAAATTTCAGAGGAAACAACTGGTCAAAGTATACAGATGGTTTCAATGGCTCTTGATATGTCCTGTCACCTCGCTGTCTACCAAGGAGTTGGCCCACGTGACATGCAGGTGTGTCAGGATATTGCGCCTCCCACCAGGAATATTGCTAAACTCAGATATGCCCTTTCACTCACTTTCCAAAGGCCTGAGCACCCATATCCTGATGGAGTTCAAGATTAATCCTGCCCTGGCCATGTGACTAAGTGGTTAGAGCATCAGCCCATGTGCCGAAGGGTCTTGGGTTCAATTCCCGGTCAAGGGCAGGTACTTGGCTGCAGGTTTGATCCCCACCCTGGGGCGCATGTGGGACACAACCAATGGATGTGTCTCACATCGATGTTTCTCTCTCCTCTTCCTCCTCCTCCTCCTCCTCCGTCACCTCCTCCTCCTCCTCCTCCCTCCTTCTCTCCCTCTCTCCATCCCTCTCACTCTCTCTTTAAAAATCAATGGAAAAAATATCCTCGGGCGAGGAGTAACAATAACAAAAAAAGACTAATCCTGAAAAAAGGCAGGAGGAGATATTTATATTTGTTTACCAATTTTTAAAACACCCTATTTAGCAATATTGTAAATCTGGTTTGTAGCTCACTTAATTGGACAGCTTTGAAATTATTTGTTTTTGATATACATTTTAAAAGTTAGGAGAACTCAGATAAAATGAGACTTTATTAATATTTAACATTGGATAACATATTTACCTGGCATGTTTAAAATGCCCACAAAATGCTGCCACGCTGTGCTGGTTTTGCCACACCATCTCCTCCCCTGAGCACTATTATTATTGCTTTTTTCCCTAAACAAACAGGTCTTCTTCTAATGACCAAGTTTGCATTCCAGGCCTGGGAGATGCATTTGTAGGGCAGGGAAGGAGGAAGCAATGTCATATATAAATATAAAATAGATATAGGGTGTTCCAAAAAAAAAGTATATATATATATATATGTATATATATATAGATAGATATATAGATATATAGATATAGATATAGATAGATATACATAGATACCTCAAATAATTATAAAGGCAATGTTTAATTAAACTACATTTCATTTTCAAAACATAATAGAATCAGTTGATATATATATATGCCTTTCTTGGACCCAGTTAATAATTATATGCTTCACTTAGTAAGAATTTCCATTCTGCCGGGCACTTTTTCTTGTACGATCTCATTTAATGTTTGATTCTTTTTGCAGGCACAATCACCCCCACTTTACAGATGAGGCAGCTGAGACAGGTCCTAGGGACAGAGCCATTATGAATGTAGTAGGTAGCGAACAAAGATAGGGCTGATGTCAAGAGGCAGGGGGCCCTGGTCCCAGCTCTGTTCCTAATTTCTGGCTCATAGTTCAACCCTTCTGGGCCTTTGCCTTTACCCCAGTGAGAGGCTGAGGGCCAGGGATGAGCATGGTCATGTGACTTCCTCACATCCCACCGGTGGGTCCTTGGGACTCTGGAAGGAAGACTGCCTTTTCTTTCTCCGCACAGACACCGGCAAAGCCGCGATCTGATCTCCCCGGGGCAGCTGAGCGTGGATGGCCACACGGATCACCCGCAGCAACTGGCCCACGCTGTGATTACAGCGTCTCCATGGCTCCCTCCGCAGGACTCGGGTATGCCCTTTCATCCATTCACCAGAAACCTGAGCACCAACTGTGAACACAGCGTGCTGTCACCTTGTGCCGCCAGCCGTGGGACCTGGGTAAGTCACTTCTGCGGCCTCTGACCACAGTTTCCTCATCTGTAAAATGGGGATAGTAATGACTACCTCAAAGGGTTGTTGTGAGGCTTAAATAAGGAAAGGGGCGTGGCTGAGGCCACAGGAGCCCAGGCAGGCCTCCAGGTGTCCTCTGGGCGTGACTCAGGGCCCAGGGGAGCTCACGGACACCCAGCACAGATCTCAGGGGGACTGGGCCAGGCAAGGAGGGTAGGGCGGACTTTCCCTCACGGCTGGGAAAGGCTCTGGGAGGGCTCCCAGGAAGAGGTGGTGTTTGCACCAAAGGAAAACCAGCCCCACTGAGTGATCAGAGCTGCCACCTGCGCCGGAACATCCATTTAGAACCTGGACAGCAGATTTCATGCAGGAGGAAACGTGGGGCTGGGAACACCCTGGAACCTCTTGGGGAGTTCTGCCCACCTTCTCTGTCAAATGACAGGTGTGCTTCATTCATTCATTCATTCATTCATTCATTCATTCGGTAAGTGTTTCTTGAGCCAGGCATTGCTGTCCATACTGAAGATGTCAGCAAACAAAACAAATCTTAGTCTCTTAGAGCTCACGTTCTAGAGGGAAATTAGACACTGAACTACCTAAAAGTAAATAAAGATAAGGCTGTATCAGGCTGGTGTGAGTGCTGGGGGATAAACAAGGCAGGGTGAGGGGAGGAGAGAATGCAGGTGGGGATGGGGTGGTGCAGCCAGGGAAGTCTGTGAAGGGATGTGTAGAAAATGAAGGGAGGCTTGTTCCAGGCAGAGGGAATAGCAAGTGCAGGAGCCCAGCATGCTCTCCTATCAGAGTGTACACAGCAAGGACCCCAGGGAAGAGTGTGCACAGCAAGGACCTGGGGAAGAGTGTACACAGCAAGGACCCCGGGGAAGAGTGTGCACAGCAAGGACCCAGGGAAGAGTGTGCACAGCAAGGACCTGGGGAAGAGTGTACACAGCAAGGACCCCGGGGAAGAGTGTGCACAGCAAGGACCTGGGGAAGAGTGTGCACAGCAAGGACCCCGGGGAAGAGTGTACACAGCAAGGACCCCGGGGAAGAGTGTGCACAGCAAGGACCCCAGGGAAGAGTGTGCACAGCAAGGACCCCAGGGAAGAGTGTGCACAGCAAGGACCCGGGGAAGAGTGTGCACGGCAAGGACCCTGGGGATGAGTGTACACAGCAAGGACCCCAGGGAAGAGTGTACACAGCAAGGACCCGGGGATGCGTGTACACAGCAAGGACCCGGGGAAGAATGTACACAGCAAGGACCCGGGGAAGAGTGTGCACGGCAAGGACCTGGGGAAGAGTGTGCATAGTAAGGACCCCAGGGAAGAGTGTGCTTGGCAAGGACCCCGGGGAAGCAGGAGGGGCAGGGAGAGAGGTCAGAGGGCATCTTGTGGGCGTGATGGGCCGAGGTAGGACACCTGCTCACCCTGAGGGTGATGGGAGCCCACGGAGAGCTCCTCAGAGAGAGCTGTGCAGGGCCCTGGCCGCCGGGAGAAGAGGCTGATGGGGCAGGGCCAGGCAGATGCAGGGAGATGCCAGGAAGCCGCTGCAGAGGGGACAGCAGCTTAGACCTGAGCGGAGGTGGTGGGGGAGGGGCGGATTCCGGGTGCTTGAAGGCAGAGCCCAGAAGACTTTCTGATGCACTCGAGTCACTGTCCCCTCCCGCCCAGCCTCCAAGGCTGCCGGGTGCAAGGTTCCCTGGCTGCCGGGGTTCTTTCTCCCCCAGCCTCACAAAGGGGTCAGCATTCTGAGAAAGGGCTGCCCGTAGATGATTAAGAAGGAGTCCGTGGACGAAAGGTATTTTTGAGAGGCATTGGGGGGACCCCTGCTTTTATTCACACAACCTGTCCTAAGGCAAGGTGGAGACATACACTTCAAAGGGTTTACAGAGATTGTCAGTTTGGGGAATAGCCTACAGCTGTTCAGGTGCTTGGCCAACAGGAGGCAATAAAATGCCCTGAGCTGTCTGGCAGTTAACAGTACCATTCAGGTTTGGGAGAGATGCTTTGTAGCCGTTTCCAACAGGTAAACTACGTGTGACTCCACCCTGTTGAGCTCCCCAAGCTTCACCAACCTTTTGGTAAAACTCTTGTAATTATTACATGCTGGAATTGGTTCTCGGCACCTGACCTCACCGAGACCACCTGGGAGTCTCCTCATTCCGCAGGCGATTGGGAATAAGGCCTTATGTGTGTGTTTTTTTGTGTGTGTTTTTTTCTGAAATAAAACCACGTGTAATCATTGTAAGGAAAGCTCCACCCCAGGGGCACGCCCCCTCGGGTGGGGTGGAGGCAGGGATTCGGGGAGGTTTGCAGGACTGTGTGGACTCGCATTTAGACGCCTTCCCTGCATGAGTTACAGAGGCAAAGCGGAGAGGAGGCTGGCGGTTCCGGGCAGGGGCTGCAGGGCCTGGGAGCTGCTGGGGCTGCGGTTTCTGCCCGAGGTTTGCTGCTCTCGGTCGCTGTGGGCTCACCCCAGGAGGACGTGGGGAACACTGGGGTTTAGGGCCTTTGCTTGCAGGCCAGGGGACCCGTGGAAGCTGGCAGGCAGGGAAGGGACAGGACCAGATTTGCTTTTTGGGGTCCTGAGCTTCTTGGGGCAGCCTCTTGGGACCCAGATCAGGCCAGTGACTCATTTCTGACCGGTTTTAGCTGAAATAGACGGTTCTATCTAGCACCTGAGCTATTTGTCCCTCCTCGTCACAGTTCAGGGTTTTGGCCCCAAACAGCGGCACATGAGAAAGGGTTTCCGGAGGTGGTTTATGGGACTTTTGCTGAAATAGCTGAGTGAACTTCACCTGCAGCCTACGGGGCTCATGCTCCTCCTGGGCCTGTCCTAAATGAGGCCCGGGCCTCGGCCCTCTTCCAGGTAAGAAATGCCAGTGTGTCCTTCCACAAGGCCCCTGTGCCCCCTCCCCCACCGCCTCTCGCGAGGACAGGCCTCCTCCTCCAGGAAGCGGCCCAGACCTCCCCGCATGGCCCTGACGAATGGGCCCCAGGGACTATGGAAGCCCAGCTCCGTTGCCTGGGGTTTCGACAACCCTGCACTTCAGAGACCCCCACAGAATCAGACCAAAGCCACCCTCTGCAGGACTCAGCCAGAAGTGGGGTCACCTGTCCTCCCCCCTCCTCTCCTGCTCCTGCTCCTTTCCTGGCTGGTTCTGGGAGCACCTCCTGAGTAAGGAGCTTGCAGGGGAGCCTGTTGCTGGGGAACCGGCCCAGGACGGAGCCCCCAGGCTCTCGAGCTCCTGCTGTGTCCTGGTCTTCCACCAGCCTCCTCAGCAGCCCCATGACAACCTAGCGTGATGCCCGCCAGGCCCCACACACCCTCTCCTGCATCCGGTGGGAATGGCCCCACCCTGACCTCCCCTGGTTCCTGCTGGCCAGCCGGGTCCCCTTGGCTCTGCCCTGCTGCACCCACAGTCCTTCCTGCCTGTGGAATGGTGCTGCCCCCGTGGGTCTGTGGGTCCATCTGCATAACGGGTGCTGGGCTCGGCTGGTGTGAGCACTGCTGTTTCAGTCCCGGCCCCCTGCTCCCCCTGCTCCCCCTGCTCCCCCTGCAATATCTGAGAAAAGAGGAGCTGGCTCGTTTAAGAACGAACAGTTGTTCCCTGCTCACAGACCCAGTACTCCGGCTGTTACAGCTCATTACGAAATCTCAGCCGTGCCCTGAGCAGGATTAAGGAAACGGCTCTGGTAAAATCCCCAGCAGAAGTAACGCACTGGAAACCTGACCACGGTAATCTCCTCCTGGCCCTCGCAGTCCGGGGTTTGCACGCCAGCTGGGCCAACCCACATCCGGGTGCTCACCCCTGCCCAGCGGGCAAAAAACAGCCAAGGTCCCGCCTTCGGGTGCACGTTCGGGACTTGAGCTGCACAGCTGCCGGGGAGGGTGGTGAGGCCACTGCCCCGCGGAGGGAGCCCGAGCCCCGACAGCAGGAGGCCTGGTGGGGCCCTGCTCTGCCTGGAGCTGCTGGTGACTCAGGCCGGTCAGTGTCGCCCCTGACCTTCAGTTTTCCCGTTTGGAAAATGGGGGTGGTACCTGTCTTTGCGGGAGTTCACTCGCAGAGAAGATGTGTGCTGCGTGTGCACCCTGGCGGGGTCCTGGGGCCTCAGAAAAGGCTTGGACCCTCCTTGTCCTTGCCCCGGTGTGGTTGCTGGCTCATGGGCAAGATGGACAGGGCAGGGGAGTGGTGAGGGTCAGAGAGAGATGGGGGGTGTGGTGGGGACCAGGTGAGCACAAAGCTAGAGGCTTGCAGCCAGCACCCCAGGGGTCAGGGCAGCAGCGGACGCTCCAGGAGCTGCCCAACATCAGAGGCCATGAATGAACCACCAGCTGCAGGTGTGGCTGTGGTTTGTGGGCACTTTGACCTCGGTGTGAGGCCCAGCTCAAACTTGGTGACCTTGGCGAGTCCTTCTCTGAGCGTCCATCTTTCCTGTTTGAAGGTGGGAATCGTAACAGTGCCCACTCTGGGGCTGTGTGGGGGTGAAGGTCACAGAGTGAAGCTTGACACACAGCGGAGCTCCGTCTGGTAGAGGGGGCTCCCCGTGCCCCCGAGCCCCCAGAAGAGCAGGCCTCCTGGGCTGGGCGCAGGGCTATAGCAGGGCTGGGAGTCTCAGTGCGGTCCAGGGCCGCTGCTGAGCTGGGAAGCTGGGAGGCCCGCCCATCCCTCTGCCCGGTGAGTCTGGCCTCCAGAAAGCCTGTGGGCAGGTCCCGCTAAGCCCATCTTCCTTCCGCATGGAGGCCTTGGCCCCTCAGCCTGAGTCCACACCCCCCACCCCCAGGCACACACCTCCCTGGGAGCCCAAACTCACACATTTCCCAGGGGCCTGGCTGGCCAGTGGGGCCCCAGTGGGCCCTCTGCTAATCCTTGTGGCCAGGGCTCAGGCCCCTTGTATGGTAGCAACAGCTTCCAGCTGGGAGCCCAGGCAAGGGCCAGGATGTAGCTTTGTGTACATCACCAGGATAGTTCTTTCCCCTCTCAGGGCCTCAGTGTCATGTCTGTATAATGGGCGAGTAACAGATCTCTGAGGTCCCTTTATCAGTCATTACAGCCATTGTGTTCTGTGGCCCAGAAAAGTGAAGGGAGCCCAGGCATCTGCTCCCCGGCTGGGGCTCTATGACCATGAGGGTGAGCAGAGGGAGGACCCTGAGTACGCGCTGCCAGGCCTGAGACTGTGAGGAGGAGCCAAGGACTCAGGGCTGTGGGGTGCAGCTCCTAGCTCCCTGCATATGCTCCCCCAACACGCCTCCCCTCCAAGCACAAACCAGGGCCGGGCAGTCCGATCAAGGAGTAGAGAAACAGTCAGATAATCTAGATCAAATGTACTTCTACCCCTTATCAGCTGCGTGACCTCAGGCAAGTCACTACTCATCTGTGGGTCAGTTTCCTCATCTGTAAAACGGGGGCCCTAGCCTGGCCAGTGTGTCTTAGTGGTTAGAGCACCAGCCCTTGGACCAAAGGGTTCCGGGTTCAATTTCTGGTCAAGGGTATGTGCCTGGGCTGTAGGTTGGATCTTGGGCTCAGTCAACACATGCCAGAGGCAACCAATCGATGTGTCTCTCTCACATCGATGTTTCTCTCTCTCTCTCTCTCTCTCTCTCTCTCTCTCTCTCTCTCTCTCTCCCCTCCCCATCTCTAAAAATCAATAGAAAAAAATATCCTCAGATGAGGATTAGCAAAAAAATAAAAAATAAAAACATAAAATAAAACAGTGGCCCTAAACTCTACCTCACTGGGCTTTGCAGGAACAAGGTGAATTCCTGTGTGTGTGAAGTGCACGGATCAAACACTCTCTCAGATCAAACACTCACTCCCTTTCCTGGGCCTCTTCCCTTCCTCCTGTGTCATTATCTGGCCTTTTTCCACTGCCCATCTCAGCTGCTTCTACTTCTCTTCCCTTTGGCACATGCCCATGCTCTCCAGCCTCCAGACCTTTGCTTATGCTGTCCGTCCTGCCAGGAATGCCTTCTCTCCCTCTCCCATTTCCCCCTTTCCAAATCTCACTGCCTGCATTGTTCAGCTCAATGTCACCTCCTCCAGGAAGCTCTCCTCCAAGGAGCTCTGGGCCCTAGAGAAGAACACGGAGAACAGGGGCACCACCAGGGGCCGCTCTCCACCCACAGTGGCCTCCTCTACCATCAGCCTCAAAACGAGTAGAGCCTTTTTCTCCCCCACGCTGCAGTACATAAAAGTGCCCACTAGGTGGTGATAAAGTGACATATTCCCCGTGGGGGATGAGCAATAAGGGCCGCCAACCCCCTGCCTCCTTCATTCATTTCGTCAACAGATGTTTACCGAGCACCTGCCCTGTGCCAGACTTTAGCTCAGAGGAGGCCCCGGGTCTCAAGGAGCTTATGTTCTAGTGGGGAAGAGGGGAAGGGAGGGGCAGACACAAAATCAGGAAATAAATAAAGCAAGAAAAGCATGAGACAGAAGTCAAGTCTGGAAGAAGATGCTGGGGCCTGCTTGCATCCAGACCTTTGAGTGAGCATTTCTTCAGTGAACAGCGGGATCGGTAATTGAAGCATAACCGGAAGGATCTCAGAGTGCGGTCCGGGGGCCAGAGCGTCAGCATCAGGTAAAGGCTGATTCAGAACTGGGGGCACCTGCACTGGGCCCCGCACCGGCCGGCACTTTTCCGCATGTTGCCTCTTGCACCTCTTCCGTGGCCTGGAGGCGGCCACGCTCCCACCCTGCAGCTGCCTCCGGGCTGTGGGATCTTTAGGTGTCTCTGGGCCTCTTGGCCGGAGTAGGTGTGGTGAGGGGCTAGGTTACAAGGTCAGCCCCGGGGTGCTGTGGTGGGACTCCAGCCAGGGCTGGGGAGCAGTGGGGAAGAGAGTGAGGCAGGTCTCTGGGACAGCTGACTGGGCTCAGAAAGGTCACTGGGCTGGCTCAGACGCTCCAGGTTCCACGTTCCAGAAGGTGGGTGGGTGGGGATCAGGCAGAAGCCAGATGCCTAAGGGCCAAGCAGGCCCCCCCTACCCCCCCGTCAGGCTGCCCTAGGTCAAGACCCCTGAATACTCCACACCCCCTGACTAAGGGCAGGAGGGGGCTGGGGCCTGGAGCGGGGAGTGGGGGGTTCAGGGAGCAAGTGCCACAGTGGTGGGGAGGCAGGCAGTGAGGACGGGGAGGCAGGCAGCGCCCACGTGGACATGGTTTGGGCTCACTTTCTTCCTGTGGCCAAAGGAGTGAGGTGGTCACTGTTCCCTAGGCACCCTGAGGCCCAGCCTGCACTCAGCGCACACCGACCAACAGGACACCACAGCTTGTCCCCATCCTGTAGTTCGGAAACCAAGGGTCCGACCGAAGAGGCGCTTTGCCTGGTGGTGCCTGGCCGTTTTGTGGCTAAAGCGGAGCTTCTGAGCCAGCCTTGTTCTGGCGGAGCCTCAGATGTGACCCAAGCCACAGCTCCTACCTTTCTGCTTCACCCACGGCGTCCTCGCTGTGTGAGTGCTCTGCTGCTGCTAACAGGTGACCGCAAACGCCGTGGCTTAAAGCAGCGCCCTTTGCTGTCTCACACGTGACTAGTCTCATATGACGAGGGAGATGGCGCAATAGAGCAGAACAGAGTACAAAGTTCAGAAATGGACCCCAGGAGACCCAAATTTAGTTTATGATGGTAGTAGAATTTCAAATCAGTGGGGGAAAGAGGGATTATTTCATAAGAGGTATTGAACAACTCTCCCTTTCTCTCTCTCTAAAAATTAATTAAAAAATTTCTTCTCCCCCCTCTCCCTTTTACTCTCGAAAAAAATCAATGGAAAAAATATCTTTGAGGACTGAAAACAAAAAACAAACAACAACAAAAACTTGAGTCTGGGGTCAGGGTGCCAGGCTTGAATCCAAGCTCTGCCTCTTACTAGCGGTGTGACTTTAATTAAGCAAATGATTTCACCTTTCTTTCCTCGGCTTCCTCACCTGTGATGTGCCTTACAGGGCGCTGAGACGTTTAAATAGTAGCAAGTTATTATGCATAGTTCTTAGCACAGTGCCTGGAACTAGCTAAGAGCTCCACAAATCTTAGCCACGTATTAGACGATCAGTTTACCCAGTGAAACCCAGGTCAGATCCTTCCTCTCCAACCACTTCACCCATCTCTTCTCCGGGTCCTCGGCTGGCTCCGCACCCACCACCCAGCAGCACTTTTGGGCGCCAGCTGGGTGCTTTGCCCTGGCGGAGGAGACCCATTGACCTGCCGTGCGTGCCCCCTTCTGCCCCTGGTGGACAAGCTTGCCTAGTGTCCTCGCCTGTCCTGTGTGGGAGGAGCTGGGCTCATGGGTCACCCCTGATTAGCAGGGGTTAGAGCCACAGGACTATGCTGTCCCCCCGAGGTTCTGGCTTGGGGACAGAAAAACATCTCGTTGTGTCAATGTTTGAGGTATTTCAAAAAAGTGTCCCTGAGGGGGCCGGGCAGTGCAGATAACGGTTTGTGGCTAAGATACCCATTAATGTGTACTTAAGAGAGGGAGAAGGCAGGGTGTGCACTGGCCAGGGATCCAGGCCTGGGGCGCCCGCTCCGGCCTCTCCTGAGACGTGCTGTGTGGCCCTAAGCTGGAGAGGTGACCTCTGTGCCTGTCACTGTTTCCTAGCTGGGCCTGGAAGGGGCAGAATGGATTCAGATAAAATGAGCAGAGAAGAGACCACAGGCAGGCTTTTGCCCTCTGGGTGCTCCCAGGCCCGGACTTGCACATGAACAGCCTCTGGCAGAGATAAGGCAGCAGAGCTGAGGGACAGGCCTGGGCCCTCTTACCTGTCGTGGGACTGGCTTCAGAATCTGCATCTCTGACCGGTGCCCGGCCCGGGGCACCCGTGTGTGGGTTTCCTGGGGTGTGTTTCTAGTTGTTAAGCACCCACTAGGTGTGTTACATGCTGTCGTACACACTATACACAGTTCATCCTCTCAACAAGCCCTGAGACAGGCAGGCACTTCCCATTCTACAGATGAGGAAACTGAGCCACACAGACGGTTAGTGAGTTGGTGCTGGTACACGGCAGAGCTGGGATTGCAATCCAGGCAGTCTGGGTCCAGAGCCTGACCTTACCTCTCTCCTCCACGGCTTCTGTGTTTGATGAACACCCAACATAGTCCAGGATCCATGCAAATGCTGCTTGTTTAATCACAGTATCTCGCAAAACTAAGTGCTCATAACCCCATTTTGTAGCTGAAGAAACTGAGGCTTAGGAAGATGATGGGAACTGACCAGGACCACACAGCTTGTAAATGGACTGGGATTCAGACCCAGTTCCATTTGGCTGCAAACTCTTGGTCTGCCCATTGTCCCACAAGGCCCTGTCCATCACCTTGACCCTTGCCCTATACATGACCTGCCAGTCAGCAGGTGTCAGACAAGCTGGGAGGCCCATGACCAATTCACCGCCCCCCGCAACTGTGGGCTTCATATGGGGAATTGAAGCAAGTATTAAAGAGGCCATTCCTGGACTCAGAATGCCCTGGGCCAGCCTCCTGTGTTTACATAATAGGCCAGGCTCACAGCCCAGGCCGTGTGGCCAAAGGCCCCTGCATGGAACAGTGTGACCATGATGGAACAGACCTAGCGAGGATGGTCAGGGACCTGGGGCCCTGGGAATGGGGATGGTGCCTGACAGACATCCCCCACACACTCAGGGCTCTGGGTCCCTTTACCCAGCTCAGCCTCCAGATCCCCCCCCCCCCCCCCTTAGTCCCTGAGCTCCTGGGGCAGGGGGTGGTCACAGGGAGCCATGGGGGCCCAAGGGCCAAGGCACTAGCCTGGCCGCATCACCTGGAACCAGCCCCAGTTCCATGAAGGCTCGATCACACACACACAGCTGCTCAGGGCGCACACTCGGCCCCAAAACGCAGTTACAGCCCGCCCCGCCCCGCCCCCACGCGGGCCCGCCCCGCCCACCTGAGACCACGCCCCGCCCCTCCTCTCAGCCCCGCCCCGCCCATCCCGAGGCCACGCCCCCACGCCGCGTCCCGCTTCCGGCGGCGGCGTCCGGGTCGGAGTCCGGCGGCAGCGGGGTGCATGAGGCCAGCGCGACTCATGAAGGTGTTCGTCACCCGCAGGATCCCCCCCGAGGGCCGGGCAGTGCTCGCCGGGGCCGCAGAGTAAGAGCCGGCCCCGCGCCGCCCCGCCTCGGTCCCCCCAGTCCCCCTCCCCCGGGCGCGGGGCCGGGAAGGGGCTGCGGCACCCCGGGCTCCCCCCCCCCCCGCCCCGGCCTCGGGCACCCCCGCACGCTGGGTGACTCCCGTCCCCAGGAGCTACTTTGGGGGCGCCCGGGGCTGCGCCTGGGCGGGCTGGGGGCGGGCTCCAGAGGCCTCGTTATTTTGGGGGGAGAACCGGGTGGTCCTAGGGGCCCCGGAGAGCCGGGCTTTCCAACCTGCGCGCGGCCGGGACAGTCTTGGAGTTTGGGGAGGCTTAGGGCAAGTTCTCGGGCCCAGCTGTCTCCGGGCCGAAGTGGTGGCGGCTGGACCTGCACCTCCCGCACCTGCAGAGGGTGAGGGGAGAGGGGAGAGGGCAGGCTGGAGCCGTTCCCGGTGATGGGCCCGTGGAGCAGGAAAACCGCACGTGATGCAAGGACCAGGCTGTTAATCCTTTACCTTCCCAGGTCACTTGGCAAAGTCAGGACCCTTGGCAGTCACCGATCCGGCCCTTCGGACAGTTGGCAGGGCCTTTGGGGACACTTCTTAAATTGAACCCTGCATGCCAGCCTTGCCAAGCGCTTCGTGTACATAAACTCTCTTAATCCTTGTAGCACTTTGAGGTGGTGATTCCCATTTTACAGATGAGAAAACTGAGCCTGGGAGAGGTTAAGTACCTGCATGTGGCAGGGCTGGGATTTGCACTCAGCTCTGACTGCAGTGGGAACACTGCATGGTACAGGCCCGCACTGCCTGCCCCAAGGAGGAGAAGGTGGAACCCAGCGGCAGAAACCAGTGCCGGGGACATGAGACTTGTCATGTTTGTTCAGTGCAGCAGGCGCTTTGCTGAGGCTCACTGTGAGGTGCCGGGCCCTGAGGAGGAGGGAAAGGCGGGAGCAGCAGCAGTGATGGCCGTGGCTCCCGTGCTGCAGCACCACGCCGTGCGCGTGGAAGGGAGGGTCAGAGTGGCCTGTGGCCGGGCTCAGGCGGCCAGGTGCTGCAGCAAGGTGTTCTGGGAGGTGCAGCAGCCGTCCTGTGTCTGGCACAGGTAGATGCCCATGCATGCTGGCTGCAGTGAATTAAATGGCCAGGGCTGAGGGGCTGGCAGCACCCTGGGAAACATGCCCAGAGTCCGTAAGGGCACCATCCATGTTGCATTGCTTTGGTCGTGTCCTGCTGGGCAGCGTCCAAGTATGTGTTTCCCGTATCATGGACTCACAGGACAGGCCATGTACCTGGACATGGGCTCCAATCCCATTTGATGCAGGAACCTCCCCTTCCTCCCCTCCCCCATACACACACACACACACACACACACACACACACACTCACACTGGCCTTGCCAGCACTGGCCACCTGGGGCCAGAGAGCTCACTACCTGTGAGGCCTCCTCTGAGGGTGAAAAAGCTCTTCCTGTGTTGAGCTGAGAGCTGTCCCTATGACTTTTTCTTTTTAAATATCTTTCTTGACTTCAGAGAGGAAGGGAGAGAGAAAGATAGAAACATCAATGATGAGAAAGAATCATTGATCATCTGCCTCCTGCACACCCCCTACTGAGTTTTAAGCCTGCAAACTGGGCATGTGTCCTGACCAGGAGTTGAACTGTGACCTCCTGTTTCATAGATCAGTGCTCAACCACTGAGCCACACCAGCCGGGCCCCGTGACTTCCTTCTCTCAGGTTAGGTTCTTGTCAGCCCTCTCTGCTCTGTGACAGCCCCTCACCCTTCAGCCACCCTCTCAGGACAGTTCTGAAGTCGCCCAGACATGACCCCGAATCCCCTCAGCCAGTTTCAGGCGGTCTGAGGCCAGAGCAAGCAGAAGGCACTGTGTGCTGCTCTGAGAGGGGGCTGCAGATGTTGCGGGGGCCTTTGGGAGCCGGGAGTATCTGCGGGGCTCCCCTGCCTGAGTGTTCCTTCCTTTGCCCTCAGCTGT
Organism: Cnephaeus nilssonii; assembly: GCF_951640355.1. NCBI lineage: Eukaryota > Metazoa > Chordata > Mammalia > Chiroptera > Vespertilionidae > Cnephaeus > Cnephaeus nilssonii. The sequence continues at coordinate 27,863,226 of NC_137085.1, read as the reverse complement.
GAGGTGGAGCAGTGGGATTCAGATGAGCCCATCCCCAGGAAGGAGCTGGAGCGAGGCGTGGCCGGGGCGCACGGCCTGCTGTGCCTCCTCACGGAGCAGGTGGACAGAAAGCTCCTGGACGCCGCAGGTGTGTGCCCGGGCGGGGCTGGGAGGGCCCCGAGGCCGTCTTGGCCCGTCGGCTGCGGCTGCTGGCTCCCCAGGCAGGTGTGCAATGGCCTCTGCGTTCTGGGGCCGCCGGCTCGGTAGTTGGCCAGAGGGAGCGGTTGTGTGCAGCCCCCTCGGGCACACGCATCGCTCCTCTCTCCTGCCTGTGAACCCCTGGAGGGAGACCTGAGGAAGGCAGATCGTGTGTGGAGGCATCAGGCTGTGCGGGAGCATTACCAGGCCCCGGGCCCTCACCCAGCCCTGCCACAGCCTTGCTTTATGACCTCCAGCAAGGCCCTGCCCCTCTGGAACATGCAGGAGAGTTTGAATCCTATGAGGAAAGACAAAAACGATGCTTTTTCTGCCCAATAGGAGCCAATCTCAAAGCCATCAGCACAATGTCTGTGGGCGTCGACCACTTGGCTTTGGATGAAATCAAGAAGCGGTAAGTGCCGCTTGGGTTCTGGAAGGGGCCTGGGAGGTGAAGGGTGACTACCAGACAGGGAGGAAGAGGAGCTGAGTGTTTGTTTTTATTTCATACTAGCAGCCCGTTTGCACGAAGATTCGTGCAATAGACCTTCATTCACCTGGCTGCCTGCACCAGTTTTCTGCGGGCACCGGGGACCCAGGCCTTGGCTGTGGCCACTGCCTTCTGCCTTCTTTCAGGGTCGGGGCTTGGCCCTGGGCGGCAGCCTTGGGCTCGGCTGCACCCAGCGTCCCTGCTACGGATCGCAGGAGCCGACCCCCAGTGGTTGCCTGTGATCCGCGCAGGCTCCCCGCTGGTGCCCAAGGCCGGGAAAGCCTCCGCCCCAGGCTTTCCCGGCTCGGCCGCACCCCAGCGTCCCTGTGACGGTTTCCTGGTGGGCGTGGCTGGTGGGTGTAGCAAAGGTATGGTCAATTTGCATATTACTCTATTATTAGGTAGGATTCCTAACCACTCAGTGCGACTATGAGGTGCTGCTGATGAAATCTGTCTGTATGAGCACAGGCCAGTTAAAATAAGCCCAAGAAGTCAGAAATGGGGTAACTATCTGACCAAGTAGCGCCCTTTTACATTCATTATCTTCCCCCCCCCCCCCCCCGCAGTAACCCCTTGATGTAGAAAGGTTAAGTGTTATTATTTCTCTGTGTAGATGAGGAAATTCAGAAAGGTTAAGTAGTGACTTGCCCACACTTTGGACCCTGATCTCCCATCTTCATATCCTTCCCACAGTGGGGAGAATTAAAATGGAATAATGGGATGATGGCCATTCCTGCGTGCTCATCTGCAGCTCTGAGCTCCCCAGCAGGCAGTGCAAAGAGAACAGAGCAGCAGCATGGAAATGTCCCGGTCATAGGAACCGGCGAGGGTGCTGGAGGCCAGTGTGACCACCAGATGCTTGATTTGTAGTGGGATCCGTGTGGGCTACACCCCGGATGTCCTGACAGACGCCACCGCCGAACTCGCTGTCTCCCTGCTGCTCTCCACCTGTCGCCGGCTGCCGGAGGCCATCGAGGAAGTGAAGAAGTGAGTTCTCTCAGCAGCTGGCTCGTGAGCACCCAGGGACACCCTGGCCCAGATGTGATCCCTGTCCCCAGATGTGCCCCATCTAGTGAAGGGGGTAGACTAACCCAAAATACTAACGTACCAGCCAGAGCTGAAATAAACAGGGCATGAAGGCAAATTGTGAGAGAAGAGGATAAGGGAGGTGAGGAGGTGAGGGGAGCAGTGTGGATCAGGGAAGGCTTCCCGGAGGAAGAAGCAGTGCACAGAGAGCAGGTCCGCCACGCCTTGCTCACAGTCAGAAATGCAAAAGCTCTGAAAACTGAGGGTTGTCTCGTAAGTCTTTTGGCAGCAAAACTTGACCGGAACTAACAGGAGGCTGCTCATGGCTTTAATGCCTCCTAGTCACTGTGAATGTGCATGTTTTGCTGCAGATATACAGTGTGCTGCCCACTGAGGTGGGCATGTAAAACATAGTGTATGCACCAGGCTACCTTGCTGAAACCTGGAAAATTCTGAAATCTGGCCTGAGGGTTTCAGATCAGGGGTTTGGGTCTCTATATCCCGAGGGGAAGGCATCCAGGTGCAGGGACCGGCCTGAGCAAATGCAGGCCCTCGGAGAATGGACCGGGAGCGTGGCTCCGGGCGGGGATGTGCTGGGGCAGAGCTGGACAGCACCCTGGGGCTGATCAGGCGCGGTGCTGAAAATCCCACTCGCCCTTCTGTCTAGGGCAGTGATGGCGAACCTCTGACACACGTGTCAGTGCCATTTCTGATGACAAGCGGCCGCTGAGGCGGCCGCATGCCGAGGATGAAACATTTATGTTATTTAAACTATAAATATCGCGAAAAAATGTTTTTTCCTCAAAGGGACACACTACCCGAATTATGCTCAGTTTTTTGACGAAGTTTGAAATACCGAGCTCAAAAGGTTGCCCATCACTGGTCTAGGGAGTCCGTGTCTACAATGGAGATGACCCAAGACAGGCACCTACCCCTGTCCACCCAGGGCAGTGGGGTGGGCCTGTGGCTTTGCGTTTGATTGGTTCCCTGGGGTGCTGAGAATACTGTTCTTGGAGTCCCAGTTGCTGAGTTTGCAACCTGCTGCTCCCAACTCTGCGCTGGCTGCGTGACCTCAGGCAGGTCACCCTTTCTGGTCTCAGTTTCTCCATCTGCTAAGTTGGATGAGAACTTCTAAGGCCCCTTCCAGCCCTCGGAAAAGTCATTCCTGCTGCTTGTCCTGTGCTGAGTGGCTGTGGGTGCGGCTCATGCCACTCTCAGTCCTTTGACCCGGAGGGCAGGGCCTATGCCTTGGAGCACAGCCCCTGCCCAGGGCTGCTGGGTCTGTGAGTTTGCAGTGGCCCGTGTCTTTGCCCGAGGCCAGGGCCTCTCACTCTCCCCCCTCCCTCCCGCAGTGGTGGCTGGACCGCGTGGAAGCCCCTGTGGATGTGTGGCTACGGCCTCACGAAGAGCACCGTCGGCATCATCGGGCTGGGGCGCATAGGTGAGGCCCTGCCTCCCCTCTGGCCCACCGGCTCGCATGGTTTAGTTTGCGTCTCCGGCACCAGGGCCCTGGATGCGGACAGCCCTCCTTTGGAAAGGGTCGCCATCGCTGCGTGACATTCGTGCGCTTTGCACGCAGTGGGATGTCTCTGATGAGAAAGCACAGCTTCCTAAAACACAGGCAGAAACAAACTAAGAGAAACACAGGACTTCCTTAGGACCTGCTGGTGATAGAAGCAGGTTGTAGGGGCCAGGGCTCATCCGCTCCGTACAGAGCAGATGGAGATGCTGGCTGGGTTGGGGCCGTCGGAGGGGTTTTCGTGGGGGAGCCCGTGCTCCCCAAGGCCTGAGCTCTGACTCATAAAGCCTTCCCTTGGGCACAGCGGGCCCCGTGAGCAGAGCTGTCTTTCCTCCATCGGCCCCATTTGGAGAAGCCTGGCGGGAAGGCTGAAGTTGAGCCAGGCAGCTGCCAGTGGTTCTCTGGCACCCAACTTGGTACAGAGATGAGAGAGGGAGTGTGGCTCATCTGGCCTGCTGGCAGCCCTGCCTCTTACGCTAGAGTAGCTCGGAGGAGCCCACCAGCTTTGGGGCTCATGCTGAGTCTGAACATCCAGCTGTCTCCGGAGCAGCATCTGTGAAAGGTCTGCCGGTTGGGGGCAGGCTGGCAGGCTGGCACGGCCACCACAAAGTCCGCTGAGGTCCGGGGCTTCACTCACAGACGCAGAGGGTCCAGGAGGATGGAAGGGGTGCCAGGTCCACTTCTCAGGGAAGGTTAGCAGATGGACGTCCAGGTGGCTGGACACCGTGTGAGGGCAGCATAAGTCACCGCGGAGCTGTGGAGCTACCTCCAGATCTGAAGGGCTATCACACGGACCCCTCAGGGCAGTGGGGGCTGGCTGGGGGCTGGTTACACCGAGGCAGGACCAGTTAACGTGGGGACTGTGCTAACGAAAGGATCTGGCCCTGCCCCCATGGGCTTCCTGTCCCTGGAGCTGCTGGGTGCTGCCCCTGCCCTCGGGTGGGTGCGGGGAGTGGAGCGGTTGGCGACAAGCCATGATTCTGACTCCTTGCCTCAGGCCAGGCCATTGCTCGGCGACTGAAGCCATTTGGTGTCCAGAGATTTCTATACTCGGGGCGCCAGCCCAAGCCCCAGGAAGCAGCAGAATTCCAGGCAGAGTTTGGTGAGTCAAGCATTGATTTGCACAGGAGCCCGTCTGTGCTCAGAGGGTTTCCCTGTTCTGTAACGGCAGCATCGGCGGGCAGAACACAGGCCCTCCAGGTGTGTCCAGGGCCTGCAGTCCCTCAGGGGTTATCTGACCTACCTGCCTCTGGATGCAGCCCACTCAGGGAGCACAGAGACTTGTCCAGGCCCGCAGTGAGCTCTCTCAGGGCCGGGAGAGCTCTCCAGGTCTGTCCTCAGAGTCCCTGGTCACATTGCACAGGGGATGGGCAGAGCAGCAGGGTGATGGCAGAGGTAAGGAGCTGCTGGGAGCTTTCACTCAGTCTCCTTACACGGCTGAGCATTGCTGGCCCCAACCCAGTCTGTGTCCACAGGGTGCCCAGCATGGGGTGCAGAGAGCAGGCTGAATCTCAGCCACTCCTCACCCCCGTGGCACAAAGGACCCCGCAGTCGGTGAAAGACAAAGAGGCCCAGATCCCACTGGGTTACCCTGGACAAGCCTCTGCCCCTCTCTGACCTCAGTGTCCCCATCTGTTGGAGACAGGGAGCTGGATGAATGATGTAAGACCCCAGGGTCCCACGAGTGGCTGTTGACTGTACAGTTAAGGGTTGTGCAGGTAGAGGCAAGGCCTTCAGGAAGCATCTTGGGAGTTTCCATCATGGGGCGGGGGGCGGGCGGGGAGGACCTGGCCTCCTATCATCTTGCTCTCCATAACTGGGCTCACTCTGATGGAGCTCTGCCCTCCCCAGTGCCCACCTCCCAGCTGGCTGCTGAGTCTGATTTCATCGTTGTGACCTGCTCCTTAACACCTGCAACCAAGGGTCTCTGCAACAAGGACTTCTTCCAGCAGATGAAGAACACAGCTGTGCTTGTCAACATCAGCAGGTATCCCGGCCACAGGGTCATGGGCAAGCCTCGAGGGGCTCCCTGCTGCTGTGAGCTGAGGTTTTTCTCCCCGTGGGTTGTGGAGGAGACCTCAGGCTGAGCTTGCCTCTCCCCATAAACCAAGCAACCAGCTCAGAAATACAGTCAAGGCCACAAGTAATACCCAGGCTGAGAGGAACGTCCTCGAGAGCAGGGCCTGGCTGGTTCCCAGCAGTGCCCCCGCCTTGCTCAGGGCCAGGCATATCGCAGCGTTCGTTTAGGGAGTGAAGACATCATGGTATCGAGCTCCCAAGTATCCTTGGGCAGCCCCTGTTCCTCTGAACCACAGAGGGCTGGACTTGATGATTTAACAGCCCTTCGAAGGCCGACCTCCCATTGCGCTGAGCCTGGCTCCGTGTGAGTCAGTGACACCTGGAAACGTCATGCTTCTGGGGAGACAGACCCTAAACTCAAGTTGTCTTGGTTCCTCAAAATGTCCCCAGGTGCCTTCAGGCCACTGGGCATGGAATAGGGGCAGACCTTCCCTCTCTGCCTCTCCAAACCATTCCTAGCTGGTGCCCTTTGAACCTGCTTCAGTCCGTCTGGGAGCAAACAAAGGTGAGGGAAGGGGTTGGATGAGGTCACCCCAGGGCTAATGTTTAGCTACAAAGGTGGTGATCTGGAGGTGAAGTGAACACGGCTCACGCTGATGGCCGAGTCTCAGGGCTCCCATCTGCTGAGCCCCCAATGGACCCAGGGCTGTGCAGGCTGCTGTTACTATTGCACAAGTGTTACTTAGTGCACAGTATGAAGTCTCTGGCACATTAGTTCTCCACTTCATGGTTCAGTCGCAGGAAGGAAGGTTGCTCCCTGGGATGGGTGTGCTTTAGGTGGATCCAGTCTCTGCCCTTGGTTAGTCAGGTGTCTGATGGCAGACCACAGTGGGTGGTCGGGGGAGCAACCAGATCAGAACACCGGGGCGGGGCCCTGTGCATGCAGTAGTGATGTCAGTGAGCTGTAGCCCTCCAGCACTCCTGGGGTGAGGTTCCCTATATTCTAGAGGAGGAACTGGAGACACAGAGAATTTGAGACACTTGCCCAAGGTCGCACAGCTAGAAAGTGGCGGAGCTGGGGTTCTCTGATGATAAGACCCGTATCACTACTGTAAGGATGTAAGACTTCCTGCTTCAGAAGTCAACGCCAGGTGCCAGGTCGGTGGGAAAATTCATTCCACGGGTGGTTCTGCCGTAAAGGCAGCCTCGGTGCAGGGAACTGTGGGCACTCACATCACCACTGTGTTCCAGGGGAGACGTGGTGAACCAGGACGACCTGTACCAGGCCTTGGCCAGTGGCCAGATTGCCGCTGCTGGACTGGATGTGACGACCCCGGAACCACTGCCTACGAACCACCCTCTGCTGACCCTGAAAAACTGTGGTAAGAACTGCATCTTCCGGTGCAGTCACCCGCCGCCTCGCAGGACCACATTGGCTAGAGGGTCTGGAGGTGCTGTGTGTGAGCTGCCTGCGCTGTACGAACACAAAGGGACACACCCAGGGACCATAAATTACGCCAGGAGAGGCACTGGTCCCCAATAACATAGGGGAGGGGCTTCCTGAGCCTGCTCACCTGAGTCCCTAAAGGAATGAATGGAGGTAGGGAGAGTGGATTTGACTGGGTGTCTTTTATCCATAGCTAGTCATGGGTAAAACCCGTTCCTATAAATTGCTGTTATCCGTTTAAGTCTAAGTCACAAGTAAATTACAATACCAGTACCTGTAACCTGTGCCAGTGGTTAAGCCCTTGGTGCAGTGTGCGTTGAGGTGCAGTGTGGACGCTGCAGGCAGCCTGGCAGGCTGGGAAGCAGGCCTTGGCTCCCTCCTGCCTTCCCGGCTAAGTGGCCTGCAGCTACACGTCTTCACAGCAGCAGCCGGTCCTTCTGTAGTGGCCGGGGCATCTGGTTTGCAGTTTCCCAACGTGGTGCCCCCTCAGACAAGCCACGGCCAGGCAGTGCCCGGCCACAGAGGTCCGAGTTGCAGCTCCACAGGCACCTTCCTTCAGTTTTCTGTTAACCACCCCACCCTTCCCCTCCGTCCCCCTGGTACTAGGGAGGCAGATGCTTCCGGCTCCGTCTCTGTGATGTCTAAGGCCGTGGTCAGCAAACTGCGGCTCGTGAGCCACATGCGGCTCTTTGGCCCGAGTGTGGCTCTTCCACAAAATACCACAGCCTGGGAGAGTCTATTTTGAAGAAGTGGTGTTAGAAGTTTAAGTTTAAAAAATTTGGCTTTCAAAAGAAATTTCAATCGTTGTACTGTTGATATTTGGCTCTGTTGACTTAATCAGTTTGCCTACAACTGGCCTAAGGGAACCTCAAGCTGTTAGGTTCCTCAGTCACCTGGGGGGACCAATCAGAGAGGCTGGACCCCCAAGGGTTTCTGGTTCAATGGGTCTAGCATGCTCCTCGCCAATGCTGCTGGGCCTGGGACCACACTTTGAGAACTACTGCCTTAGTGTTCTCTTTTTAGCCTCCTGTTACCTTCATACCGAGTTAACAGTACTTTATATTCAATTCTCTCTGTTCTGGTGTGGTTTCTGTTTCCACTGTAACCGTGAGCGGTAAGGGTCTGTGGTTGTCTGGCCAGTCCCCGCCCTTTGTTTATATTCTGGAATGGAAACCCAAAGAGAAGGTCCTCAGCTGCCTTCCCCACAATGAATGCTCCCATTATTGTAGCCCTTGGAAACTTTACTGTTCCTACCCCCACGCCAGCCAGAAAGGAGCATTGGCCTGTGCCCACAGCCGGGAAAACTGTCCCCATCCCCCAAGGCCTGGGCGTTCAGTTCAGTGCTCACACTTTGAGAACTACTTTCAAAAGGCACTTTGGGAACAAGTGACCTCACTTGCTCTGCTGTGCTGTCCAGTGTTTCACCTCGTCTTCATTTCGGTAGATCAGAAGCTCCATGGCATCACTTTCAGGGGCGCAGGGTATAGATGAGCAGTTAAATTGGCGTCGATCACTATTTGGTAATTGAAGGGCTGGGTTCTACGTAAGCTCCAAGACCATGTTAGGCCAGTGATCTTATGTTTAGGGTACACACCCCTCATCATCCTTGCGTCTGGGTGTCTGTAACTTGGGATTCCCGTTATTCTTACTCTGACCCTCAGCCTCGGGGGAGTGGAGTGCTGAGTGACAGGAGGGAAGGCAAATCAAGGAATATAAGGCAGCTCTTTATTCTTCTTACTGGCAAGCCATGACCCTGAAAGAAGGGCCCGCTGTAAGGCTCTTGAACCACCCTCTTAACTCCGTCTTCCTCTCCTTTCCAGTGATCCTGCCCCACATTGGCAGTGCCACCCATGGAACCCGAAACACCATGTCCTTGTTGGCAGCCAACAACTTGCTGGCTGGCCTGAGAGGGGAGACAATGCCCAGTGAACTCAAGCTGTAGCCAGACAGGAAGCACCGAGGGCCAGGCAGACATGCCCAGGATGCTGTCGGCTGTGCCAGGCTTGATTTGGACCCACAGGACGGGAGCCATGGAAAAGCCCGACCTGTGCTGACGCTGCAGAGGGAAGACTGGTGCTGGGAGATGTGCTTGCCACTTTTGTGGTTGGAAATTTCTGCGCCAAAAGCGTGTCATTGTATTAAAGAATTCTCTGAGAGACTGTGTTGGGCTGTAACTGGGAGGAGCTAATGACAAGAGCATCTGCTTTACCTTTTCTAAACCAGGGCATCTAGTGACCGAGTTCAGCTTCCACCTCAGTCCTTACCCCCTAGAACCTGTCTAAACCACCTTCCCCCTCGTCCTCTGCTCAGATTCCTTCACGGGTCCCTCACTGAGAACGGACAACCAGAGCCCATGGGTGACCTACACCATTGGGACAAATTAAATATACTCAGCAACGAGACCCAGGGAAGAATAACTGGAAGTAGGTGAGTTTCTTTTTTTTGTTTTTGTTGTTGGAATTCAGTTCTTTATATAATGTTCCCTGTAAAAACAAAACAATAAAAACAAACCAAAAAGAAGGGGCAGGGCAAAGATTTTTAAAAAGGAGAAAGGAAGGAACAGGAAAAAAAGGCAGAGCACTTACTGCTTCTCCTCAGCTTTCTCCTTGGTCTCGTCTTCGGACTCCTGGTCATCTTCCACCGAAAGCGTCTAGCTTTTTCAGCCACTTTCTCGGCATTACCACTTGTGCCCCGTCTTCCTTTCTTTTCTCGCTCTTCGGTCTCTTTCCTGCATTCTTCAAACTTTGTCTTGAATTTCTGTGCATTTTCAGCTTTGGGGAAGCGGATGGCCAGCTGCTTCAGCTTGGGGCACCGGTCAGCAAAGGTGGCAGGGTGTACCAGAGCCATGCACGGTCATTGCCTGTGCTTGGCTTCAGCTCCATCACTGGCAGGATATAGTGGTTGGCGAATAATTTCAAGGCCTTGTCCCCGCTCTGCTTCAGGAGCTTGACGTAACCGGTGCCTTGTTCCTTCCATCCTGGGAGATCATTCTCTGAAGAGAATCAAAACAGCTTTGCCCACATTTTGAAAAGCTCCTCTTCGTCCCTCCAGCATTTTAATTTCTTGCTCAGGAAGAGAAACTGTAGGCTCAAACTGAGGGTCGTGGTTGGACTCGTCTGCATTCTCGGTGGAGGTATCATGGTCCTCATGGATGTCCTTGGCGACCACCATGACGGCACTGTGGTGGTGGCACGGCTGGCTCAGTCTTCGCTGGCTCCGGGGCCTCCGCATCTCTTAATTTTTTTTTTTTTAAATTAGTTCTAGCACCATCACACTTGGCTCCCTTTGTCTATCTTGTCCTCATCCCCACTCCCCGCAGGTGGATGGGTGCCCTTTGTCTAATTGCCACCCCCCTCCTCCCAAAAGCCCCACTCCTGCTGAGGGAGGCAGGTTCCAGCCCTTCCCCACAGCCAAGCCAAACTGGCCAGTTTCGATCTGGGAGGCAGGTAAGGGAGCAGCAGAAGCATAAGAGGAAGCAATAAAACTGGGTGGGCTGAGAACAAAACCTCACACATGCCCACAGCTCAGAGAGAGAGTAGGCAAGGCAAAAGGGACTAAATTGAAGGGAATTACCAGTAACTGTTATTGAGAGCATTAGATTATTTTCTAGAAGACTTGGTTTTAAAAAAAAAAAAAAGGATTGGTCAAAGCAGCATTAGCAGAGAAAGCAGTACTGCTTCCCTTTTTGTTTTAATCTTAACCTAAGCACAGAAAAAGAACACATATTTAGTGAGACATGAATGTGACAAAACTTTTATTTCAAAATCTCAAATTTTGACTAGCATAGCACCACTGACATGGGTGCCCTGAAAAACTTTATGATTTGATCACCAGAAATTATTATGCCAGGCTATAATTAAGGCTAACCAATCACAATCCAGGTTAATTCAGGTAGAAACGATCATAGGACCCCTGGGACTGGTTTTCCAGGGAACCTCTGAATTAGCCTATAAGCACTACAGCTTGTCTGAGGACACTGGCCTGCAAGCTTGCTTCTCACATAGAAACTGACAAAGAGGTAGATGCAATTCCAGATGCCACCTAGCAGAGGGAAGGGAGGGCTCCAGCCACTGTACTGGAAATAGGCCCAGAGCCAAGTCCATGTAAGTCTGAGAGGAGGTGAGGGGCAGCCTTCTGGCACCACCACCTCAAGAAGGAAGGGAAGGAGGGCTGCCCCTGATCTTCCCGTGTCACTGGTTCTCCCCAGGCCCAGGTAGGGTCTCTTGTCCATGCTTCCTGCCAAGGTTAATCTCGTAAGACACTGGTCCCCACACCGTGTAGAAGGGTGGATGTAGAGCCTCCTCGCATCAAGTCAGAACACAACTAACAATAAGCCATACACACACTGAATTCCACAGGTGACCCGTGTCCTCCAGTGGTCTCTCCCACATCTGCTGGAAAGGAGAGAAACAGTCTTCCTTTCCTCCTGGGAATCTGTTCACAGGAGATGCCAAGCCCAACTCTGAACATTCTGAGTTTATCCAGACAGGTGTGTAACGGCACACACTAGATTAAGAGGAAAAAACACGCTGATTTTTGTTTTAGGCTACACATATTTAGCTTTCTAAACACAAAAATTGAAGGATTTCTCTCAATTATACACAATGGTTGGTGTCTAAGAAAGCTGTATAAAGAATGAACTTATGTCCATACATGAGTTAAACTAACTTCATGAGCTCTACAGAGGCACACTAACGTGTGCGGTTTCCCTGGAAGCACACAAGCCAGGGCTCAGCCTGACACAGGTGCCACCAGCAGCCCTGATCGCGCAGGGTGAGGAGACCACAAAGCTGGTTGGGGAAGTGAGGCAGTGGGACCCAAAGACCCAAATGTTTCTTTTAACAGTCTCAGATGCTACTTGGTGACTTCTATGTTCTGGGCTCTCCAACCCACTTATAAAGTCTGGAAAATATTGGTGAACACTGCTATGTTTGGATTTCAAACATGCAGTATTGACCTGGGGCAACAACAAAAGTTCACATTCTATAAAAACTATATATAGTATATAACAGTAATAAATCCCATGGTTTTTGGTTATAACTGAAAACAGCAATCTAGGCCCTGGGAACGAAGCCATATAGGGCGAGAATGAAAAAGCGAAGCGGAGAACAGGCGTGGCGTGTCATGGGTAAGGTGTGTCAGGCTGGACTGGCCCTGAAGTCTGGATGGAGCAAAGTGTAAATGCGCCGTGAAAGATCCCACAGAACAGGACTCCACATCATCAGAACAAAGACAAACACTAGCTCTTTTCTGACTTCCAAACGTGGAACTGTAACATGTATACAAGTTGGTTAAAATACTGCTAAAACAGCACACACAGAAACAGTACCTTACTGGTCACTCCCTACAAGTACATACTCCATTTACAACCTTGTTTTTAAAACCAGGAAAAATTGTTAAACCATCTATCCAACAGGGATGTTTTCAAAAGTATATACACCCAACAACCCAGAGAATGCTCGCTCTGGACCCAGTGTCAGCACCATCAAAGTGCAGTGTCTGTGACTGCAAGTCAGACAAAAATAAAAAATACAGTACTTTCTGAGGCCTAGGACTAACCCAAAATAGGCTCTACAGCATTTGTGGCCAGCAGGTGTGTCGTCCTCAAGGGCCTTTTAGACGGGCACAAAGTCGCCACTGGTTACACATAAGTGAGTTTTGCATCACTGTTCTGGTATATAATATTCCCGTCAGGGGGCATAGGAAATTTAATTAAATGCTTCACAGAGGTTTACAAAAATTGCTAAAAAAATTTTTTTGCACTTTGATTTTTAATTTTTACATGTGCCATGTTTAACAACATTAATTAGAAACTACTTTCTGATTATATTTCTCAACCCTAAGGAAGAACTTGGTTTGAGGGCTGTGTCCCTCTCTGAAAGCGTGCCTTTCACTCAGAAATGCAGCGGCACTAGTGCTACACATATTAGTTCTCCTCTGAGCCACTGAAATTGGTAAGAGCCATTGGGCAGCCTGAAGCCTCAAACCCAAGGGTATTAGCTCTCAACCAAGAGATTTGTTTCCTACAACTGACATCGACATTATCTCAAGAGGTCAGGTTAGAGCAAAGTGCTGGGAAGACTGCTGGTCTGCCAGCGCAGGCAGGTAGTCTTAGAATGTTTATACAGGTGGCTGGACTGACTGAACCTCTTGCCGCACTTCAGGCAGGCATAGGGTTTTTCACCTGTGTGAACACGTATGTGCTTCTTACAATCTGTCAAGGTCAGAAAAGTCTTGCAGCAGATTTTGCAGGCATACTTGCGAGCGCCCTCTACAACCAAGACGTTGTGCTCCGATAAGGCCTTCTTGCATTTGGACAGGACATCAGCAGAGGCCCTGGTCAGCTGTGGAGGGCCGGGCTGGGAAGGGTGCCCATTTTCAAATGAGGACGTGGCCCCATTCATCATTAGCTGGGAGCTGGCAGGGTTTTCTGGGATCTGTGAGCTCCTGACAGAAGTTACAATTGGCATTTTGGGAGCGATACGGCGGTAGTATGGAAAGTTACTGGCCTTTCCTCTTGAGGAGCCCATCATTACCCTGGAGAAGGAGGAGTGGAGGCCCAAACCAGACCTGGAAAAATCCATTCCAAACTGTTCTCCTTGATAGCCGGAACTCTGCACACAGGGCAGGCCCATGGCTTCCTGCATAGGCCTCGCAAAGTGAGAGTCTGCAGGCTCACTGAACGGGTTTTCCACATGAGAGCCAGTGGCCGAAGAGGGCCCGCCCACAGGCCCAGTCTCTGGACTCAACAAATAAGGGCCCTCACACTCCAGCCTGCAGTCACTAGTGGTGTTTGGGATATTATCATCATTGTTCTGATTTGCACTAAAGTTACTTCCTCTGCTCTTGTTAAGAAAATTTGAAATGCTAAAAGTGGACTTATGATCTAAGTTATTTGTGACTTCTAAAATATGGATGTCACCTACCCTGTCGGTGCTAGACTGGGGATCTGAAAAACTCCGATCACTGCTTTCAGGGCTGAGGTCTATCTTCTCAGCATTGACCACAACCCCTTCCACTTCCACAGATTCGCTGCCTTCTGCTTGTGAGGTCACGTCGCTCACTTCATCCTGAGGCTCAGGAGAGCTCAAGGGCTCAGATTTCACCACCACTCTCATGTGCTCCTTCTCACCAAGGCCAACCTCAGGATTTTCACACTGAAAACCACCTTTCTCAGTTGCAGCTTCCTGCTCAAAACTAGTCTCAACCTGAGTTGCACGAGAGGCCATGGACAACTGTGCCATGTTGCCAGCACTGTTGTCAGACTGGCTGGGCACCTGGGCATCTTCTTGAGCACCGAAAGACTGGTCGAACATGATGGCACTGTCTTCCTGGTTGTCGGTCATTCCATCGGCCTTAGGGTTATCCACAATTTTCAGAGAATCTGGCAAGAAGAATTCTTCTCGAGAATGAACCCCTGAAGACCCGTTCTCTGGCGTAACGTTGGAAATGGCAGACTCATCCATGGCAGGTCGAAGGCGCTGCCTGGCCCTTTCCTCTGCAGACTGCTTCCGCTTATGAAGGCGTCTCATGGGGAAGGGCGTGCGCTGGTCCAGGTTATTGCGCATTGAGGAGCTCATGGGGGCTGGCTGCTCCTCACCACTCTGGTTGGAATTGAGGGCTGAGCTCACTATGCTTAGTCCCAGCTGCTGCAGCATAAAGAAGCGCTGCATGCGGGCGCTCTGTTCCTGAACACGCTCACTTGGGGGAGACATGGGCAGTGTCCTTGTCGTTAAGTAATGTTTACATGCCTTAACAACAGAGTTCAAATGCAGGTGAGAGGCTGCCAATAAGACATCCATAACATTGCTCTCCCCCAACATGAGGGTGGAGGTATACATCATGTCAATCAGTGCGGCAAAGGCCTCCGCTGTCACTACCTCGCTATCCAGCTGGATCATGTTCATGGTCTGATCTCCCTCTGCCACTGAGAACAGGGCTCGGAAATGCGTGCTGCAGGCTGCCAGTACAGAGCGGTGGGCTTTGAAATGCCTATTCCCTACTACAATGACACAATCACAGAGCTGGCCGTGAAGTCTTTGGTAGTTCAGTTGCTGGAAGATCTGTTCAAAGTGTCCAGGAAAATCCATGGTCCTATGGGAAAACAAAGTGTTAAGACTTAGAAAAGCTTAAGACAAAGCCAGAGCACAGAGGGTGTGATGAAAAAGAGAGGCATGGACAGCCAAGCTTGGATCTTTAAAACCTTGTGATGTTTTATATAATGGGCACAGACTAAAAACCCGTCAAACAAGGGGCAAATGCTGATTCAGATACAGCTCTGGAAGCATGCACACATGGGGGATCAGCTATGGCTGCTTACAGGCTCCCTTTACTCTTCATATGACCCACTTTTAACATTTAATACTTAGGGCCTATGTTAGAAAAGGCCAACATGTGAATAATAGAATATCTACCCCACAGAAGTTAATTCGAGTTCTGCATTCCCTAAGGACAATGAATAAATTCCAGAGTCTTTCAGTAACTTAAGTGAAAGGGGTAAGTCAATATTAGTGGGGAAGACTTCTAGTTATAGATAGTAGATTGCACACATATGCTTAACTCTACTCTCCTACCCCCGACACACTCATTCCTGAGACCTCATTAAAATATACTAAAGTTTTTTTGTTTTGTTTTATTTATTTAATCCTCACCTGAGGATATTTTTTTCCCTTCGTTTTTAGAGAGAGTGGAAGGGAGAGGAAGATGCTCGGGGCGGGGAAGAGGGGGAGGTCAATGTGAAAGAGACACATCAATAGGTTGCCTCCCACACAACCAGGAATCAAACCCAAGATGCTTTACCACTGACCCACACCAGCCAGGGTGGTTTTGTTATTTTAAAGGTATAAACCCAGAAGGAAAAAAAGAATTGGAAATAAATATCAATAGCATTTTGGAAGCTGGTGAACAGGTAAATGAATGATTGCTAACTGACTTAGCATACCCAGAAAGCTAAAATCCTAAATTGGCAGTGGATAAAACACCCTGACTTATATATAAGATCCCCACCCACCTAAAGGCTCAGGAACTGATTGCCGAGGTGCCAGGGGAAGTGGAATGGAGGTGATACTCAGACAAGAGGACCGGATGGAAATCTATTCAATAAAAAATAATCCAATGGAAGCTCTGTGCCTGTGGCACAAGAAAGGTAAATCTATAGAAACAGTTATTGGGGGCTGGGGACAGGATCATGGTAGGACTGTAAATGGGAAGAGGGAATTTTGGGGGGATGATGGAAATGTTCTAAAATCAGATTGTGGTATCCCAGCTGGTTTGGCTCAGTGGATAGAGCCTCGGCTTGTGGGCTGAAGGGTCCCAGGTTCAATTCCATTCAAGGGCACATGCCTGGGTTGTGGGCTTGATCCCCAGTAGGGGGTGTGCAGGAGGCAATCAGTGATTCTCTCTCATCACTGATGTTTCTATCTCTCTCCCCCTCTCCTTTCCTATCTGAAAACAATAAAAATATATTAAAAAATAAAATTAGATTGTGGTGATTATTGTACAACTCATAATTTCCTAAAAATATTTGAATTATACACTTAAAACAAGAATTTTATGGTATGTACATTATGCTTCAATATAGATCAATAAATTATACCACAATAAAAAAATAAAGGGGAAGGGGGAAAACAAGAGATGAACAAGATCCAGATTGGAGGGGGAGAAGTATAAAAGACTAACTTACCAAATAACTGGCATTTCAACCTAGCATACTAATTTAAAAGGATAGTGACATCCTGGTCAATGTTTTCTTCAACAAGCAGCAGAAATATGATTATATGAGGAAAAATAGCCTCCTTATTTTTTGAAATGTTAGTCACCTTGAGAAGAAACTACAACTCTTTTCCACAAAAGGTCATTCACTGGAATGCCACCTCTTAACCTTCAATCCCACTTTCTATGGAAAAAGCATAAGTAGCAAAGATATTGTGGTCTCAGAAGCACCATTTTGGGAGGAAGTTCCCAGAGCCTAGAGACCTTAGAGAAGAGACTCCTGAGATAGCAAAGCACTGCCCCAACAAAGGCAGAAGTTGAAACAATACTGGAAGATAGGTAAACATCCATACAATCATTTACCTCCCCTTTCACCTAAAGATCATCAGCCCTATGCTAGATGCCCTAACACAGCCCTGGAGATCAACTCAAGTTCTTCTCAAAACACTTTAGGGATGACTGGAATGTCCTGCTATGCCTTGTTGTCGGGCCATCTTCAAGGCAGTGCAAAGGCTAAGTTAGTTTCCTTTTCTCTCTCTTTTTTAAATCCTCACTTGAGGATGTGTGTGTGTGTGTGTGTGTGTGTGTGTGTGTGAGAGAGAGAGAGAGAGAGAGAGAGAGAGAGAGAGATTGAGACTGAATTCAGAGGGAGACATAGATGGGTTACCTCCTGTACACCCTGACCTGGGATTGAACCTGCAACCTAGTATTTTCCCTGACTGGGAATCGAACCCACAACCTTTTGGTATACGGGACAACACTCCAACTAACTGAGCCACCCAGTTGGGGCAAGGCTTCCTTTCTCTTAAGGGGTTCTGGAAGTTGTGAAACTAACATGGTGATATTAGAGATGATTAAAATCTAGAGAAACACCTATTCTCTAAGTTAGTAACAGTGTGCAATTATTCATTTAGCGATATCTCAATATCATTTAATCAGTCAATTTATGATCTTTTAATTTAGCAATGGAAATCCAATCCACCAGATCAAAGCTAATCTTAGCCATAAAACTGGCTAATTGGATTACTCAACTGATCTTTCCAATATCAAGAGTGTCAGAAAGCACTTCAGTATAAGTCAGAGTTCTTAAATGAATACAGTAAAGTCCACTCCACTGAGATTTATGATTATAGAATGTTGGGAAGGGAAGCTCACAAAATCTCCAGGAGGATGGGAGAGCTATACTCGAATGCCCCAGAGTGCCCACCACATTGTGGAACCGTTCCAGAAAATTCATTACTGCCACTGCCACCTCTACCACCTGCAGCTTTGCATGGGGCTTGCTCTGGATTAGTGGCTCAGAAAGAGTAGTTGACATTGCACCTTCGAGACCAGCACTGTCCAGTAGAACGTTTTACAATGATGGAAATCATCAGCATTGTTTCTCTGCTGTCTGCTAGTCATATATGGCTACGAGCACTTGACATGTGGCTAGTGTAACTGAGGAACTAAACTTTTCATTTTATTTAACTTTAATTAACTTACTAGTAAATGGCTTGCCCTAGCCGGTTTGGCTTGGTGGAGAGCGTCAGTCTGCAGACTAAAGGGTCCCAAGTTCGATTCCGGCCAAGGGCACATACCCTGGTTGCAGGCTCGATCCCCAGTGTGGGGCGTGCAGGAGGCAGCCGATCAATGATTCTCTCTCATCATTGATGTTTCTATCTCTCTCTCTCCCTTGCTCTCTGAAATCAATAAGAATATATTTTTAAAAATAAAATAAATGGCTACCATATTGGAGAGTAGTTCTAAATGCTCAATATTGTTCCATATTGCTCACATCTGCATCCAAACCCACTCAAGTACGTATGACCAAGGGAACCTTAGCTCTTATATCTGCACTATAACCATGATTCTACCTTGGGAAAGTGGGCTCACAATTTAAAGGCTACCCAGATGTAAAGGAAGGGATCTTCAAAAGATTCTTGACAGCTGCAAATGACAAATGTCCACTACAATATCCCATTGACAATTAGAGCCCCTCTACAGGCATATAATGTATAGATGACTTTGGAAATGCGTAGTTGTACTCGGTAATAGGTGACCATCTAGAAGTGAAAGAATGAACCAAAACAGAAGGCCAGAATATCCAGTGTTACAATACACTTGTGCAGGCACTGCAGACATCTTCAACTAGCATTTATTAAACCTTGACTCCTCTTCCACGGGCTATGATAAGAAACTAGGGTAAAATTTTAAAAGCTCTGGGGAATTTAAAACTGAAAATATTGTAAAATATGTATTTGTTAATTTCCTTTAAAATAATAATAATTACATGGTAAACCACTTTTATATAAAATATATTTTCCCCTCAGAATAATGAGAAGAATGGCACTGTTTTACATTTTTGCATTACCAGAAGACATCTGGATTCTCCTATTTTCTTGTGCATTCAGGCTTTTGCAACATTACATATCACATGGCCTCTGGAAAACACTGTACATTCATGGGAGAATGAGTGTGAAAAAAGCAAGTAAGTCTTTGTATTATTATGAAAATAGTTTTGACCTCACAGATCCCTTGAAAAAATGTGAGGCCCCCCCCCCCATGGGTCCTTGGACTGTACATTGAGAACTGCTAATCAAACCAAAATTCTAACTATACTGGAAGGATGGAGGCAGGGAGTGTGCATTGAAATGCATAGACCAAAACTAGTAGAATTATAAGGAAAAATTAACAAATTCGTTAAAAAAAAATCTTATCTCTATCCAAGGGGAAGTCAATAGATAATGTCTAAAATATTAAGAAGCTCTAAGTATATAATTTAGTATACGCATACAAAGATCAAAAGAATTGTATCCAGCCTGTGTGGCTCAGTGGTTGAGTGTCAACCCATGAATCAAGAGGTCACTGGTTCGATTCCCAGTCAGGGCACATGCCTGGGTTGTGGGCTCGAGCCCCAGTAGGGGGCATGCAGGAGGCAGCCAATCGATTCTCTCTCATCACTGATGTTTCTCTCTCTCTCCCCCTCTCTCCCTCTGAACTCAATAAAAACATATGTGAAAAAAAAAAAAAGAATTAGCTAAAAGCCTTGGGGAAGAGAAAACGGAAAGCAGAGAGGCTAGGGCCTGGTAGTTTTCTTAACAAATCTTGTAGAACTCTTTATTCTTTGAGTGATCTGTACTTAGCAAACTACATATACTTTTGGCATAATTTGTTTTTAAAACTTAAAAAGAAGAGAGCCGAACAGACCATAACCACACACATACACAAAATTAGAAAAAGTTACCAAAGAATTACTCCCCCTCTCCTGAAAAGGCATCAGTACCAAATAGTTTTATAGGAAATATCTATTAAATGCTATGGAAAAGATAATTCCTACGTTATTTAAACCATTTTAGGAGAGGAAGCTTCCAATGATCCAATATTCAAAGAAATAGTTACTATATCACATGTCAGGCAATGCAGTTAAATGTAGTATATACTGACCAATATTTCTGAATATAAGGATGAGTTAGAGAAGGGCAATCTGTTGCTGTGAGTGCACTAATAGACATTTAAGAGAAGCTATTTAATATCCAGTAACACATGCATAACTCATTAAGGTGAAAGTGCAGCCGTGAGTTAAACCAAATGAGAAATGCAGCTGATGCACCAGCAATTTTAAAGTATGTTTTTGCCACCCCAAAATGCCATACCAAGAATGAATTGGAAGTAGCAGGGCATTACTATGATGCCCAAAAGTGATTCCAAAGACCATGAATATGAAAAAGGCTTAGATTTACAGCATCTTAGGTAAGTTTTCCCAGAAGCAGACCATGAGAGAAGGATTCAAGTGCAAGCGATTTATCAATGAAGTGCTCCCAGGAGAAACGGGGGGTGGGGAGCATGAGAGGAAACAGCAGCGGCCAAGCAAGGGTGCGATTTGGGGCAGAATTCCAGCCTTAGCCTGGTCTAGCAGGAGAGCTCTGGAGTATAAATGAGTTTAAGCCACCTCAAGGCAGAGGAACTGGTCTTTTGTAGCCCTGCATTAGTCAGTCAACAGCTAAGAGCCTCTCCAGGCACTTCCAGCTCTCTGGGCCCATGCACAAAGTGATGCCGGTCACCCGAAGACCTAGTCCTCAAAAGAGTCACAGATGCAAGCCATTAGCAGCAAAAGCATACAGAAGCTGCACGGCGGGTGCACAGAACCGATAAAAAGGATCATGGGGATCTGGTTGGAGCCCAGAGAGTATCTGCTACTCATACTATACTAAAGAATAAGTGCAACCATATAAACAAACATGCTACTGTATGTTAGGAAAGGACATTTTTGTATATATACTTAATATGTTTTATTCCCAATCCCCCAGTGCTATCCCAAAATTATTAAGTCAATGAGGAATCTCAATTCAGTTCTTTCATTCTAAAATGCCACTTTACATTAAGAGGTCCCACTGTAGTAAACATTAGTAAACACTGTTTTAACAAGTCATTAACAAAATAATATACCACACATAATTTTCAATTGAGCTTTCTGGCATAATTAAAGAAATCTAATTAATTTGGGCATAAAATAAAACTAATTGTTATTATAATGGTCTGTCAGTTAAGGCTTTGTACTTAGAACCCACAGAACGCAACCCTGGCTTACTTAAGCAAAAGATATCTGAGAAAACAAAGACCTGGGAGGATGAAGAACCAGACAGCTGTCAAAGGAACTTGGAAGGGTTAGGAAGCAAAATCCAGTCACACTGGTAGAGTAGGAAGAGTCTCCTTTAGCTACTGCTTCTGCAATAAAAGGCCTCCACCAGTTCCTTCAGAATGGATGTCACATGCTCAAGATTCAAAGTTCCAGGGAGAGCTCCTCTATACTGAGCTTAGGGACCCACCCCCGCCCGATTGTGCCGGGAAAACAAAGGGGAAGGGTCTTTCTGTTTTTTACTTCTGTAGTGGAAGGCTGGTTGCTGATTTATCCACCTAACAAGATTACACATAAAAGGGGTATGTGTCAAGATAATTCACAAATAGGAAATCAGAGTGCTATCAGGAAGGGAAAAGAGCCTGGGTTTTTTTTAGTAATACTACGATACATTAGGCAACAAAGTGATAAGGACAACCCAAGAACTGCCACGGCCTAATTTATATTCCATGTTCTGTATAAAAATAAGTCACAGGAAATAAGGCAATGTGTATAGCAGATTGTATTTTCTAAGATGGCAGGCCACATTAAGATCTCCCATCCTGCATGCTGTCTTACAAAGTGATATTTACACTCCTCTCACAAGAGATGGGATCTATGTTCACTCCCCTTGAAACAGACAAGTCTAAGACTATGACAAAAGTTACACTATGTAGCCCAACCGGGTGTGGCTCAATGGTAGAGCGTTGACTATGAACTAGAATGTAGGAATCCCTTTCCACGTCCCGCGTGGTCCAGGGTTCCGGTTCAGGGTTCGAGTTCTGGAGAAGGGCCGCACACAAATGAATGGAGACTTGAAGAAATTCAATTTGGCGAAATGGGGGGCCAGGCGGTAGTCCACCTCTAGTGGGAGAACTGACGACTGCTCTGGCTCTGCCATCCCTTTTATTGAGGCTTTGGGGAAAACATCTTAGTCAAGATAATAGAAATTTACATGTAGCCCTTAGGCAGGAAATAACAGAAACTTAATGGGACAAACCAAGGTGGAAGCTGCTTCAGCTAACAATATCTCAATTAAAGGGTGAGTGGTTAGAGCAATTAAGGTTGTTGACCAGCCTTCCTGGCTTCCTGTCAACATCTCTAGAAGAGTTATTTTAAAAATTCAGTTGGGGAGACACAAAATTTGTTAGTCTGTTCTGATGGAAAGTAACTATAAATCTAGATTAAAAAAAACTCTCAAAGCAACTCTAGCAAACTCAGAGGTCCAGCCTAAAAGCTATAAAATAGCTCATGCTGAAAAGTTAAGTGTTTTACCTAAAGATGCCTGTCTGAAGCCTTCAAATCAAATTAAAAAGTTTCAGGTCTCTTTAATGATTTCAAAATGTGACTCTATAAGTCTATATAGCTGGAGGAGAAACAGCAACTATCAATTTGTAACTGTGTCTGACCCAAAGCAAGTATACACCACAATATTTACTAGTACAATATTTGTTATCTGCTAAAATTGCTATTTTTAGCAATTTCCAAACTAAATATAATTAAGAAAATATATTTATACCACTGCTCATTATATTAACATGGATAATCAAGAATTGACTGTTTTCTCAATGGATTTACTTTCCTCATAATGCTTTACTTAGACTAATTTTTTTTAAAAAGCTCATTTGTGTTCTAGGAGAACAAGCCAGTTAATAGTACATTTTAACTATTTGATTTATATACTGACCTACCCATATGCTTTTCAATAATATACTTAGTTCATAAAGAAAAATACACCCATACTCAAACATCATCTACCACCACAGCAAGTGATTTACTGCCTGTCTGCCCGGCAGGACCTGCAAAGTTGCTACCGACAGGGAAGCATCTTAACATTTTAAGAAACTCTTAACATTCAATATCCCTAATCTAAATAAAATCCTAGCAGAAAAATAACAGAACTTTTCCTCCACTTGTAAAGATGATATAGATAAGGACAAACGTAAGACAACAAAACCAGGCAAGTCCCAGTCAAGCAGGCTAGGACTTTTGACAGCGCTCCAAGTCTGAGTCCTAGAACATTCATCCATTTTTCGGATTTGACTAAGTGGAAATCAGGAAAGGCTGGGACTAGATAGGCATACAGATGCCCAAGGTTAGCCCCAGATACCAGATCTGCCAGCCTAATTTCATAATCTCTCTGGTTCTGCTCAGTCAGAAACTGGACAGATTAAGTCTATTAAAAAGGGAATCTGGGCCTGGCTGGCGTGGCTCAGTGGTTGAGCATCGACCTATAAACCAAGAGGTCACGGTTTGATTCTCAGTCGGGGCACATGGCCGGGTTGCAGGCTCGATCCCCAATGGGGGGGTGTGCAGGAGGCAGCCGATTAATGATTCTCTCTCATCATTGATGATTCTCTCTCTCTCTCCCTTCCTCTCTGAAGAGAACCCATCAGTAAAGGTGAGCACCACTGGGGAAGTCAAGCCAATGCCAGAAGCCCTTACTGTCTTGCTCTACACTCCAACTCTCCCCAATTTGCCACCTTGTTTTCCAGTTCAACATTCCTATGGATTAGCTGACCTAGAACTTCATAACTCAGTTTAAATAAGAAAAGGTAGTAGTGTCCTATTATATATCTGGTGCAAATTCAAAATGCTTTAAAAAAACCCAAAAAACTAAAATAGCTTGTTGAGGCCAGGAACTATATTTTCTCTCTCCCTCAAAGTGCCTCAATAAATTATTTGTTGGATAAATTTCAACTGTATGTTAATGAAATATAACACCATATTACTCAATAGTCATTTTTCTAAGAGCCCCAACTCTCTCCAAAAACAAGAAAAAGTCTCAGAATATCCAAAATAAATATTAAAACCTATGTATGAAAGATTTCCTCATAGGAAAGTCTCCCAAGCCCTCTTTTGTTTTAAACAAACAAAATTCAAGTTTTTCTAGTTTCCTAACTGAAGATGAGCAATAGCAAATCTAGAATATGAGGAAGAGCTGGCTGCAGGTTAACAGCTGCAAAAAGAGACAGCTGACCCACTAGGAGAGAAGAGGCCCAGCAGATTGTTGGAGCCCTAGAGATTTCAACAGCCCTGGAACGTGCTGTGTATTTGGTATACAAATTCATTCATCCAAAGTTTTAAAGTGCTGTGGAACAGATTTATATGGCATAGTCCTGTCACAGATGCTTAGTAGAAACAAGTCATACACAAATAACCATTAAGTGCCACATAAGGGATAAAGTGTACATGAGGGCTCAAAGAAGGAAAAAAGGTTATTTACTGCGTTATGGTGGATTTGGCAACAGAGGTAGGTATTGTTTTGGATTCGGATAAAATGAGATATAAAATATATTTGAGATATAAAATATATTCTAGACAGAGGTAAAGGCGGGGAGAGGTTTGAGGTGGGGGAAGCTATGTATCCATTCTGGCTGGAAAATAGGTAAGGGTAGGAAGGTAGGTATTGGATAGTGAACACTCACAACTGATGTTAATAATTACAGCAAAATAGCATATAATTTTGAACTAAAGACTATCACTTGTCAGATAACTTTTGTAAAAAGCATTTTAAAGTTTAAGCACCGTGTCAGTCAGGGTTCTTTGCAGCAACAGAAAGTGATTCTAGCTAACTTAACTAAAAAGCAACTTGCTGAAAGGTCATTGGTTTGTTCACAGAATTGATGAGAAGGCTGGACACCTGAGCTTGAACTAGGCAGTAAGAACAATCCCCACACAGCCACTACTACAAGAATGCTGACTCTACAGGGGATTTAATCTCACTTTGTCTTCACTATTGTTATGCAGTCGTGATTCTTGAATACATTCGTGCCTTTTTGATATTATGTGAGATGAAACAGGAAGTACACTTGAAGTCATTGTGCTGCATACTGAAATAAGATGTTGTCTCAAGGAAAATAACTTGTGCAATTTTTGAATCACAAACAGCACTCATTGCTTTTTTCATGGGCCCAGGCATGGGCCTTACCGGGAATCGAACCATGACCTCTGGTCACACTGGCCAGGCAAGAAGTATATTCTTAATGAACGACACTACAAGAGTCAGGCCAAAGCTTTAACGACACTATTATTGATGATACCTTTCCAGAAGAAAAAATAAAAAATAGATTTAATTCATTTTCATACCTGGTTTACTTTCAAAGTAGTATATTCCTTAACTTCTGAATCATTTATCAAATCAACAGCATTTAGCAAGTGACTGATACTTTACCTGCTAAGTTGCTTTTGACGTTCCACTCAAAATAAAGACTACAATGTATGTTATTAAATGTGTTTAGATTTTTGCACTATCTGTGGGTTCCTCTCACAACTGAACCCCAAAACAGTGGGTTTTCTTCTCCCTATCCTTCCTCAAATCCTCTCTGCTGTAGAGACTAAAACAGAAGGACTAAGGAACTGAAGGTCTTGCATTTTTAGAGGAAGACTGTTGAGTGGATTTTAAATTATAATCAACTAATTAAGATGTAGTGAAAAATCAATTATACCAATTAACAATATCATGTTCAGAAGAAAAGGGGGAGCAATTCACCCTAATCATATTAAATTTAAGAAGTTGGAAATAAAGCATTTGTAAACTTGTTATCAAGTACATAAAGTAACAGAATACAGAGTCTAATTTCTAAAAGCAGACTCCACTCAAACATCCTTTAAGTTAGTAAAAAAAACAAAACACTTTGTTCATTTCCATTTATATAAGACAAAAGTACCACTTCCATTAGGATTCCTTCAATAACAAACTTACTTCAGAGTACAAATTTGGAAAATTAATTGGTTATAATTACAATAAAGTTAGTGCTCCAACACAATTCCTAATCTGAGCTGTCAGAAAGATTAAGTCAAAGCTTTTAGCAAAATTATGTGTCATCCCCCTTCAAATTAGTCTTGAGATTAAAAGCCACTATTCTGTGATAAAAATGATGAAAACAACTGTAAAGAGCAATAGTTCACTCAGAAACAGCTGGTCTTTTAGCATGAGAAGTTCACTGCATACTTAGACAAAAATTGCAGTGTAGTGTTACATTCCATCCCACCTGCTACACTAACAAAAACTGGCTCTCCTAGACAACATACATATTTGAGAAATGTTAAGTACAGTAAAAATCATATGCTTAAAATTGACAGAAAGTATTTGTTTACAATAAATTTACTTTTTTCCCCTCTTCCCTTCCAAGAAGTTGAGGCAGATTGAAGATTCTGTACTATAGCAAGCTTTGCCATATCTGACTGTACACAGATATTAAATCCTACCCACACTAAAGAACTCAATAAAATTCATGCTAAGTACTTAAATACTAAAACATTTACATGCATTTTGCATCCAAGTAATTTTTAAAAAGTACTTCAACTTCTCATGATAGTCTTGCAACAAAGCTTCTTTTGAGAGCACTGACCCATAAATTTAGGAACACACTCCATTAGAAGATGCTTTCCTTTAAAATTTTACCACTTTCAGAATTTGTCTAGAGGCACCTCAATGAACCAGAAAACAGCTTGCCAGTACCTCCAGCTAACTACAGTATGTTTTGACACAACTTTTAGGAGAAAAAAAGGCAGATCAGGAAACAAGTTGATTACAGAACTTTTTAGTAAGCCCTGGCTCATTTACTATGTAAAACCCAAGGGCCCAGAACAAGTCTCCAACCAATTAGTATTACCTGGCAGCTCATCAGGCTGGCTGCAGTGGCCAGGCCAGTCTTCCCAAGTTTGCTGGCATTTCCAGAGGGGGTTAAAGCAATAGGGGCCTTCGATTGGGTTAGGGACTTTTATCTGAAATTCTTTTTCTTCCCTCCCCATCTGATCTCTTCCCCGCACTCCTACAATTTTAGCTTATGGCCAATCACCCTCACCACAGAAATCCTACTTCAGCATACGAAAAGCAAGTTCTCCAGAAAATAGAAGCACCCAAGCCACCTTTTTAAAATTATTTAAGGCACAAAAGTCCATCCAAAAGGTAACAAATCATCAATGATGAGGAAGGCACAGCATTCTCTTCAACCTCTAAAGGAAGATCCCAATGAGTGTAACATATTCTATTTACTACAACTGAAAAGTACAGGTTGGGGCAAACGTAGGTTTACAGTTGTTAGTATAGAAAAATAATACAATATCTATGTACTGTATATAAAAGCCTAAGCCACCGTTAAGACCTGAGGAGGGGACAACTGGCTGGTAGCTATGACGTGCACTGACCACCAGGGTGCTCAACGCAGGAGCTGCCCCCTGGTGGTCAGCGCGCTCGCCCCCCCCACCCCCATCAGGCCTGGGCAAGACGCCCCAGGGGGCCAGGCCTAGGGGCGCCACCTGTGTGCCAATTCGTGCACCGGGCCTCTAATTAATAAATACAGAAAAAAACAACAACTCTATTTCGCGTTACTCACAACTGTAAATCTATTTTGGAAATATTTTTAATTCTTGAATGTGAAGGGTTTCTTCTCTACTCATTCAAATTAGCCAGAACTTGAGCATACTACTTCGTAATCAAGACTTTTCTTTGCCTTTACCTAGAAATTTTCCTCCTAATTAGAATTTGTGTTCCTTTCAGAAGTTCGTTTCTACAGTACCTTCCACTATGACAGAATGCAGACTGCCTTACTAACAAATGACTTTTTTTTGGACGGAAAAAAACACCTGATCTTCAATTCCCCCTTAATTCCCTGTCTTATGTATTTACGTGCAAATCTGCAAGGGGAGAAGGTGGAACGGCTGTTCTTACGAAGCCTGGAAGTAGTGGGCATTCAATAAACGCCTATAAGCACTGAGTCCTCGGGTAACAACTTGGGCCATTCCAAAACACTGGCTCCACCCCTCCAGGGTCAGCCGCCAGTTCCCGATTCCAGACCGCGCTGGCCTGGCGGTGGTGATACGAAACACTGTCGCTCAAGGAGACCCAGGATGAGGGCGGCAGATCCCAGGCTGTCGGTCCGGAGACCTATCCCACCCCAACCCGGTACCCAACCTCTTCGCCCGCGGATCCGAGGGGGCAAGAGCCTCCGCCCAATCCCGCAGACAGACAGCCTGGCGTCAGGACACGGGGACGCCTGCGCAGAACCCGCCTCCCATCCTCCCGACCCCTCCGCTAGGAAGGGTAACAATACCCCCTCAGAAAGACAGGCTGGGTAGGCGGGGGGGCATGCGGACGCGTCTGCGCGCTCCCCAGAAGCCTTGTCGCGACCCAGCTTAGGCCGCCAGCCCAGCGCCCCTGGTGCGCAACCGTCTCCACCTGAGCGCGCCCGCGCACGCTACCACCACTCGCACTGACAGGGTCTCCTCACCTGAGCCGGGCTCCGCCCCCCGCCTCGCTGGAGAAAGCAATGACCCTTCTCCGACCCGACTCCACAGTGTCGGAGGAGGCGGGAACGTCCAGGCTGGCGTCTCCGTGATGGGATTTCCTACCCCTTCCGCCCACCCTCCCCGCCCACCCCGCCTCTCGTTCCCCAGCTCCTACAGCCCGTTGGCCACCTTACTCTGAGAACACCGCGGCGGCGGCCGACAGTAAACGGAAGTGACGCGATGCTATATCGCCTACTCCTCCGCCTCCCCTGCCGGACTGTAACCAATCAGCAAGAGAGGGGCGGGGGCGGGGCAGGAGAGCAACCAACCAACACGCGGAATCCGGAAGAATTTCCTAGGCTCCGGAACACTGGCCAATCCCTGGCCCCAGGAGTCTCGCTGTGTTTACTACCGACCGAATCCGCGAGCGCTGTGACCAATCACCGCTTTCCTTACAACACGTAAAACTGATATCAAACGCCTTTAAGGCGGGACTCATCACTAAGCGGCTTTAGGTTTGGCTATAGAAAAGCTAATGTGTGTGTTGCAACCAATCAAGACCCACTGTGGTGGGGGCGGGAGGGTTTTCTGCCTCACTCCACCAATCACAATCACGATTGCCAAAGGTTCCACCTGTCGCGGGACCTGAAGGATTTTCCCACTCCCCCAGCGCCGGCCCTTCCGAGGCCAACCGTCTCCCTGTTGGAAGAGAGTGCGCTTCGCGGGAGCCACACACACACACCGGTTAGAAGTTGATTTCTCACGTCGTAGACTTTGGGAAAAATAAAATTCCAAGAAGGTGTTTAGGTTGAATTAGCCGAAATCCAGGCTGCAAACGTTGAACCAACGCTATAGCAGTTGATCCCGACAGCGCCCCAAGTCCAGGGCGGGGGTGGGGGTAGGGGCGCGGGCGGGGGTGGCTTCTTGCAGCTCTGGCGCCTGAGAAGGACTGACGGGATGGGCTTCCTACTCACACATGTTTCACGTTTCGTGCCTTAGGTCACAGAAGCCTACAATCTCCAAAACCAACTTCCTCCAAAAAACAAAAACAAAATTAGACACGTAGAATGGTCGCGTACTTTTGTGGGACGCTGTCAGAAAAGAGCAAGCTCTGGGGCGGCTCCCGAGATCCCAGGTGCACCCTCGATGGAGAGTCCGAGCCCTGAAGGGAGACTGGCCATCATAGCCTGTCCGGGAGCTCGGCCTGGATCCAAAGACAAAAGCAGGCTGGGGAACACCTCGGGTTTCTTTTGGGGGAGAGAAAGGGAAGGTGTACACTGTTAAAACCTTTTGCACTTGGATGTCGAGTGCAAATTACTCTTTGAATGTATCAATAATTTGAAATATAAAAAATCCAAATAAATAAGTTTGTATGAAAAGAAACTCCAGTTTTTTATTCTACTGCCACACTTTGTAAAATCTGGGGTATTTAAAAATTAAATCCCGAGTAGAATAAAAGAATCGAGAAAAAAGCAAGCGAGTGCAAAGGGTTAAATATCTCACTGCCTCAGAACTTAACCCTAAAATATTATTAGAGCTGATGCATCTGTACAGACATTATAGGTTGGAAATATTGCCATTTGGGGTTTCTTTCTTTAACGCTTCAATGAAGTCTGATGGTATATTCGGTTCTTTAAGATTCCCTGACATTGTATAACCCTTACAGGTATTTTATTGCCACATTGGGCAGTAAAAGAAAAAGATAAAAGAATGCTGACAATAAGCCGGGTGGTGTGAGAGGTCTTTTCACATGTGACCCTTACAAAAATGCTGTGAGCTAGACATTATCTCAAATTTACAACCTAGCAAAGATTTGTATATTCAGTACTTAGGAGTACTATAGGCCCGCTCCTATATTGTTGATGGACGTACCAATGACACTGCCTTTGAAGATAACTTGATAGTATCTGTCAGAATTTTAAATATGAATTCATTCTCTCCTAACTGGAATAACTTTCTAGAAATATATTCTGAATTGCACAAATTAACCTAGGTGAAATACACAAATGTGGGAAAATATATAGGAGGTTGTTGATCACAGCGTTGTTAATAGAAGAAAAAAGAAAAAGAAAAAGCTGAATGTGCATCTACAGAGGATTACCAAAAAAAATGATATATGCATTGTATGGCTCCTTCGTTACTAATGACAAAGTAGGATTTATCCCTGGAATGCAAGGATAGTTCAATATATAAAAATAGATCGAGCCTGGCAGTGTGGTTCAGTGGTTGAGCATTGACCTATGAACCAAGAGGTCATTGTTTGATTCCTGGGTTGCAGGCTCAATCCCCAGTGGGGGTGTGCAGAAGGCAGCTGATCAATGATTTTCTCTAATCATTGATATTTCTATCTCTCCCTCTCCCTCTCTGAAATTAATAAAACCATTTTTTAAAAATATTTTTTATTGATTTTTTTTTTTTACAGAGAGGAAGGGAGAGGGATAGAGAGTTAGAACATCAATGAGAGAGAAACATTGATCAGCTACCTCTTGCACACCCCCTACTGGGGATGTGCCCGCAACCAAGGTACATGCCCTTGACCAGAATCGAATCTGGGACCCTTCAGTCCGCAGCCGATGCTCTATCCACTGAGCCAAATCGTTTAGGGCAATAAAAACATTTTTAAAAAATTGATCGATATAATATACCACGTTAAAAAAATGAAGGGGGAAAAACCTATGATCATCTCAATTAATGCAGACAGTATTTGACAAAATTCAAAACCCTTTTAAAAACCACACACTCAACAAACAAGGAATAGAAGGAATCTATCTCTACCTAATAAAAACTATATATGAAAATCCACAGCAAATACCATATTCAATAGAGAAAGACTTGAAGCCTTTCCATTAAGATCAGAAACAAGACAAGGATGCACACTTTCAGCCCTGGCTGGTTTGGCTCAGTGGATAAAGCATCGGCCTGTGGACTGAAGGGTCTCAGGTTTGATTCCTGTCAAGGGCACATGCCCAGGTTGTGGGCTCCATCCCTAGTAGGGGGTGTGCAGAAGGCAGCTGATCAATGATTCTCAACATTGATGTTTCTATCTCTCCCTCTCCCTCTCTGAAATCAGTAAAATTATATGTATTTTTAAAAAGAATGCCCAGTTTCACAACTTCTATTTAATAGAATTTCTAGCTAGAGCAGTTGGTCAAGAAATAGAATAAAAGGCATCTGAATTGGAAAGAAAGAAGCAATATCTGTTTGCACATGATAGGATCTTAAATATAGAAAACCCTAAAGATTTTACAAAAATCTGTTAGAACTAATAAAATTCAGCAAGTACCAGGCTACAAAGTCAGCACACAGAAATCAGTTGCATTTCTATATGTTTAAAATGAACCATCTCAAAAGGAAATTATGGCCCTAGCCGGTTTGGCTCAGTGGATAGAGCATTGGCCTGCGGACCAAAGGATCCTAGGTTCGAGTCCTGTCAAGGGCACGATATTTCCCTCACATTGATATTTCTCTCTGTCTTTCCCTCTCTCTTCCACTCTCTCTAAAAACTTTGAGCCTGCTAGGCCTCTTCCAGGGTCCATCCCTGAAGGGTTGATTGGATCACAGATGTATGCATGACTAGGCCTGAGGAATGACCATGACTGGGAGCTGTTTGCACCATTGTGGACGAAGCTTGGACTTAAGGACGGAAGTCCACAGGTGTGCGTGGAGGCCCTAGAGAGCAACTGCTGTCTGCCAGCTGCCACATTTAGTTGGGGCTCAAGGTGTGCCTGTCAGAGAATTCGAAATTTGAACTTGGCCTTTCAGGTTTTGATCAGATATACTTGTCACCATAGGAGAGGTAGATCATACCCTATCTAGTCTGTGCTGAGCAAAAAGAAACCCCACGTGACTATTGGGTAGAAACTACAAGACTTTTAGGAGTGTCGGGCCCTTGTCCCCTACAACTCTTAAAGGCGCAGGCGGAGTGTTGGGTCAAGCAGGTGTAGCGCCTGGGAGAGGCAGGCCAAGGCTAGGGCGATGCACTAAGTGGACACCACGCCTCTCCGCGCTGAGGGGCGGGGCGAGTGATGGGCGGGGCGGGAATGGCGCCCCGCCCCGTTCAGAGCAAGAGTGCGGAGGGGGCGGTGTCTTGTGGGGGCGGGGCCACGCGGCCGGCGACGTCCCGCCTCTTCCGGCCCACCGCGCTGCCTCCGCGTGTGACCAACGCGCTAGTGGCTGAGACTTTAATTCCTGGGCTTGGCGACCAGAGAGGGGACATGGCGGCGGAGGTGCTGCCGAGTGCGAAGTGGCTGTACTGTGGAGAGCCCGACGAGAGCCAGAGAGCTGTCCTGGGTAAAGACTGCGGAGCTGGAGCAGAACCCCCCGTAACTCCCTCCTCCGTCTCGGTACCTTTAGACTCAGCCCTCCCGCCGGCCCCTTTCCCAGCTGGGCCAAGACTCTTCCCCCTGCCCCCATCACCCGCCTTAGTGTCCACCGCTACTTGGGTCCCGGCCCGAGCTCCTCCGTCATCCCACCATCTTTCTGTTACCCCCTTATACCTGGATGAGGACATCCCAGTCAACCCCCTCCCCAAGGGATTTACCCAGGATTTTGTCATGCTCTCATTCACCAGGTCTTAGGACTGCTCCGTTTCCTTATCTCCGCTGGGCAGGGATACCCCCTGTTTCTCTAGGTCTGGACGAGGCCGCCTCGGTCGGCCCCCTTCCCCTAGTTATTCCCTCCTGCCGCAGCCCCTCCACACTCCCCTCACCTCCCCAGCCCCTCCTCCCAGTGGACCAGGTGCTCCTTCAGTCCCACTTCCGGTCAGGACCTTGCCATCCTCATCCCTCCGATCACTCCTTCCCAGTCACAGTCCAGTTCCTCCCCATTCTCCAACGTGATTCTTTCGGATCGCATCTCATTCTTGGGCTGTGACCTTACAGTTCAGTTCTCCAATGGCAAGCTGCAGAATCCTGATAACATGCGCTTTAGCTTGTACAAGAACAAGGACTCCACGAATCCCAGGAAGAAGAGCCAGCGGATCCTGGTAAGTGCTGCAGTGGCCAATTGCCTCCACTCTGAGGCCTCCCTTGACCTCTTGGGTGTGGTGGATGTGGGAGTGAGTAAGAGGAGAGAGGGGGGGAGATAGCAAAGGTGCCTTTAAAGAACTCTTCTGAGCCTCAGCAGGTTGGGGTGTGGGGACAGGCTCCATTCAGTTTCGTACTTTTGGTGAACTGATGGCCTTTCATTCCTAAGTTCATTCAACAAGCATTTATTGAGCACCTTCTGTGGTCCTGTGCCATAAGCTGCTAGGGAAACAGCTAAATCAGACCTGGCCCCACTCTGTGGGTTTCTCAGCCTTGGCGATATTGACATTTTGACCCAGATAATTCTTTGTTGTGGGGGCAGCCCCGAGTATCACAGGATGTTTAGTAACTTCCATGGCCTCTACCCACTATATGTGAATAGCACCTCCTAGTTGTGACAACCAGAATGTCGGACATTCCCAGATGCCCCTGGAAGGGGGATTTCCTTGGATTTAGAACCACTGCTCTAGAGAGTTCTTTGAGATTTTACCACGAATGGTATAGAGAACTCTAGAGAGGTGAGAACTGGATGTGAGGGACACTCATACAAGTAGACAAAGCTCAGGGCCTGAGGGAGGGGAAGTACAAGGCAGAGTCTAAGTCCCTGCTTGCTAGAATGTCTTCCTGGGGAGGGTACATGGAGCTGAGCTCTAAAGGATGGAGGAGGGTTTGACAGCTGAGGCTCAGTATTCCAGGTGAAAAGGATAACAAGGACGAACATAGAGAAGCAGCAAAGCTTGGTTGTATTTGAGGAATGAATCAGCCATTTCCTAAGAGCATGTAAGGAGCAATCGTAGGAGAGGTGGGCAAATGGGTTTAAGAAGGGCTTGAACTTCCAACCCTGGAGGTTGCCTGCAGGATCATTTGATTGCATGTCTATAAGCGAGGAGAGCCCAAGGCCTCTCTCCCAAGTCCTGTGGTGCAGATTCCCCAAGAACTTTTCAGACCAACTAGAAACCAGCACTGCCTGGGGCTTCCTTTTCTAAAGTCCTCCTGTCTTTCCCGCACGGGCACCCCAGATTTACTGAGCGATGGTGGGGCTAGATCGTCTCCCAGAGAGTCTCTAGTTCCAATCCACTGTGTTTGGATTCTAAAGCTTTTGGCAAATGTGGGAAAGAGAGGTAAGATGCTTAATACCTTTCAACATTGGTTGTAATGGAGCTTTTCTCTGCATTTTAGGCAGCTGAAACAGACAGACTTTCCTATGTGGGAACCAACTTTGGGTCTGGAGCACTCAAATGCAACACTCTGTGCAGGTAGGGACAGGGGAAGGGGCGGCTGGAAGGGGAGGGGAGTGGTAGTGGCCCTGGCACTGCTGTTCTCAGCCTTTAAGGGCAGTGGGGAGATCTAGAGAGGTTTACCAAGTGTCTGTGTTCCCGGACCCAGGGCCCCTCACACCAGCATGTAGACGTTCTTTTAGGGTTTTTTTTTTTTTTTTTAATGTAGACGTTCTTGAAAAGAAAGTTGACTTGCTTTTGTTGAATTTCCTAAAAAAACCTCATTTAATTGTAGTATTTTTAAAAATTTTTTAAAAATTATGATATAATTGACATATGACATTATATTAGTTTCAGGTATACGACATAATGATTAGATCTATATATAATAAAATGGTCACTTAAATAAGTCTAGTTAACATCCATCACCACACAGTTACAAATTTTTTTCTTGTGACGAGAACTTTTAAGATTTATTCTCTTAACTTTCAAATATACAATACAGTATTAACTACTGTCACCATACTGTACATTACTTCCCCAGGACGTATTTATAATCTTGTTTCCAAAAGGCAGCTATCTTAGTTAATATGGAATGTATGATGATTATTCCAAAGCTTGCCAAAAATTTGCTTTAGGACTAACTATAGGAAAAGGATTTGGTAGTGTCAAAGGCTCTGTGGTTTCTGTCCAGCGCTGCCTGCTGCTGATTGGCTGATTTGGGGCAACTTTGCCCTTCATTGATTCCAAATCTCTCCCTGCCCCATGCCCCCGACTCCCCTACAATGAAGAGTGCCCAGCCTGAACAGTCTATAACTGGCTGGGGCTGGCATAATGCAGACAGTGTCCCTGTGACGGTACACAGCAGTCATCACAAACAAGGCCCTTTCAGAGCCCACTGAACCACCCTGGTAGAAGTCAGATTAATGAGTATATGCTGAAAACTATTAACACTGCATCATCCCTTTACAAAGATTCTCTAGTTCAGACTGGTCCGCTTCCCATAACCACCAAGGCTTTACTTGTCTCTGCCTCCATAAAATTTATGTGTGCTGTAAATTCTAGTGTAATTCTGCATTCTTACATCCCCAAAGGGCTTTCCACTGCAGCCGTGAGCCCAAATGTGATCAGCTGCCAGGATCACCTGTAGCTTTTACCCCCCCAGAACCACATCATGAACCCTCCCCATGCAGAGAATGGCTGCTCGGGGGGATTATTGTTTCTTCTGAGCAAGTGGTGCATTCCTCAGGTGTACTGGGGCAGAAAGAATGTTGAGAACTTTTAAGCAGGGAAAGGGAAGTTGTATAAACAATACCATTTGAATAACCCATTGTCACTGGTATTATTCCTTCTTTACTCAGACACTTCGTGGGAATTTTGAACAAGACCTCTGGCCAAATGGAAGTATATGATGCTGAATTATTCAACATGCAGCCACTGTTTTCAGGTAGGTCCCAATCAAGGCTCAAAGAAATGCTGCATGCTTTAGGTTTGCTGGATGCGTTGGTATGAGTTTTTTATTTTAAAACACATTTTATAGTTATTTTTAAAAGGGTGTCTTTCTGTTAGTTTTGTTTTTTATTGGAACAAGTTTTTGGTTATCCTCATTGGAGGATATATTTTCCATTGATTTTTAGAGAGAGTGGAAGGGAAGGAGGGGAGGGAGCGAGGGGGAGGGAGAGAGACATTGATGTGAGAGAGATACATTGATTGGTTGCCTCCCACACATGCCCCAATTGGGATTGAACCTGCAATCTAGGTATGTGCCGGAATTGAGCCGCCAACTTTTTGGATGATGCTCTTGAGTTCCAAAGCCCATCTGTGAGTTTCCTAGGAGACCATAGTCTCTAGGTTAAGAATTCCTTGCTTTGCAAACAAATGTAACTATATTTAAAAATATCCAAATGCTCTTCTTTTAAGGACACAAAGAAAGTTATTCATTAACTCATTGATTAAACAAATCTTTATTTTATAAAGGAAGAAATTTGTAAATATTGGTTTATTATATCCAGCATATTGACCTGGGGCAAGCCATTTAATTTGGAGGCCTTGTATTTCCTTATTGAAGAGGCTGGACCAAACAGCTCCTTCATTTGACTCCTTAATTCTCCAAATTTTCTAAGTGTAACTAAAGCTGAATACTAAATGTTCAGTATACACTCATGTTAAGTGAAGTCTGGGAAGTCCTGGAGTAAAGAAATCTGAGTTTCTTAGATTAACTGTTAAATGAATACCAAACACTATTGCTATCTGTGGCCTTACAGTTTGCTTTCCCCCCTGTTTTTGTTTGTTTTGTGTTTTGATAGATGAATCAGTTGAGAGTGAATTGACTCGAGAGAGTGAGAGCAAAACTTTTAGAGATAAGGTAAGTGTGATGGAACTAAGATGTGGGACGTTAAGCAAGTTCCTTCTAGGCCTTGGGTAAGGATTTCTCCATCAGTAAAATGAGCTGGCTGAACACAGGGTTCCCTCGCTGCTCCCAGCTCATTCATTCTGGGGTTGTCTGGACAGTTTCATACCTGCACAAGCCTCATCAGCCTCATAGGGAACAGTCCACCTATATGGGGCAGCTCTACACAGCTCTGTACCAATGTTTTGAACTGGTTCTCTGGGCTGATAGAGGTGTAGCATAACACATGTTTTTTAAGATTTAATACAAGTTTCAGAGAATATTGTTTGTAGCCTGGATATTTTCATATGAAAACAAAGTGAACTTTAGGATTTTCAATGTAGAATGTTCCTACAAAGCTCATCTCACCCCAAGATGTCAAATTGATTGCATCTTCAGTGCTGCCTGGAGCACTGTATTGAGAAGGGGTGTGAGGCTATCTTCCGGCTCAGAGGGAAAGAGTGAGTGCTCTGTTAGCAATAGCTGTTATGGGTGTAGGATTGGAAAATGTTAAACTGCGTGCCAAAGATTTATCAATCCTAATTCTAGTCAGGTCTTTACATTTATATATATATATATATATATATATATATATATATATATATATATATATATATTTATATATTTTTTAATTGAATTTTAGAGAGGAAAAGAGAGAAAGAGAGAGAAACATTGATGTGAAAGAGAAACATCGATTGGCTGCCTTCAGTACAAAGCCCAATCAGGAATAGAACCACAACCTGAATATGTGCCCTGACTGGACATCAAACCAGTTACCCTTCGGTGCATGGGGCGGTGCTCAACCAACTGAGCCACACTGGCCAGGGCAAGTCTTTACATTTACAGATGAAGGCTGTTGATTTGTATATGGCCCATTCCTATTTACAAAGCAAGTCCTTCAGATCTGTTGATATCATTTGATTCTTACAACAAGCCTGTGTGGTAGACAGCTATAATTCAGCCCACTTTATAGGCTCAGAGAGGCTGACAGTTTCCCCGTGGTCACATAGCTAGGAGTAGCAGTGCCTGGCCTGACCCCAGTAATCAAATTTGTCTCTTGCCCAGATGGACTCTTGCATTGAAGCCTTTGGTACCACCAAACAGAAGCGGGCTCTGAACTCCAGGAGAATGAACAGAGTTGGCAATGAATCTTTAAACCGTGCAGTAGCTAAAGCCGCAGAGAGTATTATTGATACAAAGGGTGTGACTGGTAAGCATCTGGAACTTGGGGTAAGAATCTGCTCACAGAGACAGTTTTCTCTTCTCTTGAGATCTTTTACCCACCCCAATAGATGGAAGTGATGGCAGTTAGGGCTGGATTTCTTCCTCTCTCGCTGAGGGCCATTGCGGGAACCAACTCAGGAAGTACTAAGAAACATGACATGGCCTGCTCTCGGTGAGCTCACAGCCATGGAGGAGACAGGCCAGGGAATGGGTATGGGCACACTATTGGTGCCGGGGTTACAGCCTGCAGGGCACAGAGGAGAGAGAGGGCTTCAAGTCTGCATTGGTCAGTAAGGCTGGTGTGATGATGAACTGAGCCTCGGGAGAGTGTTTCACTTTAGGGTCAGTGGGTTTTTTCCTACTAAATTCCTTAGAAGCTTGAATTTATTTTATTTTATATTTTATTGATTTTTTACAGAGAAGAAGAGAGAGGGATAGAGAGTTAGAAACATCGATGAGAGAGAAACATCGATCAGTTGCCTCTTGCACACCCCCTACTGGGGATGTGCCCGCAACCAAGGTACATGCCCTTGACCGGAATCGAACCTGGGACCCTTCAGTCCGCAGGCTGACGCTCTATCCACTGAGCCAAACCGGTTTCGGCAGAAGCTTGAATTTTTAAAAAAATATATATTTTATTGATTTTTTACAGAGAGGAAGGGAGAGGAATAGAGAGTTAGAAACATCAATCAGCTGCCTCTTGCACACCTCCCACTGGGGATGTGCCCACAACCAAGGCACATGCCCTTAACCGGAATTGAACCTGGGACCCCTCAGTCAGCAGGCCGACGCTCTATCCACTGAGCCAAACCGGTCAGGGCAGAAGCTTGAATATTTAATTGTATTATTTAAAAAATATCTTCATTGTTCAAATGCATTATAAGAACATAAGAGAAAGTTTACATAAGAGTTTTTCTATTAAAATGGAATTTTAGTAATTTTTAGAAAATCTTTCCATACCCTATAATAACAGAAATATTTTCTATGTTTTTGTTCATACTTTCATAATTTTATTTTTGTGTCTAAAGCTTAATGAAGAATATTTTTTTTGGCATACGGTACAGACCTAATCTTATGTTTTCCCATTGATTAGCTAGTCCCCAACTCCATCCTTTGTAAAAGAGAATTTTAAAAGTCATATTTACCATTTGCCGCATTCTGAGTTGTGTTTTGTCCCAGCATTCCAGCAGGCTCTCGATTATAGTGGCCTCCTCATCCAGTTTATTGTCTGATAGGGCAGATTCATCCTTCCCCCACCTCCTTATTTTTCACAAATGTCTTAGTTGCTGGAGCATGCTTTTTCTTCCAGGTAATCTTAAAGATTCTTTTGTCAAGTTCCTTCAAAATACAGTTGGGATTAATATGGGGAGAATCAACATCTTTACAATATTATATTTTCTCATCCAGGAATATAGAAATATGTCTTTGTTCATTCAAAGACATATTTTAACGTCTAAGTAAATTTTGGAATATTTTTGTTCAGTTTACTTTCAGCTATTTTAGGACATTTAAAAAGAAAAATGATTCACCTATTTTCTCATCAACTGTTAAAATTTTCCCGTTTTCCTCTCTGTCTTTGTCTATATGCATACTTAATTTTTACATGGTTACTTCTGTGTGGTAGTTACAGTTTTAGAATTTGATTTCTTTTCATAGTATGTAGAGAAATTTTCTGGCAGTTAAGCCATTAAAGGCTATTTATTTTAGTTTCTCATGTTGTATTGTAAATACTTATTAGCTCACCTCTCTCCCGACTGTACTGCAAGTTACTTGAGGGGACACCACGTGGATGCACCTTCTCTAGGCCCAGTTCGGTTTGTGTCATGAGTGGACATCGTGGTGCTGGAGCTGTCAGCCTGATGGGAGATCTGGCCTCATTGGCGGGAGCATTCAGATTAGAGGTTTCTGGGCTGGTTATAATCCTGTGTGCACAGGTTGCAGAGCATGTTGGGGAATCTGATGCTTAACAGAGTGATGCTCACACTGACTCTTCCTTTATTGAAAAGCTCTGGTCAATGATGCCCTCCACGATAACTTGCAAGATGACTCCCTCTGCCTTCCTCCCTGCCACGCGGATGCAGCCAAGCCTGAAGACGTGTATAAATTTGAAGACCGTATCCTTCTTCTGGTGGAAATGCTACCTTATTTCACAAGTTAGAATGTGCGCACATGATGGCACAGCCAGGCTTTCTGAGGGGTCTGGTCCCATGTCACTCACAGAAGCTACATCCTGACCTTCGCAGTTGCCCAATGCTGTTGCTGGGGAGTCAGCTATGCTTCCTGACTAGCTGAGGGTCCTGCTCCAAACCAACTTCTCAGCCCCTGGGATTCAGACCCATTCCTCAGCAAAATGCCAAACATCCACAGTTCAGCCCTGTGGGGTTCACTCTCTGTGAATAGTCCAAATATGACTTTAAGTCAGCCAATGCCCAAAGTCTAGGGCAGACTGATTTTGTAAAATAAGGGTTGAAATGTAAAATTCCCTACTTGTGAGTCCAATGAGATGGAAAATGCCTACAGTGACTTTGTGATGAGAAGGCAGAAAAGCCCAGACAGGGAATGAGGTCTGGGCTGGGAGTCTGGAGAGCTGAGTCCCTGAGCTCTGCCCCAAGTGCTGTGTGATCTTTCCCTCTCTGAACCTCAGCTTTCCCATCTCTAAAATGAGGCCCCTAGAAGATGATCTAGCTAGTTAGATGTTTCCATCTTGGTCAGATTGTGCTCTTGACCAGTAATTGGTTCTTTCCCCTGCGGAGTATGAAGCTCTTAAGAGCCCATCTGAAGCTTTCAGGAATGTCACATCAGAAGAAATACTGAAGATGATCGAAGAGAACAGGTACTCCGACTTGGGTGGATGGAGTGTCTGAGGGAGTAATGTTGGGACACAGCAGTAGTCAGGCATGAAGCAGACCTTTGGGTATCAGTCATTGAGGATCACTGTTCAGCATTGAACATGAACGAGCCAGTGTTTTCATAAATGTTTGGGCTTCTAGACCTGTTGTCCCAAGGCTGTGGATGGCATTCAAGGGAGAGAGTTGGCCTCTGAGTGCATGGAACCTGTGGCTGGGCAGAGGGTGGCGAAGCCTCATAGTTGGACTGGGAGCTCAAGATGGACTGTATCCCCCAATGTTATGCTTGGCACTGATGGTCTCCGGGAGCCCAAGTGCTGGCCTGAGAGTATGTGTGAGGGGTACCAGGTGTGAGGGGTGCCTGCTGTTCTGATTGTGAGGGGTGAATGGCTCCTGACAGAGCCGGTCTTACAGCACACATTCTCCCCTCCCCCTCCCTTGTTCTAGCCACTGCTCCTTTGTCATAGAAGCGCTGAAGTCTTTGCCATCAAATGAGGAGAGCCGAGACCGCCAGGCCCGATGCATATGGTTTCTGGACACACTCATCAAGTTTCGAGCACAGAAAGTTATTAAGCGGAAAAGTGAGTCCACGTTAGACATTTGATTTTAGTCAGTTCCAGTTTGTTATTTGCCTGTAATTCTTAGACCAGAAGAAAATGGGAATGTGGGTGGGTCGGGTGTTTATTTTTAACCGTGTCACAGTGAGATTCCTATTGGTACGACTGACATGCCGAGAGGACTCTCCAGGCTCTTTCTCATCTGCACGTGGGGACAGGATAGGTTATATGATTGTTCAGAACTGACATTCACTTCTGTTCTGCACGAGGCAAAATATACTATCAAGTGAAATTGTAAGGGGCTGTTAGACAAACATCAAAGAGGGTGAAAAGTTGGCCTTGCTCATGAAGGCTCATGACTGGTTTGTGTTGTGTCAGCTTATTTCTGACTGGGAGAAGAGAGAGCCAGTTTCTGCCAGTAACCCCAGTGTCCCCTCCACCCGGAGCCATGGCTTCCACATCCATCCAGCCGGAGTTGGAAAGGCAGCGGGAGGCCCCTGGGGTTTTAGGTACAAGGTGTGTGCAGTTTTATTACTGTGATTGGGCATCGGAGCGTCTGTTTTTCGGTACTTGGTTAAAATTAATTCTTATGTTCACATTCCAATCTCCCCTGCTTTCCCTCTCCCTGGGCTTTCCCTACAATCTTCTTTACTTTTTTACATTTTATGAATTCTGTGTCTTTAGGCCTCATTTTTCTTTCTTGTTGTCGCCCCTTCACAGATGTCTCTGGGGCAGTTTCATTTGACAGAAACATATTTTCATTGAAAAGTAGCCATTTTGTTTTGGGGGCCCTGCTTCTCTTGCCACATGGCTTTGTTAATAACACAGGCGAATTGTTGGCTTCTTCTCCCAGCTCATGGAGGACATGTGGCCTGAAGGTTCTGACAGAAAATGACCCAACTCCTTTGTGTTGTAGGTGCCCTGGGACCTGGAATTCCACACATCATCACCACCAAACTGCTGAAGCACTTTACCTGCGTGACCTACAACAATGGCAGGTCAGGGGGGTGACCTATTTGGCTCTGCCTGTAAAGGAGAGAGCAGAGTGGGGAGGGTGGGGAGAGTGGAGAGTAGGAGCTTGGCTGAAGGCCACATCCACAGAGCTGCTGTGCTGAGGGGAGCACTGCCATTGGAGTGGCCCTGGGTCAAGTAGGTTTAGGAAACACTATACAGGACGTGCTCTCCTCCCCCCGGAGAAGTTCACTTCCCCGAGGGATGTCCAGCAACGAAGACTAACTTCACTTGACACACTCCTTTCAAGGAGCCCTTCTTAATGTCCCACAGAACTGGTGTTCTGTGGAAAGGCAGGGTTGCAGGAGAGGATAGGCCTATGTGGTGATTTGTGGGAAGGATCCCCAAGCAATGCGCCTGGGTTTCCTTCTGGCAGTTTGCTTGGAATGTGTTTCCTGCTCTGAGTGCTTGGAAGAATCATCAGCAACTGAGCGTGGGTGACTACTTTCCTGGCAGCTCTGCTGAGCAGGCAGGCAGGCGCGAGGGTCTCACCAGTCGTGGGGCTCTCACTGTGCTTGGGGCGGTAGGTGTGGCCTTCTCTGTCCCCCTTGGAGGGAGCACTGGGATTGGCTCACTGTTCTCTGTATGATGGCTTGGGCACCTTGAAGGACAAGGAGTCGCTTGAATTCATTTCTTCTCCCCAAGATGGGGACGACATTAAGTACCTATGGGAACGGGTTTGGATGTTTTTATTTTGCTCTTGAAGAAATCATCTTCGAGTTTAATTTTTGGTCTCTTATTGTCATTGATTTTGCAGTTTACACAACTTTATTTCCGATTCTATGAAGGCAAAGATCATTGCATATGTGATCATACTCGCCTTGCATATAAACGACTTCCAGATTGACCTGACAGTGTTACAGAGGGACCTGAAGCTCAGTGAGAAAAGGTGAGCACACAGAATAGAAAGCTCTTTAGGATGCCTTGCTGTATTCCTAGTACTGCTGGAAAGCACGAGGCTCCATCAGGAGAACTGGGGACTTTTAGTAGGGAAAAGACTTGGGACAAGAGGACAGTTGTCAGTGCGTAAATGATTGTAATAGATGAGGTCACACAACTCAGAGGGGAATTGTTGGGCTTCACACCTGAGCCTTCCCATAGCATTCTGTCCTGTGTAACCAGGCAGCCTCCGGTCTCCAAATACCTTTCTCTGGGAGAGTCTGTATGGTCCTGAGGGGTGGAACCCAGGGTGGAAGTTACAAGAACCCAATTTCATCTTAGCAAAAAGACCTTTCTCAGAGTCAGATGGAAGGGGCTGCCAGATGGTGGGGCCGCTGTTTGGCAGGGATGTCATGCTGGGGCCGCTCTTCCTGGGCTGGGAGAGTTGGCAGAGATGACCTTTCAGAAGGGATTCAAGCTGAGGAGGAGCAGGATTCCCAGGATTCCGAATGCTGGATCCTATAGGGGCATCTGACACCCAAGGACCCTGATGTTCAAGAGAGCCTGTAAACACCTCTCTGGCCCTAGCAGTCCACAGAGGGATTATTCCGACGGCTGTCCACCAGTGCTGCATTCTCACAGGCATTGATGGTGAAAATCAGAAGGTACTTAGAGGCTGTTTCAGCACACTTCTAGCAAGTGTTCAATCCTGGTTGTAGGAAGTAAACCAAGTTTATTAACAGGATCTAGACAGAGAACCTGGGTTGTAATCACCTATAAGGATATTTTCTAACGGCC
The DNA here is from genome assembly GCF_951640355.1 of Cnephaeus nilssonii. Classification (NCBI taxonomy): domain Eukaryota; kingdom Metazoa; phylum Chordata; class Mammalia; order Chiroptera; family Vespertilionidae; genus Cnephaeus; species Cnephaeus nilssonii. The sequence goes on along the minus strand of NC_137085.1, from coordinate 27,819,065 downwards.
ACACATGAAAATGAAATTGCCTGTTTGAAGGCTCTCGGTGGATCTCATCTGCCTCTCCTGGGGGTCACTTTGGGGATTCTGTCTTCATAGCCTGGAGCACCAGTACGCCGCTCCCTTCTGCCACCCTCCCTGAGCAGTGACACTGAGGAGACTCCATTTGTTTTGTGTGTGTGTTCCTCAGGATGCTCGAGATAGCAAAAGCCATGAGGCTGAAGATCGCTAAGAGAAAGGTGTCTCTGGCAGCCGGCAGGGAGGAGGAGCACAGACTGGGTACTCTGTCCGTCCCGCTGCCTCCAGCCCAGACCTTGGACCGCCAGTCAAAGCGGAGGAGAATCACGTAGAGGTGTGCTTTCCAGACAGAGAAGCTTGGCCACATCATAGCCACTTCCTCTGTTCATTTCCATTTTCGGTTTTAAAAAGCGGGGGGGAAGAAGCCTTGCTCTGGCATGGGTATGAAGCCACAAGCCAGCCTCTCAGTCGTGCTTGTCTTAAGCAAAAACAAAGTGACCACCACATTGGACTTTGTCTCCCTCCTTCGGTGTTGCTGTGATTATAAATGGCAGATGCTTCTCGTGTCGGTTCACATGTGGTGATGTGGGAGGTGGGGCTTGGGAAGCCAGAGCCAAAAGGTCTCAGAGAAAACTAATTGTTCCACATACTCTTAAGAAGAAAGGAGTTTACTACATGGTAAGCTGTGAAGTTGTTAAAGGGTGCAGGATGGGAATCGGGAGGTTGCCATCACAACTGCTCAGTGCAGAACACACTGCTGGGTTGCCATCCAGGCATCAGGAAACCACTCTGCCCCACAACTGCTTGAATTCACGAAGCTGTGACTGGACACTGAGTTCAGCCACCCATGCTTTTAATACCCACATTTCCACCCCCTTGCCTTGTCAGCACAAGTAACCAAAAGATCAAGAAGCTGGTTTCCATGTTGCTTCTTCTGTGGGTGCTTATGTAGGAACCTAATTTGCATCTAGAATCCTAGCAGCAAGGGAGTCTTGGAAATAGGTTTCAGCTCTCGGGCTTCTAGTTACAGGAAGGCATACCTGAAGGAGATGGGAATGGATTCTGACTGCCAACTGCCTGTCTGCCCGGGGGGAGATGGAGAAGCCAGTGTCCCAAGGGGTGCTATGGGGAATGGGAATGTGATACGGAGACTTGGGTACGTGGCTAACATGCAGACTCAGATCTTCAAGGCGCTTTTGGGAGCAGCTGAGGTTTGTGGTGCTCAGTGCTGGGGAGCGAGGAGCAGTGAAGGAAGGAAGACAGAATTCATCTCTCTGAAAATGAGAAAGGAAGAAGTCTATGCAGCAGCTGGGCCATCCATCAGGGAAGATGGTGGAAGTGAGTCTTAGATGATTCACTTGACAGGTATCCTTGTATTTCTTCAAGCTCTGGGGTGCTGTTATGAGAGCCACTTCTGGAGCGAGGCCATGCCTACGTGTGTATTTTTCATGCACTTCTCCGGTTTGTCTCATTCGTGTCTGATCCTAGGTAGTGGGCATTTGTAGCATCCGTTGTCTCCTGCAGAGGTGTGAGCAGGAAACCTAAATGCCTCTTGTGTTTCCTGATCTAACCTGTTGTGAAAATCAAGTATGTGACTCTGCATTCCTGATCTGTCTCTGGGAAAAGAACTAATGCGCTTATAGGGTAGAATGTGTTTTCGTGAATGTTTCTTAGATTCTGAGGGGCGGTCACTTGGAATTTCCAGGAATGATTGGGTCACAGCATGTGACCAGGCCTCTGAACCACCTTTGTCCCAGAGGAAGCAGCCTGTCTCCAGTCACTCATCACTCACACAGAGCAGTGGTATTGATAGGGAAGAGTCTAGGATGGCAGGTACTCATCCTGGGTGACAACAGGTGTACCTCACTAAATGTAGGCGGTGCATTCCCAGAGGTTGAAAAGCACATTTCTGTACATAAGGGGCTTGTGGGTTAAAAGGCTCAAGAGGGCCCTTGTTCAACTCGAACTAGTCTCCTAAAAGCAGCTAGCACAGTGCCTGACGCAGGTAGTGTATGTTGAATGCGTCATAGTACATGAAATTGCACCTTCTTTCCTTGGCAGGGCTATTCGGAGATAAACACTTGCAGAATAATGGAATCGTATTTATTTTTTTACTAGAGGCCCCTAGTGAATGAAAATTCATGCAGTGGAGGGGGGTTCCCTCAGCCCCGCCTGTCCCCTCTCATAGTCCAGGAGCCCTCAGGGGCGGGAGGCAACCTGGCGATCAAGGGAAGGTGACACCCCATCATACCTCTGCTGCTGCCACTGCAGGCAGTGCAAGCTTCCGCCGGCCCTCGTTACCTGAGCCTCGGGCGGCCCTGGCCGCCGCCATCCGAGGCTTGCCTGCTCCTCGGGCCAGCCCTGGGGGGCAGAGGGGACTGGGGGACTCCAGAGGCAGGCACGTGGAGTCTGCAAACTGTCATGTGCCCACACCAGGGACTGCTACTGTTGATCTTCACAAAGCCCACAGCCGGGAGGCAGGGCCACAACACCCCCCCTGACAGGAAACAGACCTTGGAAACTGGAACTGCGGTGGGAACAAGCTGAAAGGACAGGGTGGGCCTGGGATTCCATTGCATCTCCTTCAGAGGAAGCCTCGGGAAGGCGAGCAGTACAGGTCTGCATCCAGCTGCCTGGGAACGCCAGCATATATCCAACCAAGGAAAGTCCCCCAAAATGGCCTCTCTTAAAATATAGAACTTTATTTTAGTTGCTGAGATTTTCATAAGCGCTTGGTTCACAGAAAAGTCATTTCTTACAAAATAATAAAGGCAGCATTTTGTACAGCGACTCACATTAGGGCCACCAGAGAAGTGCAAAGGACAGTGGGGATGGAAGGGACCAGTGCTCGTGCCTGGAGTCCTCAAGAAGCCAGTGCTCCTGGCTCCCTCCAGCCCCCTCCCACCCCACCTGGGACCTGGGAGAGCAGCACCAAGGGCCTGGCAAAAGGAGCCTGGGAAGCCATTGGTGAGGTGCACGACAGCGACCCCAACAGGCTGGTGAAGGCCTGGCATGAAAGGCCGAGTGGAAGGGGATCGTTCAGGTACCGGGGCTCCTGCATCCAACCCCCTTCCTCAAACAGCCAGGGCAGGGTCTGAGCCCGCCTAGAACCTTGACACTCACAGTACAGCTCAGTGAAGCCCTTTGGCAACTGGCCTTCCTCTGCCCACTCAGGCTACAGACCCTACCCCAGACCTAGGCTGGGTACGGGGAACAAAGACAGTGAGATGGGGCCCTATGCAGGTGAGTGGGACAGGGATGGACCTGGATAACACCAGGCGGAAAGTGCTCCGTACCTGAGGGGGCCGGGAAAGGACGGGTGGCTCAGCAGGAAGAGCACCGTCACCTGGAGGGAGGTGAGTGCTCTGTGGAGATGGCAGTGTCTGAGCTACACGTGTAAGGGTGGGACCTGGACAGGGAGAGAAGAGCATGCCAGGAAGGGGAGAGCATGAGCCAAGGCACATAAGGGTCAGCAAAGGCAGGTGGATGTCCATGAGAACATGGACACAGACGAGGGGCCCTAGGCACCTGCACCTCCACCAGTCTGGTGCCCAGGAGGGGGCCATTGGTGTGGCTGTGCTTGTGAGGTGTGAATCCTTGTGCAGCAGGCACCAAGCTAACGTCCTCCCGAGCTTGGGAGCTCCTGGAGGGTAGAGGGGAGTTGTGTGTCCCTGCACTGCCCAGGCTGGCACCGAGCCACTGCAAGGAAGGAAGCCCCTCTTGTTCTCGACATGTCCCTTGTCATCCCTAGGTCAGCCTAAGAGGGGCTCCCTGTCCTAAGCCCCTCCTCCATCACAGGCCCATATTTAAGTATAAAACAACGTCCTTAAGGAAACCAAACTCAACTCCTCCAGCCCCTGCAGGGAGCTGGGAGGGTGTGGGGTGTCCTGGAGGGACAGAGGGAGTCAGGAAGGGGACGTCCTGGGGCAGCTGTCTCCACCTCACTGGAATTACTTCCCTCGCTCAGGAGTGGATCTCTTCCCCGAGAGGCTGCTTGGTGTGTGTGAGACGCAGTTAGCTCCCTGTAACTCAAACAGGAAACCTGACCGCAGCTTCAGCACGGATTCTCCTCAACTCCTCATAACCTACAGGAGCTGGAGGGACTGGAAACCCAGTCTGTTCCTTCTTTCTTTGAGAAACACCCAAGTGCCTTCCTACTGAGGGCGGTGGAGCTGAAGGGTTTTGGAGGTCCCTTGTCCTTAGTCCCCAGGAGGCCTAGGAGCCTGTTTCCCAGGGGCGTGGTGAAAGGATCTGGAGCCTTCTCAGACTCGACGCCTCTGCCATCCCGAAGGCCTCACCTCTTGGCTCAGCTGGCACTGTCGGCCTGAGCCCGAGAACGGTGAGTGGTTGCTGCTCGCAGAGTCTCTGGACAGCGCTCTAGTTGCCCCGCCCTGTGGCTCTCCATCCTCACAGGATAGTGCAGAAGACGCTGCGGTTGCTGTGGTACCCACCTTCCACACGGGCCGTGATCCTGGTCGCCATGGCGGTCACCTTCTGCCCGCTGTGGGCTGCAGAAGGGCCTCGGAGAGAGTTTTCAAGGTGAGGGCGTGCTGGTGGGTTCATGAGCCGCCATGTATCAGACCTGGAGATGCAAAATGATAACAGACTCTAAGAGTGTACAGCTTGTCTGAATGCCTGAAATCTTACCTTTGGCTCAAGCTCACTGGATGCAGGTGTTTAAATCTAGCTGTAGTTTTTGTCTCCCAAGCTGGTGAAGCTAAAGGGCAGAAGTCCTGCATTCTAGTTCCAGGTGTGCCTTCAATTTTGCATGTGACCTTGGGCAAGTTCCCTTTAGCAGCCCCAATCTCCCCTCTTGATAAGGATCTGGATAAGATCAGTGGCTTTCTTTTTTTCTCTTTCATTTGCCCTTCTCCCCACCCTAGCTGGATAACCATGAAAATTGACAGAATCTTTATTTACAATCACCACAAACTAAAAACTACAGCTAATGAATGGAAAACCAGTATGTGTTATACCCATACAATAGATCACAACTCAGCAAGAAAAAGAAGGAATAACAGAGGCGACACCATGTGCAAATCTCAGGACATTCGGCTGAGGAGACTCAAAAGACTACATTCTGTATGATATCTGTATCTATATATCTATATCTATATCTATATCTATAGCTATAGCTATAGCTATATCTACGTTTTAAATCCTCATCCAAAAATACGTTTTTATTGATTTTTACAGAGGAAGGGGGAGAGAGAGAGAAAAGAAAACATTGATATGAGAAAGAAACATCCATCCGTTAACTCCTGTACACGCCCCAACTGGGGATCGAACCTGCAACCTGGGTATATGCCCTTACTGAGAACCAAACCCGCAACCTTTTTTTTTTTTTTTTTTTTTTTTGGTGTACAGGACAATGCTCCAACCAACTGAGCCACCTGGTCAGGGCTAACTAGATTTTACTAAGGCTCAGAGTTATTGAGTAACTTGCCCAAGGTCACATAGCCAGTAACCGGCAGAGCTGAGATTTGAAATCACATACCCCTTGCTATGAAAGCTTGTTTCCTCCCAAGGGAGTTAAGTGCAGCTCCTCAGCCCAGGCCCTGATCTGGCCAGAGCCGAAAGCTGGCAGGACTGCAGGGAGCAGAGCAAGGGCAGCCCGAATCACTGGGCCTGGCTTCTCTAGTGACCTCACTGAGGTTCTAGAAAATTGGTTTAGGCACATACTTTTTCTTGAAGACCAAGAACTTGTTGTTTTGCATGATGCATTCTCGATTGTTTGAGATCTGCTGGAAGATGGTCTTGTTGGCCTTTCCCTGGAAGAAGATGTTCTCCTGCACCAGAGCCTTGGTGCGGCCCCGCACTGCGATGCCGTAGGCCCGAAATGAATGGATCCGGTTCTTTATTACCTGGGAGAGGCAGACAGCTTGTCACACTGGTAGGGGAGCCAGGTAAGTGTTTCACAAGAGCATGCTAGGTCGATGAGCAGTGAGCCATGGGAGCTCAGGGAAGGGATATCGAGGCAAACAGCGGGGTAAGCGGGGAGCAGGGAAGGCTTCCTGGAAGAGGTGATGGGTAAGCTGTAGGAGTTTATCAGGTACAGAGCAAGGCAGGGATGTTCTAGGAAGAAGAAAAAACGTGCAAAGGCCCGGCAGAGAGAGGAAGTGGTGCCAGAGGCCAAGGCCCACGGAAACCCAACTGAGGCAACAGCTTCCACAGCTCAGACTCAAAGCCAAGGACGTCTTTACTGCTTGCCTAAGTCACTAGTCATGACGCCACACAGTTGAAGAGGCCTTGGGATCATCATTCACATGGGCAGGGACTGGCTCAACTTTGAAAGCCTAGCACCCGGCACAGTGCTTTGCATAAAAAGTGAACTCAGAGCTCACTGTCCCATTGGGAGACAGAAAAGCAAAGGAACATTTACAAAGCACCATGGTAAGTGCTCTCTGAGGTGGGGGTGGACATAAGCACCTTCAAGTCCAGAAAAGGGGTGCCTCAATAGCCTAGGGGCGCAGGGAGGGCTTCCTGAAAAAAGCCAGAGCCAAGCTGTAGGACTGCGATAGAAAAAGAGGGGGAAGTGTCCTGGGTCCACAGGGAACAGTGTGTGCAAAGGCCCCGAGGCAAGACTCCTTTCCTCACTAAACACCTACCATACCACATATCGGGTCCCGTGTGAGATTATTCTGTTAGCAGAAATCCAGAACAGCCCTGACCTTGACCTGGAGACCCTCAAGATACCCCAGGTGGCACCCCCACCCTAGCTTCCTGCTGGTAACTCTGATTCATCCTTCAGTTATATGTCCCCTCTTGCGTGAAGTCCCATCTTTGTCTTCCAGGCTGAGAAGGCAAGAGAGCTCTCCCAGGGCTGTGCCCTGTGTTGGCCCCACATGGGACACACACACACACTCACCTTAGTGTCAGACCTGGGCAGCAGCTGCAGCCCGCTGCCCCGATTGCCAATGATGTCATTTTCGATGACGATGGTGCTGTCACCCTTGGTGATGATGCCGTGGCCTCTGTTGTCATAGATACCATTGCCCCGGAGCTCTACCTTGCACTGGGCCTCGACCTTGACCCCACTCTGGCGATTGCAGGAGATGCTGTTGTTAGCCACACGGGTGAGCTGGCTGCTCTGGGCTACCGTGATGCCTCTGTCCCCATTAGCGTGGATCACATTGGTGATGACATGCAGCGCCTCACTGCTCTGGATGTAGAGTCCTGAGGCTGCAGGTGGAGGGGTGGGGAGCAGAGAAAGCACAGGGTGGTCCCAGGGTCAGCCCTGACAGCACCCGTCGGAAAAGCCTTCCTGGAGCTGTGCCCCCCAGGAGAGGCAGGGAGGAGATGGCAACAGGCAGACAGCCCTTGGGAGTTGCAGCTTCCAAGCGGCTGACACCCAGAGCAGAAGGAAACCTGGGAACATCAAGAAAATGCTGTTTCTCCTGAAACGAGTCCTCATTAAAGATGCCAGGGAAACAGGATGCAAGATTCCGCAGGCTCAGCTGGTGGTCTGGCCCAGGCCGTCCTGTACTGAACGCCACCTACATCATAGTTCTAGCGCCACGTGCACCTCCTGTGGTGGAGCCCTCGCCACCATTCCAACTCCAGACAGACCTACCTGCTGGAAAGTTGTTTTCTTTCCCATACTGACCTGGAGTCTGCCTCCCCACTGTTTGGAGAAATTTGTTTATATGGGAAATTCTATAACTTTTGAATTAAAAAAAAATTTACTAAACTAAGTAATATGTGTCTAAAATGTGTTAGAAATTTTGGAAAGAAAATGCTGTTTGGGGTACTTGTAGGAAAAAAAGCACAAATTGAGGGGGCTCAGAGCGGCTGACGTGGTCGGGAAGAGATAGCACGGCAGATGAACCCGGTGAGGAGGGGGACCCCCAGGGACATCCATCTACCACTAGAGCAAGCGGTACAGGGCAGTGCGGGAGGAGTGTGGGGAGGCTGACGATGGGGTCGCATGGGAGCAATTTGAGCTGCGAGTTCAAATCTCTTGGTGGTACCTGCCTGTTGCTTCTCCTGCTTGGTTGAGAACAGCAAATACAAATGAAGAATTTGTGGATATATGCAGCGTTTCCTGTCCTGCACAGGTGGCCACAGATTTCTCTGACCTCTGCCACCCCCAGAGGAATAAGCTTACCAGGCCTGGTAACCTCTTTTTTTTTAAATTCTTTATTGTTTAAAGTATTACATATGTCCCCTTTTTCCCCCACTGACCTCTCCCCGACCGTTCCCACCCCCTGGCACATGCCCTCACTCCCCTACTGTCTGTGTCCATGGGTTATGCTTACATGCAGGCATACAAGTCCTGTAGTTGCTCTCTTACCACCTCCCCGCTCCTGCCTGCCTTCTGAGGTTGGATGGTCTGTTCGATGCTTCTATGTGTTAACCTTTTTTTAACAAGCCTTCCTCCATTAGCCCTCAACAGTGATTCTGATAATCAGCCCAGTTAGGAGTCCTGGGGTTAGATAACTCCACAATAAGTTTTGTTTTTGTTTTTTTAATTCAATAAACGTGAAATACCTACTATCATCATTTTTTGTTAAATGAAAGATAACAGATTTAAAACTTATTTTTCTATACAGCTAAGAAAAATCATTGCCAATTAAACCATGATATGCCATCAATTGCAAGACACATCACATCAAAGATACTAAAATGTGAAAAATGTGTCTCAGAATTGGTTAGCAATGTGCCTGCCAGGTGTGGGTTTGGCACTGCAGGGGAGAGGGCACCAACGTGGGTGGGATTCCGTCTTTGCCTCAAGTTCACAACCTATCAGAGTTGATGAAACAGCTCCAGACACAAGCCCCTAACACGTGCCACTGGGGTGGGGAGGGCACAGTGCAAAGGAGGGAAGGATGCTGGTGCATCCCCAGTGGCTCTGAGGTTCACGTTGTCTGTGTGAACGGGAGGAAGGGGATTTCAAGCCAGAGAAGCAGCATGAGCAAAGTCGGGGGCTGGGGGACAAGAAAGGATGCATTCAAGTCTGGGGACTGGGGTATCGGGTGAGTGGACAAAGGAAGTGGCCAGTGAGGCCGGAGGGCTGGAAGAGCCATTAAGGTGGTGAGACCTCGACGGCTCTGGAGCAGGGGCGGGGGGCGGGGGGACTCACCTCCGTTGTGATTGATACTGTTAGACTCCACAAGCGCGATGGTGACGGGCTGGCGCAGCGGGTCGTCGTCCTTCTCCAGCTCGGGCTCCCAGAGGATGGCATCCCCATCCTCGCTGAAGTTCTCCTGGGCCCCATGGCCTCCAGGGAGCTCCCTGGAGCCCTCCTTCTGGCTAAACACCGCCACTCCGTACAGGCCATTGTAGCTGACGTGGTTGCTGGTGACATGGGGCAGGCTGGACGACATCATCCACACACCACAGCCCTTGTTAGCTGGGACAGGGAGAGCAGCTGGTCACCGACACCGAGCACAGGGTGACAGCCTCCAGTATCTCCCCCCGAGGGGAAACAAAAAAGGCACTGGCCCGGGCCACAGAGTCCCTGATTTGCTAAAGGCCTGGGACAAGTCACTGTGTGGCTCTGGCTGCAGGCTCCTCCTTCATACGCGAGGGAAAGTAACAGTCAGGAAGATCTTTCAACTAGGATCATTCTGTCGGGTGGAAAAGTGTTCTGAGAAATGTCAAGGCCACACTCCAGGTCAGAAGCACAGAAGCCCAGAGTGACAGGGCCAAAGGGGTCACAGAGTTCATCTAGCCCCACCCCTCCCTGAAGAGACAGAATCGGCTTCAGTTTGAACCCCAGCCCTACCACGTCCTAGCTATATGACTTTGAGTAGTTAATGGAACCTCCCCATGCCTCAGTTTCCTCACCTTTAAAATGGGGTTAACTATCTATCTCAGAAGGCAGACATGAGGATTAAATGCAATAATGCATGGAAAGGGCTTTGCAGAGTTGGGTCTGAACAAGCTAGCTGCTATCAGGATCACCATCATCAAATACACAGTTCAGGAAGACGAAGGCTTTCACCCAAAGTCCGAGTAAGGGAGAACAGCTTGCCTCCTAGGATTATCTTATTTCTTCCCTATTATTTTCCGTTCTCTGGGTCACAAGAAATGATGCTCATGTATCCAAGCTTACGTGGCCCTGTCCTTACACAACACCTGACTCTTGCCTTCTGCTGTTTTCAATGTAGACAAAGCTTCCTGCTTTGCTGACCCCACGGGATCGCTCTGATTACACGGTGATTTGCCAGAGGCTCCTGAGTTCTGAGAGGGGCTGTGTAACTGTGGCCTGAGATCAGTGCTATCGTTCAGACGCGGTCTCTGAAGCTCAGGGAAAGGCTACAACTTTCTCGGACCCACCAAGGGGGGTCCTGGGCTTCCTGCCTCCCAGGCAGGACTGGACCCCTGGCCCCTCCCCCGGAAGGTGCTCCTCACCGTAGATGGTGTTTCCTTCTATCAGCCCTTTGCCTTCATCTCCCACGACCACGCCATCTGAATAGCCAAAGCAGATGAGGTTGCTCCTGAGGACGGGGACCCCTCCGCGGCGGATGTCCACACCTCCCCACTGGTTCTCACGGATGACGTTTTCTAGGGAGAGGCAAACAAGAGGGTCAAGACCAAGGGCCACCTGCAACGCTAGCAGCGAGGACTTGGCAGCTGAGAGGAAGGACAACCTGGACCAGGAAGCTCGGGGCTGACCCAGTCAGCACCCCAAACCTTCTCTGGCATTTCAGGGACTTGTTGGCTATCTGCTTTCCCCAAGGCCAGCTCTGTGTCTGTCTGTGCTCTCCTATGTTCCCAGTACCCACTGTACCTAGTGGCCTTGGGAACTGATGACTAAGAATAACGGGCATTGGAGCCCCTGAGCCAGGCCAGGCAGGGGATGTCTGCCCCGGGGGGTGGGGGTGGGGCTGTTTCCAGAAGGGCTGAGGCAGAACCCAGCCATTCCCCCACCAGCGGGAGCAGGCGCTAGCTTGTCCTCAGCCTCTGCTCTGACTGACCGCAACCGGGCTCTCCCACCCCTTCGCCTGCCCACGAGTGGGCTGGAGAGTCCCAGCCAGAGGGTGGTCCTGGACCACCGGCACCAGCACTGAGGCAGGGCAGACGCTCAGCCTGCTGGGACTAGAGTGCAATGGCTCACAAGACCCTGTGTGACTGACCCCTTCCTGCCTCTGTGACCCCATCTCAAACCCTCACCACACTCCAGTCACACACGTGATCTCCCGGCTCCTCGGCCACGCCAGGTCTGTTCCCACAGGTGGCCCTGCATGGAATCCAGTCCTTTTCCCAGGGTCCTTCTCATCATCCAGGTTCTGGCTTACAAGCCACCTTCTCAGAAAGGGCTGCCCTGACCACACAATCTAAATACCACAAAGTCCCTCTAGCTCCTTATTCTAACTATCTGTAGAGCACGAATCATCCTCAATAGGACTTCTGCTTGCATATGTATGCTTTTACTTATTTATTTGCTTCCCCCTCCTAAAATGTCAGTTCCCGGAACGGGGATGGTGTCTGTGCTGTTCACTGCTGTGTCCCTGTCTCCTGGTCCTGGAGAGCAGGGCTCCTGGGTATAGTCAGTGTACACTAGTATGTGTACAGGGGAGGTCTGGGCAGGCTTCCCTGAGGAAGTGACACCCAGGCTGAGACCTGCAGGGTGAGCAGGAGCTGGCCAGGCAGGGGGGAAATGGGGATGGGTGTCCAGAGCAGGCAGGAGCCCGTACAAAAGCCAAGAGGAGTTCAGACATTTTGTGTGGCATAAATGTTCCTGACCGCATGATGCCAGCTACCCAGTGAGATCCTGTGAGCACTGGGCCAGCATCCCCGAGTTAGCCACTACTAGCAGGAGGCCAGTCTGTCAGATGAAGTACCAGGGGGGGCGGGGAGGGTGAGGCAGAGCCCACTACCTGACTGGCCAGGCTCCAGCATCCCCACCTACCTGTGATGAGGCCTTTGCCATTCTCATTCACGGCTATGCCAGCTGCACGGCCCTTGAAAATGTGGTTCCCACTAAAATGTAAGAACAAGACAGGTGAGACCAGACCAATGTCATGCGTCAAAGACAATGCCGACTCAAGGTGACTGCCTTCTTTAGTGGGCTTCCCCAGATGGCTCAAGTCCACAGAAGCATAAAGCACTTCCTGAAGTCCTAGAAGCCTGGCATTCAGCAATCTTCAGTTATCACCGACTAAAACTAAACCTATAGCTATGCCATAGAAGCACAAGGCTCTGTGGCCTCTCTTGACTGGCATCCACATACAAACAACATTTTATTTATTTATTTTTAAAATATATTTTTATTGATTTCAAAGAGGAAGGGAGAGGAAGAGGGAGGTAGAAACACCAATGATGAGAGAGAATCATTGATTGGCTGCCTCATGCACGCCCCCTACTGGGAAATGAGCCCACAGCCTGGGCATGTGCCCCGACTGTGAATCGAACCGTGACCTCCTGGTTCACGGGCCAATGCTCAACCACTGAGCCACACCGGCCGGGGCCCAATGCCACCTTTTTAATAAGGCCTTCCCACACATCTCCTCTCTGGGAGCTGTGCATTTATATACTTGTTGCTATGGCACAAACAGCAGAATGGCTCACGCCCTCTTGTGATAGTATTTATCCCAGTCTGTCCCGCACGATAGCTGGGAGGGCAGATCCATGGTCCCAGTAGTGCCGCTGCCCCTTCCACCTACAGCTCACACCCTGACTGATCTCGACGTGTTTTCATGCTGGGGTCATATGTAGCCTCCGAATCTTAACACAGCATCCCTGGTGGCCACTATCAACTGACCCGAGTTAAAATCTCTTCCGGGCACATATGTCTCCCAGACGAGAGTAAACTCCCAGTCTTGCCCTTGATACCTCTGTTATCATCATTACGTAGAAGTGCTCAGTAATACTTGCTGAATAGAATGGCTACATGGTTAACTGGAAGGGAGCACAGAAACTCAAAAGTGGCTGCTATTGTGGGATTCTGGGTGCAGTCTCTTCTGTGCTTGCTTTAGGAAACAAAAATATTTTCAAATGGGGGAAAGACGGGAGAAGGGAAACAGAGATGAGAAAGGAAAGGAAGAAGGGACCATGGTGGGCAGGACGGTCTGGGGACAGCAGCGCATACCTCACCACTGGATTTCCGTGGTACAGGATGTAAATGCCAGCCTCCTTATTTGAAAAGATTTGATTGTTCCGGATGATGCCTTTCCCATTGCCAAGGACGACAATGCCTGAGCGAAGGCCGTGGTGGATCTGGTTACACTGTAAGTAACATGAGACGCCACGAAGGACAGATCAGATAGGCCAGCCAGAAGCAGAGTGCTCGCCACCCCACAGCAGGCCGGGACGGATACAATGGAGAAAGCACGGTCCCTGGAGGAGCCCTAGCACACGACAAAGTGCACGAGCCCTGCTGCCCTGCACAGGTGCACACGTGGACCCGATCAGGCAGACCCTGAAGACAGGAGTCTGCACTCCCTCGCCTTTGAGACGCCGTGATGCTGGCCCTACTGCAGGGCAGGGGGCTCTTGCTCGTCACTGGCAGGCATGCTACTGGAACTTTCTGAGCTCCCACACACCATCACCTGGCCACGCCACCCTTCCCAGGGTCAGGGGAGCCTACCTTCAGGAACGGGCGGCACCCCAGTACATGAGAATGTTGGCCAACCCAAGGGGGCCACTTCTGGGGAAGGGTGAGAGCCATGTGGCTTCTAGTCCACAGTTCTTGTTCAGGGGAGGGCTGGGGGAAGGTACGGCTCTGGGGAGCGTAGCTATCCCATGGGGTGTGAGGTCATAGGTATGTGAGCTACAAGGAACCTTGGAGACATCATTCTAATTCCTCGTACAAAAGGGCAACAGGCCCAAGGTCATACGTTTGTGGCAGAGCCAGATTTGAAATCTAGTTTTTTCTGTCTCCCAGTCAGTCAGTTGCTTTTGCCCAGTGACAAAATTTTTAGATTATAATAAATTATAATACAACTGTTTCACTCTAATTGTTCATTTACAGCCCCAAACACAACCCCATACTTAAACCAGGAAGTTAGCTATTTCTCTTTCACAGAACGTTCTGGTTTGCCTTAAAGTGTTCCGTGCTGCAAGCTCTCCTATTCTTACTCACTTTTCAGACTTTCTCCTGACAGGTTGGGCCGACTCACCAGGGCAACTACGGCCTAACAGAAGTAAGTCCCCCAGGGTGGAGAGCTCGGAGAGAGAGGTGTATGCAGTGACATTCCCATCCACGCCCTTTCACAAAGCCAGGACTGACAGGCAACACCCCCTTCCTACTTCCACCTGCTAACTGGGAAGGCAACCTCATCTCTCTGGCAACAGCGGCAATAATTTCTCAGCCCTGGTCATGCGTCAAACACCAGCTGCAGGGCAAACACAGTGAGAGGAAGAGTCTGAAAGAAGACACGGCCAGGCACGTCTCTTTAACTACAGTTAGGACTTTCCTTTCTCTGCATGTCCAGGGCAACTGAGATATAGTGGGTTGGGAACATCAACCCTGGATCAGCCTGCCTGGATTCAAACCCCAGCTCCGTCACTGGCTGTGTGGCTTGGGGGAAAGATCCTCAGCCTCTTTGTGTCTCACTGTCTCATCTATAAAACGGGGATAATGATTCTACCCCACAGGGTTGTGTAAGGATGAAACCATAACTATATACAAAGTTCTTAGAATAACCTGGCATATAATAAGCACTAACAGAAGGGTGGGTATTTTTTTCCAGGTCCATCAAAAGCTCATCACATTTTCCAATTTCTTGGAAGCCTGTCTCTCGGGAAGGCCAGGGCAGAAAAGGGGCTGGTCTCTCAAGTCGCTGGTCTGATGGGCTAGGATTTTAAGTGGCTTTCACACTGGTGCAAAACCAAACTCACAATATCCATGAAACAAATAACCTTCAGAACTAAACATCCTTTTTATAGCAAAGAATGAACTAACTTGGTGTTTTATTTCCGATCCACGTTGACTTTTAGGGCAGACATCGTCATCTTTAATTCTTACCAAAGGAAAAAACAACGAGAGCCTATCAGGGCCCTGGGACTTTTCCCTGTGACCGGACCTCTTTCTTACTGACGGGGAGACGGCAGGGGAAAGGACAGGGAACCCTAGTACACAGAAAGCACTATTTTTAAGATGACCACACTGATGTAAATATCCCCAGAAATCGTTTCTGAGAAGCAAGAGCCACCCTGAAAAGGCGTGCAGACAGAGAGAAGTACCAGGATGAGCGGGTTGGACTTCTTCCGGATGTCCACGCCAGCCTCCGCGTTGTGGTAAATGTTGTTGCCGGCGATCAGGCCTCCACCCTCCAAGCGAAGAAAGATGCCTGACGCTTTGCAGCGGTGAATGTCGTTCCTGAGCATGACGATCTAAGCAGGGAAGAGAAAGCCATTTGTTTTCCTGTCACAAAGGATTAAAAAAAAAAGAAAATATCACTCAGGGACACCAAGCCTCTTCCTTAGAGTCTGGCCTGTGCTGTGCAACCTGCAGGCGAGAGGAGCGCCTCGAGGTCAGCACGGCCGCTCTCCACCTGTGTGTGCACAGGGCAGAGCCATCTCCATGCCCCTCCTGGCTGCCCCTGCACCGGCCTCACGCCGGTTCTTTAATGAAACCTCATCAGAGCTTGGCCCTGGGCTCCACAGTCACAGCGTTTGAGCAGAATAACTGGATGAGGGGATGACAAAGACCCTTAGAGAAGATGGGATTCGGTGGTCCTCACACTCAACGTGCTTTGGGGTTACACAAAGATTCCCCCAGGGGTCCAAGGGCACGGCTACGAATGGAATCAAGTTCCAGATCTACCACTTCCTACCCGCCCTCGCACACATCCCCCTGCCTGAGAAAGCGGAGCGTATGGTTCTTCTCTGGATCAGGCCTCGCTCCTGGGCACAGGAACCAGCTCAGTAAGCCCTGCCTGCCTGCCCACAGCCCCCTGCTTGAATGAATGCCACTTGGCATATAATTATGCTCAGGATACACCATGGAGATATGTTTGTTTGTTTTTTGTCAAAAACTCTGACTATCCATTTTTCAGGTTCCTGTCCAGAGACTCACTAGCTGCATAATAGATTCCATGGCTGCCCAATTCCTGCAAAAAGTCCTGAGGCCACAGTTCAGCAGGGCTACAACGAGGGCTCTCTAATGGTGTGAAATGGGAAAAATAGCTACTGCCTTCCCCAAATCAGATGATGGAGAGAAGGCAAGTGTGTTTTAAGTTTAAGAAAAAGATGATTAAAAAAAAAATGCAAAATAGCCCCATCAAAGCCTTCCCCCGCATATCGCCACAAGAGACTTCTCATCCATCAATCATGTCCTGGTGACGCATGAGGCCGCATGGCATTGTGGAGGAAGCCGTATGACAGCACCTTGCTATTGTGTATACACCGCACTGCGTAAGTCAGGTTCCGGAAGATGTTTCCTTCCATCTTGGCTCGGCCATAGGAGCAAACGAAGACGCCTCCCTTGCCGTCCCGGAAGAGGCACTTGCGGATAAGGCAGCCCTGCACGGAGCTGGCCAGGGCCATGGCCTCCTTGTCCTTCTGCAGCTCCTGCTGCAGTGAGTTCAGCACGAGGCAGCTGGGCAGCTGAATGGATGCTCCCGGCAGAGGTGGGCCCAGGAAGGAGCCCCCCAGGACAGGGCGGGGGCCCTGCACTTGGTAGGACAGTCTGTACGTGAGCTGGTCCTCATCCTCGTCCTCACCGCTGGGACTCAGACCTCCGTCGCTGCTGTCTGGGGTCTGGGCCAGCCTTTCCCCATCGCTGCCCACCTCTGCCTCCTGTGAGCTAGCCTTGGAGCCTGGCCTTGGGGAGCTAGAGACTGGGCTGGTAGGGCTCTGGCTACCCTCAATGACAATGTCACAGGTCCTTGGGCTCCAGGCCTGGTCCCTGCTCTCCAGGTCCAGGGACATTAAAAAGTCAGAGTCCTCTGTGGGGAGCACACTGGGAGAGGACTTAATGAGCCCCAGTAGATACTTGTAGGCCCAGTTCTTGTCTGCAGACGGGTGGCCCTCAACTGTCACAGAGTTGTTTTCGCTGCCCACAAATTCACAGTTTTCCAGGACACACAGGGGCACGTTGTGCAGGAAGACATGGGTGTTTTTGAAGGTGCAAAACTTCACTTGGCAGGTGCCTGGGCCATGGACCTGGATGTGGCCGTTTTCAAAGTTGCAGTTGTCAAACTGGACATGACCTGATGTTGTCTGGGGAATGAAAAAGAGAAAGTGAAGACAACAGGGATAAGATCTGTTTAGCTAGTCAGTACTCTAGCTGCTCGTTACGGAGGGTGGAGCATGGAGAGCCATTTGCCCTGCTGATCATGCCCCCTTCCCCACGAGGGCATGTGCCAGCTGATGCCAAGAGGGACCTGGGAGCTGCTCTGCATCAGAGGGAAGACAGATAATTTGGAGTTGCCTGCCCTTCCCTCTATCCAATCCCAAAGGGACGGGGACCAGAGTGGAAACGGATAAAAGCAGAAAAGTTCACCTAGATTATGAACATAGACTCTCTGTCCCTTAATAAATCTGAGACCGGGGTATGTCACTTAATCTTGTTGAGCCTCTGTTTGCTCATCTATAAACCAGATAATACAACCCATCTTAATAATGGCTAAAAAACATATGCCCAGCACACAGTGAGCGCATCACAAATGATTGTTGGTATGATGATCATTACAAACCTGAGAGACAATTTAGCGGTCATTGGTAGTAAAGTGGCAATATAATATTTATTGACTAGGTACATAATCCAGGGGGTGCAATTAGTTTCTAGGCAATGGAAAAACCGCAGACTCTCTGCCAGGAGCTACCAGCACCTCCGTACATGCTTTACTGTGAACACAACTTCTGCTCTGTCCCTGGGAGGAATGTTTTGGGACTGATATTTCCTGACCCTCTCTCCAGTCATCCTTGGTAAAAACCTGGTCTTCCTTGACCCTCCACAGCGTGGGGCTGATGCACTGAAGCTCGCGGCTCCCCCCACCCCGGCTCCCTCTGGGCATGCTGCCAAAGTGTTCTCTGCTTTCTGTCACCATGTGGCACGCTCCAGGAACCCAGATTTCCTACCTAGTTGCTCCACCTGTGGCTTCAGTTGACCCAGTTTGGAAGGGAAGAAGTACGAAACAATTTCGAACTCAAGTCCAAGGCTCATTTTTAATACAGCTTTGCCATGAACAAAGCAGAAGGTTAATCTCTACTGATCCTGTGCCTACTTCTCAACGGGAGCAGAACTCAGAGGAGTGTGTTAGAGCAGTAACAATTAAACTCTCAATTCCAACAAAAAAGGGGGTTACAAGCCCACTGAGAAGAGGCCAAGCTTGGGGTCAGGGTTGGAGAGGCCATCATCTGATGTGGGTACCCACCTTGAACATGAAGGGCGAGAACCAGGCTGGCATGAAGACAAGGTTGCACAGGCGTGTGGTGGAGCAGTGCTGATCAATGCTGGCGAGCAGGGCCACCTCCCCCAGCTTCCCGTGGCCTACAATCTCCACGGGCACCTTCAGGATGATTTCACCTTGCTCTTCGTACACACCAGGGAACAGCACAATGCGGTCATACAGGCTGGCCATGGCCAAGGCACTGCCCAGGCTGTCAAACTCATGGCCTGGCCCGACACTCAGGGTCCGGCGTTCCCTCCTCCGGCGAAACAGAGAAAAGCAGACAGAGGACTCCAAGTCCAGGGCATTCTTGGTCCACGTCTTGGAGGCAAGGTAATGCTGCTTGAAGGCCTCCCTCCAAGACTCAGGCTCCACGTCAGGCTGGTTGGGCCAGTTGGGGTGGCGGCACTCGGTGCAGCCCAGACACAGCTGCCGCCAGCGGGTGCTGTCGAGACTGAGGACCAGTTCATACCAGGCCCTGCACACCAGGCTGCAGCGGCCCAGGTCGGGGAGGTGCAGGTAGGCTAAGATCATGCGCCACAGCTCCAGGGGGAGCCCGCCAGTCTCCATGGTCACCTGGGGAGACAAACACAGAACAAGAGGCTTTTGCTGACTCTGCTTGAAGTCCCCTTCCTTTTTTCTTGTTTTTAATAATCCTCACCTGAGGAGTGAGGCTATTTTTCCATCGATTCCTCGGAGAGAGTGGAAGGGAGTGGGGAGGTCTCCCTTCTTAACATACCCCCTGCCTTCTCCTGACCCTAGGGGTGGGCAAGGGAGCAAGGCCCAGCCAATCACAGGACTCCACCCCCTCAATCAGAATACTTCTCTCGGATTTTTCTACCTGGAAGACTCTTTTCTCTCTGGTCCGACAGGGGTATGGGTATGACCCCAGGACCGCGGGCAGCCACACGCCCCACAGTGCAGAGGAAACATGGTGGTACCAGAGCCAAGCAGAAATCAGAGATGAAGGATACAAATTGAAATAGGGAAAGAGAAAAAGTGAGCACACGTGTACATGTCCTGGAGGTACGGATTCCAGACTCCTGCAGGTGCCCTGGAATCTTCTGTTCTCCCGTCAGTCCTGTGAGGACCTCAGTGGCCTTCCAATGCGCTTTGTGCTTAGGTTGGTTTGATCTGGGTTTCTGAGGCGGGTGACTACGTTTGGACTAATACGGAGGGAACCTGCCTTTGGCTGTGACGGCTCCAGAGCTCGGGATCCCCGCACGCCCAGGGCAGGGCCCTCTATTTCTTCACACCAATAGGAATGAGAACGGAGGCAGTGAATGTCCACGTGACTGTCTCTCCTGGTAACGTGATCGAATAATCACCACTGCTCCCCATGTGAGGCAGCCTCAGGAAAGGCTGCGGCTGGATCAGAGGCTGTGGGTCCTGGTCCTGGCTCTGCCACTGGTAATGTACTGATGGAACCCTAGTGTCCTAAACATCTACTAGGCCAGCTGCACAGCCAGCTGCCCCCTTACTTTTATCTGGAAAATATTCCTCCTCCCTCCAGCAATGTATATCCATGGATACAGAGGCAGGGCTCCCGCAGCTGTGTACAACTACGCTGCCCCAGTCCCTTGGCTGCGACCGACTGGACTCTGGGTGACTCCACTTTGTCCACCGGGTCCTTCTCCAAAGGAACATGAGTTGTGATTCTAGAACCAGGCTGACTTCCTGAGTGAAGGGGAATGGGTCACTTCTTTCCTAAGCTATAAACTCAGGAACAGTTGCTGGTGAACATTTTCTTGATGGGAGAGGGGGGGATGGTACACAAGAAGCTGGTCTAAAATGAGAGAAGAACAAATCAGAGACAGAAAAAAGCAGAGAGAAGGTGGAAACAAAGGGCATTCTAGTCATGGCTCCAGGCTATTCTCCCATCCAAGTACTACCCAGGCCCGACCCTGCTTAGCTTCCTAGATCAGGCGCATTCAGGGTGGTATGGCCGTAGACTCCAGGCTATTCTCAAAGCTCAGCTTTATCCTTGCCTTTTGAATTCCATCAGCTATCTTTGTACTCTTATAATAAATGTTCCTTTTTGCTTAAGCTGGCTTCATTGAATTTTTGTTGTTTATATCTACTTCAAGCCCTCTTATTTATGAGTGTCCGTTTCTCCACCTGAAAACAAGTGATTGTGTTAGCGCAACTTTCAAGTTTGAAACCCTATAAAGTCTCTAGACAACTAGAAACCGAAACTTAGAAACAGGGCAGACTCCACAACTGACTTTAATCTCTTTATTAACCTCTCCAGGGCCTCCTCTCGACTTTATGAAAATGATGATCATACTTGCCAGCTATTTAAGCCCCAGGAAGGCTAGAAGCACAGATGTATGATTATGTCTGGGAGAAATTCTGAGCTTCCTCATGACAGATGTGGCTTTCATGCTAAAGGTTAGTATTGGAGCCTCCGTATGTGGGTTTTTCTCTAATGATCACCCGGTGAAACCTGATGAAGTCTCAGGGGCACTGGAGGAGAGCTGGTCTCTGGGTTGGTAAGCATCACAGATACAGAGAAAAGAGGCTCCTGGCAGTCTCCCCCAGGTGAATGCCATTTATTCAAGGTGGTTTCTGTGACGGTGATGGCTCCTGTTCCTCACCTACTTCTCTAGCTATGTCAGATCAGGTTTTTTTTTATTTTTATTATTATTTTTTTAAATATATTTTTTATTGATTTTTTACAGAGAGGAAGGGAGAGGGAGAGAGTTAGAAACATCGATGAGAGAGAAACATCAATCAGCTGCCTCCTGCACACCCCCTACTGGGGATGTGCCCGCAACCAAGGTACATGCCCTTGACTGGAATCGAACCTGGGACCCTTAAGTCTGCAGGCTGACGCTCTATCCACTGAGCCAAACCAGTCAGGGCTGCTCAGGTTTTTTTAAAGAGAAAAAGGTTCTTCTTCTCTAACCATTCTGTAGTTAAGTGAGCACATTCATTCTCTTGGCTTTAACTCCCACCGAATTTGTGACTACAGGATCTGAAATCTCCAGTCCTGACTGTCTCCACACACGAACACCCAATTGCCTATTGAGCAATTCTACTCCCATGTCCCACAGATACTAACACCTCAGCAGCGTATCCCAAACTGAACCTCCACTTCCACTTCCACTTCAGGCCTTGAGAGAAAAACTGGAAGTGGACTCATTCTGCCATGAACAAGTATAAAGCTGAACAGAATATGCTTTCAGGCTTTGAATAGCCAGCTGCACAGGACTGTGATCTTTGAGAGAAGGGAAACATGGGGGGTGAGCGCATGACCGCCCCACCTGAGGCTCCTGCTTACGGTGGGGAGGGCGATGGAGCCCAGGCAGAGTGGTCGTCTCACTGAGCAAGCAGACCCGAGTTCCGTGCTGCCGAAGTGGCTGGAATCTCTGAGGCAGGGCGCCAGAATGGAGCGAGCAGCATGGAGTGGTGGGCAGCTTCTTGGCTGAGAGCTGGACTGCACTTGCATAGGCAAGACTTCATCAGGCCTTGTAGGGATTGCCTGCTATGGGGTAAACAGTGACACCAGAGGTCACACAGAACTGGGAGACAATGGAATTCCAGCCCAGAATATGACCGCTCATGATGAGACGCAGAAGGATATGCCGTTAAGAATAAATTCAAATTGGAAGAATAAAAGCAAGTCTGATGGGACCCACTAGCATCTTAACTGCCTACTAGAATAAAACTTAATACTCTTTAATAAAAATTTAAAAAAGGCAACATATTCTAGACTCCCTCAACAAGTCAGCCACAAGACAGTGTGGTACTGGCATAAGAAAAATAGAGTTGAGACCCTCTCTGTCACACCCCCTCTTGTTCATTTGGCTTTATTTACTACAGCTTTACACTAATCCACGGGGATCCAGGCGGCTACAGGGATTTCTATAACCAAGTAACACTTTTTTAAAAATGTGTTCAAGCTTTGTCCTTCCTTTTTGCCACTGGGGCCTCTGAGCTATGGAATTAACAGTAACGAAGGTCCCCCAGGGCCTGTGCACCTGGAGCGTGAGACCTGCAAAGGACTGGAGAAACAACAGTGCCTTGTGTGAGATGGGAGAAAGCAAGTCCTGAGGTGCGCCTTACGCTGTTCCTTTATTTACATGTTCCCCAGAGTGGGAGCACTCAGGGTTTCTGTGTGGCCCCTCCTAACAGCCCAGTGGAGGTATCCACATGCTTCCAGGTCACCTAGTGTCTGCAGCCTCAGTAGGCGAGGCAGAGGCCACCCTCTTGGGAGGTGAGTCCCACAAGACTTGGCTCTACTGCGTCCCAGCCCTGTGACTTCAGGCAAAGCCTTTAACCCCTCTGAGCCCATTTCCTCATCTGTAAACAGGCTAATGACGGCTGTCCTGCTACACCTCATGAGGGTTCTGAGAATTTCCAAAGGAAAAAAAAATCATTTATTCAACAAATATTTGTTGACTGTCAACTGTTATGCTAGGCACTGTTCCAAGTACTGACAAGCAGTAAACAGGACAAAGTCCCTACCTTCAGAGACAGACAATAACTTTTAAAAATAACATAGCTATAAAGAGAAATAAAGCAGGCTGAGTGTGCGTCTGTGTGCATGCACACACGTGCTATTTTAGATGGGGTTGTTAAGGAAGGTCTCTCAGGAAGTGACATTTAAACAGAGACCGAATGACACTTAAAGCCTTGGGATGGGTTGAGATCACTGGAAAGAGTGAAGAGAGAGAAGTCTGCTGACCAAGTCCTCGCCAGCCTGCCATATGACAGGCATGAACTGAAAAGGACTTGCTCAGAAGAAACTGGGAGTGAATACCCTCAGTACAGAAGTCTAGTCAACATCAACGAGGGCGTTGGAAGTAAAGCTTTGCTTTGTTTTGTCTCTAGACTCCCACTGCTTCTGAGAAGGTGGGTTCTATGGGCCATTTAGTTTGCTGAGCATCATGATGGGTAGGCAAGTCAGGAATAAAATCTCTAGTGACATCTATCTAGCTTACCAATATGTTCGTTTGAGTGGATTTGTGGGTTAGTGAAGGAGACACGAGGAAGTACCATGTCACACCATAGGGATTGTCCATGTGAAAAGTGAGACAGCATACACAGGTGCAGAGTGGCCAGGTGAGGAAACACTATGATGCGTCAGACACATCCTCTGCTCTTAAGGAGCTTATCATTTTATATGTAACTAGTGGCCCAGTGCACGGATTCGTGCACATTAAAAGGAAATTAATTAGAAGAAATATTTTAATATCGTTATTTGCCCTTTATAATAGAAGTGTCAGAGATGAAAGATTAGTAAAATGTATATGAAAATAATATATACATTGATTAATAAACAATAACATGATATAACAAAGACATGATATAAAAACAACAAAGACATGATATAAAAACAACATTGATACAAACAATGACTGATAAATTTATTAAACTTATTCTAATATCTTCCTGTATACCACATTAAGAGTAAAAACACTTTCAGAGTGCTTGACTAATTTCCCTTGTGATGAAGTATTTACAACTTTAACTAACGTCATATGCTCTTCGAACTCGAGAGAAAGCAACATATAACTGACCATGTCCGAAAACGGGTTCAGGTAGGAATATTCCTACTCTGTCTAGAGTTCGTCCTTGTGATTTATTAATAGTCATCGCAAATGCTGGCATCACGGGAAACTGTCTTCGAATTGATTTAAATGGAAGGCCAGTATCAGATGGGGACAAATCAATTCTTCAAATCAAAACAATCATGATTGACAACAACAGATAGAAACACACACATGCGATTGGTGCAAGCAAGAGCTTTACATATATTGTACATGTGTGAATCAGTGTTTATTTTTATTTATTTTTTTAAAAATATATTTTATTGGTTTTAGAGAGGAAGGGAGAGGAAGAGAGATAGAAACATCAATGATGAGAATCATTGATTGGCTGCCTCCTGCATGCCACCTACTGGGGATCAAGCCCGCAACCCAGGCATGTGCCCTTGGCTGGAATCAAACCCAGGACCTTCAGTCCGCAGGCCGAGGCTCTATCCATTGAGCCAAACCAACCAGGGCCAGCGTTTATTTTTATATTGCTAGTGTGCGTCATATGTACTGGCCAGTTGGTTGGTTGGATGGTCAGACAGATGTATGGTTGGTCACTTAACCTTTTATACATATAGATTCCCTTTCTTTATTATCTTTCTCCCCTAAGTATAATGTAAGCTCCTAATGGCAGAAACTTTGTATCATGCTTTGTATTATGCCTAGAACTATGCCTGGCCCACAGCAGGTGCTCGATAAACATTTACTGCATGAATAAATAATCACCATCATCATTATCTGGGACAATAGTAGAGCTGAGACTATTCAAACCATTAGCTATAGAATCCCTACTGTTACACAGATCTCCATGGAATAAAAAAAAAAAAAGAAGAAAATAAAACCCAAGCCGAAACCGGTTTGGCTCAGTGGATAGAGTGTCGGCCTGCGGACTCAAGGGTCCCAGGTTCGATTCCAGTCAAGGGCATGTACCTTGGTTGCAGGCACATCCCCAGAAGGGGGTGTGCAAGAGGCAGCTGATCGATGTTTCTCTCTCATCGATGTTTCTAACTCTCTATCCCTCTCTCTTCCTCTCTGTAAAAAATCAATAAATTTAAAAAAAAAAAGAAAGAAAAGAAAAGAAAACCCAAGTATGTAGTCAACACTTGCTATGTACAAGGCCATGTAAAGCACTGTTAGGGAGTCAGAAATCAGATAAAGACTCCACCCTCAAGTCTGGTAGGAGACAAAGATATCTATCAAAAAAAGCTCCCCTAAATAAAGAACAAACAAACAAAAAAATCCCAACCCATAAGGGGAAAAGTCTTAGTGCCATAAAAGAGGGAAAGCCCTTGTTTAAAGAATAAAGATGTGACCTCGACCTGGATAAATGAGTCAATAATAATAACAGGCAACAAAAACAGCCGCAGCTGTCATTCGCTAGGCAAGACTATTTTAAGGGCACAAATAGTAAGCACTTTCCTGCCTTATTTCACTTTATTCTCCCAACATCTCTCCCAAGCCTTGCAACCCAGGACCTAAGAGTTGGTTAGAAATGCCAACTCTTGGGTACCCACTGGACCAGCATTGGCATTTCAACAAGATGACCAGGGAACTCCTGTGTGCTGTAGGTTAGAGAAGCACTGATTCGAAATATTATTGTCTTCATGTTACAGATGAAGAAACTAAGCCGGAGGGAACTTATGTGACCAATGCCTTACCCCAAACCACTCCACTAGAGAGCAGCAGAGCCCCCTCTTGAAGTCAGGCCTGCCCCTAAAGACCGGGTTTTTAACCACTGGGGGTTTAGCCAAGCTTCGGGAAGAGCTGGCATCTGAGTTAGACCCTGAGGTATGGGCGAGAATGGGGCCAGAGATGGGAGGACAGGGGAAGGCGGACAGAAGAACGAGTGCCAGCAAAAGCCCTGAGGTAGGAAACATCCAGCCGGGGTTTAGGACACAGTAAGAGACTCCGTCTGGCTGCAGCTCCCAGAGTCTGACAGGGTCAGGGAGAAAGGCCGGCTGGATCAGTTCACAGTTTTCATTCATGTGGGGGGCAGTGGGAGCTGCACAGAAAGCCCTACCCCATGCTGAAATGACTCAGACAAAGGGACCCAACAGGCTCTGGTCTGGGCTCTGCCTCTCCCTCATGGGCAATCTTGCGGGCAGGAGACTTAATGCTGTTTTCATAACCCATGTTTGTATAATGACGAAAATGACTTACTTCCTACCGAGGGAAGCCATATCAGTGTCAAAGTGGCGGGAATTTTGCTTTTATTTTTTTCATTATTTTTTAAAAATATATTTTATTGATTTTTTACAGAGAGGAAGGGAGAGGGATAGAGAGCTAGAAACATCGATAGGAGAGAAACATCGATCAGCTGCCTCTTGCACACTCCCTACTGGGGATGTGCCCACAACCAAGGTACATGCCCTTGACCAGAATCGAACCTGGGACCCTTGAGTCCACAGGCTGACGCTCTATCCACTGAGCCAAACCGGTTAGGGCGGGAATTTTGCTTTTAATAAAAAAGTAAGCAAGGGATAAAAAGTATCCAGGGCAGCTCAAAACTCTACTTCGTACCGACAAAGGGATAAAAAGATATTTTCTCCCCACATCACCGGGCATACAAAGCTCTCGTGCAAATAACTACAAACTGTGTTAAGCACAGTATAACTATAATGGGTTAATGATTTTAGACCTTTCTTCAAATCAAAATAAATCTCCCTAAAGTTTTGTGCATTTTTGCTTGAAAATACACAGAGTAAAAGACTGTGAACCACGAAAGAGCCCTGCATACATAATACCTACACACATACACACACTATTGGGAATGAGACAACTTAAAACTTTGAAGATGACAAAAATCTCAGCTGGGCTTTTCATCATTTCGTCAAGCCTTAGCTCTCCTCAGCTGTTTCTTATTTTCAGCTTTGAGACTTGAAGACATAGACCAGAACACCGTTGCACATATGGTGCTTTCTGAGCGTGGCTGGAGCCATGAGGGCCCTCTCTCTCGCTCCCTCCTTCAATGCACTGCTCGTTCACTGTGGTTCACCCAGGAGAGCACGCTGGGTTGGGAATCTACAGACCTGGGATTTCGTCCTGATTTAACGCTGCCCCTCGAGGGGGCAGTGAATGTGTGATGTGGACTTATTAAATACCAGGTGCTTTTTATGTTATCTCAATGAGCACATAAATGACAACCCCAGAGGTCGTAGCCTTATCCCCAACTCCAGGAATAAACAGTTCCTCCCATATTTTGTTCAGTTAGTAAGCAGCACAGCTGAGGTTCCTAGCCCAGAGTGAGTCCACAGCCCCTGCACAGGTCCCTGGAGAGCCTAGGAATTGGCTGTTGTTGGGTCTGAACTTACTCTGGTCCAGTAAGTTCTGACTTCTAGCGGGTAGGGATAGAGCAAGATTTCATGGTAGAAAACATGACAGTCTGGGGCTTTCCCCGGCATGAACAGGAGTTGTGGATGTAGAAGTTTCTCTTAAAAAGGACTATGGGACTAGCAAGCACCATGGCTGTTATGCTGAATAAGCCTCTACATGCTAGAGAGCCCCTCCACATGCTAGAGAGCCCCTCCACATGCTAGAGAGAGAGCCCCTCCACATGCTAGAGAGAGAGCCCCTCCACATGCTAGAGAGAGAGCCCCTCCACATGCTAGAGAGAGAGCCCCTCCACATGCTAGAGAGAGAGCCCCTCCATATGCTAGAGAGAGAGCCCCTCCACATGCTAGGCAGCCCCTCCACATGCTAGAGAGAGAGTCCCTCCACATGCTAGAGAGAGAGCCCCTCCACAAGCTCCCTCACTTCTGCTGCTGTGAACCCCCTCCATGTCCTCGGCCAACAAAGCCAAAGTGCCCAGTGGTTGGAGGGCAAAGGAACTGCTTGCCCCGACCCTTCCCTCCCTTTCAGTGGCTCATGAACATGTGATGTCCTCCTTGGTTTTTCTTGTACCAGATTAACCAAGTTCATTCCAATTACAACCTCCCCTCTTCTTTCTTTGCATCACTCTTCCAATCATTACTGTGGTGGGCTGTGGTAGCTATAACTTCTGTCTGCCCAGCACAACTTCCCTCTTCTGGTTCCATTTAGTCCTGGTGGGACTGGCATTCATAGGGCCTCAGGCCTCTAGCACACAGGATGGATACTTGACTCAAAGTAGACAATCAGAACATCCCATTCTCTTTGCCAGGATGGGAGCAACTCAGAAGAGTTCATTTGAGGAAGGAAGCCAAGTTAAGACAAGCAAGGTTGGGCAACTGGGAGAGATGGAGACACACACACACACAGCCCTAAAAATAGTTTTTGAGCCCGTGGATTTAGCTCTGCAGTTCAATAAGCCAACAGATTTTCTTTTTAAAGTTAAGAGTCTAAGCTCATTACTTGCAACCAAGAGTCCTGACAAGTGTACATAGTTTTCTCAAGTAAATTCTTTGCTCTCTGACTTTTTCCTCCCTCATCACATTTGTTCCATCTGTTGGTCCTTAAATGATTCTAATCAAAGCTGATGCAGTGCATTACAACTAGTCTACCACTAAGTAGGAAGGGGACAAATGGAATTCAAGCGGTCTGAGGTCCCTGTACAGTCCAAAAGAAGAGTAGGGTTATTTATCACTTCTAACTTTACCAACTTTGGTTAAAATAAACTTTCAGGGACAACCATTAAGGAACAGATAGAACATAACACCCAAACTAGTAAAAGCGAAAACACCTGAATGATTAAAAAAAAAATAACCCCAAAAAAGGGAAGAAAGCTAAAATGAAATGAAGAACTGATAGGATAAATACATTGAAAGCATAAAATGTGAAGGCATTTAAACCTAAACCCATCAGTGGTTATATTAACTAAATAGGGACTAAATGGTCCAGTTAATAGACAACGGCAGGCTATAAAAAAAATCAAATTATATGCTGTTTATAATAGACATGTCTAAAACATAGATACAGAAAGGATGAAACTAAAAAGGTGGAAAAATATATAACTTGCATAGATGAACAACAACAGAAAGATGAGATAGTTATATCAGATAAAATAGTTTAAGACAAAAAAATTTATTTTACTAGGGATATAAAGGGCAGCTTTAAAATGATAAAAGGTTAATTCACCAGGAAAGTATAACAACTTTAAATTAGTATACACTTGATAATAGGGCCAAAGATATAAAGCAAAAAATTGAAAGGTGAAACAGAAAATTTCGTAGTCATAGTTAAATATTTTAACAAAGTTCTCTCTATAGTAGCTAGAGTAAGCCAAAAAAAATCACTAAGAATAAAGATTTGAATATAATTAATAAACTTAATCTAATGGCATTATATACAACACTGAATCTAGTAACTGTAGAATACATATCACTTTCGAGCACATATAACATTTATAAAAATGGACCATAGCCCAGCTGGCGTGGCTCAGTGTTTGAGCGTCAACCTAGGAACCAGGAGGTCACAGTTCGATTCCCAGTCAGGGCACATACCCAGGTTGTGAGCTCGATCCCCAGTAGGGGGCTGCAGGAGGCAGCCGTTCAATGGTTCTCTCTCATCATTGATGTTTCTATCTCTCTCTTCCTTCCTCTCTGAAAGCAGTAAAAATATATTTAAAAAACAAAACAAAAACTGACCGTAAACAAAGCCTAACAGAAATTTCAAAGGATTACAATTATACAAAACAAGGATGTTGTTGGCGGCACTGTTCTTGGTAGTCAGAAGCAACACAGGTGTCCACCAACTACAGGATACATTGTGACATATTCGTATCATGAAACACTGTTGGCAATAAAAATAAATGTGGTCACCACATGGATGTAACTCACAAACAAGCTGAGCAAAAGAAGCAAACCCAAAATGCGCACAATACGATTCTACGTGTATAAACTTTAAAAAGTAGTGAAAATAAACTATATTGTTTAGGGATGTAAATATAGGTGGCAAAAATACAAAGAAAAGTCAAGACAGTTGTTTCTTCTGGAGAGGAGGTTATGACTTAGAAGGGGGTGCTACTGAGTATTGGCAATATTCCATTTCTTGACATAGGCGGTGGTTACATGTATATTTTCCTTAGAATTGTTAAACTATACATTTGCGGGGGTTTTTCCCTGCAGGAATTCTTGTTATATCTCATATTTTTATTTTTAAAAAATATTTTTTTATTTCAGAGAGGAAACATCAATGATGAAAGAGAATCATTTGATCAGCTGTCTCCTGCACACCCCACACTTGAGCCCACAACCTGGGCATGTGCCCTGACTGGGAATCGAACCGTGACCTCCTGGTTCGTAGGTGGATGCTCAACCACTGAGCCACACCATATTTTTAAAAGTTTAAAACAAAGACAATGAAATAAACATACTAATACAAAAGTTGAGGGAACTGAAAATCCTTCATTTTCAAGTTAAAACCTTGTCCCCCAAATATCTAACAGGGTATGTGCAAACAAAGCGAGTAAATTTTCAATACTGCCTACTTCTCTTAGGACTACAGGTGGAGACACAGTCTCCTGGGAGCAGATCTATGCTTTGCCAAGTCATAAGAGGACCCTTCTTACAGGTGAAAAGCAAGGTGAGTAGGCACCCCAAGTCCTAGGGGAATTATCTTGTTGCAGGCTGCCTGCCATTCCTGAGAATCCTTCGTAGGCAGAATTCAGGAGAGGAAATAGAACCAACTTGCCAAAAAAATGTCTTGGATTAGGGTTAGGAAGAAAAAGGATTAAGCCTCCAAACCCTGATAAAATTCTTGAAAATGGTGTGACCCTGAGGGCCCTATATGCCTCCAAAGAGAACTCACCAGGAGACTGGGAGCCCAGCCTGGTGACAGGCTCAACACACAGCCCAGAGTGCAGGGCTTTGGGGAGAGTGGCTAAGCACATGAGCATAAGCTGGAAAAGCTCTAACCTTGGGACCCAAGACTGGGATCAAGCTGGCAGGAACCTGGTCCAACAAGGGTGTTGAGCAGCAGTGACCACACATCCCTGGACCGTGCAGGACAGCTCTTCAAGAGTGATACCATGTAGCTGTGTCAGAAATAACAAGGTGGGTGGACTGCTCAAAACTCTGCAGTCCTCGCTCCTTTGCAGAATGGAAGTAAGATTGACTTCTTTTTTAAAAAATATATTTTATTGATTTTTTACAGAGAGGAAGAGAGAGGGATAGAGAGCTAGAAACATCGATCAGCTGCCTCTTGCACACCCCCTACTGGGGATGTGCCCGCAACCAAGGTACATGCCCTTGACCGGAATTGAACCCGGGACCCTTGAGTCCGCAGGCCGATGCTCTATCCACTGAGCCAAACCGGTTTCGGCAAGATTGACTTCTTTGGACTGCTTAAGCCCCCAGAGGGCTTCAAAATGGGAGACATTGGAATTACTAATAAGGGCATTACAGGACTTGAAAGATTACTTGGAAGAATAAAGAGACCCAGTGACTGCATTAGAACACAATAGGTGAAATGGGGCACACAGGTAATGAGAGAAATTAGCAGTCTTTTCAAACAAAGCCTGTGATAGATGACTTAAGAGAAGGTTCATTCATTAAGGCAAAGTGAAAGAACAAAACGCCTCTTGTAGTACCATCTATTATCACTATGCAACTGAGACAAGGAAAAGGAACTTATTTTACGTCTTCCTTGAAAAGCGGCTCAGTGTGCGATGTCTTTTTGTTGCCCAGGACACTCTCCTCTACACCTATCAGAGTCCCACTGATGGGCCCCCTGCACTTCCCCCAAAGGCTCTGAGGTCCCTAAGCCAGGACATATAGATATACTTTGAATCTTCACCCGCGGACATGTTCACTGGTTTTTAGAGAGGGGAAGGAGAGAGAAACATCGATGTGGGAGAGTACCATAGATCGGTTGCCTCCTGCATTTGCCCCAACCGGGACTGAGGATCGAACCCACACCCTAGGTATATGCCCTGACGGAGAATTGAACCCGACATTTCGGTGTAGGGGACCACATTCCAACCAACTGCTACACCAGCCAGGGTGGGTCTACGTATTTTTTTAATCTTTATTTGTACTTATTCCCACTCCTCATGATCCTGCCACCCATGCATGTTAAAGAAGGAAGGAGGGAGGGATACAGGAATGGATAGTTTGTTTTGCAACTGAAAATAAAAATACAGGTCTACCACCAGAAAACAGAAACCCACAGTGAACTGGGCACTGCTTGACCACGTTAGTGGTTAACAGCTACTTGTGCTATCATAAAAATACAATTCATCCAATAACCATGGAAACCAAAATGAAGGCACTATGGTGAGGGTGGCACTTTTCAGAAGTCTAACAACCACTGGAGGCCTGAAACCAGAAAGACAAAGAAATCCAACTACTCCAAGCCAGAAATAAATCCTCCCCTAAAAGCCCCGAAAAAGCAGCATTTCCTCCAGTGTCTAACATCTCACCAGGCTTCAACAAGCGTTCTGGGGCTGCTGGGACTGATCATGAAATAATTTAGGCCTCTCTGTGTGCTCCTGTCCCTTGGGGCCAGCTGCTATGAGGCAAGCTCCCTGGGAGCTGACACTTACTGTTATTATAAAAGGTACTGAGGACCAGCAGAGAAATAACACATATTCTCCTGCTCCTGGGTGTACAAGCACACAGCAGGTGCTCCAAAAATACTTCCTGAACAAATGGAAAATTGGGTTAGAACTCAGTTAAAGCACAGTGTCTGGTAAGCGGTGTATGTTCTCTCCACCATGCAGCGCCAACATTCTGTCGGTTCCTGAGGAAATCCAAGTCCCATTCTCTTTCTGGGTCCGGCCTCTCCGTTTGCAAAAGGGGACAGCTGGGTTAGACGGTTTCCTAGGCACGCTGCAGCTCCGACAGCCCATCACTGTACTGTGTGCTTTTTTTGGTGGTAGCACAGGCCTGGCACTTTTCTCCCCCCTCGGAGGGAATCTGATACCCATCTGCTCCAGCACATTCATGTTCCCATCCTGCCTGACTCATTTGATAGGAACAACAGGTTCACATGCCAATCGTAAATGAGAACCAAAGGGGCCCAGAAAGAGAAAAGGGGAAAGGACCTCACCTTTTCCACCGATTTTGAGAGAGTAGAAAGGAGAGGGAGAGACGGGAAAACAGAACAGCACTCTTGTAAGGACTAAACATATAGAAACTGACACGTGAGTATTCTAAACACCCCTCACGTGAAGCTCAGTTACTTAAAAAACTTGTATTAATAGCACTTTCTTTGAGCACTTTCTGTGCCTGACACTTGGCTAAGCTCTTTGAAACTTACTCCTTATAGCAACCTTTAAACTAAGTATCATTATTATCTGCTTTGGACAAATGAGGGTTCTCTATGGCTCAAGGTCATACAGCTAGTAAGTGGCAGAACTGGAACTCGAACCCGGGTCTAACTACCGCCAGAGTTCTGGCTCTTCGAATGGCTTTTCCTTCTTCACTGCAGTCCTATGAGGGAGGCCGAGCAGAGCTCATCACCTGTGCTTTAAAGGTGGAGAAACCGAGTCTCAAAGAGGCTTGCGATGTGCACAAAAATATAGGAGTCACTGAAGAAGGTGCTCGGCCCAGACACTCGCTCCTGCATTCCTAGGTGTGGGCTCTTCCCATCCTAAGAGTCTGCTTCACCCTCTTCCACTTCCCTTACACGCTCGCAACACCTGAGGGCTGAAGGCAACCGCGGGGATCCGCATACCTTCCCGGCGCGGACGCTTTACAGGAGGGGAAACCAAGGCACCGCTCTACCTCCGCGCGGCTGAGCGTCCAGATGCCTGCGGAGTGCAGGGGCAAGGGCACCCACCCTGGTCCCGCCAGGGACAGATGCTCAGCCTCTGCCGGGACCCAGCGGCGCCTCCTAAACCAGCCGCCTCCCAAGCGCCCAGGTCCCCGGGAGCAGCCTTCAGGCGCCCAAACCCCTGCTCGGGCGGCCCCGGCCTGGAGCTTCCCGGGGATGCGGGTGGAACCAGTCCGCCCGCAGCCTCCGCGGGCCGCCCGCCTCTTACCTCGCCGAGAGCTCCCGCGGGCGCTCGCCCGCGCAGTCGGGGCCGCGGGCGCTGGAGCTGCAGCGCAGCCGCGAGGCGTGGGGCGGCCCGACGCGCCGGGAGCCCCGCCCGGGGGCGGACAGCGGCTGGGCCGGTGCGGGGCGGGCGCCGTCACGTGACGCGCGAGGCCGGGGCTGCTGGGAGCGGCGGCCGGGCGGCGGGGGCCGGCTCCTAGACCACCGCGGCGGAAAAGGAACCTGGAGGCGTCTCCGCGGGGCGGGGCCGGGCGGGAAGAGGAGGGGAGAGGCGCGGGGCTTCAGTTCTGCGAGTGGAGCTTGTGGGAAGATAATGAAGGCTTGCACTGCGTGGCCCCAAAGGGGGCAGAAATAGAAGCGGTGGGTGGAAATGGCAGGCAGGCGTGCTGGGGTCAGTATAGAGAAGATTCTTCCAATCACCGGAATTCTCTGTCCTTGGGCTGTTGCAGATGGTGGTAAGCAACTTGTAGGTGTGCTCAGAGGGGCTGGGTTCATTCATTCAACAGACTGACCACCGGCTGGGCGGCGGGCGTGTATACATAAAAGTATTATGGATACAGCGCTTACCACAGTACCTGCCACACGGTAAAACGGTAGTTGTTGCTGCCGCTGCTATTATTGTGGGCATAAAAGTGAACAAAGCGGATACGGGTCCTGTCCTCGAAGTTACTTCTCAAGTGGAGAAGGTAGTTGTTAATCAGATATATTTAAGTATGTATTTTAAATTATAGTAAGTGCACTGGAGGAACGCTGATTTAAAATTAGGGGGCAAGGGAAGGTGGTCAGCGACCTCTCAGAGAAAGGTAAGGAGAGTTAACCAGATGTCAGGAGGGAACCCCAGTGTGAAGACTCAGGTGGGGTGGAGCAGGGCAGAGGAAAGAAGATTGCTCTTTGGGTAAATGGAAGATGTCCAGTTTGTCAGAGCTTGTTGGGTTAAGGAGAGAACAGTATAAATGAAGTTAGAGAGGTAGGAGCTAGACCATGCAGCACTTAGTAGTAGGCCATGAGAAGGATTTTAAAATTTTATGTGAAAGGAAGCCACTGACGGTGTAGAGAATGTAGATGAGTTGATACCTTTTTAAAAAATAGTATGCCAGCTACTATGTGGAGAATAGACAAAGCTAAGAGTGGAAGCAGAGGCATTGGTTAAGACTTGGACTGGAGTAATGGTGGTGAAGATGGAAATGGATTAGAGACACATTTTGGGGGGTAGAGTCAAATTTGGCTCGGTATGGGAAATTAGGGGGATTCCCAGAAGTCTAGCTTAACCTACGGACTGGGCCCATGGAAGTGCTGTTCATTAAAATGGTAATAACTATTGTAGGGGAACATATTTGGAGGTGGAGGGAGATCAAGAGCACAATTTTGCACCTGCTAAATTTAAGATGCTTCTGTGTCATCCAAATGAAGCAATAAAAAAGCCAGTTGGATATAGACTTCTGGATTTTAGGAGAGAACGTCAGCTGCAGAAATCTAACTTGAGACTGCTGTAAAAAAAGTTATCACACCGGACGGAGGTTTGTAATAGCTGATCCCTGTGGTCCCTTTGACCTGTCAGTCCCTAATTCTATAGAATGTAGTCTATAAAAATGTATTCCATCTATTATTATTCTGGGTGAAGTCCAAATTACCAAGCAGCTGCTCTCTTTTTATACATGGGTGGGGAGTGGTAGTGGGGGAGGAACCACCCTAAGCCTAAAGCCAACAGTGTATTTTAAGCAGACACAAAGCTATACACACAGTAGCTAGGTATACTGTGTAGAAACGCCTCTCTGACTTAGGTCAGGTCAGACCAGAACAGGTTATGATTTATACTACAATTAGTTTGATGATTTACTGATGACTGGAAAAGCTATGCCATCTAATCCTTTGAAAAGTACCCCATTGTGTGAAACTGGCAGTCTAGATGTCTGTCAGTAATCAAAAGCCTGAATTTCTGGATTTGTGCCAGCCAACATTATCCTTTTGGCATTTCTATAAAAGAGCTAAGTATTTAATTTTTATTTATTTATTATTATTACTAGGGGCCCAGTGCACGAATTCGTGCACCTTGAAAGGAACTGTGGGCTCCGAGGCTGCAGTGGACACAGGGGTGGGTCTGGGCCCATCCTCTGTGCCCCTGCCCCATCCCTCCCCGCTGCAGCCCCTGGTCCCCCGTCTGCTGGCAGCCTTGCTCCTGCTGCCGCTGCTGCTCCCACACGCTGACAGCGCCAGCCCCACTTGCATCTGCTGACAGCGCAGAGCAATTGGGGCCGGAGCCAGCAGCAGGAGCGAGCAGTGGCTGCTGCTCCAATTGCCCCTCAGGAGCCACCGCTCACACCCACTGACAGCGCTGAGTGATCGGCGCCCACACCGGACCCCAGCAGTGGGTGCGAGCACCGATGGGACCAAGGCGCCCGAGAGCAAAGAATTTTCAGTAACCACCAGAGGTTCACCCCGATGACAGCGACCAGCACCCCACCTTGGTCTGGCGCCCCCACTCACCTGCTCCACCATCCTGCTGTGGCCAATGCCCGTCATGTTCTGTGCTCTGCTGCCTACTGCTGACGCCCGCCATGTTCCGCACATGCCCCCTGGTGATCAGCGCACGTCATAGCAACCGGTTGTTTGGTTGTTCTGCTGTTCGGTCTATTTGCATATTAGCCTTTTATTATATAGGATTGTTTTTCAATCCTCACTTGAGGATATTTTCCCATTGATTTTGAGAGAGTTGAAAGGAGAGGGAAAGACAGAGAAATATCAATTGGTTGCCTCCTGCACACGCCCCGACCGGGCCAGAGATGAGCCTGCAAGAGCCCTTGACCTGAATCGAACCCAGGACCCTTCAGTCCGAGGGCAGACACTCTATCCACTGAGTTAAACTGGCTATGGCCAGTAAGCCTTTTAGAGGAGTGCAACAGCAGGTTTCTACAAGAGTATGCTATCTGCCCTAGCCGGTTTGGCTCAGTGGATAGAGCGTCCACCTACGGACTAAATGGTCCCAGGTTCAATTCCGGTCAAGGGCACACGGCCAGGTTGTGGGCCCCATCCCCAGTGGGAAGCGTGCAGGAGGCAACTAATCAATGATTCTCATCATTGATGTTTCTATCTCTCTCTCACTCTTCCTTCCTCTCTGAAATTAATAAAAAATATATATTTTAAAAAAGAGTATGCTGTCTTAGTGGTGCAAGCATCACTTGTTGAATGGAAACTGTGATTTTACATATCAGTACTTGGACATAAAAACATCATTTGCAAACTGCAGTTGAGCCCTCTCTTCTTTCTACCCTCATCTCTCCTGTGCATGCCTCTATTCTGCCACTTGCTGTGGATTTTTCTCTGCCATTAAACAAGAGCCAACTTGCTCAACTTTGCATCCTGGCACATAGTTGATATTTATTGTGAAACTAGAGGCCCGATGCACGAAAATTTGTGCAAGAGTAAGCCTTCCTTCCCCCAGCTGCCAGCACCAGCTTCCCTCCGGCACCTGGGACCCGGGCTGCTTCCCTCCGGCCACTGGCCGGCACCCGGGACCCGGGTGGCTTCGCTCCAGCCCCAGCTTCGTCCGGAAGGACGTCTGGTCTAATTAGCATATTGCCCTTTTATTATTATAGATGAGAGTAAACATACATAATTTTCCATAGACATGTGAACTTCATTTACTTTGCTTTATAGAAAAATGAGACTTACAGTGATTTGTTCAGGGTAAACATAATAGATTTCCATCATCCTTTTTTTTCTGCCCAGGATCTAAACTCTCTTCTTACATATGGAAATTTGCCATCTTATAAGCTTGTTGGGAATCAGGGCATGCCTTCCACTATAGATGCTGAAATCCAGATATTTTCTCCGCTTCTCCATGTGACACTACAAATGAAACATTCTCTGGACTTTGAATTGGGAGCCAGAGACATAGCAAAGTAGAATCATGAAATAATTATTTGGTGACCATGCAAATGCAGCAAGATGAAGTTCTCAGACCAACACTAGCTGCCATAATAGTCCAGGGTTCTGTGCCTGTGGCCTTGGTAGCAAATGGTGGCATCTAATCCTCAGTAGAGATGGTGTCTTCACTGCACCAGGTTGTGTGGAGTGACCATGTGACAATGGATGACGTTCCAGTTGCCTAGTCTCCAAGCCCGATTCTCTAGGCCCCCTGATGATGCTAAACTACCTATAATTTTTTGAATAAATTACTTTTCTCCTTAAATCTACCAAGGCTGGATTGTGGTGTTTTCAAGTAAAAAATCTGACTCATATAGTTACACTAGAGGCCCAGTGCATGATTGAATCATGCACGTGTAGGGTCCCCTACACACTTTCGCTTTTTGCGGTGGAGCTGGGTGCCTGTCCGCTGGTGCACCAGGCCTTTCAGAAGCCTCCGGCTCAGCGGAGGCTTCTGAAAGGCCTGGTGCCAGAGCAGACAGGCACCCAGCTCCCCCATTTTTGATGGTCCGCAGCCGCTGAGGGGGGCTACCCTGCTGTTGAGAGGCGCAGGGGACGGGAGTCCCGCCCCCTGCGCCTCTCAACAGCCGCTGAAGGGGGCTGCCGCGGACACCTGGCTACCCTGCCGTTGAGAGGCGCAGCTGGGTGTCTGTGGCAGGCCC
The DNA here is from genome assembly GCF_951640355.1 of Cnephaeus nilssonii. Lineage (NCBI taxonomy): Eukaryota > Metazoa > Chordata > Mammalia > Chiroptera > Vespertilionidae > Cnephaeus > Cnephaeus nilssonii. The sequence goes on along the minus strand of NC_137085.1, from coordinate 27,780,734 downwards.
CCTCAGCGCCGCGGATCTGGCCTTTGAGAGGCACAGGGGGCGGGAGTCCCCCCCTGCGCCTTTCAACAGCAGGGTAGCCCCCCTCAGTGGCAGCGGATCCGTGCCTCTCAATGGCCGGATAGGCCACCCCGAGTCCTGCTCCCCAGCCTCCCGCCGCCCAGTCGTGGGCTTAGCGGAGTGATGGTAATTTACATGTTACTCTATTATTAGATAGGATAGTAGCAGAGCTGAAGCTGTAACCCAGGACTTTGAACTACTAATTCTAGTGCTCCTTTCTAACATATAGATTCTAACAACCCAGTTTTCATATTACATATATCTCTAAATCACCTTTTATTCACCAAACTTTTATTTTTAATGTCAGCTGATTAATGAATATTTCAAGTAACTGCATGGTGAGGCAGTTGCCAGTGGAACATTGTTTCAAATGCAGCAGTATTACTGTCTATGGCTGTTTATGTAATATTAATTTTTTTGCATATCTTTTATAGACATTAATTGGAATATGAAAATACTAATGTGACTGAGAAAGAGAAAAATTATCAGACATGCTTTAAAGCAGATTTTTCACATTAGTACAATGCTTTTGGACTAAAGCTAGCTGTTTTATTTATGAAGGAACAATTTAAGAGCATTTCATAACTGAAAACATTTCATCAGATATTATTTAAAACACAGAGTAAGTGATTTCGTAATGTTTTACATCTCAGTAACAAGTCTGTTCAACTTTTATAGGTGTGATTTCTATATAAGCTTTTCTGAACTTGCACAAAAGTAGGCAAATGGCACCACAGGTATGCATCTGTAATGTTGCATGCATGCAAATAGCATGTAAGTAACAACTGTTCACAGTCTCCTATGTGATAGACATATAGAGTAAGGAAAAGACCTGGTGTTTTATTTCTAATTTATCACTGTAGCCTTCAAAAAAAATAGGTTATGAAGATTGCTCTTGTGTAATGAAATTTAGAATTGCAGTATATACACTAACCAGCAGATGTCAGAATGGGATCTTCTTTAAGACTAAAGTTTGAAATACAACAGGAATTTCTGGAAGGACTGAAGGTTTTTTCTCTTCTGTGCTCAACACACTCCAGTCACACTGGCCTTTATTCCTTAAACACATCTACTTTAACACTTTTTCAAAGGTTCCTCGCTCTTTTATCGGGCAAATTCCTAGTCATCCAAATCTTACTTTAATATGACTTTCACAGGGAGCTCTCCCTGCTTCCTCCCCAACCCAATAGGTCAAGGGATCCTCTATGCTTTATTCTCAGTTACCTGTACTCCACTCTCCTATCAATTTATATAATACTAGAGGCCCGGTGCACGAGTTTGTGCACCAGTGGGGTCCCTCAGCCTGGCCTGCTCCCTCTCACAATCCCGGACCCCTCAGAGGATGTAGTAGTGGGCCTGCTGCCATGCCGCTCGCACTCATCCCAGCTCCACTGTGCCTGCGGCCACACTCGGGCACACAAGGGCAGTGTCCCCGGGAGAGGCTCCAGGCGCTGCAGCTGCGCTTGCCAGCCCTGAGCCCTGCGTCTGACACCTGTCAGTCAGTTGACCGGTGCTCCCACTGTGGGAGCGCACTGACAACCGGGGGCAGGTCCTGTGTTGAGCATCTGCCCCGCTGGTGGTCAGTGCACATTACAGCAACTGGTCAACCTGTCTTTTGGTTGCGTGGGGTTTTATATATATAATGAAGATTAGTGATGAAATTATGTAATTCTGACTCCCTTGCTAGATTGTAAGTAAGCCTCTTAAAGATAGGTACCATGAATGAATTCTGCTCTGCTGTATCCCTCACCTACCACAGTATCTGGCCCTGTGTAGGCAATGAATGTTTGTGAAAATGAACACCTCTATCAGATAGGTTGGGAATATTTTTCTGAGGCCTAGAATGACAGGTAGTATCTGAAAAGTTAGCATTTTTTCATCTTCAACTCAGCAGTCAATGTATTTAGCCCCTTCTTTTTTTTATTTTTTATATTTTATTGATTTTTTACAGAGAAGAAGGGAGAGGGATAGAGAGTTAGAAACATCGATGAGAGAGAAACATCCATCAACTGCCTCCTGCACGCCCCCTACTGGGGATGTGCCAGCAACCAAGGTACATGCCCTTGACTGGAATCGAACCTGGGACCCTTCAGTCCTCAGGCTGATGCTCTATCCACTGAGCCAAACCAGTTAGGACTAGCCCCTTCTTTGTAAGGATATTATGTGGAACAGAAAAATGTGTGAGATAATACTTCAAGTAGTTTTCAGAAACAGGGAAAAGAAACAACAAACTTTCCCCCATAGTGAAAAGTACTACTACAGAATATCCATGTTCAGATTCTGTTTGCAAACCTCCTCCAGTGAAAAGCCCCTTCCACAACCCAGTCCACGTTGGTCACAGTAGTGGAGCTTTCCAAATACTAATCCTATCTGCCTTCTGGGCAATTATTCTTCCGTTGACACAACAACTCTTTTATTACAAACAGCTCTCAGACTCCTACTATAGGTCTTCTCAAGGCTAAGCACCTTTACTTTTTTTTTTTTTTAATTTTATTGATTTCAGAGAGGAAGGGAGAGGGAGAGGTAGAAACATCAATGATGAGAGAGAATCATTGATCGCCTGCCTCCTGCATGCCCCCTACTGGAGATCAAGCCTGCAACCCGGGCATGTGCCCTTGACCAGAATTGAACCTGGGACCCTCCAGTCTACAGGCCGACACTCTATCCACTGGGCCAAACTGGCTAGGGCTGAGCACCTTTAATTTTAAAAAATTATTTCCTAGAAGCGTGGTTTCCAGACACTTTCAGTTTCCAGACACATAACTATCAAACTGACAGGTTGGTTACCGTTTTGTTTTTTTTCCAATCCTGACTTGAGGATATGTATTTTAAGTTTATTCTAGAGAGGAAAGAGAGGGAGAGAAACATCAATGTGAGAGAGAAACATCGATTGCCTCCCATACATGCTCAAACCAGGGATTGAGCCTGCAACCTGGATATGTGCCCTGACTGGGAATTGAACCTGTGACCCTATGGTGTAGGGGACAAGACTCTAACAAACTGAGCCACAGGAGCCAGAGCAGGCTGGCTACTCTTGAAGCATCTGTCAGACCTTACTGTAATTTTATTTATTTTTTTATAAATATTTTTTTATTGATTTCAGAGGGAGAGAGGGTTAGAAACATTGATGAGAGGATAATTGATTGGCTGCATCCCGCCCTCCCCCCCACCTATACTGGGGATCCAGCCTGCAACATGGGCATGTACCCTGACTAGGAATCTAACCAGAAACCTCCTGGTTCATAGGCTGAGGCTCAACCACTGAGCCACATCAGCTGGGCTAATGTAATTTTATTAATACAACCTAAAATTCTTTCATTTTAATTTTGATTCTTTTTTTAAAATATTGATTTTAACCGATACCCAATGGCTATCTAATGCCTTGATTCAGGATTTCTCTGAAAGGCCACCCTAGCATCAAAGATACTTTTGGAATTGACTAAAACTGCTATTGCAACTAGGGTGACCAACCATCCTGGTTTACCCGGGACTGAGAGGTTTCCCGGAACACAGGCGTTTCAGGGCTAAAATTGGGAGTCTGGATGGTTGGTCATCCTAGTTGCAGCTGCATGACAGTTCAACTTCTCCTCCTGACCAGACTATTTCACTTGCTCTCTTATGTGTTTTCCCCCAAAATACTCCCCCAACACTCCCTGCACAAAATCTCAGCATCTTCTCCAGGGAACAAACTGGCAACAGGGCTTTTTAACAAAATTCTTTTTTAAGAGAGAAGAAATCACAGCCCTTTGTATGCTATTGGAAACGATCCAACAACAAAAAGAAAATTTGACAAAGGGAGAATTGCAGGCAAGATCCATGGGTAGTTAATGGGGTGGAGGAATTGAGTGCACACGACATGGGATTGATAGAAGCAGACATTTCGAACAGGAGGGAGGGTACAAATGCTGGTGTGTGGGTAGGTATCATGGGGTAAGTTTAAGAAAGCTTTCTTCTGGATGCTTCTATGTTCTCAGGGAAATATGAAGCAACATCATCAGCTGAGCTTAAAGATTAGAGGAGATATGGGAATTCTGAGGCAAGAGAAGATATGAAATGTGAAGAGGAGGAAGAATAACCTGTGGAAAATGTAGTGGTCCTGCAGGACCCAAATGAAGACACATCTTTTCCCAAGTGGATTCTTGTCAGCATGTCTGTTTTTCTCCAGCCACTTTCAACTGCACAGGGCAGGCACAGAGCAGGCGAAAAGTTGGATTTAAGAGGGTTGAGTTTTACCAGGGAAGTACAATGAAGCTACAGAGAGGGAAAGGGGGTTGAAGGTGTATGTTAATCATGGCTAATGGAGTCTAAGCTGAGACATGAGGCGGGTGAAGAACAGCAACTAGGTGGCAGAGTGAATAGACTATGGTGCCAGGTGGGACTAAATTATCAGTACTGGAGAAAGGCACTTGAGGATAGGGTACACTAAATAAACATTAAAATTCCCAAGCTTTGGCCAGCTACTATTTATTAGCCACTGAAACTTCTAGAGTCTCAAACTCCCTATCTGTAAAATGGCATTAACATCGACGGTTAAGGCTGTTTTAGGTGATGAATTTAAATATTTAGTAATTTTGAAGTCTGTATACAATTAGAAGATAAGCATGCTATCTCACAGCACCTGGAAACACGAACAAATGCAGTGAATGCCAGCACAGATCACTTCTAAGCACCTTTTACCAAAGGCTAACCATTAATAACTAGCATTTACCAAGTGTCAGGCACTGTGCTACCTGCTCTACTTGCATTCTCTCACTCCACCCTTATAACACTTTGAAATAGAGGTGTTTCTATATGCTAATTTTACACATGAAGAAAATGAGATTTAAAGGTTTATTTGCTACAAGTCCTGCAACTCATAAGTGTTGGAACCAGAACTCAAAATCAAGTCTGCCTGTCTTTAGAGCCAGTGTCTGTGACCATGGTACTATATCACGCACCTTTTAAGTTGGGAATGGACATAAATCACCAACATGGAACACAGCAAAAGGGGGTTAAAAATACACACTCTCTGGGTAAAATTGGTGGATAGAGAACATACATCTACTCCCACTCCCTCCTGAAATTCTATTAAATGACAGCAAAGTGATCTCACTCATTTATGGATAATAAGAACATTATAAACCGATGAACAAAAAGACAGATACAGAGACAGTAAAGCATCAAACAGACCGTCAAATTACAGCGGGAAGGTTAGGGAGAGGTGGGGGAGATAAGAGATCAACTGAAGGACTTGTATGCGTGCATATAAGCATAACCAATGGACACAAAACGCTGGGGGGTGAGGGCATGTATGGGAGTGGGTTGTAGGGGGCAATGGTAAAATATGTACACATATAATCTACACTAATAAAAGAGAAACATGCAAATTGACCATACCTCCACTACATCCACAAGCCACGCCCACCAGCCAATCAGGAGCGAGCAGGAAGTTTGGGTTGCCCCCGACGATGGAGGAAGCCAAGCTTCCCGCCTGCCCTGGCCTCTGCTCAAGGCTACAAAGTTTCAATTATAGAAGATAAATAAATCCCAACAAAAATGGTGGCAGCCATGGAGCTGGAGAGAGCAGGAGGCTTGGGTTGCCCCCAGCGATGGAGGAAGCCAAGCTTCCTGCCCGCCCTGGCCTCTGCTCAAGGCTACAAAGTTTCAGTTATAGAAGATAAATAAATCCCAGATACCAGGGCCTCCGCTTGGGTTGCTGGGGGAGTGTGGCCTGCCTGCAAACCACCACAGGCCCCTCACCCAGGCGGCCCCACGCCCCAAGGGAACCCCCACCCTGATCCAGGACACCCTTCAGGGCAAACCAGCCAGCCCCCACCCATGCACCAGGCCTCTATCCTATCTAATAAAAGAGTAATATACAAATTGACCATCACTCCAACACACAAGATGGCTGCCCCCATGTGAACACAAGATGGCCAGCAGGGAAGGGCAGTTGGGAGGGACCAGGCCTGCAAGGGAGGGCAGTTGGGGGCGATCAAGCCTGCAGGGGAGGGCAGTTAGGGGTGACCAGGCCGGCAGAGGAGGGAAGGTGGGGGAGACCAGGCCTGCAGGGAAGGGCAGTTGGGGGGGGGACCCAGGCCTGCAGGGGAGAGCAGTTGGGGGGGACCAGGCCTGCAGTGGAGGGCAGTTAGGGGTGATCAGGCCTGCAGGGGAGGGCAATTAGGGGTGATCAGGCCTGCAAAGGAGGGCAGTTAGGGGCAATCAGGCTGGCAGGGGAGTGGTTAGGGGGTGATCAAGCTGGCAGGCAGAAGCAGTTAGGGGCAATCAGGAAGGCAGGCAGGTGAGCAGTTTGGAGCCAGCATTCCTGGATTGTGAGAGGGATGTCCGACTGCCCGTTTAGGCCCGATCCCGGTAGGATCGGGCCTAAACGGGCAGTCGGATATCCCTTGAGGGGTCCCAGATTGGAGAGGGTGCAGGCTGGGCTGAGGGACACACCCCCCCATGCACGAATTTCGTGCACCAGGCCTCTAGTACCTTAATAAAAAATAAAAATAAAAAAAATTTAAAAATGAAAGGAAAGGATTCATTGGTTAAAAAAAAAAAATTAAGTTAAAGAACATGTAAGCATAGCCCATGAACACAGACTACAACATGGTTAGGGCCAGAGGGAGGGAAGGGTGGGGTTTGGGTGGAGGGGGGTAAAAGGGAGGTAAATGAGGGACATCTGTAATTATTTCAACAACAAAAAATAATAAATGTAATAAATAAGTTTGAAGATAGGAAAAAAAATGACAGCAAAGATTTTTATTTGTTTTTAGGGTACAAACCTAAAAGGAGGGAAGAAAAGAGACAATAGCAACAAAGTTAGAAGTTGGAAAGCAGTTGGACAAGTAATAAATAACATGACAGACCCAAGAAAAGGGAATCCTGAGTTAACAGTAAGAACAGCAAAACAACCCAATTTACATCATAGATCCCTAAAAGGCTCAGGAACTGGTGGCTTCATATACCTGTGGAAGGAGGAGGTGAAGGGGTAGACACGAAAATAAGAATTGGTTGAAGGTTTAAGTAGGCAGATGCTCTGTGCAACTCTACATTGTTAAGCAGGCTCCTCACCAAATTAGAAGTTCATCTTCTGAAAAGGGTAAAATAGCAGATTTTCTGGATTTTGGTATGCTAGGCAGTTATGGACAGGGTACTGCACTCAATACAAAGATTCAGTGAAAAAATGCACACTGGACATGAGATACAGAAAACAAGAGATCCAACATGGGAGGAGAGGAAAAGGAATTCCCAGGATGATGGTGAAGAGAGATCCCAGAGTACAGTCAACATCAGATACAGAAAACTGCGAGTCTAGACTGAGGCAGGTCAGAAAGCTCCAGGAGAAATTCTGCAAGATGAAACAGCGGATCTAATGAAACTGAACACTGGGAGCAATGGCAAAAGGTTTAGTTGGTTTAGTGGTAAATTCATAGAAAACTAAGCCTAGGAAAAACAAAAAGATGTGCAGGAAACGAAAACAACGAACAGCACCCGGAATTCTAATGAAATTGATCTAATGAAAATCATACTAAGTACACTGAAAGGAAGAAAAAATCAGATGTATGAGTAAGGGAGGTAAGAACCTAAATCCTTACTGACATGGAGAAGTCAGTAAGTCTAAAACAGAAAAATCCATACAATCATGTTATTTAGAGACATGAGGCAAATACCAAGATAATTAACTAAGAAGAGGTGAATGTAGTTGCATTGCCTCCAGGAGGAAGATTAAAGACTGTCCCCTTCTCCAACAAACTTGGAGAACTATCTGACTTTAAAAATACACGTTTTTTTCCTTTGGTGGTATTACATATCTTCAGCACCAAGCAGGAATGATGCCTTTCACAAAGGTTGCTTAATGAAACAATGTCGCTTCATCAGGATTAGCAAATTCTCCATTCCAAAACAAGAGGAACTCAATTTCATAGAGTTGTAATAATCACAATATTACAGTAGTCTCATCAGTGATTGATTTGCAGCAAAAAGCAGGTTTAGAAGGAAAAAAACAACACAATTTTTCTTAATTGGTACATTTATTAAAAATATAGACTAATGGTCCTGTGCTTAAATGTTGTTGTGGATGTGTGCTGGCTTCCATTAAAACAGAACTAATCATAAGGAGCCCTTCAATATACTCCTGACAGAAGTAAAAAGGTCACTAGAAATGACTGACAAGACAGGGCCACTGCAGACATAATTCCCTTATATAATTAATAATTGCTAGAAAATGGAGTTTGACATTATTTACAATTATACCAACATCCATGGAGGCTGGGTATCACAGGCATAAGAAACGTGTTTTCATGTTTCCCAAGTAGTTTTCTGTTTTAGCTATGAAGGTCAGTTACCACAACCAAACTGTTCTTAACAAGCAGAAATTTTATGTCCATTCAACCAGAGTCTCTTACATCTTTCTGGGCCTATTCATTTGCAGAGTAGAAACTGTAACCAGGTTCTTCATATCATGCAGTCACATGTAACGTCCAATCTTTATATGCTGTCCAATTTCTTTAAGATAAAAGGAGCTGAAAGAAAAATAAACAAACTGAGCATTTGTTTTCATTAGCCCAAGTGACATTATGAAATTATAAGACTGGGAACAAATCTACAGGTTTAGATCAATACATTTTTTAAAACAACTGCAAGTGATGGCCAAGCCTCTGTCTGCACAACCCATCAAAAGGGACTCACTGTCTTTCAAGGTGGCCCATTCTAGTGTCATCCAGCTATGACTGACTAGAGTAAACCCAAACTTCTTTCAAATGATAATCCTTTACTCTTGTGATTTCACGGTCAAAGGCCCAAAACTCTAGAAGAAACAAATTGGCATTTATTTTACCTTTAAAAACACATTTGAAAAAAGGCAGTGGGTGAGGGTGGAGACACAACAATGAACTAGGACAGTGGTCGGCAAACTCATTAGTCAACAGAGCGGCAAACCGCGAGACGCATGTGGCTCGCAAACCACGGCTTGCTGACCACTGAACTAGGACAACCAGAAAAGCCAATCACATATTTTTTGTTGTTGTTAATCCTCACCTGATATTTTTTTCGTTGATTTTTTTAGAGTGGAAGGAAGGGAGGGAGGGGGAGAGATGCGGAGAGACACACACACACACACATCGATTGGTTGCCTCCTGCGTGTGCCCCCACTAGGGCTGGGGATTGAACTTGCATCTCAGATATGTGCCCTTGACCGGAATTGAACCTGAGACCCTTTGGTGCTGGGGCCGACGCTCTAACCACTGAGCACACCAGCCAGGGCCAGTCACACATTTTGATTCCCCTACCAATTAGCTATGCCAGACCACATATGATACAGCTCTACTTCAATTATAAGGGCCTATTAGGATAGTGTAGGTAGAAATGTCTAGAAAACTAGTAAGTGTTGTCATAAGGATCTAAAGAATATTACTGTTCTGTGAAAAAGTGCTATGGCCAAAATAAGCACATGAAAAGATGCTCAACAAAACTAATCATCATGGCAATGCAAATTAAAACTACAAGGGGATACCACCTCACATCTATTACAATGGCTACTATAAAAAAACTGGTGGCAAGGATGTGGAAAAATTGGGACCTTTGTGGTCACTGTTGGTGGGAATGTAAAATGGTTACAGCTGCTGTGGAACACAATGGTGGTTCCTCAAAAAATTAAAAATAGAGATAAGCAAAATATGTTATACAATGGACTATCATTCAGCTTCAAAAAGGAAGGAAATTATGAACATATGCTACAATAGATTGACCTTAGGACATCAAACTAAGTGGAATAAGCCAGTTACAAAAAAAATAAGTACTGTATGATTCTACTTATATGGGATACTTAAAGAGTTCTGGAGATTGCCCTGGCCGGTGTGCTCAATGGTTAGAACATCAGACCCAAACACTAAGGGTTGTGGGTTTGATTCTTGGTCAAGGGCACATACCTGAATTGCAGGTTCCATCCCCAGCCCTGGTGGGGGCATGTGCAGGAGGAAACCAATATATGTGTCTCTTTCTTCTATTTTTTAAAAAATATATATTTTTTTATTGACTTGAGAGAGGAAGGGAGAGAGAAACATCCATGATGAGAGAGAACCACTGATCGGCTGCCTCCTGCACACCCCCTACTGGGGATCTAGCCCTCAACCCCAGCATGTGCTCTAATCAGGAATCTAACTGTGACCTCCTGGCTCACAAGTCGACACTCAACCACTGAGCCACACCAGCTTGGCTTGATGTGTCTCTCTTTCACATTGATATTTCTCTCTTTCTCCCTCCCTCTCACCCTTCCCCCTCTCTAAAAATCAATGGAAAAAATATCCTCGGGTGAGGATTAACAGAGTTCTGGAGATGGATGACGATGGTTGCACAATATTATGAATGTATTTAATACCATGAAACTGTATATTTAAAAAATAGTTAAGATGGTAAATTTTATTTTATGTGCCTTTTACCATCTTTAAAAATTTGGGGAAAAAGAGCTATGATGAAAAAAGCTGTCAGAATCTTTTCTCAGTACTCATACTAAAATAATAAAGCATTTTATTATTATCAATCTGAAGACAGTGAGATCGGTCAGAAACTGGCAGCTGTCTGTCATCTTTTCTACTAATTCTTATCAGAAAAAAAAAATTCATCAAGTGAATGGATAAACAAAATGTGGTATATCCATACAGTGGAATCTTATTCAGCAATGAACAGGAAGGAAATAACAATACATGGAAGGAAATAATACATGCTACAATATGGACGAACCTCGAAAACATTATGCAAAGTGAAATAAGCCAGATACAAAAGATCATGCTGTATTGTGTAGATTAGCGGTTGCCAAGGGCTGAGGGAGGGGTTAAATGAGGAATGATAGCTAAGGGCATGGAGTTTCTTTTAAAGGGAAAGAAAATGTTCTAAAATAGATTGTGGCGATGGTTGTACAACTCTGACTACACTAAGAAACCACTAAATTGTACACTTTAAAATGGGTTAATTGTATAATATGCTAATTGTATATCAATTTAAAAAGTGATAATACAGAACGGTATTCTGTATGTTGTTGTTTTAAAACGGTCTCATGTCAAATACAAAGGTCATTGAGAAGAAGCAAATATTTTACTGGCAGCTAAATCAACAAAAAATGGTTGTGGAGGAAATAAGTTGGGAGCCGCAAAAAGCTGTTGAAGCAGGTGATTTACATTAGTTGGGAGTTTCTGTTCACCGGGGCTCCCTCTCCCCGAAAACAGAGTAATACCACCGACAGTGAAACGGACACCTGGCGTCAGTGAGCTCTGGGCTAGGCCCGACCTGAGTTTCTACAGGATGACCTTGGTGTGGCCTTCGTTTACCTGAATCGTCCCTGCTTCTCCATCCAGACCTGACAGCAATATACAAGGAGCAATGAAGAGTACTGAACCGAGAACGAGATGGGGGCAAGTCACTTCGGAGATTCATATCTAAAACCAGAGACGTCAACTCTAGCTCTAATATTCAGGGCCCCTGCAACTGAATATATTTTGCATAAGCCCCTCCCCCCGAAAGTCGAGTTCAAATTAATAAATGGGGTACACAGAATCTCAGGCCCCGCCTCCCTCAAAGCGTTAAAGTCAAGACCAGATAATGCAAACAAGTTTCTACCAACTATAAAATCAAATAAACCCTCAGGTATTATCATTAAATCCTATAGACTCATACCCTTTTCTTCTCACTCTCTCCCCCCCCCCAAAAAAAACAAAACAACAACAATCTTTACGTACAAATAAGCAAAACTTTTTGGATAACAAGGTCAGCAATGAAGTAAGAAATCCTGATACTGAGTTAAGAGGCCTGGATTCCAGGTCAAGATCACTCACTGAATTGCTGAATGACCTTGAACCAGACATTCCTCTACTGCAGATCTCAGTTTCTGTCTGCAAAACGAGGGAGTTGCTCTAGGTTATAACCCTGGAAGCTAATTCAAATGCTGCTAAAGCAGGGCGAGGCTGGGCGATTAACCCCGCAGTCCGTGCCACCGCGTGCAGTTCAGTACCCCGACTCTGAGCCGCAGACTCCAAGTCGCGCATGCGCCCGCGGCCCTGTCCCTTGCTCCCTGCGGCCGCTGAACTCAGTCCCAGGGCCCCCAAAGGTTCCTAGAACCAGACCTGGGCGGTCTCACTACTACAGCCTGGAAGGGCACTTACTGACTCGCAGCAGGGCCACATAGATGAGGAAGTTCCGTATGGAGGAGATCACATCCTCGCGCATCTTCCGTTTCATCTCCTCGGGGTCCAGCTTCGGCGCGAGGCCCTCGATACGGAACATCGCGGCTCTGCCTCACCGGCTTCCACCAGCCGCGCTGTGCTCTCCTCAGCCGCAGCCTCGCGCCCGGAAATAAGCTCAACCATACTTCCGGTTCCTGCCCCTTATTTTCTAACGCGGCAACGGGAGCCTGCGAGGGACAATCCGCGTCCTAACCTAGAGGTTCCAAAGAGGGCTGCCGAAAGGGGGCGGCCGCAATCCTAGCAACGAAGGAGTGGGCTCCTCCAGCCTGTTTGTTTAATAACCTCTGTGTTGAGCTGGGAGCGCTGCGCTGTGAAGGGCTTTTACGCCCGGGAGCACATTGGTGCCGCCATAAATAGTGATAATTGCTAACATTTATTGAGTACTCAAGTACAGTTCTACCCAATAAATTAGATGTTATAATCTTCATTTCCTAAATGAGAACATGGAAGCACAGAAATCTTTAAAACATCAATTTGCCCAAATGTGCTTTAAAATACCTCATGGGGGGAAAAAGTTTGAGGAAGAGAGATGAAATGATATTAGCAAAATATTGATAATTGCTTAAGCTGGCGATTAGTACATAATTTATTTTTTCTTTCTATTTTGAGTGTGCTTGAAATTTTTCATGAAAAGTTAAAACAAAAAAGCCAAGGATGGAAATTGCTCAAGATTAACCAACTAGTAAATGCAGAGCAGGGCTTTATACCTAGTTAGGCCTTTGGAACCCCAAAGGCAAGAGGTTTTGTGTGTGTGTGTGTGTGTGTGTGTGTGTGTGTTTTAACATTTTCCATATTGTTGCTGTAGCCTCATTTCTTGATGACCAATTATAGAGTTAACTGCTCCGTACAAATTATAATATTGGCTCAGTAATGTCTATAATAATAAAAGCATAATATGCTAATTAGACCAGACATCCTTCCAGATGACCTTCTGGACGAAGCCAGGGCTTTGAGAGAAGCCCAGGTCCCAGGTGCCAGAGGGAAGCCAGTGCCAGCAGCCAGGGAAAGGAAGCCTACTCTTGCATGAATTTTGTGCATCGGGCCTCTAGTTGTATATATAAAGCAAGTTCAAATCTGTTCAACATTTTACAGATGAGAAGAGGGAGGGTCAGAAACCAAGTGCACTGCCCAGTTGAGCCTCAACCTATGAACCAGGAGGTCAGGGTTCAAATCCCCTTCAGGGCACATGCCAGAGTTGGGGGCTCTATCCCCAGTGTGGGGCGTGCAGGAGGCAGCCAATCCATGATTCTCTCTCATCATTGATGTTTCTATCTCTCTCTCCCCCTCTCCCTTCCTCTCCGAAATCAATAAAAATATATTTAAAAAGAAACCAAGTGCACTGCTTAAAGTCAGTCTGCTAGTGATGATCAGAGGCAGGGTTCTAATGCAGATAATTATAATGTCAAACTGAAATCTCTTTCCCCTCACCCTACTACTCCTCTCTTAGCCTTTAACACATAGTTCCTAGATGGGCATCACTGGTCAGAAACTAGGATTTTAATGCAACCAAACTTCCTGTCACAGAATCATCAGAACAGTGCTGCCCCCAATTATGCATGCCCACTAGCCATGTATAATTCTTAGACATGAACCAGACGACTGAATTGCTCACATAATTCAAAACCAGAATAGAATGTTCCTTCTTGACTGCACATTGCATAGCAACAATGGATTTCGGAAAAATTAGAATGGTAATTTACTATGGGAGCAACTGATAACTCTAAGAATTGCCACCCACCTTCCTCATTGACAGAATGTAAGACATTGGGGCAAGAAAAGGAACACATCTGCCTATTCAAGCTTTAGTAACCTCTCGCATCTATAATTCATGCAGTGGAATAGCAGAGGCAGCTCTGGAGTGGGAGGGGCTGGCTGCCAAGGAAGAGCCTCCACCCAGCCCTTCGGAGTGTTTAGAAAGCCTGCACCAGTGCTGGAAAGCAGCAGGGGCCCTGGAAAGAACCGGGACAGGAAGACTGGAGACAGGGCCTCTAGATCTGGCACTGCCACTCTCTAGCCACGTGAAGAGGGACAAGTCTGTTTCACTGCAACTTTGTTTCTTTCATTGTAAAGGAGGGAGATGTGATGATTAAATGCTCTTAAAAGTCCCTCTCAGTTCTAGCCATGTATGCATTTTGAATTCTAGGACATTCTGGTCCGGCGTACAGATAATCAAAATATTATCAAACGTGGTCAGTTATCAAAACAGCCAGTGTGTGTGTTTTCCATGGTAGGAAGAATGTAACAATAAGGCCTATCTCATCCAGCTGAACAGTGAGGCAAAATGGATTGGCAAGGAATGAGTTCTTATGTGATTCCAGTAACTTAGATCCCTAAACCTGACCAAGTTTAGATAAATAATTCTCAAATAGAACTACCATTTTTTTTTTCTTTACTAAGATGTTTTTGAGTAACTTCCTTGGATTCACTGAGAATGAAAGAGGGGGGAAATTAGCAAAAAAAAAAAAAATCATGTTTCTTGGTGAAAAGGACAGGTTTTTAGCATTTGAATGTTATTCAATCCTAAGCAGCACCTGTTTAGTTGATAGGTGATGTGGTAGCAAATGGCTGGCCTATTAAAGGGCAACATTGTTCTCATAGAAAGTTCTGGTGCTTGCCTGACTACCAGTGGAGAGACAGGAAGATAGTGGATGGAAATGTAGAGCAGCTGTGTCTTGAGTGAGGACTTGATTCTGGATATAGTCTAGGAAGGTGAACTGTTCCTATCTCAGAAATGTTTATCCTGCCGAACGCTTGCATGGCTCCAACAATTGTAATAGAGGAAACTCATTAAAAGAAGTTAGGCTTCTTTCTTTGTGTTTTTTTTTTTTTTTTCATATCGGTGGTGGTATTGTCCAATTACCGTTGATTTAAGTGAGGCAAATTGAGAGAACATACTTCAGGAAGTTAACAACTGAAGTGAGCTGTTTCATATCTTGGACCCCTTACTTTTTTCCTTATTGGAATGAAGAGGGGTTGGGTCTAATCTTTAAAATCAATTGCAGCTCTAAAATGCTGAAAGTATGTGTTCATCTTTCCAGTTCTCCGTAACTTTGCACTAAAGACTAAAAGCAAAGGATTCCCTGTGACTTCTCATGAAAGGCAAAAATAAAAAGTATGCATGCATAATTTAATATTGATATTTGTATTATTTAGTCTGATCACAGAAGAAATGGGAGCTGATGTCATAGTCTATCCTGTTTTCCATTTCAATCCCAGGAGAAATTTAGGAGCCATTTCCTTTGCCTTGACTTCCCAGACAGTTCTGCACACAAACATTCAATGTGTACAACCTTCCCGTAAAAGAATTAAGTGTTTTAACTTCTATCACTGGGGAGGAATTTGTATTTGCAAGGTCAGAGATTGACAGATGACTCACGACTGGGGAATAATTCCAACATATAATCACAGGAACCTTTAGTTTCTGATTTATAGGGAGCTACAGGCTTTGTGTGTTGAACACTTCAACCCCTTCATTTGACAGATGAGGAAACTGAGGATGGAGGGAAGCTAATTAGAGGTAGAGTTATCTGGCACTAGGGCTCCTAGTTCAGCATTTTTTCCAATCATACCTTGCAGCTTTCAGTACTTACAAATATTCTCATTGATAACCCTCCCCTCAGAGATAAGGATTGGAAGAATGGGGTATTGTTCAACCCCATTTTGGGAGGGGCAAGATAAGGGGTAGATGCTATTTGTCAATAGGCTGAGGGCCGCCCTTCTTTCCATGATTCCACACACATCACCAGTAGTTAATCTGGCTGTGTTATTTTCCAGCTCCACCCTCTCCTTCCTCATTCCTTCAGAAGATGAACATGGTCTGGAGTTCCCAAAATAAACTTGGCTTTGAAGGTTATTCAGGACCCACGATGAATGAAACAAAGGTCAGCACAAGAAAGGACACTTGGGCCCTCAAAGAGTATTGCTCTGTGCTAGATGCTAATTGCAGTCCTCACCTAGCAGGTGGGGAAACTTACTTCTAAAAACTATTACCCGATAAGAGGCACCTTCAGGAAGAGGGACCTTTTGAACAGTAAAGGATGAGTAGAATTTGATAACATTTACCTCACTGGCATTTGCTTTCTATATTACCCTGTTCTCTGTTCTAACTTTTAGGGCTTTGTTGTCTGGATGATGCATGAAAATTGGATTTCTTTCCAAGTAGACTGTATGCATCACAAGTTCAAGAAGCATGTATTTTAACCCTCCAAACAACTGAATATGGGTATTTATCCACAGTAAAACCTCAAAAAGTACTCCCTGATTGGGTGACTGAATGAATGAATGAATGAACTTCATGCCAAATTGTGAATGAAGGAACATGCCAATCTTCCCATTACATAATATTTATAATTCATTTAGGCCTTAATCTGTGAAACCTTACCCTAGCCTTTTTCTTTAGTGGTTCTTTCAGATATCTCAGGCCTGAAATGGCCTGAAAGGCCATCCAAGCTTTCTCTGATGCTTGGCCTCTACCACCAACATCCCTGCTTCTGTTTGAGCATCTCCAGCGATAGGGAACTTACCACTTTCCTGGCAGTTCCATCTATCTTGGAATAGGCAGCTCTTATTGTTAGAGCCAAAATCTGCCTCTCTATACCATATTCTCACTGGTCCCAGTTATGTCCTCCAGAATGTCAAAAGCAAGCCTGATGATTCTTCCTCATAGATGTGTAAGAGCAGCTTGGGTCTTCCTTAATGCTTGTTTTCTCCAGACTAAAAATAATTGTTGCAAAACTCTCTTGAAATTTTTCATTTTCCCTTACCCAAAACTTAACTTTTCTAGTTAGCAGAGGTGGACTGATGTTATTCTAAGCTGTCTGACCCTATATCTCCCGGTCTCCTTCCCAACACACACCAAATGGGACATATTGGGTTCCTGGCAAGGACCTCGGGAATCAAAGCCAGAGACTCTTTATTCCTTACTCAAAGACTGTGCCTGAACAAGAAGTGTGTGCCTGAGTTACCTGTCTCTTCCCTCAGGTCTCTCACAATGGTGGATGGAATTCCCTGATCACCTATTTTAGCTCTTGGCTTTTGCACTGGGAAATAAAGGCCAGCAGTAGGAAGTACATGTTCAGGAAAAGTAGTGAGGTTGCTGTAGAAAAAGCCTGGGTTTTGGAGTGAAGGTGAGGTTTAAATTCCAGCTCCTCTGTAAAGTTGTTTTGAGCCTTATACAAGATGTTTAACCTTTCTGGGTTTTTGTTTCTTCACCTGTAATGAAGGGATCTGATATCTACTTTAAAATGTTATTTTAAGGGCTAAAATGGATAATGCACTTAAAGTGCCTGGCTTATGGTAAATTTTCTATTAATGGTAGCTACTACTAATTGGAAGAAATAATTTTTCACCAGAAAAAGTATAGCTTAGTCATACTCTAAGTTATAGCCACCACAATATCTATTTTCATTGGTTAGTTCCATTTAAGTGATCTCTGGCCTCTGAATCACAGTAAATAATTTAATTAATTAATTAATTTTTAACCTTCACCCAAGGATATTTTTTCATTGATTTTTAGAGAGAGTGGGAGGGAGAGGCACAAAGAGACAGAGAAACATCGATGTGAAAGAGACACATCAATTGGTTGCCTTCACGCTCCGACCAGGGCAGGGGCCGGGGAGGAGCCAGCAACAGAGGTATGTACCCTTGACTGGAATCAAACCCGGGACCCTTCAGTCCAGAGGCCGACTCTCTATCCACTGAGCCAAACCAGCTAGGGCCACAGTAAATCATTTTAAAAGAATGATTCATATCTACAGTCCTCTTGTTCTTACCTTCTATTCATTCTGCAGCCCAAGGACATATTGGACTTCTGACCCCAAATATTCTCCGAAATGCCTCTCTCTGGTCAAGTCCAAGGGACCCTTGTGGGCCTCCACCCTTTACAGTGTTTGTCACTATTGGTCACAGGACCCTTTCAGGAAAGCACTCGCCTCATAGGAGATACTACATTCTTCTGGTTTTCCTCTCTGCGTGCCCCAAAGCCTCCTTCCATACCTCTTCCTAAGGTTGACTTCTAAATAGCAGCATTCTTTACGATTCTTTTCTGGGCCCTCTTCTCCTCTATACTCCTGGGCAAGCTAATCTGACTTCAACTGCCAGCCTTAGACTAGTTATTCACCACATATGTCTCCAGCTCACATTTCTCTCCAGAAACACAGACCTGTACAACCACTTCACCCCCTGACTGTATTGTCTTCTGGAATGCCCCTTGGGTACTTCACACTCCACTTGTTCAAAGTGGAACCGAGTGGAACCGATCGTCTTCCCCTCCTAATCATTCTTAACTCCTGTGCTCTGTCGTCTGATGATTGACACCACCATCCAGTTCCTCCAGTTGCCAAATCCAAAAATCTGGGAGTCAACCTTGATTCTCCTAGCTCCCTTAGGCTCTAATCTAATGAACCACAAGTCCTATCAAACCTGGCTCTTTAATACCTCTAAAGTTCATAACTAGTATATTCTTTCCACCCCCTCTGCCATGGTTTTCACTCAGGCCATCCACCAACTGGTCTTTATTCTCCTGTCTTTTCACTGCTAGTGAATTTTCCACCCTGTGGTCGAAGTGATCTTTTCAAATAGAATTTTCATAAAGCTGGTCTACTATATAAAATGCTTTGATTTGTTTTTCTGTTGCCCTCAGGAAAAAGTTCAAATGCTTTGACCCTGTTTAAAAGGCCTTTTATTGATCTGGTTCCTATTTTCCTCACTAACCTCATCTCTTTCCACGCCTCTTCCCCCATCTGGTGCCTCTTCTTCCCTCCTCCTCTATCCTTCCCTTTTCCCTCCAAATCTCCCACCTCCATCCCCAGCACATTGCAACTGGCTATTTCCTGAACTCACCAAATTCAGGTCTGGGTCTTTGCACATGCTTTTCTTACTAGTTAAGATTCTTTTTTCCTGCCTCTTCGTTGGGCAAACTCTTAATGTTATTCAGAAATCACCTTAGAGTTCACCTTCTTCAACAAGTATCTACTAGTTGAGTTAAAAGTAATATGCCAATGTTGGTCTCTTTGTTGTAAACAAGTGTACCACAGTGATATGCTAACACCACGGGGAACTGGGGCAAGGGATATATGGGAACTCTCTGCACTATTTTTGCAGCTTTGCATAAACTATTCCAAAATAAAAAGATTATTTTTAAAAAATGTCTTCACTGACCCTCCTGCGCCTGGTTAGCTACTGCTTCTGTGTGTCTACAAGACCTGTGCCTACTCCTGTCAGAGTGTCAAAGCACTTAGCACAATTTTTTGCCATTGTCCATGTGTCTGTCTTTTCCACTGAAAAGTGATAGGAATCACTTATTGCTCACGTTTGCATCCCTGATGCTAGCACAGTGCTTAGCCAATGGAAACTGTTGAACAAGTATCTCCTAAGTAAGTGTTTGTTGTTAGGTAAATGGATTTTGGGCTATAGTACCAAAGCTTTTGTGGTAGGGTCATATGAAATTATAGGCCTGGAAGGAAAGAACTTGAAAGACTCGTACATTCTAAATGACTTGTAGGCTCTGCTTGCTTCTCGGCATGATGGACGTGGCAGAGATGCAATAATGGATACACCTGAACATCACATGTGTCCCTACACGCTGTGTGTGTTTCCAAGAGAGTCCCGTGACAACTCTTCCTCTGTAGGTAGGAAGTCCCGGGCCAGCTGAGCTGGGTTGGTTCACTCCGGCTGAGCCTTGCAGGCTGCTGGCACAGCCCACGAGGGTGTGGACTGTGTGTTGAGAGCACAAAAGCCAACTAGGGCGGAGAGCACAAGAACCGGTTGGAAGAAGAATGACAGCAAGGGGAGATGAATCTCCAGCTCAGCAATTCTAATCCGAGCTCTTTCATTAAGGAGCTATGTGACCTTGGACAAGTGTCTTCCTCTTCGCAGGCTCCAGTGTCCATGTTTGTAAAATGAGGGCTTTGATTGGCTGGTCTCTAATGTCCCTTCCCTGATTGATGCTCTGGGATCCTGTCATCAGCGTGAAGACTGTGAACACCAGCGGAAGGGAGCAGGTAAGTGTGTATTAGGAACATGGGCCAACTAAACTACTGGAGATTTGTTTAAGTCACCCCGGGGGACAGAGACCTTGGGGCTCACCATTATGCCTTGAGGATCTAACTCAGGTCTGTCAGAAGAAGCAAGTTCCAAGGACTGGAGTGGGGGTAGGTGGGTGGCAGAGTAGTGGTAATTTTTACTTGATAATAAAATGACCCACTTGGGGGAAGTTTGGATGTTTGTTGGCCAATAGTTGTTATTATTTTCTTTGTATTGAAATTATCCAAAATCTAAGCACTGGAAGTGATGCAGAGAGTACTACCCGGAACTTGGCTGGGGCAGGCATGACAGCAGTGCCGTGTTTTTTAATGGAACTGTTAAATGGGCGAATGGAAGTTATTTGGAGTTTGAGGCCATGGACTACCAAGACATGGAAATTCATAACTGCCTTAGCCAATTGGGTCAAAATCCAGCTTATTTTGAAGTTTACATGTCTTAAGTGGGCAGTAGTGGCTTTAATAATTATAGTAATGGCAACTCGGGAGGCATGAGGTAAAGTATGCATTTGCCTAATTGAATAAATACATCATAACCCACTGTTTCTAGTTAGAGAACTGAGGGTGAGTAGAGAAGAAATAACATTATGATTTTTTAAATCCTGGGAATATTGTTTTTGCTCACTGCTCAATGGTGTCAGAATTTCTGAAAGGTATGTGGAAACTCCCGCCTTTGACCTTGAAAGAACAGGAAGATGTGGGCACGAGGTTGCTTAGAAACCAGGCTTCTGGCTCAGGGCGACTCCTTTCGTATCTGGTCCTTCCTCTGTGTTGACCAAGAGTTTCCTCACCTTCTTAGACGAATACTTATGTAATAATTCACTTGGGTTCATAGAAGGGAGAGGATTGCTTCACCTATGGCAGGTTTTGTATTTGAATCCTAGTGGACAAAACCGCCAGACAGTAGTGTGGAGAAGTGTCATTTTTGGCCATTAAGACTGAGGTGAGCCAGACGCAAAGAAAAACCCCTCCCGAGAAACTAGGACACCAGCCAGAGGCCGAGAGAATGAAGAGAAATGGGCCAGACTCTAGGCCCCCCACAGACAGGAGCCCAAAAGCAAAAACAGCCATCGTTAAATTGATTGAGCATTTACTCTGTGCCCTGCAGAGTAAATCACGGTTCTAAATCACGGTTCTCATCATCAGAATTATATTAATCATTCTCAGCCCTCTGAGGCATGCTCTTATTTCCATTTTCTAGATGGAAAACTCAGGTAGGGAGAGGTTAAATATTCACCCAAGTTGTAGAGCCAGGATACAACCCAGGCAGTGGGGCTGCGGAGTCGTTGCTGTTAACCACCCATGCCCTGATGCACATATAACCTTTCACACGCCTCTTATTCTGTACCTCCAGCATCCAGCCTGGGACTGAGAAGGTAATGGGCTTTGTTGATTGTCCCAGAACTGAACAGACACAAGCAGACTCAGCCTGTGTTGAAGCTGGAGTGTGTGGGAGGCTCTGTTTGACTCAGCACAGTATTTGAGAAGTGGAATGCTAGGACGTCCCTGGGACTCGGCAGCAGCAGCCCAGTCCAGCCAGCTGACGTGGGATCATGGGGAGGATTTCCCCTCACTGCACAGAACGGGAGAGGAAAACCTTGGATACTCAGGAGCCCGGAGCTGAGGGATGTGAGGAAGCGGCCTGCTCACTCCATAGCAGGTACTGAGAACTCACCCCTGTGCTGGGTGCTGGCCACTGCCCGTATGGGGTTGGATTGTGCACATTCCTTGGCCCCGCCGAGCCCCCTGCTAGTATTGGGAAGGGCTGCCTATCTGACAGGATCCCAGAAATTGCCTTAGGTCCCCTGTCCTGCTTTGTAAAGGCAGACAAGATGAATTCTAACCCCCTTTGACTCTTTCCTGGAGTTTTACATGTTCGGCTCACTGTCCACTAAGTGGGTTCAGGAGATGAGTTGTATGATCTTCAGACCCCTGGGTGAACTTTCTGGATCAATGGGGTAGGGGCTAAGATGACAGCAAGGCTGGATAGACAGAACTTGCAAAAGGACTCTGCAATTAAAATGGCTAGAGAGAGGAGAAAGGAGAAGGAATGAAAGATACTCGTTCTTTTTTTGTTGTTGTTATATATATATATATGTATATATATGTGTGTGTATATATATATACATATATATATTTATTTATTTTATTTTATTTTTTATCAATTTCAGAGAGGAAGGGAGAAGGAGGGAGGCAGGGAGGGAGGGAGAAAAATAACATCAATGATGTAGGAGGGGCCTAGCTCAGCCCCTCACATGTCCTGCTGGACTAGGGGACCCTGAGGTGTTAGTCCTGGAAGTGTGCTCTCCTGAGTCCTGGGGAAGGGAGGGAGAAGGCTTGTTTTCTCCTGTGGAGTCAGCCTTGGAGATCTGCTTGAAGCACAGTCACAGTGAATGTAGCCATTATTAGAAACTTGCAAAGGAATCAAGGAGAAGGAAAGAAACTGGTGTTTCGTGAAGTTTAATTGAGCATTGCCCTGCTCATTAGCATCAATCAGCTCAGTTATGTGGCCTCATTCACAGATGGAAGAAAACAAGGATGTGAGAAAAGAGCCTTTTTTTGTGTGTCCTTTTCTCTCTCCCCCCGCATTGGTGCATCAACCCGTTCTGTGTTGTGCTTCCGTTGCTAAATCCACACAAGACCTGTGATCGTGTGTGACCTTAATCATCTATCTGCTGCAGATGCATTTTGGACTGTTTGAACTGACTCTTCCCCCCTTCCCTTTATGCACAAATGGAGATAAGGAGGATTATTAACAGGCAATTATTGAGCATTAGGCCTGTTATAGATGTTGAAGAGAATTACAGGGTCAAGGATTTATAGTCAAAATTCAAAGACATGTAAAAAGAAAAAGAGAGAAACCTCAAACATTGTTTAGGTTTTGATGTTGGAAACTCACTGCTTCAAAGATCTAAAAGGGTGTAATAAAGCCACGTCAGCTCTTGTTTCCACTTTCCCAACATAACACGGCTAAAGATGACTGGATAAATTAATAACAGAGGGCAAGGGTGTGCTTTTTCAAGGAAGGTTCCTCTAAGAAGCTTGCTATTTCAGGAAGACATGGGTCATGGCTTTTGTGGATCGATTTTCAAAGGAGCCAGATACACTTGTGGCCAGCAATCACATCTGGAGCCATGGAAATCGAGGCAGGGTAGTCCATTAGTTCTCATGCTTCCTTCCATGGAAGCCCCCTGTGTCACACAGGCCACATGAATGGTCTGGGACTGTCCTCCCTGCAGGGTCCTTGCTGGTATTCAATATCTTCGGATAAACTGCCTCCTTCTCCATGTCAAACCCTCTCTGAAACTTGAAATAAATTCTGGGTTGATGAAACAGCATACTGATGATTGAAGAAATGTAACATAGCCTGCCTGCGAAGACTGTTGAGCGGGTGCAAAAGCCTTCACAATTTTAAACTCTGGGGGACTAGGGACTAATTCCGAAGGCACTGCCATTGTTCAAGACTTTGTTTTCTTTTACAAATCATGCCCAGGAACTGACACCAGAAACAACGTATCAATCTTAAAAGCAGCCACACTCATAACTTTATAGTAATGATAGAAATACTGACTGAGAACGTTTAAGTTTTTAAAAATATATATATATTTTATTGATTTTTACAGAGAGGAAAGGAGAGGGATAGAGAGTTAGAAACATCGATGAGAGAGAAACATTGATCAGCTGCCTCCGGCACACCCCCTACTGGGGATGTGCCCGCAACCAAGGTACATGCCCTTGACCAGAATTGAACCTGGAACCCTTCAGTCTGCAGGCTGACGCTCTATCCACTGAGCCAAACCGGTTAGAGCTAAGTTTTAATAAAAATAATAGCTGAAATGTATGGAGGGCATATTGCATCCTAAGACCTGCACTGAGAGCTTTCCATGCATTGTCTTGTTTAATCCACCCCCCCCCCCAATAATAAGTATTACTATGCAGACATTATTACACTATGTTTTCAATTTTATAGATAAACAGTATTAAAGCCCAAACTCTCTCCAGACTTCCTGACCAGACATTCAACGGTCTACTCAGCATCTCCAATTGGATGTTTATAGGCATCTTAAGTTTAAAATGTCCCAAACTTGGCTCCTAATATTTCCCTTATCATTCCCCTGCATCCACCAAAATTGCAACCTTTTAGTCTTCCTCATCCCAGGTAATGACAACCCCAGCCTTCAAGTTGCTCAGGCCAGAACCCTTGGAGTCAGCTTGACCCACCTCTTCCACTCACACACCACATTCAATCTGGTCTGCAAATTCTATCAGAATCTGACCACATCTCACTCCTCCACTGCTCTCCTTTCTCACCTGGAGGTTTCAAACTGCCATCCGCTCTCACCTGGATGTTTGCAGTAACTTCCTTCGGCCCTTTCCCCCTTCAAGGCTATTCTCATCACGGTAGCCAGAGTGGCCCTGTTAAAATGCAAGTTCAAAACTTTCTGTGGTTTCCCATCTGATTCAGAATAGAAATCAAAGCCCTCACAGTGGCTCCAAAGACTCACCAGGGGCCAGTTTTTTCCTTTTTTCTTTCTGATCTCTACCTCCAGTTCATAGACTCTGAATTGATGCAATCTCTCTGCGTCTGTGAATCTGTCCCTTCTTCTTGGGAAAGCCCATGTGGCTGCCACCAGATTCCCAAAGGACTCAAAATCTCCCCAAAGCTTAAGAATTAAAGCTTTCAGAAGGCCTCATACTTACAAATCCAATTTTAAGAAGGGGCTTGTTCAAATGATAAAATAATTTGGAGAGGATTCTTTATTTGATGAAACGAATCACTTAAAATGTCTTCTGCATTTACAATACAGTGAAATGGATGAAATTAAACATACACACTGATTTTAGTGGGCTTTTGTGGCCCAAGTGTATCAGTTTTCAGGGGATTTGGAGTACATCCTACCACAATAAAATCTTTGTGTAACAAAAAGATGTTTGCACCTGCAGCTAATAGTTCTCTTATTTCAAATAATATCAAACCTTTGTGCACAGCTTTGGGCCTGCTGTGTGTAAGGTGCTGTATTTGGAAACATTTTAACATTTCTCAGTACGCGCAGCCTGCCGTAGAGCTTGGCACACAGCAAGCCCTCGATGCCTGTCTTCTGTATGCTTTTGTCCCTTTACTCGCCATCACGTATGCAAAGTATGCCGCGGTTCTTGTTTTCTGCCTCATCATCTTGACCATTAATAAGGCCTAGAAACCCTGACCTATATCCCAGGGTGATATGTGGATTAACCAGTCAACCATAATTAATTGCAGAGTAAACATTAATTGTTGTTATCACCATCAGTTCCGGTCTGGGTCCCTGACCTGGAGAGAGAAGCTGCTGGCACAGTGGCTCTCTGTGGGAGTTCAGAACACGCCACACACCTATGAGGATGTGTCCTCCTTTGAACTATGTTGGGAGTGCTTCAAAGGATTTTCAATGGCCTGCGTTTACACTGGAGAAGCGTCCTGATTGTAAGTGAGGGCAGGGAACCTGGTCACTGTCCACAACACCAGAAGGACTGCCATGGGACAGAGGGTGCAGATTTGTTTTCATGGGCCTCAAGGGAGGCAAATGTTAGACCCAAAGTGGGAAGGAGTTCAACAGCTAGAGCAGTTTGACTATGGAACTAACTGCCTGAAAAAGCAGGGAGTTCTTTCTAGTCATGAAAAAATCCAAGCAAAGCTAGATGACTTTTTATTTTCAAACTAGAGGCCCGGTGCACGAAATTTGTGAACAGGGGGTGGGCGGTGGGGGGGGGGGTCCCTCAGCCCGGCCTGTGCCCTCTCACAGTCCAGGACCCCTCGGTGGACATCCCTCTTGCAGTCTGGGATTCCTCTCATAGTCGGGGACTCCTTGCTCCTTACCGCCTGCCTGCTCGCTGCTCCTTAGCGCTGCTGCCACTGTGCTTGCCAGCTGTGAGCCTGGGAGCACACTGACCACCAGGGGGCAGCTCCTGTGTTGAGTGTCTGCCCCCTGGTGGTCAGTGCACATCACAGCGACCGGTCATTCCTCCAGAGGTTCTGCCATTTGGTCGATTTGCATATTAGGGTTTTATTATATAGGATGATGTATTGATTTGATTACCTCCCTGTGCAGGGCTGGAGGAGCCCGAATGTGACTTAGGCAGGTACTATGTTCTTAGAGCATTTCTGCCGTAGGGGGAAGGTAAAATCCACCCACCCATCCACCCACCCATCCCTCCAATGAATATAAATTGAGCGCCTACTGTGTGACAAGCATTATAGCACTGGGGATACAGCAGTGAGCAAAACAAAGATTTTTGTTTCTCACAGGTGGTAAATGAGGTTGGCAATAAGAATCCCTAAAGCGTGAAGTTAATATCACCCTTTGAGAATGAAATTAGGAAACTAACATGAAACAAAATCATTTGGCTAATGGGGATGTAATTACACTAAGAAAGCTTAAGTATAACAAATCATATTATTCTTTGGCAACTCTGGCAACTGTTTGTGTAAAAGGGGTGGTCTGCCTGGAGCTAGGAGACAGGGGGTCAGGTGAAAAATGTTTGTGACTCTGTTCCTAGCATTACCTGAAGACAGGCTAGTCAATCAGGCTCATTGCTCAGTGACACTGGCCATTGAGGTCATTCAACTCATTCTCTTTCAATAATTTATTCATTATTTCTGTCTTCCCCACTGGACTGGAAGCTGCATGAGGGTAGAAGTGCTGTCAGTCTCATTCACCACCATATCGCATTGCCTGGCACACAGAGGCACTCAGTAAATATTTGTCAAATGACTGAATAAATAAGTGAAAGGCGGAATGGATGTGATGTTCCAGGAAACTTTTCCTATTCGGGAAGAGTGCTCTGAGTAGAGAGATGACTTTTATTTCTGGAATTCTTGGAGACCTCACTCTTGTGATGGAATCCTAACATAAGATGTGAGTGAATAGGAATGAGCTATGGAACTTTGGAGATGGAATAGCAATAATAGAAGTGGTTATAGATGAGAGGGCACCCGACCTGGGTCTTGAATCAAAGGTGGGATTTGGATTTGGCACGTACTGCTGAGAGGTGGAGGGGGGGAAATGGACAGCATGGGCAAATATATCAAGTTTGGAATTCAGAGTGTGTGTAGGGTAGTAATGAGACATAGCACGGGGAAGGCAGCGCAGTATTCCAATGAGACAGTCGGGGTAAAGACTTTGGGCTGATTTATCTGTTGGCAGGCATTGCCATAGAGGGGATCCCTACATTGAAAGGGGGAGGAGTCCGTTACTTCTGTAGTGTTCCAAAAGAAACGGCGTGGACAGTAACAAAGGCTGGATGACTCCAGGAGAAGGCCAGTTGGCTGTCTCTTTAAAGGCCTTCGCAATGGGGTATATTACCACAGCAATCTTACAACGTCCAGGTCTGGCCCTTTACCTGCCAGGCTCAGAAATCTGACTTGTCAGCACTCACGGGTGGATCTAAGCGCACAAGGCTACTATATATAACCAGGTTGCTAAATTTAGTAATTTACAAGGAAAACTAAAATTGCTAAAGATATCGAATGCTCAAGTCCTATCTATGACTACAGCATTTTAGCCCCTGTCAACATTCTGTTCAGTATAATCACTCCACATGAGTATTGTATTAGCTATGCTGTGGGAGAGGAAAATAACAAACCCAATCCCAGGACCAGCCCAAAGTGACTAATATGAGCCAGAATGCCAGAGGAATAGAATTCGGGTTGGAGTGGGGATGAATGTATTTCAAACAGGAAACACTGGGAAAGGTTTCATTTTTTTCATGTAAACCTTCTCTGATTTCTCCTCCCTGATGGCATATGTTCCTCCTATACCTGCCCCCTTGGGGGCATTCACATCCCAGTATTGTAATTATATACTTACTAGGGGCCCAGTGCAGGAATTCGTGCACCTTGAAAGAAACTGTGGGCCGTGAGGCTGCGGTGGGCACAGGGGCGGGTCTTGGCCCAACCTCCATGCCCCTGCCCGGCCCCTCCCACTGCAGGCCCCCAGTTCCCTGTCAGCCGGCAGCCCGGCTCCTGCCACTGCTGTTCCCATGCACTGATGGCACTGGCCCTGCTCGCATCTGCTGACGGCTTGGAGTGATTGGGGCCGGCGCCAGCAGCAGGTGCGAGCAGGGCTGGTGCCGGCAGCAGGTGCAAGTGCTGGGTGGGACCGTGGCATGTGGGAGCAAAGAATTTTCAGTAACCACCAGAGGCTCACCTCGATGACAGCGACCAGTGCCCCCCGCTCACCTGCTCCACCATGCCACCACAGCCAATGCCCACCATGTTCCACACTCTGCCACCTGCTGCTCATGCCCACCATGTTCTGCACACTCCCCCTGGTGGTCAGCACACGTCATAGTGGCCAGTTGTCCAGTTGTTCGGTTGTTCCCTTGTTTAGTCTATTTGCATTTTAGGGTTTTCTACATATAGATATGTCTGATTTCTTTACTAGACTAGATCATTGAGGGCAAGGACCGAGCCTTAATACCTATTATAATCTTGTACCCAGTTTAATGCTTGGTACATAGAAGGTGCTCAACAAATATTTATGGGAGGAGGAAAAGCAGGGTGGAAGGAAAGGAAGGAGGGTTTATTCATGTAGAGATGGGGGAGGGTGAAGGCTACAGAGAAATTGAATCCCAAGAGGTACAGTCATATGTGGGGACCCTGCCATATTGTCTTGGTGGAAGAGGCTCACTCACCACATACTGCTTTTTGTAGGCTAACACTGAGTAAGTGGGAAAAACAACCACCCTGTATTCCTAGATCCTTTCTTCCTCCTCTTTCCCCCACACAACTTAAGACGAGTGCCTTCATCACTGAGACTCATTTTCCTCATCTGTAAAATGGGAATAAATACCATCTTCTTCATAGGAGAGAATTAAAGAACAAGTACCATAAATAATGTAGTCCAGGGTCTAATAGAGAAAGTCCTAAGTAAATGTTAGCTATAGATCACTATGATTGTTTAAGAAAAACATGTAGGGTCTGGATTCAAGGACTTAGCAAAGTAGACAGCTGTTCTTTGATATTTCAGAAATCCTGTTAGATGCTCCAGTTGTCGGGTAGAGCGGTGGTAGAGCACTTGGTATCCCTTTACAACTCCTGTTTTTATTTTATCCCATCCATATGCCTATGTTTATATGCTACAAAAGGCATTCCATAGCTATGCTGCTTCCTTAGCAATAGTTAAACTCCTTACTGGCCTCTGTTTATCGTCAGCTTGTTTCCTACTACCCCAGGCCCTCCCTGTGTACTAGGAACACAAACACACACCTTGTTTAATACAGCATTTTAAAGAGTGTGTGTTTGCAATAGCTTTGCAAGGACTTTGCAACTTGAACTTTGAAGAACCCAAGTCTAGATAGACCACATGCTATGCTTTGGGTTAAAAAAACAACAAAAACAAAACTATGCTTGTAAGATAATTTGACATCCAATGTCTTCATTATTTTTTAAATATATTTTTATTGATTTCAGAGAAGAAGAGAGAAGGAGAGAGAGAGATATAAACATCAATGATGAGAGACAATCACTAATTGGCTGCCTCTTGCATGCCCCACACTGGGGATCGAGCCTGCAACCCGGGCATGTGCCCTGACTGGGAATCAAACCGTGACCTCCTGGTTCATAGGTCAACGCTCAACCACTGAGCCATGCCAGCTGGGCTATCTTCCTTATTTATTGTCGGTTTTTTATTTTAATTTTTCTCATTTTGCTTGCTATCCATTCTGGTACAGAAAGTGAAAACATTTTTTCACATGTATCTACCATAATAGCTGGGACTTTGTGGAGAGGGAAGAAGAGAGAAAGAGAGAGAACGATTCATTCTTCATCATAACATTTGATAGTAGGAAGGTGAAGAACAGAATAAATGAGCAAGAGGAAGGAAGTAGGGAACAGGAGAGATTCATACTAAGGGAGACCTTCAATAATTGTTCACCAAATACGTGAATGAATGTAACAGTGTTAGACTGACAGTTCCCATAGAGAATCAAGACATAATGACTATCAGATACCCACAGCTGTGGAACAGGCCAGCTAGAAGAACCTACAAAATGAGTTGAGCAGAAAAGTGGTCACATGACTCGCACTCTAAAGTCACTGTAGGAGACTTTTGGAGAGCATTTCTTTGGAGGGAGCAGTGAGTGTGCTAAGAGGGCTAAGGGATATGGGTGCCCACCTCATCTCACTGAAACAGGACCACTCAGAGCTTGAGCTGCGTCTCCTGCAGTTGGGAACCCTGGGAACTGGGCTTGACTCCTGTCCCGGAAATTTGCGGGAACACGAGCAGGGCTGGCTAATGCTTTGGCAGCAGAGCAAAGAAGGTTGCTGCTGCTTCCGGATTGGCCAGCACTCCCAGAATTTGTTCAGGTGAAGAATGCTCCAGGGAGCAGATGGGGGCCTCGGCAGGGGAGAGCCAGTGTGGGAAGCACCTTAGATCGGTTTAATAGGCAGCGCATGGCTCCCGAGTGGAGGGGAAGCTGGATGAGGGCCGCAGTGATTGATTTCTGGGGCTTGGGGTGGGAGCTTGTGCCGAACTAGAATGGTTTGGTTTTTTTGCTCAGGTTCAGGGATCCTCAAACGAGAGACCACCAGGGTTGGGGGAGGGAGCAGGTCTCTGAGGAGCTCACAATAATACCACGTAAGAGAAAGTCAGTGTTAGAGCACTGCTAGGCTGAGAGAGTGTGACACCATCTTACCAGGGTCCCAATCCAACAAGCACTTTTTGCCCACCTTCCCTCCCCGACCCTCCCTTTCTCTAGGAGGAGGTCAGAAAAATGAATGGGGATAGATAGATGAAAGAGTATTGTGGTTATTAGGAAGCACTCTGACTCAACTTCCGCCTTTTCAAAATTTAATTCTTGTAACATTTTGTTACCTTCAGAAGGTAAATAGTCGTAGGTGGCAGGTTATTCTGTAGCTCTTAGTTATATTAAAACCCTATGTTGAATTAACACCACTCTGCATGTTTCCTGCTACCTCAAAAGCTGTAGCAAGCGAAGAGTGTTAGCAGTGTCTATTTGTTAGGCCCTTAACCTCCTTTTACTCTCTTACTACTTGTGTGATCTGCTTAAAACCTTAGCCAGCTGTTCTGCTGAGAAGGTGCTGAGAGTGCATTCATATTCAGGTGTAAATGAGTTACAGAGTTGGCTGTAGGCTTATTTCCATGGACATTTTTGCTTTAACAGTAAAAGTGCCTGCGTTCCAAGAAGCGATGCTTTCATGATGGATTTGGGGCATCGGCAGCAAGCCAACGTCAATGGAGATTTCCTTGGGAAGGGGCTTCCCAGTTCCCTGGAAACCGTGCTTGGTCTGTCCCCGAGCACTGGGCACTGGGGTGGCTCCAGCTTGACTTGCCTGAGATGGTGAATGTGAAATCATGCTGTCCGTTATCACGGTGCCATGCAGATGGGAGCCATTATTGTTATCATTATTCTTTAATCGCTGCAACTACCCAAAACAGATTTGTAAGCTCTTCTGAAAAGTCACTCACACAGATGCCTCTGCTGTCCTTATGAAGTTATCTCCTTATAACTGGGCTTCCTTGATCATCCCAAAGGGCCGGAAGCAACTCTCACACATCGGACAAACAGCGTTCTAAAATCAAAGGTTTAGTGCCTCCAGGGCATTTTTTTTTCCCCTGCTTGGCTGCTTCACCAGTCCAGGAGCAAGCATTTCTACTTCAGATCCTATCAGCCCCATCTTGCACCTGAGGCAAAACCCCCTGCCTGTCTGAGCTTTTTGTGTGTCAGAAATGGTAAGAAACAGCTGTCCTCAGATTAATGCCATCATGCCTGTTATGATTCAGCCATTCAGCTTGTGGCAGCAATTGTGTGTTAGATGAATGTCTCTCTAAATTCAATCACCCCAAAATAAATACATTGCAGTAGCCTCATTAAACAAAATTGGATGGGGCTGACTGATAGGAAATGAGAAAGAAGTAGAACATTTCAAAGCTGCATGCATCCAATTGCCCTTCAGAAACCCCTTCTAGGAACTTACACATTTAGTTGTGTGTGTGTTTTTTTAAAGATGCTTATGTATGTGGTTCTACTTTCCCTCAAAAGATATATATTTTTAAATGATATGATAAAATAATATCTATAATAATAAAAGAGTAATATGCTAATTAGACTGGACAACCAAACGACCTTCCAGACGTCCTTCCGGACATCCTTCAGGACAACCTTCCAGACGAAGCCGGGGCTGCAAGAGCAGAGCCC
This sequence comes from Cnephaeus nilssonii, assembly GCF_951640355.1. Taxonomy (NCBI): domain Eukaryota; kingdom Metazoa; phylum Chordata; class Mammalia; order Chiroptera; family Vespertilionidae; genus Cnephaeus; species Cnephaeus nilssonii. The sequence continues at coordinate 27,748,228 of NC_137085.1, read as the reverse complement.
CTTGCATGAATTTCATGCACCAGGCCTCTAGTATATTCATATTAAGAGACAGTCATACAAATACACAAATATGCAGATATGTTTATAGCAGCATCTCATATATAACATTTAGCATACATTATCCAGCTGGTTCAGCTGATGATTCAAATTATTATTTTTAATATATATGTATATATATTTATTTCAGAGAGGGAGAAAGAGATAATAGAAACATCAATGATGAGAGAGAATCATGGATTGGCTAACTCTTGCATGCCCCATACTGGGGATGGAGTCTGCAACCCTAGTATGTGCCCTGACCAGGAATCAAACCGTTACCTCCTGGTTCATAGGTCAATGTTCAACCACTGAGCCATACCAGCCGGGCTCACGTTATTTTAAAGTCAAATCACGCTATAGACACAGTATTAGGTCCTGAGGGGATATTAATTGAATCGATTCATGCATTCATTCATCTGACACATACTTGCTGAGACCTACTCTGTGCTATGTCCTGTGCTCATTGTTGCGGGTACCACAAGGAACCAGACAGCATCTGGTTGGGAAAGATGCTTAGAATGGGGTGTTGGAGAAGATGGACACAGATGACTATACTGACAGGTTCGGCATGCCAAGTGTCATAAAAAAAAGAGATGCAAAAAGACTTCTGAGAGTTTAGGAGAGCAAGTGGTTGTTTATCTCTGTAAGGAAACAGAAATCTTTAGGCCAGAGGCAACATTCGGGCTGGACCTTAAAGTCTGTGAGCATTTTCCAAGTTAAGACCTTCCTGGGCTAAGCGGATGGTGTAAACCAAATGAAGATCAGACGTCCTGGTGAGGGGCTGAGGAATAGAGAGTGCAGACCCCCATAGAGAAGTTGCAGGTAAGGCTGAGCACACAGGTGAGAGACCTGCATGCTGGGCTAAGGACTTTGAACTTTGTGCTATAGCCACTTGGGAGCCATCGCAGGAATCATATGATCAGAATTGTGTGCCAGAAAATTTAATCGAGTATCAGGCAGTGATTAGCATTGATCGGAGGTGGGAGGCTTTAGAGATGGGAGTCCACTTAGAGAACTATCACAAAAGTTCAGGCCAGGGATAAATAAGGGCCCAAGGTAGGATTGTAGCAAATAAGCACTGGCGAAACAAACATTAATTATTAAAAGGGAAAAATCAATGAGTTTGTGACTGTGGATGTTTTAGGCTGTGTTCCTCTGGGCATTAGATTTATTTTTACTTGTTAGAGCTATGTGGGAGAGAGGTTAGTATGGTCTGGGCTCCAGGCGGGAAACAGAATCTAACTATTTGCAGAAGTGTGGGTGGGGTTAAAGGAACCAACAAGAGGTGGCGAGGCACCAGAGAGTAGCACGAGTGGGAAGCGGGACTGGCTAGTGTGTCTCAGTGGTTGAGCATCAACCTATGAACTAGGAGGTCAAGGTTCGATTCCCCAGTCAGGGCATATACCCAGGTCAAGGGCTCGATCCCCAGCAGGGGGCAGGCAGGAGGCAACCGATTAATGATTCTCTCTCATCATCGATATTTCTGTTTCTCTCTCTTCCCATCCTCTCTGAAATCAATAAAAAAAAAAATACTAAACAAAAGAAAGATTAGGAAGCTGTTAGTATTAGGAGTTTCCAATGAGAGGTGGAGCCATGGAGGAGCTGTGGTCTAGGAAGGACAGTGAAGGGAGCGGGAAAGAGAGACACTTACCTCTCTGTTGCTGCTCTTTGTGTGTGTGTGTGTGTGTGTGTGTGTGTGTGTGTTAATTAATTAATTTTAAATATATTTCTTATTGATTTCAGAGAGGAGAGGAGAGGGAGAGAGAGATAGAAACATCAATGATGAGAGTGAATCATTGATCTGCTGCCTTCTGTATGCCCCCTCCTGGGGTTCAAGCCTCAACCCCGGGCATGTGCCCTTGACCGGAATCGAACCCGGGACCCTTCAGTCCACAGGCCAACGCTCTATCCACTGAGCCAAACGGGCTAGGGCTGTTGCTGCCCTTTGACCTGCTGGTTCCCTTCATTGGCCACACTCAACTGGAAAGGTGACTAGGAAATGCAATTACAGGGGCAGGCCTCTTAAGGCGCAGAGCAGGGGGAAACATGGGCAGAACTATATATGGGGGAATAAATGGAGAATAACCAAATACAGTGCTAAATTGTGCCATATGTGCCATGGCATTTAGTGCCTTGGAGCTTCTTAAATCCTAGGGGTTTCAAACAGAGGGGCGCCACCATGAAACCTGACTCCAATATGATAGTCATCACACACTTGATAATACAAGCTAGTAGAAGAGCTAAGTAATGAAAGGGGAGGGCCTGGCTTGAGCATATAATTTAACTGTTGAGTCTCAGTTTGTCTGTAGAACAATGGTATTCATTCCTGCTGTGTGTACTCAGGTAGTTCTGAAAATAACGTGAGGTAACCGTTTTAAAACTGTGCTTTAGATTAACATTTGGCATAAATCCCTAGAAACATGTGAAGGGCCTACATGGTGTGGCTCAGTGGTTGAGCGTCGACCTATGAACCAGGAGATCACGGTTTGATCTCCGGTCAGGGCATATGCTCGGGTTGTGGGCTTGATCCCCAGTGTGGGGCATGCAGGAGGTAGCCGATCATTGATTCTCTCTCGTCATTGATGTTTCTATCTCTCCCTTCCTCTCTTAAATCAATAAATAGAAAAAAAGAAAGATGTGAAGGAATGTTATTGTCGGATGTTAGTTTGGGTGTTCTCCACCCCCACCAGGGGGCTGCTCAGACAATGTTTGTGGCAGTGAATTAACTTGAGTTCTGAACACCTACACCCTTCCCCCACCCCCACCCCGATTCATGCACAACCTCTTTCAATCTGCTTTGTTACTGTGGGACTTTTTACCTTCTCCAACATATTCCACCCCTCTCATGACCTCTCAGGAAAAAAATAAGACCATCCCAAAATAATTGGGAACCATTAAACTTCACTCTATCAAGGGAAAGTTCCTTCATATGTTCTTAGAGTGAGACATTGTTAGCAGCTTTGACCAAGTATCCCAGGTCTATACGTGGGACTCCTTCCTGAATCTACTAGCTTCCATTCACAGCTTAAAACTGCCATGCACGACTGTGATTTGGAGGAGGCAGCAGTTTGAAAGAAGAAAATCCAAATTGCAAACTGTATGAAATCTCTAAATCCCACATGAAAAGACTCGGTTCTTGTATTGTAATTGCCTTTCTTAGTCTGGCCCTTAGGGATGGGTCCTAAGTGAGATACTAGGCTGGTTCCATCTCTAATACTTATGATTTTGCATTCAGATCTCTGATCTTTGCCGAAGTACTTAGATGAAATGCAGGCGGGGAGCTCCCTGCTGGGAAGTCATTTGAGGAAAGTTCTGTGTGTTGCTTGCTGCAGCAAGCACAGGGAGACGCCTCTATTCTCGGGAGGACTCCTATTTGCTGGTCCCAGACATGGGCATGAGTAAATCTCTCCCGAACTCTGGGCAGTTCCTACATGTTTAAGTGGTCTGCTGTTCTCTGTCCCAGGGGTCTGTTCAAAGAGTCGCTCCCAGAGCTGAAGGACCCGGAGAAAATGTGTAAGCAGCTAGAGGAACTGTAGGTGTGGAGACAAGATCATTGGAGTGGGAGGCGTGGCGTGGCTTCACCCTTCGGCCATTTCAGCGGGTGAGGGGGCAGTCTCCTCGGAAGAGGACGAAGAGGACGCCTCCTTGTGTCCACGGCTTTGCCCCTCCCGGCCTAGAGGGCTCCTCCCCACTAGGTGGGCTGTGTGAGCAGTGCTACTCAAAGTGTGGTCCGCAGATCAGCAGCAGAAGCATCCCCATGGAGCTTGTGAAAAACGCAAATTATGATGTGCCTTGCCCACGGACCTGCTGAAGCAGAATGGGCGGGGGGAGTGCGAGGGGGGAGCGTGTGCTGAAATCTGAAATCTGTGTTTCAGTCAGGCCCCTAGGGGAGTCATGTGCACTTTGAAGTTTGGGAGGCACTGGCTTAGAATACAGATATTGCTTCGCTGAAGAATGTGAAGATCTTGAGAGTAAAATCACATGCAGAGAGGCGACTGTACGTCTGTCTTCGTTCCCTTTGGCGTAACAGATGCTCACAGAATTGGGCTTTTATAGTCACTGCCAGGTCCTGCATCTTGCACGCCACCTTTCCTAATCCACTTTTCTTACACTTGCCCAGAGTTGTTTATTTCAGCTCTGATGGTCCCAAGGAAGCACAGTTCTTTCACTCCCTGTCCTTCCAGCTCCAGTTTGAAAACGCAATCTTCAAGGCCGTCAGAAGTCCAGTCCAATTCCTTTACTTCAGTTCCCCAAGTTATGGAATTTCTCTGGTCTTTCTCCTTCCTGGCCATGTTAACTCTCCAAGAGACCTCCGTGCTCCCCCTTTTTAATATTTTTCTTTTTTATTCTCTACCTTCTTCCAATTGAAAAAATAACTCTCCTGGCAAAATTTTATTTCTTTTTAATTTTAATTTTTTTATTGATTTCAGAGAGGAAGGGAGAGGGAGAGAGAGATAGAAACATCAATGATGAGAAAGAATCATTGATTGACTGCCTCCTGCATGCCCCACACTGGGGATCAGGCCGAAACCTGGAATGAAACTGTGACCTCTTGGCTCATAGGTCTATGCTCAACCACTGAGCCACGCCGGCTGGGCAAAAAATTTATTTCTTACTCTTTTTCTCTGGCATCTTCCCACATCGCTGTCCACAAGAGTTTTAAGATGCAAGGTCCTCTCCTTTCATCTTCAGTCATTGCTGGGTTTCCATTTTAAACAACTCAATTTTATTTCACCAGCCCTTTCTCCAAAGTGGGTTACTCCTAATCTCTTTAGTTTTGGGATACTACTCAGGTACTATGATAACGCTGCCAGATTTTGGTTGGGGAAAATATAGTGTATTCTGGGGAAAATACTTTGTAGGTAGGTAGAATGAATGGGAGGTTCCTGAGGGTGATCAGCAGGATCCAAACAGCCTTAAATTCAGCTCAACTCAATGTCCATTTGTTTGAGTTCCTGAACACTGATTGGTATGTGTACCAGGTGCCCACGAACATGGCTGTGACATATAATGGTACAGTTAAAAGCAGGATAAGCCTTCAACAAAAAGGAAAACCCTCTACCGGCAGACCCCGATTACTAATTAGGCACGCTCCTGTGCCCATAGTAGACACGTAAGAAACTCTTTGTTAAACAAAGAAAATAATTTTCAGACCAGCATGCCTTTGCTTATGTACGTCTTTTCACCTGATTGCGGTGAATTTGGGCGGCGCACCCATGCTTCCAGTCCTACGCGTCTCCCCTCTGACTCTGTGATAATGGACGGGGCACTGGCGGGATGGAGTTTTACTGGAAAATGTGAAGGAGACGCTTGGACTCAAGACAAAAGAGAATTTGTAAACATGTTGGTCTTTGGGGAAATCTTACTGCAAATTGCTCTGAAGAATGTAGGTAGAGAGAAAAAGGACAGACAGAAAGAAAGGGTGAGGGAGGAGAAATCAAGTTGGAAAAGCAAACAGAAATTACAGCTTAGGTTGGATGGGTTTGTGTCACTAATAAACCTAATGACTCAAGGAATCTCATTAAATATAGCAACTATATTTAAAATTTAAATATAAAATTAAAATTTTGTAGGCACAAAGGACTTATCAGACCCTTTATTGCTCCTCTCTGGGTTGGCAACTAATGTAGCCACCCAAGGGGAGTGGGGGGGGGGGGGGTGTCACATGGTGTAGCAAGATGAGAAGGGACTTAGGTCCAGGCCCAAGTTCACCATAATCATAGCGTGTGATCTTTGGCAAGCCCCTCCTTTCTCGGTGCTCCAGTTTCTTGTCTGTAAAATGAGTAGTTTAGACGAGGTCGGAGGTTCTAAATGTGTGGTCCCCGAACCAGCAACATCAGCAGCATCTGGGAACTTGCTAGAAATGCAAATTCCTACTCTGGGGTGGGGTCCAGCAATCTGTCTTTTAACAAGCCCTCCTGGTGGTTCTGATGCATGCTCAAGTTTGAGACCCACTGGACTAGTCATTCTGTGTTTCTTTCTTTTTTAAAAAAAAAAAAATTCTTTACTGTTGAAAATATTACATATGTCTCCTTTTTCCCCCCTTGGCCCCTCCATCCCGCCCCCGCCCCATCCTGTTTCTATAAATAAAGTAACTGCAGCGTACGCAAAGCAGATGTAGGAAACTGAGGCAGAGGCTGGTGTTGTGCTCTAGGCCGCCAATTTCATGATGCTCGGCCGTGGACTGCTGGAGTGGGCTGAGTCCCAGGGCCGGATGACCCACTGTAGGTACAATAAGCACACTCCCAGGGCACTAGCAAGGCAGGGCCACAGACCAACATTATCTTTGCATGGAAAATTTTTTAATACCTGATGTTTCCCAAAAATCATTAAAGCGGTTCTCATAGGGAAAATCAGAACTTTGTTAGACCTCTTTATATTTAGTTTCTAGTTTAGTGGTGTTTTTTTTTCAATTTTAAAATTCTCAAGGCAGGGGTGGGAACACAGTGGGAACGATATAACCTTTTCAAAGTTGAGGGTATTTAAGGTTCTCCATCCTGCCTTTCTCCTTGCTTTTCCTTGAGGTATTGAATATGTCATTTACCACACTCCAAAGACTAAGAAGCACATCTTTTTACCTCGGCGATTACAATAGATGGTGCCTTAGATCCTATACTGTTGGCACTGTTGATGTTCCTTAGAAGCCATTCTACGTCAGGCTTTCCCCCAAATCCTTCCCGGAGGTCTTAAACTCTCTTATAACCCCTGCCTGGGGGGAGTTAGCGGTCAGGGGCTGTGTGCGCGTGGTTAGGCATTCTGACAAACGCCAGCAGGAGGGATTTAGTTGGTTCCCCATAGAGCTCCCATGGTGATGGCCGCCCCAGGTTATGCAGTGCTGTGATGAGCAGCTTCCTCCGGCCAGCTTGACTGCTTTTAGGCAATGATTACTGTTCAGAACAACAGTGTCGTGGGTGGGTAGACACATAGCTTGCTCTCTATGCGTCTACCCACATAGGAAGCTGGACGTTCTGGTGGACACCATATACATATCAACAACTATTAAGAATGTAATATGCTAAATGCTGTAATGGAGGCAAACATAAACGTCTACAGAAGGGAACAAATATTCTCTGGGTTTGTTGGGTGTGACTTTACAGAGGAGGCGGCATCTCCTGGGCCTGGAAGAATAGGAAATCATGGCAAACAATGGCCAGTTCAAAAGCACTTAGGGTACACTTACAGGGAGTGAATTTCATGGTGTGCACATTGTACCTCAACAAAGTTGTTTTGTTTTTAATTTTAAAGGAAAGCGCTTAGAGCCTAAAATGCAAACTGCATTTGAGAAATGACAAGGAAATCTCTGTGACCAGCAGAGAAGGTGCTTGTGTGAGCGGTGAGAGAGAAGGCAAGCGGGTGTGCTTGCAGTCAGCTTGGGAAGCTTTGTGGGTCATCCTGAGGAGTTGAAGTGGTCAGAAATTTAGGAGAGAGTGTTGAGTAGAAAACAGAGATTTGGAAGTTGGCAGGCAGGACTGTGAAGCTGTAGGATTTGTTGCTATCAGCTAGAAAAAGTTGCTGTCATTTAGCACAATATGTGACTCTGATTTTCTTGGCAGCCTGGGCAAAAAAATAATGTGTGGTGAATCAGATAGCTCTCATTAACTGATACAGGGAAGCATGTCCATTTGTCGAAAGAGACAAATTACTTTCCTAGCTCAAAACTCAAAGGAATTTCTAATGCGCACCTTAATACCAGGGTCTTTGGACACCACAGTATCACCTAACTTCACATTTCTCCATCCGAGTCCCTGAGGATGGCGCCTATATGACTCATCTCTGCAAGTCTAGAAGTCGGGGCTTGGTAAGTACTCGTGGAATGGCTGGGAGGCTCGGAGGCAGGAGGAGGCTCGGAGGCAGGAGGAGGCTCGGTGCTCAGGGCCCTCTGGTTCCCGGGGAGGAGAGGGTGCTGTGCTCAGTCGTTAAGGTCCCACAGGGCCAGCAGCATCACAGGGACAGTAGTGGAGAGAGGACACTGCAATTAAGTCACCATGGGACTTTGGATCAGGTTCAGCTGCAAATAACAGACAATTCAAAATAACAATTGGCACAAACACATAACGGATTAATTCTCTCTCATGCATTTTCACAAAGTGAACTCACCCATGTGACCAGCATCCAGATGGAAAACAGAACATTACCCAGAAGCCCTCTCATGTCTCCTTCCAGACACTAGCCCTACCCAAGGGTCACTACTAGCTTGACCTCTAACACACAGATTCGTTTTTGAACTTCGTTAAATGAAATCATTAGTGTGTACTGTTTTTGTCTAGCTTCTATTTTAACCTCTTTTCATTGGGAAATCATACCTAGAAACAGAAAACTGTAAACAGATGTGTTTTTTAAAGAGTTCTTATAAGGGTTATATATAATGAATTCTTGTCATCTAGGGCAAGCCAACCCAGGGGTCCCTCCATGGGCAGCCTCAACTCCATTCCTCTGAAAGTAATCATTCTCCTGACCTTAGAATGATCATTGCCTTGCAAGTCTTTATAGTTTTGTCACCCAACTCCGTATCACCAGACACCTATCTCAGGCCGTGCTGCCCTAGGTTCCACACGGGGAAAGCTGACGAAAATGAGCACTGCATGCATGGAGAGAATCTTGGCAAGGAGGCCGACCAAGAGAGACAGTGCCCCTGACCTTCTCTCACTCCATCGGCACCATTGGTGCTGCTGCAGGGCTCCCTTCAGTGGGGCTGACCTGGCTCTGGGTCTGGGGATGGGTTAGGATGCTGGTGATGACCATCCCTGGAGTTGTAGAGAGTGCTTCCTTATAGAGTATCTCTACACAGCCACCTTGTGAGGCAGGCAAAGCAGATAGAAAATATGCATATTTTGGAGAGGCAGCTACTTTACATGCAAGCCAAATCCCCCTGTTCCACAAATGTGGAAACAGGCCCTGTGCATTTAACTAACATTCCTAAAAAATCTCCAAGTTAGCCAGAGGAAGAGCAAAGACCAGGATTCTAGGTTTCTGGGTTGCTCTCAGAAAACCAGCTGAATGGAAGGATGTGATATATGAATGTTATAGATAAAATCCCTTGAGTTTGGGTTCAACTCTAATCTCTTAAGAACAAAAAGGCTTTCATCATTTGTGTTTCTTAGAGGCATGTCACTCATGTGAAGAAAAATAACCACAACTCTTAATGAAGTTAATGTGTGATGAAATATTTTTAAAAACTCTTTCTCTGGGGGTTACCCCAGAGCCAGCCTTTTCTGGCAAATGTTAACATTATCCACATCTTGTACTTCAACTGATCTGGACCACTTGTGTCCAAGTAACACACTAACTTAAATTCTGAAAGATTTTTAGAATTAGATGTTAAATGGCGCATCAAAATGAAGATATTCAAAAGAATAAAGAAATAGGTAAGAAGTTATTAATATCATTGTAAATGAGATTTGGGATATTTGCCTGCTTAGTAAACTTGCGTCTCAGAGAGTATAAAGGTCACTAATCTTTCTGGGCATGGATAACTGCTATGGAATAATCAGAAACCATAGGAGAGAAGGGTCACTTCATCTCCCTGAAGCACAGCTTCCTCATCTGTGAGATGAAGGAGTTCTGGTTTTCTATCCTATATAATAAAAGCCTAATATACTAAGTGCCTGGTTCACTGGTAGGCTGTTCAACCAATCAAAGCATAATATGCTAATGATATGCTAAGGCCGCTCAACTGCTCTCTATGATGTGCACTGACCACCAGGGGGAAGATGCTCTGACCTGTAGGTTAGCTTGCTGCTGGGGTCCAGCCAATTGGGACTGAGTGAGACAGACTGGACATGCCCTGGAGCCCTCCTGTGATCCCTCCCCAGCTGGCCAACCTCCTGTGTCCCTCCCCGGCCCTGATCATGCACCAGTGGGGTCCCTCGGCCTAGCCTGCACCCTCTCGCAATCCGGGACCCCTCAAGGGATTCAGAGAGATAGTTTCGGCCCGATCCTTCAGGCCAGGCCGAGGGACCCCACTGGTGCACGAATTCGTGCACCAGGCCTCTAGCCTATATAATAAAAGCCTAAGCGACTGTAAAGGCAGAATAACCGGTCACTATGATGCGCACTGACCACAGGGGGCAGACGCTCAATGCAGGAGCTGCCCCCTGGTGGTCAGTGTGTTCCCACAGGGGGAGCGCCACTCAGCCAGAATCTGGGCTCATAGCTGGCGAGCGTAGCTGGTGCAGCGGGCCGGGATGAGCACAAGTGGCACCCAGCCCTGATTCGGGCTCCTCCCTGGCTGCCTGCTGCTTGGCACACTGCTATATCCCCCAAGGGGTCCCAGACTGTGAGAGGGCACAGGCCGGGCTGAGGCCTCCCCCCTACCCCGCCCCCTGGTGCATGAATTTCATGCACCGGGCCTCTAGTTGCTGTATAAAAAGCCAGCCCAGAACATAGTAGCTTCAAGCAATAAATATCAGATACCTGCCATTTGGACCCGGAAAGGCTCACCTCCTCCACAGGACATCAGCTGGATGGCTTTACTGAGGCTGGCAAGCAGTGTTGGCTGTTAGCTGGGAGTTTAGTTAGGTTAGGAACTAGGGACCTTGGTTCCTCCTCATGTGGCCTGAGATTTCTCACGGCCTGGTGGCTGAGTTCCATGACAAATATCCTAAGAGAGAGAACCAAGTGGAAACCTAATTTGCCTTTTATGACATCCCCTTAGAATCACTAGCAGAGTAAATGCTTATACCTGACAGTCCTGCTACTTACTTCCTTTCTCGGCTTTAAAGGAGGCCCTCTTTCCACTTGTTTCCAGAAAACATGATCTCTATGAACTTCCTTTGATGCCATCTGGAGCTCTGACCACAGATGGGAGGAGAAGGAGGCAGATTAAACCAAATTGGGAGTCTAATACGCACCAGTGCCTGGATCCTCAAGCCCAGTTCATCTGCTATGGACTCTGGCCTTCTAGAGCCCTGGTCTAGGAGGCGCTATTCAAGTAGACTTCACAGGTGAACAACTAAAGTGCCAGAAGATGGATATGAGTCAGGGAAGGAGGAGATTATATTCACTGTGGTTGGGAGATGCATGGAGAGAATCAAGGAAGACTTCATGGAAATGTGATGTTACTCTGTCCTAGAATGATAGACAAGATTTAGACACATGTAAGACAGGGAGGGAGGCAGATTCTAAGCAGAGGGGCCAGCATTGACATGACCAGGGAGACTGGAATATGTGGGCCACATTCAAGACACCTGAGTTGTTTGGTGTGCCCAGAGCGTGAGGCATAACGAGGTGGTAGGGGAGAGGATCAGTTTGGTTAATTGGACCATATTGTGGAGGGTCACGCAGTGCCAGATAATTCAGTGGACAACGGACTATAAGCATCATGAGATCAGACAAATATCTGCTTTATTTACCATTGTATATCCCAGCACACATAGTTGGTAATCAGTCTATATTTCTTAAATGAATGAATGTGAATAAATGAATAAGTGATTTACTAAGAGGTCTTGGGGCCAGTGTGATACAATGAGAGCTGTGTTTTGGTAGGCAGCTAGCTTGGTGAATAGCCTATGGCAGGTGAGGTGGGAGGTGGGAAAAACAGCTAGGAAATTGTTCTACAGCAGTGGTCAGCAAACTCATTAGTCAACAGAGCCAAATATCAACAGCACAACAATTGGAATTTCTTTTGAGAGCCAAATTTTTTAAACTTTAACTTCTTCCGACGCCACTTCTTCAAAATAGACTCGCCCACGCCATGGTATTTTGTGGAAGAGCCACACTCAAGGGGCCAAAGAGCCGCATGTGGCTCGCGAGCCGCAGTTTGCCGACTACGGCTCTAGAGCTTTAGGCAAGCAGTAATGAGGACCTTTATCAGGGTAACAGCATTGTGATGGAAAAGAGGGAATGGTGGCGAGGCATCTTAGGGATAGCATCGATAAAACTGGTATTGGATGTATAAAGCAAGGAAATACTGGACTCAAGGATTCTTGAGGATTCAGGTTTGAGTACAATTGGATACAGATCAAGTTGTTCCTCTCTGCAGTTAATACTGTGTTGTGTCTACCAACATGACATTTGATGGGGCCCAGTTTTGATGGGACCCAGTTTTACCAAGGAAAAGCATCCAGGTAGCCCTGCCTCCGTTGTTTGGAGGCAGGGGTCCCTTAGGAACGATGTGTTCCTGCCACTTCCCACTGGCTTACCTCCTCCCCACCCAAGGCAGAAACCCCAGAAGGGAGAAGGCCGTTGTGGCCATGCAGGAACGACAGCAGCCTGCTCAGCGTTAGGTAATGCTCTTCCCAAGAAATCCCGGGATCTGAGAGGGTCCAAAGATGGAGACCGGCTTAAGGAAGGACCTCTCCTACAGCAAAGTCAGGCACCACCACCCTTGCCAGTCTAGGAGAGAAGGAACTCTAGCATAGCCCCCCACCCTCAGGTCCTTGCTATTAGTGTCTGAGCGCCAAGCTCCGGGGGCAAGATACTACCCTTTCTATGTGTCCCATCAAGGAACAGGCACTGGGGAACATTGACACCTGACTTGACTCCTAAAATTCTTCCTTCCATGGATTCCAGCTCTGTTTCTGGAATTCTTCCTTCCATGGATTCCAGCTCTGTTTCTGGGCCTCCAGAGAGTTGAAAACAGTCACCATCTTCCCTCATATGTCTGATTTTTCTTCTCTGAAACAAGGCCTTTCTGTAACGGAGGGTACCTGCCATTGTCCACTGCAGAACAAACAGCCTCTGGAGCGTCAGAAATAAAGCCGTCCTACCCCCAAGGAGCACATCCTCACGAAGGGACGCTGCTTACGTTGCCGCATCTCCTGCAGGAGGTGAAGGCCCGTGGGAGGAGAGCCCCATACTTTCCTGGGTTTGTTGGACACGTTCTCTTTAGGTCCAGGTTTACAGTTTTAGGACAGTTGGTGAGGGTGGCCTACCATGAGACAAGCAGAAACTTTCCTTTGTTTTCCTGGTCATGGTGAGGAGCTATATTCCACCAGCCCACACCGGGACTCCGTCTGTGCCCAGGAGACAAGGATAACTTTCCCATCAATGACTCACATTGTATCAGAGCTTGGGAGAAACCTCAGGGGTCATCACATGGGCCCCTCTGTGGGTGATCAAATGCATAGTTACATCCATTGCTGTTCTGGTGCCACATCTGCTCTATCTAACCAGTCATGCGGATCAAGAGCCCGTTCTTCTCTCTTCTCAAAATAGCCGTTTCCCATGGAAAAGAAACCTATAAGCTTACCTAAATGTCTCCACTCTCAGAACCTTGATCTCCTTATCTGTAAGGCGAGGGTGATGTCCTCAAGATATCTAGTACCTGCTTCAAGATCCAGGACACGTGAGGCGAGCGTTGGAGATTGGGCTGGGACTAGGATCCAGGCATTTCAACTCTCAGCCCTTGCCTCCTCTCCTGGTCTCACCCCCACACAATGAAATAGAAAGAACCCTTGCTTTTCAGAACCATGTAACACAATTATTCTGATTACTACAGAGAGCACTTACTACTAAACATGAGGATTCATTTTCGGTAACGCTGATATTCCACATCAGGAGCCTTTTTAGCTCAATTAGCCTCATGTAAGATAATGGAGGGCAACTGAAGTCTGTGTTTTTAAATAAACAAGTCGTTGTTTAGACACCTTTTGTTTGTTTTGTACTTGCTGCTCCAGGAGAGAAGCAAGCGCTGGGTAGAGGTGCTTACATAAAAACAATATTCATAATCAAAATGCGGCTTGATTGACTTAAGTTCTGACAGCAATAATATTGGGCAGGCACTTTATACAACTCTCCTGAATTCTGAGCAACATTTAAATAGCAACACAAACTTAAACTAATAATTCATAGAATAAAAATTTTAAATATTGGTAAGCACATGAAAACACAGTTAACTTCCCTTGCAATCAAATAAATGCAAACACATTTTAAAAAGTAACGGGATATCATTTTATTCCCTATAAAATTAGTAAAGTGGTTTTTTTTTTTGTGTGTGATAATGCCCAGTTTGGCAAAGGTGAGGTGAAATGGGTACCTGCATATGCACAGTAAATTGGTATATTCTTCCTGGAATGCAATTTAACAGTTATGTGTCAAGAGCGCTTTGACTCGGTAATTCCACTTTTAGAAATTTATTCTAAAACATAATCAGGGAAGCAGATGTTGCTTTATGTACAAAGATGTTGATCATAGCATTATTTGGGGGAAATTGGAAATAAAACGTCTAAAATTAGGTGAATGATTAAGGAAATTACAGTGCATCTTCAGGAAAGAGCATTTTGAAGCATGACCAATCATACTTTTGAAAACAGTTAACATGGAAAAACATTGGGCTAAAATGTTCAGTCAAAAGAATAGAATACAAACCTGTATGTCAGACAGTCAAATTTATAAAACAAAAAACAAAACCTAAACTAAATATAAACAGAAAAAAATGGTGGTATGTGGTAAGATTATGGGTTTTCTTTTTTTAACATTTCCGTCTTTTCTAAATTTTACACCATGGATATATAGTATCTTTATAATCAGAAGAAATAAGTATTAGGTTTAGAAAGAAAAGGAAGGCCCGAGAGGGGCTAAGGTAGACATGATGGTACCTGGAGTGGAAGTGCTTGGAGAGGACATGGAGTCCCCTTGTCTTCCCAGAGCAGCTGGACGGCGTCCTTATCATCGATGCGGAGCCACCGTGGGTAAGCACAGTCCCGTATGGGCGAGCACGTCTTCAGCCAGGAGATTCATCTCCCTCTTCCCCAGGACCCTTGGGGCTGCTTTCATGAGCACAGTCTCTCATCACGGAACCACCTTGGTATTTCTCACATTCTTAAATGTTTCATGAAATTACGTTTCCAAGCAGGTCACTCTGTGCTCTAATCCATGCCCTCCTTCGGCCACTCTAAATCCAGATTCTGCTGCAGATAAAATATAGCGAGGTCCAGGATGACCTTCCGGAAGAAAGGAAAAGCATCCAGGTAGCCCTGCCTCCGTGGTTTGGAGGCAGGGGTCCCTTAGGGACGATGTGTTCCTACAACTTCCCGCTGGCTTACCTCTTCCCCATCCAAGGCAGAAATCCCGGAAGGGAGAAGGCCATTGTGGCCATGCAGGGACGACAGCAGCCTGGTCAGCGTTAGGTAATGCTCTTGCCAAGAAATCCCGGGATCTGACCTATCCGGTTTGGCTCAGTGGATAGAGCGTTGGCCTGCGAACTGAAGGGTCCTGGGTTCGATTCCCGGTCACGGGCATGTACCTTGGTTGCAGGCACATCCCCAGTTGGGGGCGTGCAAGAGGCAGCTGATCCATGATTCTCTCTCATCGATGTTTCTCTCTATACCTTCCTCTCTGTAAAAAAATCAATAAAAAAATATTTAAAAAAAGAAATCCCAGGATCTGAGAGGGTCCAAAGATGGAGACTAAAGATGGAGACCAGGATAAGGAAGGACCTCTCCTACAGCAAGCAGTTTGGAACTCTGAGGGAGCTTGGCTGAATAAATGCAGACTCAGAGCATTCAAATATCTCAAGAGCATCTAGTAGGAGAGGGGTTAAATCTAGTTTACATGTGACCCTAATGATAGAACCTGAATCAACAGGCGGAACCCGCAGGGAGGCAAATTTCAGCTCAATTACACAAAGTCCCCTATTTTTATTTTTAACATGATGTGTCTAAATTTTGTTGTTGTTGATTAGTTAATATTTGCACAGGGTAAAACATTCAAATGCTACAAAGGGATACACAGTGAAAAGGAAGTTGTCTTCCCATGTCTGTCTCTCCCCCAACCCCTCTACCCGCTAGCAGCCAATATTAGCAGTTTGTATATTTTTCCAGAAATAGCTTAGAGTTTTGTATAGTCTATATAAAGCATACTATAAACACACAATATAGACTGTTCTACATATAGTCTTTTTTTCATTCAAAACTGTTTAAGATTATTCTCTATTACTCCAAATAGTGCTACCAACTTTGTTTTTTCTTATTCTTTTTAATGAATAGTCTTCTCTTTTTAAAATCTTTATGGTTGAAAGGATTACATATGTCCTCCTTCCCCCCATTGACCTTCTAGCCCATCCCCTTCTTTTTATTCTTTGTATGACTGTACTATAATTTATTAAGCTCTACCCTATTAGTGAGCATTTAGAATGTTTCCAATCTTTTGCCCTTATATAAAACACTGCCATGAGTATCTTTGTACATATGGAACATATATGTAAATACATTTACAGAGTTCATTCCTAGAACTGGAATTTCTGGGTTAAAAGATTTTTTTCAACATTAAAGTTAAAAAAATATTTAATGCTATTACTCAATTAAAAACTCAGAAGATACTAAGGGTATATGTGAAAAGTCTAACTTTCATTTCTATTCTTCAACCTTCTAGTTCTAGTCCCTGAGTCAGCCACTATTATCAGTTTATGTGTATTCTTAAAGAACTATTTCCTTCCCTTTAAAAAAATATATTTATTATTTTATTATTTTTCATTAATCCTTACCTGGGGTATTTTTCCATTAATTTTTAGAGAAGGTGGAAGGGAGGGGGAAAGACAGAAAGAGAGAAACATTGATGTGAGAAAGACACATTGATTGGGCCGGAGAGCAAGCCTGCCATTGAGGTACATGCCCTTGACCGGAATCGAACCCACAACCCTTCAGTCCGTGGGCCAACGCTCTATCCACCAAACCAGCTAGGGCTCTTTCCCTCTTTAAAAATATATGTGGTGGCATATTATATTCATGATTCTGTGCCTTGCTTTAAAAGTTTTTAATATGCAGTAGCATGAAAATTGTTCTCAATCAGTAGTACTCAAAGGGTTTTCTTTTTCATCATTACATGGCCTTCCATTAAATGGATATGCCATAATCTATCTGTTCTTTCATGATGGACATTCAAGTTGCTTATTTATTTACTTATTTTATAAAATCCTCACCCGAGGATATTTTTCCATTGATTTTTAGAGAGAGTGGAAGAGAGAGGAAAAGACAGAGAGAAATATTGATGTGAAAGAAACACATTGATTGGTTGCCTCCTGCACGAGCCCCCAACCAGGGCTGGGCCAAGAAGGAGCCTGCAACCTAGGTACATGCCCTTGACTGGAATTGAACCCTGGACCCTTTGGTCCCCAGGCCGATGCTCTATCCACTGAGCCAAACCGGCTAGGGCTCAAGTTGTTTAAAATGTTTTGCTATTGGTACACATTTAAAAACTTTTCATAGACATTGTCAAATTGCCCTTCATAGAGGTTGTACCAATTTACACTCCCACAAAGTATAAAAGTTTGTTTCCCCACATCTTCCACAACACAGTGTATTGTGAAACTTTAATCTTTGACTTGCTGATAGGTAACACATGATATCTTAATGTTGCCTTTATTTGAATTTCTCTGATGAACGAGGTTGGGCATTTCTGTAGATGTTTAGAGCCATTTATAATTGCTTTACCATAATTTGTTCCTATCTTTTGCCTAGTTTTCTACTCAGCTGTTAGTCTTTTAATCATTGATTTTTAGAAGGTTTATATAGCATACGGATTTTATCCATTTATTTGTCATATGTATAGCAAAAATTCTTTCTAGTTTTTATGTATCTTTAGACTATGTTTATAGAGTTTTCCCCCATGAAGGATTTTTATTTTTATGTAATAATATCTATTAATCTTCTAATTAATGCTTATGACCTTCTCTGCTCCAAGATTAAATTATTCCAAATTTTCTTCTAGTACTTTTATGATTTCACCACTTAAATATTTTATTTATTTGAATTTTATAGGAATAAAGAGTAACATATAGGAAGTAAGATAGGGATTCAGTTCTTTTATTTTTTTAGATGGCCATATAGCATTTACAATTTAGATTCTTTTGAGGGTCAGGACCATGTCTGATTCATCCCTGTGTCCTCCATAGCACCTCTCACTAATAATAACTAGCACTTACTGAGCACTTACTAAGACCAGGATGTTCATACATCCACGTGCTGCAAAACCCTTATACTTCTCAGGACACTACCCCCCTCATAGCCCAGGATCCCCTTATAGCCTTTCCCATTGGATCCCAGTCAATGTTATTTTAATGAATACATTTGGGCCACATCTTAATTTGGACAATCAAAGAAGAGCAATTCATAGAACCCAATCAAGCCAAGTAGATGCCTCTACACATCCAGCATGGAGATAAGCCATTGCATTGGACTAAGCATAGTCCTGCCATTTACCTCTGACCTCCAAACAGTTGAACTGTTGTGTGTTTCTGTTTTCCTCATCTGTGAAATGGGATAATAATAAATAGCTCAGAGGAGTACTGTGAGGGTTGAGTGAGATATCTGCATAAGGACTTTGAGGGACATCAAGGTGGTGTGCCTGAAGGGATTATGGTTCAAGTGTGGATGGTGCAGATGCCATTAATGGCAAACCTCTAATGTCTCCTCCTGGTAGAACTGAAAGGAGAGGGGAGGCTGAACAGAGGACAGAGTTGTGGGAGAGGTGGGGATATAAGTAGCTATTTCTGTTCTTCAAGTGACCATTCTCTAGGCATAGACCAGAATTCCCTCTGGAGCCACACTAATGGACACATTAGTATCAGTTGACAAAAGTACCATATGCTCTGAAATGCTCTCCCATTAAGCTTCATGGGAAGTGGCAGGAATTCATAGTCCATTATAGGAAATCTGCCATGAGTTTAGCCCCTAGTAAAACATACTCCCAGATTGCCTAGGCTCTGGAAGTTTAGGCTATGTCTGAACTATATGATGATGCATAAAACATCACTTACTTTAAGACAGAAAGTCTGTGAAGTCAGATTATCCTTGTCTGTCAATACTAGGATCATAAAGGCATCTTTTATTTTTGAAAAAAATAATGTATGTTTTCATAATGGATTATTTTGTGAACAGTCTTGCTGTTTGGTCCCAAGCTAATCAGTATGTATAACAGTCATTAATCAGGGTTCACATTATGAAAATACATCATTTCTCCAGTTCAATAAGTATGTGGATTTTCATAATTCACCTCCTTATATTTATAGTACTTCAACATTACTTTGCAAAAAGTATCATTTTCTTTTCATGTCAATCAATCTGCATAAAAAAAAAAAAAAGACGGAAGACCCAAGCTCTACAAATTGAAAAAAAAAAAGAAAAAGGCAAAGTGTCAAGATGTCAGAGATTCCAAGTGCATAATAATAGCTGCCTTTTGTGGACAGTCTACACAACACCCTGATCACACACTAGGTACTTTGTCCTTATTATTTCATTTAGTCCTCACAATACCCTTCAAGGGCAGTATTATCTCTTTGTTATTATGAGAAAACTGAAAGGTCACACTAGTTGTCCAAAGTCACAAAGCTAGCAAAGGGGAGGAAGCTGGAATTCAAGCCACGTCTGACTCCACAGCCCAAACCCTTCCCAGAACATCCCTCTGATTCAAAGACAAGACTAAACACAATGTTGCAGCTCACAGTACGTAGTAACGAAACATGAATAAAGCCTTGTTTTTAAGAAAATCTAGGCCATCCATCTCCCTCCCTAGCCTACACGGAAGATGGGAGAGAATGCCTCCAAGACTCTCCCCTGTGCCCAGGGCCTCTCCACGCACTATTTCCAGAATTTAGTGTTGCAAAAGAGCGTTTCAGCTGAAGAGGGTCCAGCTAGCACCAGCCCTGCACCCCCTGGTTTCCTCCAGTCAGGTTTGCTCTGCCTTGACCTGTCTTCTACATTGGATTTCTGTTTAATAGGATGTGAAATGAATAGAAGACTCCATGGTCTCCCCTCTGCCAAGTTAGAAAAACACGGATGTAGCCCGATTCTCTGTTTTACAGATGAAAACACTCAGACCCAGGAAAGGCTTGACCAAAAACATGCAGAAAGGTGGCTGATCCCTTTCTCTTTAAGGTTTTAATTGCTGGGTCACAACAGGGAAACTATTGGGGTGGCAAAGACAACCACCATGGGAAATACATTCTAAAAGCCTTTCCAGCCTGTTGATCTAATAGGGGGTGGTGGCTGACCCAGATTTAAATTCTGGCTCCATCACCTACTAGTTGGGTTATGTTGAGCAATTAACTGAACTTTGCTAAATCTTTTCGTCTGCAAAATGGCCACCCTAATACCTGCCTGTTGGAGTTTTAATAGAATATATTAAAAACCCAGTATAAAAAAAACAAAAACAAAAAAAACCAGTATAGCCGAAACCGGTTTGGCTCAGTGGATAGAGCATCAGCCTGTGGACTGAAGGGTCCCAGGTTCGATTCCGGTCAAGGGCACATACCTTGGTTGCGGCCACATCCCCAGTGGGAGGTGTGCAGGAGGCAGCTGGTTGATGTTTCTCTCTCATTGATGTTTCTAACTCTCTATCCCTCTCCCTTCCTCTCTGTAAAAAATCAATAAAATATATTTAAAAAAATAAAAAATAAAAACCCAGTAAATAGTAGGTGTTCCTTCCCATCCTCAGAACCTTCCCAGGGGCTGTTCTCTCTGCCTGGGAACTCCCCTATTCAGTTAGCTAACGTGTACGCATTCTTTAGTTTCTTTCATTAGGCAACCTGGGTTTGAATCTAAGCTCTCCTAATTAAGTGACCTTGGAAAGTTAACCTTAGTTTCATTATCTATAAAATGGGGATGCTAATAATATATACCTCAGAGAATTGTTAATATGAAATAGCACATACTGCTTAGAACAGTGCCTACCAAGTATTACATCTCAATACATTTTCAACAAGGATTGTTTCTGGAGTCCACAAAATAATTATGGAAGGTTCTCTTCCCTTCATATGTAAGTTATTCACATTGTCTGGAAACTCAGACCATTTTCTCTTTATTCTTACAGTATAGAAATTTCACCAGGGTCTTCAGAGAGGAAGGGAGAAGGAGAGAGAGAGAGAGAGAGAGAGAGAGAGAGAGAGAAACATCATTGATGAGAGGGAATCATTGATCAGCTGCCTCCTGCACACCTCCCACTGGGGATCGAGCCCATAAGCTGGGCATGTGCCCTGACCAGGAATCAAACTGTGACCTCCTGGTTCATAGGTCGACGCTCAACTACTGAGCCACACTGGTCGGGCGAGTTCGCTGTTTTTGTCTTGTTATCTCTATTAAACCTACCCAGTGAGCTTTTAACTTCTCTTGTTGTGTTTCCCAATTCTGTAATGTCCCTTTGGTTATTTTTATGACTTCTAATTCTTTGCTGATACTTTCTCTGTTTTCATTTGTTTCAAGAGAATTCATAATTGCTTGTTGAAGCATTTTTATGACGGCTGCTTTTTGAAAAAGCATTGTCAGATAATTCCAACACCTATAGCTTGTCCATTTTGCCATCTATTGATTGTCATTTTCCCACGCAAGGTGAAATTTTTGTTTCTTGCTATGATGAAAATTGTGGGTATTATGTGATGAGACTCTGGATCCTATTTGAATTTTCTATTTTAGCAGGCCTCACCTGATGCTGTACTGGTCGGAAAGGGAATGCCTCTTTACCCCTGGGTGGGAATGGAAGCCACGTTCACCCCTCAGCCTCTGCTGTCACCACCCTGGTGTGGAGCCGGAGGCGTGTCTTGTTACTTTAGGGCAGGGGTGGGCGTCTAAGTTCCCCACTTAACTTAGCCTGTACCAGCCAGGGGCGGGAGAGCGGGCGTGTTGTGTGTTATTTTTCTGGGGTGTTTGGCTGGAATAAGGTGGGTGTTGTCACAAAGGCCTCTGTCTCCTTAGGCGGCCCTTTCCCATTCCTTTGGCTGTGGAGATCAGTCTGTGCCTATTAGCATTTCCTAGTTGTGGGCTTCTCTAGTGCCCAGTCTGGGATATTTGGAGGCTGAAGGAAACCACAGGGAATTCATTTCCATGTTGTTCCTTAAGTCCTGAGGTTCCTAGCTGGTCTTCCTTCTCTCCCCATCATTCATAAGAGTTTGTTTTTGTTTTGTTTTTTGCATTTGATACAGTATGTCTAGGTGTTGTAGCTGTATTTAGCAGGAAACTAAGGAGAAATGTATTTCCTGTATCATTTCCAGAACTGCAAGTCCTAGGTCTGTGTTTTTAAATTACAATGTATAGAATTCAGTAAGTCTTTTCTATCTGAAAATGCAAGTTATTTTTAAAGTCCATAGATTTTATTCTATTATTTCTTTATTGCTTTGCTCCCTGCTTATTTTCACTCCATTTGGTACTCCTATTATTTGAATAGATTCTAGATTTTTTTAAACCCATGTTTTTAAATCTTTTCACTCATAATTTCCATTTATTTGTAATTTTGGCTTGGTACTATAGGATGGTTCTCCTCCTTTATCTTTCAAACCATTCAATCCGTTTTCAGTGGTGTTCATTCTATTTTTCACTTCCACAATTGTAATGTTTAAATTTAGAAATTGTCTTCTTAATTTCCCAAAACTGTTCTTTTCTCACTTATAATTTTCAACCTCTACTTGAATCTTCTTAAAATTCTTATTCTAAGAAATATGCTTTCTTTTCTTTTAAATAGATCTTAACATGAGTCCTCCCTTCTAGCTTTCTTCATCTCCTTTACTTTTTCATAGCACTTTACGGTTTGTAAAACACCAGAGAGAGAAATCATCTTATTTTATTCTCCCAACAGCAAATTGAGTTATGTAGGACATTATGATCCCCCATATTACAGGTGAAGAAATTGAGACAAGATCAGAGAAGGCAAATGATTTGTATAAACTGGGATCCACCTTTAGGTTTATCTGAAGGAAGTGGTGATAGAGAGAAGGTGGTATCTGCCCCTGGGGCTGTGAGGACCAAAGCAGTAGTGTGAAGCTATGGCACCTGGTAGATTCACAGCAGAATTGAGCCTGTGGGAATTGGAGCAGACCTAGCGGCAAGATCAAGGTAGGGTCACACAAGACACTGGCCACAACCTCAAGGGCATGTCTTTGAAGCTGACCTTAGGAGCTGGTCTCTCCAAAGTTGAACCAACAGAGAAAAAAAGAATTTTAAAAAGAGATACAAAGGGAAGAGTAAAAGATGCTAAAGCCACTCATATTTTTGTATCTGTCTCTCAGAACACAGAAAGAGTTATCATCTGCGGAATGAGATAAAAACTTGTCTGATGGGAGACATAATGAGCACAAATATATATTTTGATTGTAATAATCATTTCCAAATCTATGCAAATATCCCATCCTTTCCCTCTGTTTCCAACCAAGTCATTAAGCCCATTGCATTAGCAATGGATTAGAATACCAGCTTTTATCAAGGAGCAGAGACTGTGATTAGAAACAGGAAAAGATGCTTCAGCAGACAAGGCTTATCTGAGAGCAAAAGAAGCAATCTACAAAGGAGACATGTTTTTCAAACTTTAACGCTACCCCCTTTCTCCCCCAAAGTGAAAATAGGTCATCTTTGGGAGAATGACTGTGATCAAACAAGGTTTGGAGAATCCTGGGAGACTGATCTCCCTTCACTAATACACAGATCATAGACGGCCTAGCCCAACTCCCTATTTTTAGTATTTTGCAGTTAACTGGACAATTCATTTTTAAGAAGTGAGCAGTGAATGTCTGCTTCTGTGTCCTAGAATTGTGGGAGTAAGAACATGTTGTTTTTTGCATCGTCATTTCTCTCTGTACAGCAACAATTTATTTGTCCTCAAGAGGTAATACAATCCGCATGGTAAGCACCCTGCTCTTTCTGCAGACAACAGCAGAACCTCTCCTTCTAACTGGACAATACTTTCTTTAGCTTTTTAATCTCAGTGTAGAGTTCAAGAGAACTTGGTTGTCATAAGGTGTCATTTCCTCCTTTTACAGAAGAGGAAACTAGAGCCTAGAGAGGTGGCGTCCCACAGAGCAGGGCAGGGACAGAACTAGGTCCTTGAACCCTAGGGCACTGCTTTTCTTTCTTTCTTTTTTTTAAAATATATTTTATTGATTTTTTACAGAGAGGAAGAGAGAGGGATAGAGAGTTAGAAACATCGATGAGAGAGAAACATCAATCAGCTGCCTCTTGCACACCTCCTACTGGGGATGTGCAAGCCGACGCTCTATCCACTGAGCCAAACTGGTTCGGCTAGGGCACTGCTTTTCTAAGAGCAGCTCACCACAGTGCTGGCATGGATCTCAGCTGGGGCTGTTCCTAATGGGCTTCCCATAACACTCCAGTGGTCCATGAGTCTTGGTTCATTAAAGTCTCAATGAAACCGCCTTCATTATAGTTCAGTATTAAGTCAATCTTAAATATTAAAAATATGTAATCAGCTTATATGGTATAATAACACTCTCTTAACCAAACCAAACCATCCCATTCCCCATCCAGTCTGGATTTATATGTAAATCATTACTCTTTATTTATTTATTTTTTTAAAATATATTTTATTTGTTTTTCACAGAGAGGAAGGGAGAGGGATAGAAAGCTAGAAACATCAATGAGAGAGAAACATCGACCAGCTGCCTCCTGCACGCCTCCTACCGGGGATGTGCCCGCAACCAATGTACATGCCCTTGACTGGAATCGAACCCGGGACCTTCCAGTCCGCAGACCGATGCTCTATCCACTGAGCCAAACCGGTTTCAGCTAAATCATTACTCTTTAAAATAAACCCAAGGTAGGCACTCAACAATGCTGAACGAATGGCTGCTTGGGGGCCCAGTAAGGAATCATGTCATTTTAGATCTGAAAGAGACCTTGAAGGTCATGGTGTCCCACTCCTTTCTTCTGCTGCCTGAAGAGTGAGGGGATTTGGGCAAGAGGCAGACAGTACTAGAACCACCTCCCCCTACCCCCACTTCTTTTTTTCACCTGCACTATTCTCATTGATTTGATATGAAGGCATTAAAATTGTCAACTTATTTGTTCTGGTATACAAAATAAATGTTTCTAACATCTAATTTAAAAACACTACTCCATACAAAATGACAGGGTTAGGGTTTTTATTTTATTTTATTTTTTTAGCCATATGGAATTTGATCATTCTGAGGAAGAGCAGAAACATGTCCTAAATCACTGCAGACTGTAAAGCTGAAATTCGAAGCAGTAAACTATTCTATTTTGGGAACAATAGATATGAAGTCAGGAAGACTTAGGCATTCTAAGAAGAAAATTGTATAGAAAAGCTAACTATTAAGTCAGCTCTCAGAAATATTTGAATGCAAAGGAGATTAATGTGGATAAGGAGAAGGTATGGGCATTTAGCAGATGACAAAAGGCACACTCATGCCATAGAGAAAGCAAACTTTTAGCTGAAATGGTACTTATGGGAAATAAATTCAAACCTCAGATGTTTGAGTCAGGAAGTCTCATTAGGATGCAACACAGCTTCTCATTATGGGTTATTACACAGTGTCACTAAAAAAGGAGAAGGACAAGGCATGGCCAAATAGCAATATGAGAAATTTCAGTCTTGCTGTATCTTGCTCTATATTTAAAAAAAATTTTTTAATTGATTTCAGAGAGGGAGAGAAAGATAGAAATAATTATGAGATATAATCATTGATCGGCTGCCTCCTGCAAGCCCCACACTGAGGATCGAACCCACAACCTGGGCATGTGCCCTGACTGGGAATCGAACCGTGACCTCCTGGTTCATAGGTCGATGCTCAACCACTGAGCCACACTGGCTGGACTATCTTGCGCTATATTAATAATGGATCATTTGATGCTATCTTCTAACAAAAATGACTTCAGAGTGACAAAAATAGAGATTAAAAGTTATCTATATTGAGATGACAGCTGCTAGGGTAAAACTCTTTTGAGAATCTTATGTATATTTTATTTATTGATTTATTCATTCATTCAACAAATATCTATAGAGTTCTAGGAAGACAAAAATAAATAAGATCTTGTCTTTCTCAAGGTGGTCTCAAGAAGACAACCATGTAAATAAATCATTATACTGTGGTGTGCTTGGTGCTTTATTTGAAGAATAAACCAAGTACAGCACAGGCACAAAGGGAGGGTCTGGAAAACCTAGAGGAGAAGACATTTTTTTTTATCAGAATTTAAAGGAGGAAGAAGAGTTTGTCTCGCAGTTGTGGTAAAGGTGAGAAAAGAAAGCCTCGCAGAGCAAGGTAGAAGCTCACGCAAAGTATTTGGTAGTGTGAGGTTTAGAGTCACCTATGAATCCCAGTGCAGCGACTTTAATGCTGTGGAAGCCTGAGTAAAGGACTTTACTTCTTGGATCCTCAGTTTCCTTCGCTGTAACAGGAGCACAGTAATCCCCACTGCATATACTAGTACTGACTATAAGCAGGACTAACAGTGCCGGCTGGTAGGTAATGAATACTGTTCCATCTCTAGTAACTCTTTTTAGAACATTCTTAGGTTGCAGGTTTCTTTATGCTCCCTTTGCACAGGAAGAAACCTAGAACTGAGAGGATATGGAACTTCCCCAAGATTATCCAGGTTAATGAGTGGCTGCATTGGGATTTGAACCCAGGCAGTTTGGCTTAAGACTATTTTTTAGCGCTGTGCTCTATGCCTTTCATTACATGAAATACTATGTGTAAAGCACTTAACACGGCGCCTGACACATAGTAATAAATTATAGCTATTTTTACTGTTATAAAATATGACATGCCCTAGGAACATAAGGTAGTTATTGTGCAGGTATGGGGTGAGGTGGAGATGGGGTTGTAGCAGTAATAAGTCGGACTCCTGAGCGCTTCATGCCAGGATAAGGATTTGGAACTTAATAGCAAGGTCAAGATGGAACACTGGAGGTATCTTCAGTAGGCGAGTGACTTGTTGGATTTGTGGTTTAAAATGATCACTGGTACCATGTGGCGGATAAATTGCAAATAGGCAAGACTGGAAGCATTTACTACAGCCTCATCAAAAAATGGCGAGGCTCCAACTAAGGCAAGGGGCGAAGGAGGTATGTACATGAGATGTTACAGAGCTAGAGATGACTGGACTTAACGAGCAGTAGGGAATAGGGAAGAGTCTACCAGTAGAATGTTCCATTGGTTTCTGGTTTAAGTGCCACCACCAGTTGAGATATGGAAGCAATGCAAAAGGGGTAATTTAAAGGAAAGATATGAATTGGGTTTTGGCTCTGTTGAGACTGGGGCACCTGAGGGGCATTCAGGAGATGTGCAGCAGGCAGTTACGTCTCTAAGTGTGGAGAACAGAAGAAGGTCTGGGCTGAAGCCATGCAGCCAATAGAATTGCTCAGTGAGGGTGAAGAGAAAAAAAGAGACCAAGAGAGGAGTTGAAGAACTTGGGCATTTAAATAAATGGCAGAGAAAGGAAGGCTGAGGGAGAAGAGCAATCAGAATGGGAACATGGGCAGAGTGGGGACCCAGGAGCCAAATAAATATATAAAGCACCCGAGGAGGCGGATGCTTCTGGCATGCACAGTTGGGAAATTGAAAGAAAGGGGGCAAAATTCCACAAGCAGAATTTGAATGCACTGGACAAGAGAGTTGAGTTTTTATTTTCCTTTCTGACAAGTGCCCTCTTCAGTCTAATCAGCAAGAGTAATTTGGTTATTAATCTTTTTTTAAAAATATATTTTATTGATTTTTTACAGAGAGGAAGGGAGAGGGATAGAGAGCCAGAAACATCGATGAGAGAGAAACATCAATCAGCTGCCTCCTGCACACCCCCTACTGGGGATGTGCCCACAACCAAGGTACATGACCTTGACCAGAATCGAACCTGGGACCTTTCAGTCCGCAGGCTGACGCTCTATCCACTGAGCCAAACCGATTTTGGCTGGTTATTAATCTTTAGCTACAACCCAATTTTAAAAATTAAACTTTATTTAGAGATAGTTGTAGATTCACATGCAGTTGTAAGAAATAATGTAGAGAGGCACAACACTTCCATTTTTAGAAGCTTCCTTTATTTCCGCCAGGACTTCAGAATTCTTCATGTTTGTCCATGTCTCCTCGTGGTTCTTATCCGGGGGCAGAACTTTGTATGCTGTATCTAGAGTGGAGACAGGTGAGGGAAGCAGATTCCAAGGGGTCAAGGGCCAACTCGGCCATGGATGTGGGAGGCAGAGGGGACGGGGCACTGAGAGCGAAGGAGCTTTGGGTACCTAGGAGGCCTTTCCAAGACAGAGCTTCTCAGGAGAGGTTTGGACAGAGGCTTGAACCTGGGAATGAAGGATACAGAGGCAATAGGTTCTAGGCCAGGTGGGCTCCAATGTGCTGAAATCAATGTTGCCTTTTTTTTTTTTTTTTTAAGCGAAGAACACCACTTGTCAACTTATATTTGTGCTCCATTCCATCACCAAACCGATCTAACGGGCCAGTCTGATGGTGCCCCTTCCTTACTCCGAACTCCTCCTACGGCCCCTGCTGACTCTCCTCTCCTGCTGCGGCTCCCAGCTCCTGCCCCTCCCTCCCTGGGACCTCTCATCCGGGGTCTTTGCTCCTGCAGCCTCTGCCTAGAAGGCTCTGTTCACACTCCTCCTTGCCATTGGCCAGGCCCACTGGCCTTTCAGGTTTCTGTTTAGAGGGCCTCCTCTCCAGGAGGCCGGCTTTCCTCACTCCGCCAATGCAGGCACCTGCCATGGCCCCGTGGCACGCTGGCCTCATGCTATTGCTATCGGAACTGCACTGTATTACCGTCCACTAGACAGTACATTCCATGGGGGCAGGGGCTGTGCTTTATTCCAGGCTATATCTCCAGTGTCTAACACAGGGCAGGGACCTGGAAGGTGTTGAGTAGGTATTTCAACAAGGAAAGAGTGCTTGGACAGAGGCATGCATTTGGGTATGATGGATAGAGAGGTGGTAGGACTGGAACCAGGGGGGTGGTGAGAGGGCCCAGGGAGTGAGAGGAGGGCCAAGTGCAGAGTCCTAGGGCACCCCAGCATTTTAGGGGTTGGGGGTTTGAGGAGCAGTCAAGGAGACCAAGAAAGAATGGCTAGAGAGGCCGAAGGGAAGCCGAAGGAGCCCAGCGTCCCAGCGCAGAAAGAGTTTGCAGAGGCAGGGGAAGTAGTTTGTGCCAGTTGTGGGCCCACCGCATCCATCTCCTTCGGGTTCATCTGCATCCCCAGCGTCCCACGTAGCCGCGAGCTCCTGGGAAGGCGTTGGGGTAGGACAGCCAGGGGCAGGGAGGCTTGAGAAGCAGGGTCGTTCCTTGGGACTCTTTTGGGTTCCAGTTCTGGCCCCACCGCCGCCGGTCTGCGTGACCTTGGGGAGCCCTCTTTCTCTCCGACCAGAGACTCCCTGTGGGTACGAGGCGGACGCTGCGTGCCCAGGCGGGGAGCTGGGGAAGGCCGGCAGAGGCAGGGCCCGGGTGGGAGCGGGACCGCCCACTGCGGCGGGCCGGGACCTCCAGGGCCCGCGGAGGCGGCGCGCGGGACTCGGCGCCCGGGGCTCGGCGCGCGGGGCTCCTCCCCCGGGGCGGGGGTCGCGGCGCCGGCAGCTGGCGGCCGCGCAGCTGCAGCCTCAGCACCTGCCGCGGCCAGACGGCGCGGGCGCGGGCACGGCGGGGCCCTGTCCCCCCTCCTCCCCTGGCTGCAGCGTGCGCGGGAGGCGGAGCCCGAGCCGATCCGGAGCCGAGCCGCTGCTGCCTGAGCCTCGCACGCGTCCGAGCCCGCCGCCGGGGCGGGGCCGCCCCTCGCCGAGAGCACCGGGTCCGCGTCCGCGCGGGCGGCGCCTCCTCTGCAGGTAAGGGCGAGGCCCCGGCGCCGCAAAGTTTTGGGGGGACTGCTGGTCCCCACGCCCCGGGCCTGCGCGATCTGCACACTGCCTGCCGCGCGGCTTCCTCCGCGCCGCCGGCCGCCGCCGTGCGCTCAGCTTGCACCACCGGCCCCGGGTGACCCGCAACCGCTTCCAGTCGTTTTGCCCCCACTCTGGGCGGGGGCGCCTCTGCGGGCTCGTTCGGGGCCTGCGACGGTTAAGTCTTGACACAGTATCGGTGTGTGGCTTAAGTTTTCGAGATCTGCATGATGTAGTGCAAAGAGCGGCAAACCGGGAGGCAGGAGACCTGGGTTCAGGTGCGGCCACGGCCAGCGCCAACTTTCCGAGTGACCTCCGACCAGCCTGCCCTGCCGGGTCTCACCCACACCTGGACCAGGAGGGCTTCGCCGGGGACCTCACCTGAAGCGCCATGCCTGTATTGCCATCTTGTGAGTCCAGGGGTGTCTCAGCTCCGGGGTTCCGTGGCGGTGGAGAGGAATGTTGGGACCCACGTCAGTCAGTATCAGGGGTCAGGTTGCAAACCCGCAGCAGCTTTGGCTGAGCGTTAGGAAGGGTTGTTGAGTCAGCCTCTGGGAATATTCGATGCTGCCAGGGCTGGGCGTCGGGTCCCTGGCTCTCGGTGGCTTCTCTGCCCATCCACTGACTGTGTGACCTTGGGCGAGTCCCCCCACTGGTGTTGCGGGGGAGGGAGGGAGTGTGCACTCGGTGAGGGTTGAGGTCCTTCCGCTGTAAATCTGGAGAGGTAGAATCTGTAGCTAGGGTCAGTGTGGGTAGAGGCAATATTTCACCAAGAATCCACCCAGAACTTGCTAACGGGCAGCGTTTATGGTCGTTCAGAAAATAAAGAAGGCATTTGCAGTTTACTTTGGGAATCCCGAAATAGATATGGCAAGTACTTGTGAATGCTAGTGCTTTGGACTATCATAAAATATTCAAACGCATAATGATTTGTTTTCAAAGTGGCTTATAAATCAGGAAGCGTCTCTGTTTGTGAGTCAGTTATCTTAATAAAAATCTCAAAATAGTTGCTTGGGGGAAGAAATAACGCACCGTTCTAGGAGTCCTGACACAGAGGCCAGCATCTGCTTGTTTCTAAGTCTAAAGCGACGGTCAAGATGTTTTCCAATCAAGCCGATATAAAATCACCTCACAGCAGGCATCCTGTGGTGGGTGTTCCGCTTAGGTGTGCCGGGAGCCACCTCAGCGTTGCAAGCGCATGTGCTCCCGGACAGGTGAGTGCGGGTGCAGCCCCAGCGGAACAAGCTCGGGGTTAGCTCCTCCAAGAAGGTGAACTTTGTTCTTTTGCCCAATGGCATAGCCTCCTGCTGCTGCAACAGTCATTTCCCCAGTGTGTGGGTGAAATCCATTACTACGAAAGGATTCTTATGGAAGTGATTTTATTATTTTATTTCCTTCCTTGACTTCCTGGTTTTCAGTTTCAAGCTTTTTGAAATCAGAACACCAGTGGGAGGGCTTCGGGACGGGAGCAGGAAAATGGCAGAGCTGCGGTACATGCTGGCCTTCCCTGCCCGGGGCTCCGTAGTTGAGGCTGGTTTGTCCAGAGAACTTTGATCTCGCAGATGCATTCGAAGGCCACCGGTCTTTATGTCCTTCATTTTCCGGTGGTTCGGCAAACACTAATTCCGCACTCATTCAGGGCACAAACAGGGAGAATACCAATCAGCCCTCCTCTCAAGGAGCTCAGTTCTAGGGAGGGATGAAGAGGGTTAGATCACAGGCCATGCCAGGAGTTATTAACACTTGGGACCTCTGGGAACACTGGGGAGGGTGGATTCCAATGGGGGAGATGAGGAAGCCTGCACCATGGAAGGCAGAAGGAAGTAGAAGATTTCAACAGGTGGACAGGCCGTTGCAGGTCAAGGAACTGGTCCGAGCCAAGCTTCAGAGGCCGGAAAGCGCGGGGCCCAGATGGAGAACAGCGAGTCTGGTGGAAGCACAGGAGAAGGCAGGGCACTTCGAAGCAGAGGACAGTGAGCAGAGGTGCAGGAGGCTCCGAGCCTGGCCTTGAATCCACACTGGCACTGGGAGATCGCGCCTCTGAGCCTCACTATTCTCACTTGTAAAAGGGGAATGCTAGTAATTCCAAACTCACAGGGTTAAATGAGATCATGTTTGTAAAAGTGCCTGAGTGTTTGCTTACAATGGGAGTTTGATAACACCTTTTATTGGGGTGTTCAGGGGCAAGCTCCATAAATGTTGCTAGACACCATTGGGGTATCACATGGTACTTTTTGTTTTAGCAACCTCACCATCAGCATGAAATTCCCGTGACAGTGTCCTCTGTATTCAAGGTGCCTTCTCATTCAAGGGGCAGGGGCTTTTTGTTATTTGGAGGGTGCTCAGATCAGACACTGACATCAACAGCCGCCAATGCCCTGTAAATACTGTTAGGTGCTGGAAGGCCACAGAGGGGTTAACTGGAATACGCAGTCCCTGTCTCCCACAGGCTTATCACTACCTGTTCAAGGACCCAGGTGAGGGGATTTGACAGCCAGACACAGTTATAAATATATCAGCATTGTTCATATATACTGGGAGTGAGGTGCTGGCTCCCGTTTGCCTTGTGTACGTTGCTGGGGATTTGCAGTGTCCAAGGAAGGAGAACAGGAGAGGACGTAAAGGATGGTGGTGCAATACCTTATGACCCTGTGTAGCATCCACGATACTGTACTTCATTTATTCATTCAGCAGTTATTCATAGAACACCTACTCTGTGCCAGAGAATTATTCTCGGTGCTCCAGGAATACACGGGAACAAAAGGGAATATCCCTGCCTTCCTGGATTTATATTCTAGTTGGAGAAACACAATAAACAAGTAAACACATAAATAATTACAGGTTGTGCTAAGAGCGAAGAAGGAAAAAAGCAGGGTAATGTGAGATAAGATAAGGCAGGGTGCTCCCCTTGAGGGTGGGCAGGGAAGGCCTGTCTGAGTCATTGAGAGTCAAAGGAGAGAAGGAGCCAGTCAGGACAAGAGCTAAGGGAGGGGCAGGCCAGCTCTGCAGGAGAAGGCAGGCCCTGGGGCCACACCACCTGGGCTTGAATACTGGTCCCTCCAACAACTAAATATATTGATGATCAGGTTAATTAATCTTCTAGGTTTCAATTTCTTTTTTTTAAATTGATTTCAAAGAGGAGGGGGGGGAAAGAGAGAGAGAGAGAGAGAGAGAAACATCAATGATGAGAGAGAATCATTGATCGACTGCCCACACTGAGGATCAAGCCTATAACCTGGGCATGTGCCCTGACTGGGAATCAAACCATGACCTCCTGGTTCATAGATAGACACTCAAACACTGAGGCATGCTTGGACTAATAACCGTACCTGACAGGGCTGTTGTGAGGATTAAATGAGCTGATGTATGTAAAGTACTTAGAATAGTGCCAGGTGTGTAGTAAGCACCTAATAAAAGGTAAGTGGCACTGTTCCTGGCAGAGGGAACAGCAAATGTGAAGGCTGCAGACCCGAAAGGGTTTGGGGTGTTATAGGACCAGACCGGCTGTCCGCACAGACATTATCCCTATGGTTTTGGGGGAGACTGTAGAGCAGATTATCTGCCCCTTTCATACTATGGTTAGGAGTTTTGAAAAGGAACTCTCAGCCTTAGCACTCTCACCTGCAAAATCAGGCCCCAAGTGGTGTGGTGAGCTGTTGCTGCTGCTGCTTTAGGGGCATTCACTATAGACATTTCAGGTTCTCTTCCCTCTCTCCCTTCATCTCTCTTTTCATCAACTACCCTCCCTCTCTCGCTCCTCCACCTTTTCTCTCTGTCCCTCTCCCCACTCCCCTTTTCTTCCTTTCCCTCATCCCCTTTCTCGTTGGCAAGGCCTGAAGAGTAGTGTCCCTGGAGGTGCTCAACATGCAAAGGGGAAGCATGGGTAGGGCTGAGCCCATAGAGCCACCTCCGAAGCTAGCCATGCCCTCTCCCTGTGGGACTGATGGCCAGCGTCCCCCTCCCAGTCCCAGGCTGGAAACTCCATAGCAGGGGAGCATAGTCATCTAAGAACTTACCCTCTCTCTGGATCCCTCCTTACTGAAATCTAGTCACTCAGTCATGTCATTCTTACTTCTTAAATCTTTCTCCAACATGTCCTCAGACTTCCATTCTCTCTCTGAACCTCTTTCTTTAAAGTGTGGCCCAGAGACCTTCGGCGGGTCCCTTGTGTAAGGATAATGAAGTCCAGAGTCCTCAGCTGGGCAGAGCTGATGGGCTGTCTGCCTCCCTTCTCGCAGTGCCTCAGGCCCCCTCCTCCCTCACCCACTCCACCACACTTATTCCCCCCCACCCCCAGGTCTCTAGGCCTTTGCTTCTCCATTTGGCCCCTCTGCCTGGCCGGTGCCTCAGCCCTGGTGGTCTTGCCGAAGGCTCAGCTCATATCCTATCTGCCCCAGGAACCATCTTCCAGATGCCCTTGTCCCAGGTCTTTCCTCTTCTCCTGACCTCCCACTACACTTAGTACCTCTCACGGAGACACCATCACCATTAACCTTGAAGGATTTTGTGTGTGGTCACCTGTGTATGTGGCCATGGCCTTGAGAAGTCCCTGGGAGGGCGGGATTCACCCTGCAGCCCTTCTCCCAGAGCCTCGCCCTGGTGCAAACTCAGTATGTGTTTGCTGCATTGGATTGACAAAAGCCTGTGATTTTCCTGAGATCTGGTTTGAGTCAAGCCAGAAACAACATGCAGAAGCTCAGGGGTTGTGGTTCTCAGCGGAACTCACTCGCAGCATCCAGAGGCCTCGGAATGTAGGTCCTTCATCTGATGAAGCGTTGATGCAACCCCAGAGATGGGTCTGAATTTTGACTTCAGCTTTTCAATAAGGCCTATTTTAAAAAATATATAAAATTTGAACCTTCAAGCTAGATAAACTTGGAAATAATTGTTTATATCATACAAGGATTCTTCACCATACCCAAAGGTCTGGTATGGAAAGCTTTCAAATACCAAGCATGCTTGTGTACTTAACACCATTCAGTATATAAAATTTTGATTTATGCACAGCTGCTGTAGCTGTATTTCTACTGTAGTCTAAGATATACACCAACCTTCATATACACTCACGGAGGCAGGATAACACAGACTTAAATTTGTTTGGGTAACTAGGATGACATGATGCGGCTCGGATAATATAAAGTTAACTCTCTGCCTGAAGGACAGTGGGAAGCTCGATTTGGTGCCTGGCCAACTGATGGGAGGGCAGTAAGCCATTATTTGCAACGGAATGACACTGTTTTTCAAGGACCCGCCTGATGTTTGGAGACCTTTTTGCCAATGGTTAGAAATGGTCAGGCCTTCGATCTTTTCAGAAGCTGCTGCTAAATGACATGTGTGCTTAACACTGATTATTTGTGGGGGGGAGGGGGGAGGGCGACGAGGAGGGAGAGAAAGCACTAATTACGGCTGAAAAAGATATGGTGGTAAATCTAAAGTATGAAAGTATGTGCTTTTGACCTCTCTTGAGGAATGATCTGAGCTCGGCCGCTTCAGTAAAAAGGGTAACATGGCAAATTTTCAAAATCCTGAACGGAAAGAGCTTCAGAGGAATTCATCCGGATGCAACGGTGCTTAGTTCTCTGAGGTTCTGACTTAAGAGAAGACAGATGAGCAGGCAGATGAGAAATGAGCTTCCTGTTCTCTGCGTATCCAGAACGTAGGGGGTGGGCTAGACCGTGTCACGACCAGCGATAGTAATACCAGCCCCGACCCCGAAAACACAGGCTCACTTGTGAGCATCCATGTAATTAAGCTTCTGAGTTAACTGCTTTGTTGTTTCCTTTGTTCCAAATGTAGAAATCAGAAGGAAAAGCAATGATTGAAATAAAGATGAGGGTGCCATTTATTGCTTCTTATGGAAATGATTCCGTTGGTAGCTGGAGTCTCTATTCTCTCTGGTTTTCCCTGGAGAAGGAGCTCAAGCCCAGGCTGCCCAGTGCTCCTCTGCTTCTGAGGCATGTGCTGTGGGCTCCCGCTCAGGTTAGAGGGTGGCGTTCACATGGAGATGTATGCTCTTCCT
Organism: Cnephaeus nilssonii; assembly: GCF_951640355.1. Lineage (NCBI taxonomy): Eukaryota > Metazoa > Chordata > Mammalia > Chiroptera > Vespertilionidae > Cnephaeus > Cnephaeus nilssonii. The sequence goes on along the minus strand of NC_137085.1, from coordinate 27,712,628 downwards.
CTTCCTTTCTTCCTGGGGGCGGGGGACATTTTGTATAGAGGGGCAAGAAGAAATAATCACTTCTTCCCTGAGCTCGCTCCTGGGTAGTTGCAGTACTTAGTTCTTTGCAAAAGCTCTGTAGTAAGTTTCTTAGAGCATTCCCTGTCTATATTCCGAAAACCTAGATCCACGCAGGATGTTTTACAGGATATTTTAGCTGACAGTCACGGATCTTCAAACAGGGTCGCCAGCTCCGGAGAGGATGAAGAGCTGCCTTTGTCTGGTTCAGGAATTCCCCCACACAGCCAGCCTCTCTCTGCTGAGGCCCGCCAATCCCCGAGGCACTCCTATGCCATTGTCACTGGGCTCTGATTATCAGAAAGTTCTTCATTGTGCTCAACCAAACCTTTCCTCCAGGCAGTAGCTGCCCCATTGGCCTTGATTCCGCCCTTTGAAGCCTCACACAAAAATCCATGTCTTCTTCCCCTGGACAGCCATTTAGCCATGGGGACATTCAAAGACAGGGAGCAGGTCCCCAGTCTTCACTTATTCAGTCAGAATGCCTCAGTGTATGCAGTGCCCTGAAAAGGACAGGGCGAAGCGTGGACACAGCTGTGCAGGTGGGGCCTGGGCGGCCGGGAGGACCACAGCAGCTTCACGTCAGAGTCTCGCCTTGTTTAGCACAGCCGAGGCCCCGTTAGCTCTCTGTGGTCCCCCTAGAGTTTGCTGTCAAGCCCTCCCATGGGCTGTATCCTGGGCCGCTGGGGAGCTGCATGCATGTCGGTGTCCTAGAGACCTCGTGGGCTGTGGAGGAGGGTGTCCCGAACCAGTGCTCACGTGGAGTGGCTCTGGGCGACTCAGCCCCATCTCTGGGACTCAGATTCCTCATCAGTCCAATTACTTCTCAAGGTGGTGTATTGGTTTTCTTGTGGCTGCTATTACAAATCACTACAGCCTTGGCTTAAAACAGCAGAAATGTATTCTCACTCAGTTCTGGAGACCAGAAATCTGAAATCAAGGTGTGGGCAGGGCCACCCTCCCTCTGGAGGCTCTAGGGGCGCATCCTTTCTTCGCCTCTTCTAGCTTCTGGCATTTCTTGATTTGTGGACACATCACTCCAGTCTCTGCTTTCTTGGTCCCATTGCCTCCTTCTCTTGTGTCTGTGTCAAATCTCGCTCCACCTCACTCTTAGAAGGACAGGTGTCTTGGGATTTAGGACCCACCCAGATAACCTGGGATAAACTCCTGCCTGAAGATCCTTAACTTAATTACCTCTGTAAAGATCCTTTTTCCAAATAAGATAACATTTACACGTCCTTGGGATTAGGGTGTGGGCATACTTTTTAGGGGCTGCCATTCAGCCTTTGGGATCTCCACTTGCTCTCCACCTATGTGACTGTCTTTTCTCTCAATTGTATTTGAGCCCAGCTCTCTGGAGTCACTAGCCTCAGGTCTTCATTCTGCATGTTTCGTGTCTCTTTCTTCCTGTAGTGTCCTGGCTGCTGCTGTGAGGATGCCGGGCTGCTCTAATCGTCCCTGTTCACAGATGTGGGAGGGGCTCAGGGATTAGGCTGCCCAAGGAAACACGGGTCTTGCTGGTCCACTCTCTCATTTTCACCAGCATGCTCTAGCTAGTCAGTGGAGTTTTTATCAATGGGAAGGAGAAGCTGTGGCTATTAAAATATTCATTACCAATTCTTAGACTTAAGGGAGATACCACAGTAAACGTGCTCTAGCCAGAGAAGGGACACAGAGGAAGACTTAATGCCCTTGTGTTTCCCCTCTAATTTAGTCTGAGATTGGCTCATTGAACTTGAGGGAAATTATTTATGTTCTCAGTGCCCAAACACATATTTATTTCTGTAAAAAAAATAAGTAAATAAAATAAAATTAGGAAATGCTGCTTTGCAGCCCTGAAGTGTGCTGTAGTGTGACCTTCTTGCCCTTTCACTAGCCTGTTTCAGAAGTTCCAAGGTTCTTTTTTTTTTTAATCCTCACTCGAGGGTATGATTTTTTAAAAATTAATCAATTTTTTATATATTTTTGATTTCAGAGAGGGAGAGAGATAGAAACATCAATGATGAGAATCGTTGAACGGCTACCTCCTGCAGGCCCCCTACCGGGGGATCAAGCCCACAACCTGGGCATGTGCCCTTGACTGGAATTGAACCTGAAACCCTATCCACTGAGCCAAACCAGCTGGAGGAAATGTTCTTATTGATTATAAAGTGAGAGGAAGGTGGAGAGAGAAAGAGAAACATCAATGTGCCAGAGAAACAATCAGTTGCCTCCTCTATGCGCTCAGACTGGGGATCGAACCCACAACCTAGATATGTGCCCTGACCAGGAATCAAACCTATATAAATATTTCTCTCTTTTCCAAGTCCAGCTCAGCTAGAGAGCAGTCAGGTTCCTGAGTAGAGAAAATGAAAGAGACAGACAAATACAGTAGGGAAAGCTGGGACTGGGTGGGACCACTGTCCTCTAACGGAGAGACAGGGACCCTGAGCCAATACAGCGTGTTTATTTTATACAGCAAAAACCAGGAAGTTTTACTAAAAGTCAAGACAAAGGAGATTATGTGCATTCTAGGGTGGGCCCGAGTTGTATTCATTTCTGGTGCTTGGCTGGATTTAGATAACGAAACCCACCCCCTGGCGCCTGGGCTGAAGGTCAAGCTGACAACACTTCTGCCTCTGGCAAGGCGTGTTTCCAGGACACGGCTCTGCCAATGCCACTGGATTAAGCTGACAATAATGAAAGAAATGCTCATGTGCCTTCCCAGGTGCTGTCTACAAACCAACAACCTTTTGGTGTACAGGATGATGCTCCAATCAACTGAGACACCTGGCTAGGGCAAGTCCTATTTTTTTATGTGTTTTGTTTTGTGTTTCATCGGAGAGGGAGAGAGAGATAGAAGCATCAATGATGAGAGACAATCATTGATTAGCTGACTCCTGCATGCCCCCTACTGGGGATTGAGCTCGAAACCAGAGCATCTGCCCTGACAGGGAATCAAACCATGACCTCCTGGTTCATAGGTCGATGTTCAACCACTGAGCCATGCTGGCTAGGCCCATGGTTCTTTAAGTGGGATCTTCAGTCTGCTGCTAGCTAATGGGCTCTCCAAATGCAATGCACCATAAAATGTACTTTTCTTCAAAAAGTGTGGGCACCACTTGGTTTGCAGTTGATATTCCTGAGTCTGGCGAAGCTGATGATGGAGCGGGGGTAAGCAGAGGGAGAACAGTGGCCTGAGAGGGTCTGCACCGAGCAGCTCCCAACTCTGCTTGTGGCTGTCACTGCTGCTCCAGGATTACCGCCTCACACCTGTCCAGAGCATCCTCCTGGCCTCTGCTCCACAGAGTTCAAGGTGCTTTGCTAAGAAAGGCCTGCCTAGGGATGGAGGTGGGAGGAGATGGGAGAAGACAGGTGAATCAGACCCTGCCCTGTCGACAGCTTCCAGGAGGGACTGACATTTAAACTGAGCCCTAGGGGGTGAGTAAGAGAGAGAGAAAGAGGGGAAATTCCAATAAAGCAGTACACCCAAAGGTGCCCTCCATGTATCCCCACCAGGGCCCATGATTGTCCTCTTCCTGGCCATCCAATCAGAGCTGAACTGGAAGAGCCTCAGGTTTGAAAGGGACCTTAAGGATCACCTAGTAAGGCAGGTAGATATTCCAGCTGCACTGCTTGGAGCCCCACGACCAGGGAACTGGAGCAGTTCGAGATCTCTGCTTCTCATTTTGCTTCTGGGTTTAAAGAACAGCGATTTTTTTCCATTTGCCACGGCTTGTTCGATGCAACTGCTTGGAAATATCCCCACGTCAAAACATCCTGCTTTGTCTGGGAAGTCTTTTTCCAGGCTGGGGAAGCTTTCCCACTCCTGCCCCCTCGTCCCTCCAAGATAACCCCTCCAGGTCGTGTGGTCACGGGGTGTTTCTGTGGAACCAGTCCCACTTGACTGTGAGCTTCTCTTGGGCTGAGCCCTGCTGCTCACTCAATCCAGAGCCCAGAAGAGGGCTCGGTCCTGATCATACAGTGTTGACTGAAGAAATGAAGGCCTGTGACTATGGTGACTGCCTTACTTGCATGTAGCTCCCAGCTGCCCTTGTTACTCTCTGCCAACACCAGTGGTGTCCTAGCTCAATCAAGGGCAAATGTGGGCCTCTGTGTCTCTGTCCTATACCTGCTTCTGAAGTGGGGCTGGCCTGTCAGCCTCGTGTTAAGGAGGGATGGCCCCTGCTCTCTCTGCTTTCAGAGGATGGGAAGGCTGCTGAACTAATGTCCAGCCTCTGGAGCTGCTGCCCGTTGTCCTGGGTCATGGCCACACTCACCTCTGAACTTTCTCACTCGGTCCAGCTGCTCTTCCTTAGCACCATGTAGCCTCAGGACTAGGGTCAGAGAGGCAGTGAGGTGCAGGAGAAGGTGCTGGACTTTTTACTCAGTCAAACCTGGGTTTTCTAGCTGCGTGACCTGGGGCACATTATTTACTTTCTTATTTCGTTGATTATCTCTGAGTGGAGGATATGATCACGTGGAGGATACGGTCGCTGTTTTCCACCTACACGTGGTAAATACTCAATAAATGTTCATTTCCTTTTTATATTATCTGAAGGGCTGTCATGGAGAAGAGAGGAAAGACTTGTTCCATGCCTTAGGGACTGTCCAGACTCAGTCTTGGTTTTCCCCCAAGTCGTCATCATCCTTTCCAAATTCCATTAAGCCCCTCAGCTTCCTAACTCCTTGAGCATTGCTAGCATCCTGGATTTCTTCCTGACTTCCATCTGCGAATTACCACCAACTCTGTGTGTATTTGGAGAGGTCACTTCCCCTGGCTGGGCCTCAGTTTCCTGTCTCTGGACTGGGTTGTTTCTAAGGTCGTTTATAGCCCTGGCACCATTTAATTTCACAACATAGGTTGATCATCCACGATGTGGAGGGTGATGTTCTAGGCCCCGGGGCACATAGGGATAGGGAACAGTCATCAGCCTTGTAGTGGTCACAGCCCAGTGTGGGAACAAACAAGGAAAGCATTGTGATGAGTGCTATGGTAGGGGCTGAATCCAGAGCTGGAGGAATCCAAACCAGAATAGGGAGAGACTAGCCATTTGAGGAATGAATGGGCTCTTTGCCTTCAGGGAAGAATTATCCCAAAAAACGCTTGTTGCCTGAATGAAAGAATGAATGATGGAGGCTGGTTCCTCCCAGGTGGCATTAGAATTTTTCCTTTTGGAATTGGAATGATCAACTTGGAAAACCCCAGCAGAGATGCAGGTTAGGGACCTTGTTTCCTCTCTTCTCCTCCTGCCTTTCTGCAAAGAAAAAAAAAAAATCCAAACCTCCAGAATATATTGACCTTTATTCACAGAGCTCTTGGGATGTGCAGCACCGTTTAACAAGTACCATTTGTGTGCCTCACTGAGAAATGTCTAGGTAGACGTAGAATTACATGCCTAAAGAGAATTCATCTATCTTTTGCCACGATTGTGTTCAGAGCTAATTTTCAAAGACAGTTTCCATTTTCCCAGTTGTCTGAATGATAGTTACAAATTGTGCACTCTCATGCCTTCTCTTGTATTTATTCTACCCAATTTAATTTGGTTAGATCCTATAAGCTTTTATTGATTGCCTATTATAAGTTAGCCATATGTCGAGAGGCTAGGGGTGTGAGAGAAAGTTTCACTATCTAGAAGTTTCTTTTCTAGCTCGACTGATAAAACATATACCCAGGAATCAGCAGACAAAGCCATCTATTCATTGGGGATTGCTGAGTAGATTGGTGTGAGTGCCAGGATTCCTCTCCCCCCCACCCCCCCACCCCCACCCCACAGGCAGAGAAGTGTGGAGAGATGGATGGTGAGGATGGTTCTCCAGAAGGCTTTTGGAGGAGTCTGCACTGGAGAAGGGCCAGGGATTGCCAGCAGAGTGGAGGTGCAGGGAAGAGAGCAGAACAGCAGGTGAATTCAGCATGAACTAACTTTTCATTCTCATCTTTAGCCCCTCGTTCTCATGCCTTAATAATGAAAATAGTTCTTCAAAAGATGACACTTGTAGCATGTCTCAGGACCTTTGCCTAGTCTGCTCTGTGCCCTCACCTACCAGTAAAACTCCACGTTTCTCGACGTCTTCCCTTAATTCAAGTCTACTTCTGCAGTTTGGGCCTCGTTAACTCCCCCGCTCTGGGCTTTTCACGGTGTTTTGTTTATCTCTTAGTATGGCGCGCCTGGAGCATTACAGACCCCCAAGAGCTATCAGGGGAACCAAAGGATGAGAAAATAAATGACTGACTATTGGGTTTTGAGTCTGACTAACTACGGGGACTGTGAAATGTTAAGAATGGCGTGGAGGGCACCAAAGTGAAAATGTGGGTGGCAGCTGCTGAGAGGGGGGAGGGGGATAAGGGGGGCATTGGGCTGCTCTTGAGGGGCGGGTTGGGTACATACCTTTGGAGAGGGAGTAGGATATTGGCTTTCCAGTGAATAGATGCACACAATTTTAAAAATACTCGGAACAATTACCGTAGACACTAAACATTTGGGGGGAAATCTGCCTCCAGGGTAATCATAAAGCTGCAAATAAAAGCAGCAGCACCTCATTAATAACTCTACTAAATCAGGGGCCAGTGCGCAGTTGGGGGAAATAGCGTTCCCATTGTCTGAGAGAGTGAGCCTGGGATAACCTTTCTGGAGGGCAATTTGGCCGAATCTAAAGACTTAAAAACTTGTGCAGTCTTCCACCCAGCAGTGCCTCTCCTGGGAATTCATCCTAAGCGAATAACTAGAGATGTATTATGCAAAGATGCTTATCTCACCATTGTAACACAGACATTGCTAAAGTAAACCAAATGTCCAGCGATAGCTTTACAAACGGCCCTCCTAGTTATATGAAAAAGAATGTTGTAGAATAAGAAAGGGGCAGGAGAATTGTTTTAAGAGTAAAATCAGGCTATAAACCAGTACATATAGTAAGTTCCCAATTATGTTGAAAATGTGTATTTTCACCCAAAAGTCTAGAAGGGTAATTAGCAACTTGTGGAGTATAGTGGATACGTTTTTATTTTCTTCTTTTCCAGGAAGAAAATTTACCAAATTTTCTACCAAGCACATATATTACCTTTATAATCGGGGTGGGGGGGTGGGGGGGTGGGAGGGGAAGAGATGAGTGTTACGTAAGAAGAAGAGATAAGCCATTGGAGAGCATTGTTTGAGTCTCATTGGGTTGAAAGCAATTCGGACACATTGTTTATCTTGCAAATTCCAGACAGGTAGTGTTTTCAGAAGGAAGAGTGGTCTTGGGTCCATTTGTGTGAGTGTATTTATAGAAGTGAAAGCTTTGGGGAAAGGAAATAGATTGATTTTTTTTCCCCTTGAACTTTTGAAATTATTTTTGCCACTCCATTTGTAATTGAGCCCACGGAGCTATTCTTATTTCCTCTTTTCTTAGGTACCACGTTAGGCCTAAAAATGTTAACTGGCTTAGGATGTGGGTTTTGCTAAAATTATTCCCCTTGAAGTCTTCACTGGACTCATGCTTAACCGGTGGGGTCCCAAAGAAGACCGCCATTTGAAATCTTTTTTGCTTTGCTATCTGATGCGTTCTGCCCCCCGCATCCTTGGATAAACCTGGATGGCCAAGTAGGAAATCACTCTTGCTTTGTTGGGGTGGTTTCATCAGCCACATGTAAGGGACTCAGGAGAAGACACCTGCTTTGGGCGCTGTCTGTTGGAAAGGTTTATTTAGAGGCCAATCTGGCATCCACCTTATCCTGTGGACGTAACATTAGTCTGCAGAAAAAGAGATCAGAGCTGGGTAGAATCTCTTTAAATATTAATTCTAGCGATGCCTTTTGCCACACATCTCCAAAGAGCTCTGAGCATTTCACAGACATTACCTCATCATTAATTTTCACAGTGTTCTTGGGTGAGAAGCTGATGGCAACTTTTGGTCTCCATTTAGGGCAGAATAAAACATATATTTTAGATAGTTAAAATAAACTTAGGAGTTGTATTGACTAGATATTAATTGGTTTTTAAAAACTGAGGCAATATTTTGGTGTCTTGTTTCTCAGTTGTCCTGTATTTCCCACAAATTAAATTGCCTTTCTGCATTTTTCTCTACCAACATTTGAGTGCCTACTGTGAACAAGCTACAGTGCTGAGCAATGTCGCTAGGGGGGAAATTTAACCTCCTTAGTTCCACACTTAAGACCTTTGATGTTCTGGCTTCTCCCTGCCGTTCCTACACTAAATAAATCTCTCAACCTTGCTTCACATACCCGTTGTCTCCCTCAGCCCTCTTCCTGAACTTGTCTTCAGTGTAGCTCTGTGCCGTGTCCTTTCTTCGCATTTCCTATGCCATTCCCCAGCCACTGCCCCAGTGCCCTTCTCTCCACTCCTGCAGGCTCACTTGCCTCTTCTTCATAGCTTGGTCACCTCTTACACAAGGCCTGCTCTGGTATCCCCCTACTGTATCCATAGCTGGATGTGATCTCCCACCGTTCAGTCCCCAGATATTCTACCAGCCTCTCTGCTGTGGTCCTTACTAATTTTCACTTTGTATTTTAGAGATTGATGAATACTCTTCGATGATATTGCAAGTTTCTAGAGTGCAGGGATAGTCCAGTTCATCTATATGTGTTTCTCAGTGACTTGCCCGCGTAAGATGTCCAAGCGCTCAATTGTGTAAAGGAATGAAATGGACATAATTTGAGGCCAGAGGTCACCAGTTTGTGCAGAGCCCTGTGGGGTACAGAGGACAGAGGTCACCGATAGAACCCTGCTTGGCCTGGCCCTTCCTTTGATCCTAGTCCCTGAGGCCACTTGCTGCCCACAGGCCTGTTCTGACCTGTCACTGCATCCACACCCACACCCTCTGAGGACCACACCCACACCCACACCCACTCTCATCTAAGACTTGTGTATTAAAAACCATCTTTCTCGCCCTGACCGGTTTGGCTTAGTGGATAGAGCATCAGCCTGTGGACTCCAGGGCCCCAGGTTCGATTCCGGTCAAGGGCATGTACCTTGGTTGCGGGCACATACCCAGTAGGGAGTGTGCAGGAGGCAGCTGATCGATGTTTCTCTCGCATCGATGTTTCTAACTCTCTATCCTTTCTCCCTTCCTCTCTGTAAAAAATCAATAAAATATATTTTAAAAATAAAAATAAAAATAAAAACCATCCTTCTCTCATGGCGTTCTGGGGAGACATAGGGAAAGAGACCGTTGGAGTGTTTTTAAGGGTCACCTCTGTGCTTATTTCTTTTTCACCTCTGTTGTGCAAATCACCCACACTGTATGGGACCCTTTATCCAGAGCATTCTCCGTTCACGTTCACGAGCGGGCATGAGGGCTGGGATTGGCTCGTGCTCCACCTGTGGCAGGCTGTTGAGGCTGGGCAGGTTATTTAATCTTCCTGTGGCGTCATTTCCCCATCTGTTAAGGGGAGATAATGTGCTTGAGGGTGACCTGCCTCCCTGGGATGCTCTGAGGCTTACTGACTTAATGCCATTGCTATTAACTTTAACCAAAGACGGCTGGACAGAACCGGCTGGAGCTGGGGCACAGAATAAATATGACAACCATAAAATGGACGCGCCGTGAGACCTTGGGCGCCATCTTCTGTGCTGCCCTTGGCACAGAGGAAACCAGTTAGCCCCTCAAGGACCTCTAGGACTGGAAAGGCCTTAACAGGCTTCCGGTCCAGCCCTGCCTGGTGTGGCTGTGCAGCAGTCGGTGGCTCCAGGGAGAATGTGTTATGAAGGTCCCAATTGCAAGGCTGTGGTCCCTTTTCAGGATGGATCTTTGGGTTATCTTGGCTGATTTGGTGTGAATGATCACATATTCTTTTGTGTGTGTGTAAATATATGGTAAATTTATATATATAACAAAATTTATTTTTAAAAATCCATTTTAAAGTGCACAGTATAGTGGCATTGAGTGCATTCGTAATGTTGTGCAACCATTAACATTATCTAATTCCATTAAATAGGCACACCCTATACCATTGATGGGCAACCTTTTGAGCTTGGTGTGTCAAACTTCGCCAAAAAACTGAGCATAACTCGGGTAGTGTGTCACTTTGAGGAAAAAACTAACTCCAAGACTCTAGTCGCAAATGTTTCATCCTCAGGAGCAGCAAATGTTTCATCCTCGGCATGTGGCCGCGTGTCATCAGAAATGGCTACGCGTGTCAGTGCTGACACGCGTGTCATAGGTTCGCCATCACTGCCCTATACCCTTCTCCCTTGAGCAGTTGGCAACCACTAATCTGTTTTCTGTTTCTATGCACTTACCTAATCTGGATATTTCATATAAATGGAATCATACAACATGTAGCCTTTTGTGTCTGGCTTCTTTCACTTAGCATAATGTTTTTGAAGCTTGTCCATGTTGTAGCACGTGTCAGTATTTCATTGCTTTTTATGGCTGAGTAATATTCCATTGTATAGATATACCACAGTGTGTTCATCCATTCATCCACTGATGAACCTTTAAGTAGTTTCCATCTTTTGGCTATGTGCATAGTGTCACTATGAACATTCATGTGCAAGTTTTTGTTTGGACATCTGCTTTCAACTCTTTTGAGTATATACCTAGGAATGGAATTTCTGGGTCAATGATAATTCTAGTTTAACTGATGGGAGAACCACCAAAGTGTTTCCCTTTTTTAACCTTTTTTAACCTTCCTTCTCCCCGGCTCCTCTGGTTGCTCTCAGTCCTCTCTGAGCATTTCTTCTCAATTTACTTCATAACTTTCTTGGGTCTTCAGCCCCGGAAAGGATAGTGCCACTCAGGGTTTGTTCATTCCTTCCGTAGTTCTGCTCCTTCTACCCTAGTGGTGCTCAACCCTATCTGCACATTACAATTATAGTTCCTTTAACAAACCCTGACCAGGCTCCACCCCAGACCAGTTAAATCCCCGTCTCTGGGCTGGTGGAACCTGGACATTGGTGTCATTTAAAGGACCTCAGTGATTTTGATATGCAGCTCCTTTCAGGATAATCATTCATTTTCATGGTTTCAACCTGATGACCACCTAGTTTTTATTTCTGCTGTCTACTGGACATATCCATGAATGGTCCTCCCGTACGCCAGTTCAGCTGTTCCGAACCAAACCCTTCATCTTTCCTCACAACCTGCCCTCTCCCAGTGTTTTCTCCTTTAGTGAAAGGACCACCATCTCCAGGCATCCAGACCAGACACTCGAGACTTATCTATGCCTTTTCTCTCTCTGTTATTCCAATTTCCCTTTGATTGATTCATTTATTCAATAATTTATTGCCCAGTCGTTAGGACCGAGGGCTATTGGGGGGACATGAAGCCTAGGAATTATGTTAGGATGACAAAAAAGACATAGATGAAACACTTAAGTCACAATATAGATGCGAGGATAACCTGAAATTGACAGCAACATTATTATAACTACCACTAGAGGCCCAGTGCATGATTTAATCATGCACCTGGTGCACCAGCGGGCTGTCCGCCGGTGCCCCAGGCCTTCCGAAAGCCTCCGGCGCTGCGGAGGCTTTCGAAAGGCCTTGCGCCGGAGCAGAGAGCCGGCCAGGTCCCCCGCTTTGGCCTTTGATCGCGGGGGACCTGTCCGGCTGGCTGTCCGCCGGTGCCCCAGGCCTTCCGAAAGCCTCCGGCGCTGCGGAGGCTTTCGAAAGGCCTTGCGCCGGAGCAGACAGGCGGCCAGGTCCCCCGCTTTGGCCTTTGATCGCGGGGGACCTGTCCGGCTGTCCGCCGGCGACCCAGGCCTTCCGAAAGCCTCCGGCGCTGCGGAGGCTTTTGAAAGGCCTTGCGCCGGAGCAGACAGGCGGCCAGGTCCCCCGCTTTGGCCTTTGATCGCGGGGGACCTGTCCGGCTGGCTGTCCGCAGGCGCCCCAGGCCTTCCGAAAGCCTCCGGCGCTGCGGAGGCTTTCGAAAGGCCTTGCGCCGGAGCAGACAGGCGGCCAGGTCCCCCGCTTTGGCCTTTGATCGCGGGGGACCTGTCCGGCTGGCTGTCCGCAGGCGCCCCAGGCCTTCCGAAAGCCTCCGGCGCTGCGGAGGCTTTCGAAAGGCCTTGCGCCGGAGCAGAGAGCCGGCCAGGTCCCCCGCTTTGGCCTTTGATCGCGGGGGACCTGTCCGGCTGGCTGTCCGCAGGCGCCCCAGGCCTTCCGAAAGCCTCCGGCGCTGCGGAGGCTTTTGAAAGGCCTTGCGCCGGAGCAGACAGGTGGCCAGGTCCCCCGCTTTGGCCTTTGATCGCGGGGGACCTGTCCGGCTGGCTGTCCGCTGGTGCCCCAGGCCTTCTGAAAGCCTCCGGCAGCCATGGTACAGACGCTGAGCTCGCGGCGCCAGTGGCGCCGCGAGCTCAGCGTCCTGCTGGCCCAATCAGCTACCCCGGCCACCCTGAGTCCCGCCCCCTGCGCCTCCTGCTGGCCCAATCAGCTACCCCGGCCACCCTGAGTCCCGCCCCCTGCGCCTCCTGCTGGCCCAATCGTGGGCGTAGCGGAGTGATGGTAATTTACATATTACCATTTTATTATGTAGGATTATGAGGACTTCCTTTGTACATCCAGTGCATTCTGGTAATACTTCATATGTATATAGAATCTAATTTACTGTGAGGTAGGTGAAGGCAGCCCACTTCACATGGGACAGTACAGGTGTAGGGAGGCTAAAGTACTTGTTCAAGAATGGTGGTTAGCACATGCTTAGTGAGAGTTGGGATTGGAACTTAGGTCATGTCAAAGCCTGTGCTCTTGATGTGAGAGGTCCCTGGGGCAGAGCCATGAGCCCAGCAGCACTGTCACAGCATGGAAGGAGGAGGATCAGGATGTGACCACCAACTGAGATCATCCATGCTATGGGAATGCTTTGAAAACTGTAGAGGGTGGTGCAGATCCCTTGCAACCTTTGCTCATGTCTCTAGCAGACCGCCTCTTCCATTCTGCTCTGAATTACAATTAGGTGTTTATATCTGATTCCCTGGTGAATTATAGACTCCTTGAGGGTGAGAACTGTGCTTGCTTATCTCAGTGTCTCCCTCAGCCCCTGTACCTGGCACATTGCTGCTAATCAATAAGCGTTTCTTGAATGCAAGTGTGGATGTTAGAGTTGACTCAGAGAGGAAGAAAGGGAGATGGGAGCCATAGTGATGTTTGTCCAGGGATGTCACAGCGAAGCACTTCACTGGAGGTTTGACTTAGAGAACTGGAAAGGAAGAGAGGAACTCTGGGATTCTCTGGGTTATGAGTGGGAGAACCTATAACAAGATCTCCAAGTGAATGGACTTCAGCCTGACCTCTGACTTCCATTCCCTGGCACGGATAATCTGATTCTCTCTTTTGGCTTCCTAGCCCTTATCACTTTCTAACATTCTTAATTAATTTCCTTTATTATGTCTATTGTTTCTTGTCTAGTGAGAGTCGTCCCTAGAATGTAAGTTTCATGAGGGTACTTAGTTTTGTCTATTTTGTTATTCTCCTCTATCCCCCAATTCCCTCAGCCTAAGTAAGCACTAACTGCTTTTGTCACTATAGATTTGCCTATTCTGGACTTCCAAATGAAAGAAATCCCATGTGGAACCTGGGCATTGGTGTCATTTAAAGGGCCCCAGTGATTTTGATTTGTAGTTCCTCTCAGGATAATCATTCATTTTCATGGTTTCAACCTGATGACTGCCTAGTTTTTATTTCAGCTCCAACTGTCTACTGGACATATCCATGAATGGTCCTCCGGTACGCCAGGTCAGCTGTCCCCAACCAAACCCTTCATCTTTCCTCACAACCTGCCCTCTCCCAGTGTTTTCTCCTTCAGTGAAAGGGACCACCAATATATGGTCTTTGATGACTGGTTCCTTTCACTTAGCACAATGCTTTCAAGGTTCATCCATGCTTAACCCCTTAACTTCACAGATAGGAAAATTGAGACTCAGGGAGGAAAGGGAAATGACTTGGGTCGTGTGTCCTGCTGGTAACAAAACAGGAACCTGATTTCAGATCTTCTGTCTCCCTATATAGTGCTCTGTTCCTGCGTAGGGTGGACACAAGGGATTCAGTAGCCACAGCCAACCCAGCAATGTCATTCCGCCATTGACCTTGAGGCTGCTTATGGGGCCCCTTCAGGTATAGCTGGGGTGAGGTGAGACCTTGCAGATAGCATCACTGTTAGCATCAACCCTTTCCCACATCCTTTCCATCGTTCACTGTCCATCTGAGAAAGCGAATGGCTTGTGTGATCAGCTTCTAGTCTCCTACTTGGAGTGGCCTGGGTCCCTATGTCCTCAGATTACTAGCAAGAGAAAGGCACAGCCTAGGCCCCATCAGTGTTGACGGTTCTAGTGCTGCCCTGTAGCTCCCAGAGGGCCATGCAGAGGCCATCTGTACTGAGCCAGATAAGAAGCTAAGCCCTTCCTGACAGACACCTAATCCTGTTAGGCAGATATGAAATCTGAGTGGCATGACGTTGTCCTGAACCCATGTTTCCCAAAGGCTGGTCTTTGTACCACATGGCACCCAAGATGATTTTAGGTGATACATGGATGAACATTTTTGTTTAAATAGTTGTATATTCATTTTAATGTGTATTAGGAAGGAAAACTCCAGCATGATCAAACCTGTGATTTAATGAATAGTATTGTCTAGGGTGAAGCTAAAGTAGATTCCTTTTACAGAAACTATGTATGTTACAGGTGTAGTAGTCTGGCAGTTTGCCGGCATGGCAAAAGTCACGAGGACAGTTTGAGGTCAAGTTTCATTTGGGGGCTCTCACTCTGGGGTGATGATGACCTAGACCCGTGGTCGGCAAACTGCGGCTCGCAAGCCACATGTGGCTCTATGGCCCCTTGAGTGTGGCTCTTCCACACAATACCACGGCCTGGGCGAGTCTATTTTGAAGAAGTGGCATTAGAAGAAGTTTAAGTTTAAAAAAATTGGCTCTCAAAAGAAATTTCAATCATTGTACTGTTGATATTTGGCTCTGTTGACTAATGAGTTTGCCGACCACTGACCTAGGGTACTTTCCTTGAGCAAGGTAAGATGGCCGAGAACTGCTGACGGCCAGAGCTCCTTCACATGGCCCCGGGGCTAAGAAAACCAGGAGAAACAGCTGTGAGGCACTGGTTGTAGAGAGAAGTGTTGTGTGCTAGTCCCGTTACTGCCTTGCGCACTCATTGAAGTGTGCATAGGACTTGATGTACACAAGGGACAGGCAGAGGAAAAGCATCTTCAGAGGCGTGAGGGTGTGAGAAATCAGGGCCTCTTTGGGGAACAGTAGGTCATTCAGTTCTGCCGGAGTGGACAGTGTGAGGGAGATGAGATAGACAGATAGTCAGGGGCCAGATCACAAAAGGCTTTGACTCCCAAGGCCCGGAGGGAGGCAGGGGGATGGAAAGGTTGATCCAGCTCCAGAGACAAGCAAGCTAATCTGATTTGAAATTCCACTTCTGGGCTAACATGCTTACCGTCTTTATGCCTCAGTTTCCTTTTTGCAAATGAGGATTGTAATCAGAATTAAATAATATAACACATGTAAGTTACTGAGCCCATTCCTGGCACACAGGAAACAGTATATTGTTAATGTAGTTGTGTTAGTAATAGTATTGTAATTCTTGAGCTCAGACTTTATCCTAAAGATGAAGGGGAAACACTGGAGGGTTTTGCAAATAAAAGTGACATGACTAGAAGGACATGTTGTATCACTTTGGCAGCCTATGGAGGATAGATTGATGAAGAGTGCTTCTAGAAGTAAAGATACTGGCTAGAAGGTTAGTACAGTATTTCAGACAGAATCAACATTTGAACTATAGTCGTAGCCCTAAGAAAGGAGAGGAGGGGAGAGGTTAAGATAATCAGGAGCAAAGTCAGTAGAACTTGGTGGCTGGCTCAGTGTGGGGCATGAAACGGGGGGAAGAGTCCAGAATGATTCCCAAATTTTTGACTTGGGACGTTAGAGAAGGCAGTCTCCTTCAACAAAAAGTTCCACCTTGGAGGAGGAGATTTGAAGAGTGGAAAGAAAAAAAAAAGAAAAGAAAAAGACAGCGAATTCTGTTTGAGATATAATCGGCTCAAGTGCTTACTGCACATCTTGGTGGAGATATCTTCGAGGCAGTTGGTTCTTAAAGCAGCTGAAACTGTGGGAGTAAACGACATCACCTGGCGAGTGTTTAGAGCAGTGAGTCTCAAACTTTGCTGTACATT
Organism: Cnephaeus nilssonii; assembly: GCF_951640355.1. NCBI lineage: Eukaryota > Metazoa > Chordata > Mammalia > Chiroptera > Vespertilionidae > Cnephaeus > Cnephaeus nilssonii. Next base: position 27,696,468 of record NC_137085.1, on the reverse strand, counting down.
GGAATCTCTGGGGATGGGGGTGGGGGGATGTCTTTAAAAACGACCAGTGTCCAGGCTGGCTGGTGTGACTCAGTGGTTGAGCATCAACCCATGAACCAAGACGTCACCGGTTCAATTCCCGGTCAGGGCACATGCTCAGGTTGTGGGCTCAATCCTCAGTAGGGGTGTGCAGGAGGCAGCCGACCAATGATTCTCTCTCATCATTGATGTTTCTATCTCTCTCTCCCTCTCCCTTCCAATCTGAAATTAATTTTAAAAATATTTTTAAAAAGAAAAAGTAAACTGTAATTGAAAAAAAAAAAAGATTGCTATGTTCAAATCCAGAAAGGCTGATGTATAAAAGAGGGAGCTGATTTATTCTGGATGGTGGTGGTGGGAGGGGGCCGGGGCAGTACTACTGCGGAGGACTGAAGCGGCGGAGAGGTGGGATTCAGCTTTATGTAAAGAAACTTTCTAGCAATAGGTCCAACAGTGAATGACAGAACAATTAGAGGCCAGATGACTTCTTGGCAGTGGGATTGTAGAAAAGATTCAAATGTTTGGGGATTATCTGGGCTCTTATTTTCTTCCATTAGCCTAACAATTCAGAGGCTAATACTAAAACCATTAGAAGGTCATTTTCTTGACTTTAAAATTTCCTGCTCAGACCTAGCTGAGTCAGGGAGCACTTCTAATGGCTTGGTTGATGTAGTTATTTATTTGGTCTTTGGGGATCCCTGGATGAAGGCATGTGCCTACCCACAGGCCAGATATATAATGCAAATTAATTCTTTTAATTAGAGTCATATATGTTTATAGAAATCAATTAGCTAAATTGTATTTGGCAGCAACTTCCTAACAATCCCCTTTAAGTAGTCATTGCAGTTTGGTGACCTTCGAAAGCAACAGAAAGGCTTGAAAGTCTTTTTTTTTTTTTAATGTATTTTTATTGATATAAGAGAGAAAGGGATTGGGAGAGGGAGATAGAAACATCAATGAGGAGAGAGAATCATTGATTGGCTGCCTCCTGCACGCCCCACACTGGGGACTGAGCCTGAAACCTGGGCATGTGCCCTGACCGGGAATTGAACCGTGACCTCCTGATTCAGAGGTTGATGCTCAACCACTGAGCCACACCAGCCAGGCAGGCTTGACAGTCTTTAGTTCTTAAGGATATGTCTGAGATCCCTGACACCTCTGTGGTCATTTGGAGACTGAAAGAACGTAGATATCAGTGATTTTGTATCTTCTACTGCCATGGTTACTTCAGGATTCCCAGAAACTCCAGGGGATGTGGATCTTTGAATTTCAAGACAAAACACAACAAATACCATCTAACCTGGTCCTTAGATCTAGGAGGACCTCAAGTTCATATGTGGGAGGAACTGCAGAAGTCATCCAGTTCCTGTATTCCATTGTAGTGTCCCTGTGCTCCTTTGTAGTGCAGTTAGTTATTCAACCCCTGCTTGACTGCCTTCAGGGACCAGGATCTTGCTAATTCTTTTTTATTGTTGTTAATACTCACTGGAGGATATTTTTCCATTGGTTTTTAGAGAGAGTGGAAGGGAGGAGGAGATACAGAGAGAGAGAGAAACATTGATGTGAGAGAGGCATCGATTGGTTGCTTCTCACGGGGATAGAGCCTGCAACGGAGGTACATGCCCTTGACCGGAATTGAACCCGGGACCCTTCAGTCCGAGGGCTGATACTCTATCCACTGAGCCAAACTGGCTAGGGCAATCTTGCTAATTCTTGAGAAAACTCATTCCATCCTCGGATCCCTAGGAACAGCAAGGAGATCTAGCCTTAGCCCAAGCTGAAGTCTCCCTCTCTGTGGCATTACCCCCATTAATCCCGACTCTGCTTCCCAGAATTATGTGGAATATGTCTCTTCCACATGGCCTGTTGGCTGTTTGTGAACCATTGTCAAACAAACATTCTCTGATTTTTTCAAAGAGTTGGCTTTAATCTCCTTACCATCCTAGTCTCATGAAAATGTGCTGAAAATGTGATGCTCAGACATAAAACGAACCAGATTAATGTCCATATCTAATGCCGGACGTTGGGTGCCATTTAACGCCGGTGGTCTTGATCTGGCATCTAGAAGGGGTCTGGAATCTGGAGAAGGGGCTGTGCATAAATTAATAAAGAGTCCAGAGACAAAACATAATTTTGAAAGGCATGTGGGGGGCGGGGGGCAGAGGAGCCTGGCTAAAGAAACCAAGTTTTCCTCGTCTCAGGACCCCTTGCTTTTTTTTTTTTTTTTTAAATATATTTTATTGATTTTTTACAGAGAGGAAGGGAGAGGGATAGAGAGTTAGAAACATCGATGAGAGAGAGACATCGATCAGCTGCCTCTTGCACACTCCCTACTGGGGATGTGCCTGCAACCAAGGTACATGCCCTTGACCGGAATCGAACCGGGGACCCTTCAGTCCCCAGGCCGATGCTCTATCCACTGAGCCAAACCGGTTAGGGCCCCTTGCTTTTTATTAACACAAATTGTCCTAAGGCAAGGTAGAGATATACACATCAAAGGCCAGGGTTAGTCTACAGAGTCCATTGTGAGATTGGGGAATTGCCTTCGGCTGTTTAGGTGTTTGGCCAACAGGAGGCAATAACATGTAGATTAAGATGCCCTGAGCTGTCTGGCAGCAAACAGTCAATTTAATGCAACCTTTTCAGGTTTGGGGAAATGCCTTTAGCCATTCCCAGCAGGCGATAACATATGTGACTCAGCCCTTGTTGAGTCCCCAAGTTCCAGCAACCTTTCGATGAAACTCTTGCAATTATGAGGTGCTGGAAGTGGCTTCCGGCACATATCCTAGAATTGCCAGTTCATTTACTCCCATTAAGGGCCTGATGAGGCAATTGATATTTGAAAACAGTATCCTGTGGACTCAGTTGAATGTCATTTTCTATACTTTGTGATCAGTCTCTGTGTTGTCAGGACACTAGAATCTACATTCTTGACCCTCCATACTAAGTCTCACAGAAATGTGATGTGGTTTTGTGTCCTTGGGAAAGGGACATTAAATAATCGATATTATAAAAGACCTTTACAATAACAAGAAGGTAAACATTCCAGTAGAAAAATAAAGGAAAACCAAAAGTAGGAAAGTAACAAATAAAATAAAATAAATAAATGCAAATGGCCATAGTGAATGAAACATGTTCAGATGTATTAATTATTAAATAATTTCAAAACAGTAATGAGCTCAAATTTGGAAAGATGTCCATGATATATTCACAGGTTAAAAACTGCAAGGTGCAGACCACTGAGTATAGCATGATTCTATTTTTGTGGACTAAATACTCTAATATACATACTCTGGGTCTCTACAGATTTAGGGCAAAGTTAAGTGTGAATACCCACCGAACAGTGGTAATCTCTGAGGGCCTGTATTGGATGCTTGAAATATGATGCTTATTTTATATAATTTTTAATTTATATATTTTTTAAAAAAATATATATTTATACCAATAATTAGATGTTATGTTCCATCCAATTAGCAAATATATTTAAATTATAATATCCAGAGTTTATGAGAATGTGGCTACATGGGATGACACTCCAGCCAACTGAGCCACACCAGCCAGAGCCCTTTTTGTACTGTTTTTAACAGAATTGGTATCAACATTGTACCGGCTGCTTAAAAAGAACTTGGAAGCGTTCCTTCTTCATGCTCTAGAACAGCTAAAATAGCATTTTGGGGGAAATAAACTAAGTTGGCTAAAAGCAATATTATCCTGGATTGGATCCTGGAACATGAAAGGATCATTAGTGGGGGGAAAATGGTGAAACCTGAATAAAGTCTATATTTTAGTCAATATTATTGGACCAATGTTAATTTCTTAGTTTTGACAAAGGTACAATAATTACGTAAGATGTTAACGTTAGGGAAAACTTAAGGGTATATATGGGAACTCTCTATTATCTTTGAAACTTTCTATACACCTAAAATTATTCTAAAATAATAAGTTTATATTTAAAATAAAACAAAAAATTATCAGGAATAATGTACATTTTATAGATTTAAAATTCACCTTTCAACCTGTCTGTGCCTGGGACTTTTTTTTGGAGGGAGGGAGGGGTAGTTCTTTAACAACTTTCTCTTCTATGGTAATTGTTTATTTAGATTTTCTACTTCTTTTAGGGTCATTTTGTATTTTCCTGGAAAACCATCTGTGTCATCAAGGTTTTCAAATGTCTTTGTGTATTATTAAGTAACTCAAACTCTTAAAATTCCTTTCGTATTTTCTCTGTTTCCTGGTTATTTCCCAATGTCATATCTTATTTTGTGTGATTATTTATTGGGTTGTGAAATTAACTGGGTGATTTGAGACCAGTATTTTAAGTGAAATAGACTAGAATAGAAAAAATATAAATACGTATTGTTTTATGAACTGGAATCTCAACACATGTATTGTTTTTCTTGGTAATCTGACAATACCTATCTATCAAAGCACAAGTGCATGTAACTTTTGGCCTAGCAAATCAATATTTGGGAACTTATCCAGATATATAATTGCATACATGCAGAAATGATACATTGCAATATTGTTTGAAATAGCAAAAGATTGGCAGTAACCCAAATGTCTATCAAGAGAGGGCTACTTTTAAATTACAGTACATTCATACAATTTAATACTCAGTAGTTGTCAGGGAGAATGAAGAAGCATCCTGTGTATTGATGTGGAGAGATACCACGATTATGCTATATTCTGAGGAGAAGAAAGCCTGGTGCCGAACAATGTGCATGGTGTACTACGTGTGTCATGTTGAAAGGCGGAAATATAAAACCTGTATTTGCTTGTATAGGCATAAAGAGAGTCTGGAACGACAAACAGAGAAGGAGAGCAGGGATTACATATGGGTGTGGGAACCGGGTGGATGAGGCAGGTGAGGGCGGCGGAGAGACCTCTCACTGTACTTTATTAAATTGTGGTCAGAACACACTTACCATGGGATCTACCCTCTTAACAAAAGTTTAAGTGCACAAGACAGTAACTGTATATCCCTTTACAGCCTAGGGTTTGAATTATGCCCATGAATCACCTATTCAGAAGTTAAATGTGAAACACTGAGCAAAAGAAGCAGCACTCAGGAGAACAGGCCTGTGCTGCGTGCAGTTCCTGAGGCCGGCAGATCTGAGCCGCGCTGTCGGGGTGCACACACAGTTGGGGGGGGGGGGGGGCGGGGGCAGTGTCACGCAGTAAGGTATCTCTCTCCCAGTAGGTCACAGTCACAGTTGGAGAAGCCTTATCTATTTTATTCCCTCATCCTCATGTTCAACTGTTGAGTTAGAAAGCCCACGTGTTTACCATGAGACGGAGGCCTCGTCGGGGCCGAGGGCGGCTAACCTTGTTCCCTCTGTGGCCCGTGAGCGCCTGGGTGTGTTCACTGCAGCTGAAAGGAGGGCCCTCGCTGTTTGATGAGCGTGTCTGTAAGAGGGCAAATACAGGAAGCCTCGGAGGGACTTGTCAGAAGCCTCTTCAGCGTGCGTTGGCCAGCTTCTTAAGAAAACGCTTCTTCCCTTTAGGTAAATGGAAGAGCTGGAGACGCGGAAAGCACACCGGATAGAGCAAATGGTGGCACGATGGCTTCGGCGCTCCCGGGACAGCTCCGCCCGGTAAGGCTCCTGGGCGGGCAGTGGTTTCTGTCTGCAAAGCTTTGGTGTCCCCGTGGGAGGAGGCTCTGCCGGTCTTGGCAGCACCTGGGGATCGCCGTCCCCGGCTTGCTTTGTTCCCACACCACACGGTGGGAGAGGTGTAAACAGGTCAGCGATTTTGCTGGAGCGTCTTTCTCTCTGTCCCCCTCCCAGCACTTCCCTCTGCGGCCCTCAGACGTGCACTCCCAGACACAGACACTCACACCGAACTCATTCACACCTTTACAGAGACGAACACACGGACACACTCATACCCACACGCGCGCATATGTGCACTCTGGAATACGCACCCTCAGACACACACTTTTTTAAGCACACGCTCACCCACGCTCTCTCCCTCCCTGTCTCGCGCACGCACCCCTTGTCTTCATACTTGAGGTGAGGACCAGACAATCTGCTGTTGATACTCCTTCCCAGTCTTTGTTTCTGGCAGCTGTCCCTTCCTTGCAGTCCCTGTTTCATTCTAAACAAAATAAAATGAAATCAAATACAGATCTGATTTGACTGCTACAAGAGAACTTAAAATATGTTCTGTTCCAAAGTGTTCATTTTCCATCTCCGATTTCCCATCTGGCCCCGCCACAGAGATGGACTATCACGTGTCAGGTGTTTCTGAGACACATTCTTCCGAAGGAACTGGGAACAGCTGTGGTACTGCTGATCGATAAACCTGCTCAGGGCTGCACTGCCCTGCGGCCAAGTGCTCTGGTCCTCACACACGGCGATGAGATAAGGCTGGCAGAGTTAGCCCATTTTACAGACGAAACAGCCAAGGCTCAGAGAGTGACTTGTACAGAGGACCATCACCAACCCCCCTCCCCTGTTCAGAAACCTCTGACGGGTCTTCATTTCTTATGGGATGAGTTTAAACATTTTGGGTTTGACATTCAAGGTTCTCCGTGACCAACCCACTATCCTTTACAGCTGTTTGTCTTATTGCTCGGCTTCATTCACAGCATACTCCAGCTACAATGACCTACTCATGATTCCCTTATTGTAACCACCCCACCTTCTCTTCCACCCCTTAGTTAGACCCGAGCTTCTGTGTCACATCCCTTCCTCCCATCTCCATGTGTCCAGAACCCACCTACAGTGCAAGGTCGGACTAAAGTGCTGTGTCTTCCAGGAAGCGGTCCCCAGCCCACAGTCAAAATTAATTTCTCCCACAGGGCCCATAGTATTTGATTTGTAGAATTGCCATTGTGCTTCTCCTGGTGTGTTCAGGCATATCCCCTTTCTTTCTTCTAGATCAGGCGTCCTCAAACTACGGCCCGCGGGCCACATGCGGGTGTTTTTGCCGTTTTGTTTTTTTACTTCAAAATAAGATGTGTGCAGTGTGCATAGGAATTTGTTCATAGTTTTTTTTAAACCATAGTCCGGCCCTCCAACGGTCTGAGGGACAGTGAACTGGCCCCCTGTTTAAAAAGTTTGAGGACCCCTGTTCTAGATGGTAAGCTCTATGAGGGCAGGGAAAGTATCAGCCCCATCTCATAGCCCAGAGCTGTGGTCGGCAAACTGCGGCTCGCGAGCCACATGCGGCTCTTTGGCCCCTTGAGTGTGGCTCTTCCACAAAATACCACGGCCGGGGCGAGTCTATTTTGAAGAAGTGGCGTTAGAAGAAGTTTAAAAAAAGTTGGCTCTCAAAAGAAATTTCAATCGTTGTACTGTTGATATTTGGCTCTGTTGACTAATGAGTTTGCCGACCACTGGCCCAGAGGATGAGTTCCAGGCGATTGCAAGAGGTTAAGTAGTGCTTGATGAACAAATGGGAAAACTGCTAGGTCCATTGTTTCCGAAAGTGGGTTTTGCAAAACCTAGTGTTATGCTGCTCCTTAAGAAAGGTCAGATCTGCCAAAGCCGGTTTGGCTCAGTGGATAGAGCGTCGGCCTGCGGACTCAAGGGTCCCGGGTTCTATTCCGGTCAAGGGCATGTGCCTTGGTTGCGGGCGCATCCCCAGTGGGGGGTGTGCAGGAGGCAGCTGATCGATGTTTCTCTCTCATCGATGTTTCTAACTCTCTATCCCTCTCTCTTCCTCTCTGTGAAAAATCAATAAATATATTAAAAAAAAAAAAAAAAAAAAAAGAAAGGTCAGATCTGTTTGGGAAGTGATACAGCCTATATCCCACGCCAACCCACCCCCACTTGGTGATTCATTTTAGCACATTAAAGGCTCTGAGAACTCCTGCAGGAAAGAGATTTGTATAACTGTAACTTGATGTTGCCTAAATATTTGACGTTGGAACTCTCTAGTATCCAGCTTCTCTCACAGAATATAAGTAAAAGGTAACATTGACCTCTAGATAGTTACATGTTTAGTGTCTATATAGAATTGTACAACAATCACCAGAATCTAGTTTTAGAATTTTTATTTTAGAATTCTGACTTTCAATAGCCCAAAAAGAAACTCCGTACCCACTAACAGTCATTCCCAACTTGGCATTCCCTCAGCCCTCAGGTAACTGCTCATCTAACTTCTATCTCTATAGAATCTCCTGTTCTGGATATTTCACGTTAAATGGAATCATAAAATATGTGGTCTTTTGTGACTAGCTTCTTTGACTTAGCATAATGTTCAAGGTTCATCCATATAATAGCATGTATCAGTATTTCATTCCTTTTTATTGCCAAATAACATTTCATGATGGAATATTTACTTTGTTCATTCATCAGTTAATGTACACTTAGGTTGTTTACACTTTGGAGCCATTATGAATAATGCTGCTATGAACATTTGTCAATAACTTTTTGTTTAAACATGTTTTCATTTCTCTGGGGTAAATATTTAAGAGTAGAACAGCTAGGTCATAGGGAAACTCAATGTTGAACCTTTTGAGGAATTGCCGTACTGTTTTCCAAAGCAGCTATGCCATTTTACATTCACACCAGCGGAATAGCTTGGTTTCAGTGTCTCCACATCTTTGCCAACACTTGTTATCATCTGTCTTTTTTATTGTAGCAATCCTGGTGGGTGTAAAGTGGTATCTCATTGTGGTTTTGACCTGCATTTTCCCAATGGCTAATGATGCTGAGCATCTTTCCATGTGTCTAGGGAGTTTTGTTTGCCAAGTGCTTGAGAAAGAGAAGAAAAAAGAAGGACAGGTTCATAGCACTGTCCATGGAAGACATAATTTCTGTGTTTCTAGGATAAGCCACAAGTAGCCTTATTTAAATTGCTTCTCATCTCTAATCCTGCACCTTCAATACAGTCTGGGTTCTTAGTGTCCTAGGATCACTTGATGAGCAAGAACTGAAAAGATGCCCTGGCTCAGTTGGTTGGGACATTGTCCCCATACACCAAAAGGTGGTGGGTTCAATTCCCAGTCAGGGCACATACCTAGGTTTTGGGTTCTATGCCTGGTCGAAGCATGTACTGGAGACAACCAATCCATCTCTCTCTCTCTCTCAAATTAGTGAACATGTTTTTGGGTAAGGATAAAAAAAATTTTTTTTTTTTAAAGAACTGAAAAGCTAAGTTTGGAGTGAAAATTGCAATTCTTGCAATTTCCCTTGAGTAGAGTACATGGTAAACCAATTAGAAGTAGGATTTCACATTTGAATACAAAAATTGACTCTGAATTTCCTGATAGCCAGGGCAAGAAATTTAAAAAGTACATTGAAACGTTTTTTTAAAGTGCAGAAAAAGGAAACAGGTTCATCTGCAACCCTATACGTTTGCATGTATCTTGTAGCAATCCTGTTATTTTTTCAGACTTTAAAAATCTCCTATTCATTTCAGTTGGTTGTACTTTACTTGTAATTGCCATTTTCCCCCATAAATTTTAAACCTTATGTCAGGGTGTAATTGAATCATCTGGGAACAAATTAGTTAAAAATAACTGTGTTCATTTCCAAAACTCACTAAACAAATTGATAACTTTTATCAACCTGGGTAATGTTAGAATTTTATAATGCATCCAAAAATGGTGCTTTTCTGGGGAAGATTGTCAGCTTCCAAAGTTGCTTTGATTGCTTAAATTTAAAATTAATTTTCAGTGGATGGCTGTTTACAATCATTAGTCAAATTCAGATAGTGGTACTCAATTTGAATGAGAGACTATTTGGGGGGTTAGCTATATCTAAAAGAGCACTGATACAGTAAATATTATTTTTATATTGGAATGTGAAGTTATATAATGAGAGAGTAGTCATCTTCATATCTGATACAAAATTATTCAGATGCAAAATTATTCAGATATGATGAAGATGACTACTCTCTCGTTACGTAATTTCACATTCCAGTGTAAAAATAACATTTACTGTATCAGTGTTGTTTTAGAAATAGCTAACCCCCCAAATGGTCTCTGTGACATGTTTTGAATTTCTCTATAAACCATGCGATGCAGACTACTTAGTAAAAGCTGCAGCATAGTGACAGTAAATCATAAACTAATTTGCAAGCATTTTGCTTTGAATTTCATTGTCATCTTCTTAACAGCCTTCTATAACTGTAGAAGTGATAAAATGAGAAAGAGTTATAGTATACTTATCTCCTTAATTATACCAATTTTTCCTCTCCTGCAAAAATTTTGTTTTTTATGTAGTTAAATGGTATTTTCTTGACAATTTCTTTGCTTGAGTCTAAGCTTAGAAAAAAATCCTCATCCAATAATTAATTAAATTAGGTTAATTGATTTTCAACTTAATAGTTAAAATATTTTATATTTAATTATTTTATATGGAGTTTATTTTAGTATAGGCTATGAGATGAAGATCTAATTTGATTTATTCCAAAGTAGCAAGTAGTTTGACTTACCATTAACTGTGAGTAATCTTTCCTTTCTTTGCTGAGCTATGACCCCTCTTTTATCATCTTGGAAATCCCTGTGTCAGTGAGTGGTAGACTGGATCTCTTTCTAGGCTAGTTCTTCTGTTCCATTGATCTAATTGCCTGGTATCACACACCCATATTAAACTAATTTACATTTATTATCTATTAAATGAGACTTTTATTACTCTTTGTTTTTAGTTTTTTACGTTTACCTGCCTATTTTTCCATGTGAACTTTAGAATAAGTTTATTCTATTATTAAAAACAATTCAGCAATAGGATTTACTGAATTTTCTTATGCTTAATCTGGAAATGTTAGTTTTATAGAGTGAGATTTAAAGAAACCAGGAGCTTAATGCAACTTGATTTCTTCTTGGTGCTTGGTTTTATCCTCAGGTTCTGAATAAGATGATTTCTTTCATCTTATCTTGAGTCCTACTACGAATGAACACACATGCCTGTGCACGTGTGCCCACAAACAGCCATACGTGTGCACACACATGCACCATGGAAACTTACTGTCTCTGCCCTTGCCGTTGGTTTCCAAATTGACCTGCTCATTACACCATTGTCTGTTTGCTAATTACAGGGATGGCCTTACTAGACTTTCTAGTATCCTAATAATGGTACCAATTTTTATTGCATTTTGACCCATGGGAAAAAGTGGAAAGATTCAAGGAGATAGGCTGAGAGGCTCCTGCACTGCATGTGCAGAGTTGCCATTGTCTCCCGAGTCTCCTTTTAAAAGTAATAATGGAATAATTTCTCTTCCTCTCAACTGTAGGCCTTTGCCCTATAGCACTGTACTCACAACACATATGTTCAGTGATCCCCTAGGAACTGTCACAGCCGCAAGCACAGTACTACATTTCTTTCTGGTATAGGGTGCTGCTACCCCTATTTATTCTTTCCTTGAATAAACTTTAGATTATCAGACTTTAGTTTTTAAATCACGTAAGCTGAACATAATATACAGTGTTTAAACATAGATTCAAAATAGTTTCTCCACATTCTGCTGGAACTCAAAGATGAATTCTTTATTGTTACAACAATGAGGTAAATATAAAAAGCTAGAAAGTATTTGAAGCATAATCTGGTATTTTTCCTTTTTTGTGTTATTGATCGGCTCAATATGAACTGATAGCCCATAAAATATGGAATTGGTCTACAGGAGACTATTTTCATGATAAATTTAACATTTTTTTTCTGGTTCTACCTTAGGCTAGATTCAATTATAGGACAGGAATTCCATTAGTGTAACCACAGGTCTTATTTCTGTTCCAATGTAATATCAGAGGAATGATTTTGGATTTATGATTTGAAACTATTAGATAGCATCAAAATGGATCCTATTTAACCACGTGATAAATTGGGTTTGTTTTTTCTTCTGTTCTCCAAACATTTATCAAGCCTTACTCTATGCCTAGAATTGAATTCAGCACATAGGACAAGAAAGACAGTTTTTGCTATACAAACTATAGTCAAACAAGAGACTTCACACTGGTCATTGCAAATAGTTGTACATTTCAAAAAGGGAAGCACAGTTTCCATGGGCGTTTTCAGCAGGGGGAGGCAGCAGACATAGGTTTTTGGATTACCAGTCCTTAGTTTGACATTTATAAAATGCATCAGAAGAAAATTTTGCTACAGAGACCATTTTCTTCAGCTCCCTGTCAGATATTGGACATTTTTTTTTTTTTTTTTTTTTTTTTTTTTTTTTTTTTTTTTGTGAGGAGAGGCCATGGTTTGGTCATGTTCTTAAGCAATCCCTTTCCAAACAAAAGCTGAAACGTGGCCTTCAGGGAAAATGTCAAATCCAGACTTTGGGCCAAAGCTACTGGCACTGTCTAGGGATTAGTCAACACAGTGGGGGTTCATTTGTCTACTATTGTTGAGGAGTGCACCCTTCCAAATGGACAAGTCAGATAAGCCTATCCATTGGGAAAGCATCAAAATGGATTCTATTTATAACCATGTGATAAGGTTTGTTTTTTCTTCTGTTCTCCAAACATTTATCAAGCCTTACTCTATGCCTAGCATTGAATTCAGTACATGGGATGAGAAAGACATAGTTTTTGCCATACGAACTGTAGTCGAACAAGAGACTTCACACTGGTCATTACAAATATGTTGTACAGTTCCCATGGGCGTGTTCAGTGGGGGGTGGGAGGGGGAGGTTATTTCTGCCAAAACCAGAGGACAGAGTAGGAGTTGGGCAGGTAAAGTGCATGGCCAGGTGTGTTGGGGGAATCTGTAGAGAGTATGTATGTTGGGGTGGGATGGATTCTAGGCAGAGGGAAGAGCTTGTGCAAAGGCCAATGTACTTGAGGAACTCCAGGGAGACTAGTTTGGAATCCAGCATAACTTTGTCCAATTACTTGTGTCGCCCTCTATTGCATCAGCTCATTAAGATTGACTACCCCCGAATACACATTCAACTAATCTGTTTTTAATGAATTTGTTGAATGCTTTTTGTGGTTGTGTTTTTATCGTGCACTTCACCAAACTTATTTTTTTAGCACTAGCAATTCTCTGTTGGCCATTTTCTAGGTGTATATCATCATCCTTTCTAATAAAAGAGTAATAGGCAAATTGACTGTCACTCCAACATACAAGATGGCTGCCCCCATGTGGTCAAAGATGGCTGCCCCCAGGTGGACACAAGATGGCTGCCACAAGATGGCTAGCAGGGGAGGGCAGTTGGGAGGGACCAGGCCCTCAAGGGAGGACAGTTGTGGGCGATCAGGCCAGCAGGGGAGGGTAGTTGGGAGGGACCAGGCCTGCAAGGGAGGGCAGTTGGGGGCGATCAAGCCTGCAGGGGAGGGCAGTTAGGGGTGACCAGGTCTGCAGGGGAGGGAAGTTGGGGGCGACTGGGCCTGCAGGGAAGGGCAGTTGGGGGGACCCAGGCCTGCAGGGGAGAGCAGTTGGGTGGGACCAGGCCTACAAGGGAGGGCAGTTGGGGGTGATCAAGCCTGCAGGGGAGGGCAGTTGCGGGGGACCAGGCTGGCAGGGGAGGGCAGTTAGGGGTGACCAGGTTGGCAGGGGAAGGCAGTTAGGGGTGACCAGGCTGGCAGGGGAGGGAAGTTAGGGGCAATCAGGCTGGCAGGGGAACAGTTAGGCATCAATCAGGCTGGCAGGCAGAAGCGGTTAGGAGCAATCAGGAAGGCAAGCAGGTGAGCAGTTGGGAGCCAGCAGTCCTGGATTGTGAGAGGGATGTCCGACTGCCCGTTTAGGCCCGATCCTACCCGGGGTGTCCAGATTGGAGAGGGTGCAGGCTGGGCTGAGGGGCACACACCCCGTGCACAAATTTCGTGCACCAGGCCTCTAGTTTGTTTAAAAGCAAAAAAAGTGGTACTTTTCCATTTCTTCTGCTTATTGTGCCTCGTACTGTTTTTCCTTCTGTGAAAACTATTACAAGCATTCCTCCCGCTACATTAAATAGGAGTAGTGTCTGAGGCATTCTTCCTGTTCCTTGTTTAAAGGAATATAGGTGTTGATTTTTGGCTTTCAGTGTACTATGTTATTTATTATATTTAGAAGGACCCTTCCATAGCTTTAAGGCATTATTTTTTTTTTTTGTAATCAGGAATAGCTATGGGTTTTATTCTGTACAAATTTTCACAGCTTTCTATTTCTTCCCTCTCATTAGGTCTATCTGCTAACACTTCTCAGTACTACCCATGTGCTTGCCTAGAAGAAATCTTCTCTTTGCTTCTAAGCTGTGTGAGTCAGGTCACCCTCTATTCAGACAGCCTACACCTGCTGTCTGAGGAGCTCCTGGATGGATAATGTGCAGGAGGCTTTGCACTTGGACTTGTCCCATGCCATTTTGGCTCCATGAGACTGTTTTTCCTGTTTCCTGGTCCTTGTTGAAATAGGAGATCATGATAAATGACAGAGAGGGGATTCTCAGATAAGTGAGGTCCTATTGCCTTAGTCAGAGTTCCTGACAGAGTTTGGGAAATGGGTGAGAATGAACGATAGACCTTAACTGCAGGGGCCGAGGAGCTGTTCCTTCTCCACGTTTCTGTAGTTTATAGTGACAATAAACACCTCATCCCATCACAGTTTGACCTTCCCCAGAAAGAACCACGGACTCTTAGAGGGAGAAAAATCATTTGCTACAATCCGGCAAACGATCGTTTGTAGCTCACTTTGTGGTTTTGAGAGATAGAAAATACAGCTTTCAACTGACACCTGATTTTAGGTATGTAGAGAACATATATGTTTTTAAAAATTAATATTGAGAAAGTCTTCATTGTCGGGGGTTTCATATTGGAAATCCTGTCCTTCTCAATGTTCCTGGGCCTCAGAGGCTGAGGAGAGAGCAGCTGCTCCGTAATCCAGTTACAAAGTTGAAAGAGAAGCAAAATCCATCAAAAAGCAAAACAGGTAAAAGAATCACCAAAGACACAGCATGAAGTAGGCATCATCAGACATCCAAACAAAACAACTCCTCAGTCCTGCTTGCGGTCCATGTTTTTCCTCTCTGTGCCTGGGCTCAAGTGGTGCCTAGAATGCCTGTCCATTCACACACACACACACACACACACACACACACACACAGCCCCGCTCAGCAGCAGTTACTATGCCAGGATCTGAGCCATGAGGGTAGACCCTCAGCATCTTTCAAATGTCACCTCTTCCAGGTAGCAAATATTTCCCTGATTCCTTATTCCCTTGCCCCACAAAGTTAAAGCTGCTCTCCCCTCTGAGTGCCCATAGCAGTTCAAGACATGGTGCTTCGTGGTGTTTTATCTCCCAGTATTTGTGTCTTATCTCTGTCCAAGAAGCGTTGTCCACTCAGCTCTGCATCTTCCTCCTCCAGGATGCTAGGGCTGACCTGGTGTGTAGCCACCACGTAGGATCCCCTGTCTCTCTCTCTTTATATTCTCCTTCTCTTCCAGGGCTAAAGTTGCTGCAGCTGATGGCTCCCCTGGGATCCCAACCCAGACCCTCATCCCTGTGAAACACACAGTAAAAATAGACAAAGATGCCCTCCTGCAGGACTATGGATTTCATATTTCCGAGAGCCTTCCCCTCACAGTGGTGGCCGTCACACCAGGTAGGCGCTGGCTGGGAAATTGGAAAGGAGTTTGGCTTCCTGGGGGCAAAAAAGCCCTCGTTCTCTTCCCATCTCTCTATCCTGTAACACAATGCAGAAAATGCTACCCTAGGAAGCTAGAAAGGGCACATCTAATTCTGGCCTAATTCTGACCCAATTCTCTCTTGGGCTTTTGCACCTTCCTCTGGTGCTGGGAAGGAGGGGAGAAGCATCAAGTGCACTTGCTGATCTGAACCCCAGGCTCCCGCTGGCCTCAAGCAGGGCTCTGCCCACCCTCCGCTCCCTGGCCAGTCTCAGGGGCAGGGACAGTATTTGGATCCACCAGTGCTTCTCTGAACCCGCCAAGCTGGGGACAGTTTCTGGTCAGACAGTAATAGAAATTATTGATTTTTTTTCACTTGAGTCTTCGTAAAATATAGGCTGTATCACGGTGAAGAGGAGCAGGCTGGAAATGTTTCGTGTTTGCTTTCGCACTCCAGCTATGTATTGGTGTTAGATCTGGCGTTAGCTAAAATCTATTCATTCCAGTTCACACATACACAGTTGTTTAGAAATGAATGTAGTAGACTTACTGGCCAGCTCCGTTGATCAGGGAATCCTGCTAGTTGTCTTTCCCAGGACAGTCTCCTCTCATCCCTTGAAGATGATGGGTGGTAGGTACATTATCCATGATTTGTAAACAGGAAAACTGAGATCCACATGGGCCTGAGGCTGTCCGGGGGATCAGGATGGGGGAGGGGTGATCCAGTGCTCTGGGGGCTGGATCAGGCTGCCATTCAGGTGTGGGTACTTCAGGGCCAGCACCAGTTACTCGTTTTCTAACAGGAGGCTGTGCTCATGGCAAGCTTTTCCCTGGCGATCAGATCCTCCAAGTGAACAACGAGCCAGTTGAAGACCTCTCCTATGAACGAGCAGTGGATATTCTGAGGTACAAAATGTCTTCCGTCATCCAAAGTCGCACGGATTATATAGAGCAGCGGTGGGTGAGAGGGATGATTTCCCCGTGATGTTAGTAGGATCCTGCATCCTGTAGAGCAGCAACAACAGCTTCATTTTAGAATCCCATTTTGGTTACGATCTACTGACAGAAGCAATTGGGAGGCACAGGATGCTATTTGTCAAACCTTCACTATGGCCAAGACACTGTGCTGGATGGATACTGCGGGGAATGTAAAGATGAAAAATACATAGGCCCTACCGTTTAAGAATTTGTAGGGTTGTAAAAGATTGGACTAAGTTGATCCTCAGTCTCTCTGTTCTTCTTTAACCCTTTTGATACCTCTTCTTAAATGTTATTGCAGATATAGCCTGATTGGTGTATATGTACTTCCATTGATATGGCACCTACCACCTTCTACCTGGTGCCATTGAGATTTGTGTAAATGCCTCACTTTCTGCCTAGACACGATCTCCTTGAGACCAGGCACACAGTGGGTGCTCAGCTGAACGAGTGGCTATGGTTGGCACTACGTTTTCTGATATAGCAACCTAAAATACCTGCGTTACTGCTATGTTTTCTCTTAGAAAAGGTTTTTGAACATAAACCTAGCTAGTGGTCATAGCAACTGGATGAATTCTCCATCATACAGACTAAATTAAGTCTGCGTGACTTAATTCAGTGGCTATAGGCATAGACTAGATGGTAGAGGCAGGTATCTGAAGATCCCCTCAAGGGGCACTCTGGGACAGCGTAAATTCCTTTGCAGATCACTGCTTTCCTCAATGTCCTCCTCAATTTTCCTGAGCCAAAGAGGCTGAGGAGAGAGCAGCTGCTCTGTAATTCTGCCAGTCTTTTTTACTTAACACACACACACATACACTCACTCACACACTCACTCACACACTCACATCACCCAGAATGACGAAAGTTTTTTTGTGTGTGTTTTTTTTCAGGGAAGCTGAAGATTCTCTTTCAATAACAGTTGTTCGCTGCACATCGGTAAATCTCTTTCTATGTCCTGTGTGTTAGTTTCACCCTTCTCAACCCCAAGACCCCATCCCCCTTGTGAGATATCCCTCAGAGGATAAACAGGGAAGACCAATCACCCATGCACCCGTGTTGTGGAGGAAACAGGTGTGGGTCCAGGCTTCAAGAACTCGAGGTCCAGCTGAGGAGACAGACCTGTGATTATACAGAGTGGGACGATGAAAAGGGCACCAAGCTAGGGGTCTCAAGACAGACTTGAGTGGAATGACTTTGGGCAAGTCATTTCATTTTAGTTGTAGCTTTTGTAAAACAGTGGTGATGACAGTAATGGCCATGCCAATGGGTTGTTCTGAGGGCCAGACAAGGTGATGGATGAGAAAGTATTTTATCAGCTCTGAGGTCCATCACAAGTCAAGGAGTGGCGTAGATGATGCCCAGGGAGGAAACAACCATCCTGAACTACCACATCAAGGGGCCCTCCATATGTGATACGGGGGAGAGTATATAACAAATTGTAAGAGAACACCACCAAGGAGGAAACGTTGAAATAAAATTCTCATTCTGAGAGACTTTGGCCACATAAAGAAAAAAAATAAATATGGGCATAGAGAATTTTAATAATGCACTTAATGATCTAATATAATTGACCACATACCAGGCTACCAAGAACACTCAACAAATTCCCCAAATAAGGAACTCTATAGGTCTCTTTTTCCAGAATACAATAAAATAGAAATTAATAATCATCAAAAACTAATTCAAACTATCAACCCATTTGGAAGTAAAAATGCTATGTCCTACATAAGATGGAGTCAAATAGAAAAGCAAAACTACCATTATATAAGGTGTCCCAAAAAATGTATACACACACACTTTGAATAATTGTAAAGGCAGTGTTTATTAAAATACATTTCACTTTCAAAACTGATCTATCAGCTGTTCAAGTGTGTATGCATTTTTTGGGACAGCCTGTAGACTAGTTAGAAAATAATTAAAAGTAAAAAATAATAATAATAATAATTAAAAGTTAGATTTCTTCTTCTTATAATTTATGTGCAGCTGAAACTATACTCAGAGTAAAATTAATAAAAAGCCTTAAATAATTTTATTTAATAAGGATGTAGGTCAAATAAGTATTCAGCGAAAGAAGTTGAACCCAGACGGTATGGCTCAGTGATTGAGTGCCAACCCATGAACCAGGAGGTCACTGGTTTGATTCCTGGTCAGGGTACATGCCCAGGTTGCAGGCTTAAATCCCCAGTGTGGGACGTGCAGGAGGCGGCTAATCGATGATTCTCTCTCATCATTGATGTTTCTATCTCTCTCTCCCTCTCTTTTCCTCTCTGAAATCAATAAAAATATATTTAGGAAAAAAAGTAGATGAAAGAAAAGACAAATAAAACAAACATAAAGCAGAATAAAGAAAATAATAAAAATTTAAATGATTTATTGGAAAACAGAAAAATT
Organism: Cnephaeus nilssonii; assembly: GCF_951640355.1. Lineage (NCBI taxonomy): Eukaryota > Metazoa > Chordata > Mammalia > Chiroptera > Vespertilionidae > Cnephaeus > Cnephaeus nilssonii. Next base: position 27,677,591 of record NC_137085.1, on the reverse strand, counting down.
GTAAAGTTGATAAATAAATCCTAGGGCTAGTTCTTTAAGGGAGACTGTAAGAAAATAGGAAAACTTAAGGGAAAAAAAACATGTGGGTCCTGTCTGAAGGAAACTAGAATATTACTGAAGAATGGTTTAAAAATTTTTTTCTATAAAAGGAGATACATACCATGTTCCTTGATGGGAAGACTATTATTAATACATTGGCTTTTCTCATATTAATGTACTGTATAATGAAAGCTAATCACTATAAATGGCTGTGCAGGTGTTAAGAAGTTCTTTTTATTTAGCTGGTTATCATCTCAATGGAGAGCATCTTAATTAGGTGGTTATTTTTCTTCTCTATTTCCAAGAAATGAAAGGAAAAAATAACTATTGTTAAGTAAGGAGAGAGGGAAACGGCATATAGCTGCATCCTTTAAAAAATGAAAAATACAGGGAGAGGAAAACATATTCCACTACCACTCCTGAGACTCCTACAAGGGTCCCAAGAAAAGGGGAGTGTGATTGCTGTGCTCTGCAGGTCCTGCAGGGAACCCTGAAATTACCTTTGCTGACGCCCCTCGGTGCCTCCCAGAAATGCTCTGAACATTGTCTAGCCCCCTCCTCTCAGCAGAACTTTTATGATCATAAGACAAATGATCATATGTTTTGCTTCAGCAAGGAGCGCTCATCTTTGGCAGAGTAGATTCTTAGGGCCCTCAAATAACTTGAAATTGATTAGGAATGATAAGATCCAAAGTTGATATGCCAGTTACTGCTTCTCTAATGCATAGAATGTTATGGAAAAACATGTTTTGGTTTAACTGTGTAGACCTGTATTTATATGAGTTATTTACATATTGTTATAATATTAACACTAATATTTAATGTCTGATTTAATTTTTACCAAAAGAAAATCCTACAGGGCAGAAAAATTTGTAAGCCCCCCCTTTTACAAAAAGAGAACATCGGGGCTTCACACGCCCATGGTCTCATGTGAAGAAATCGGTGGAGCTAGGTTATTCTCCAGGTAGTTAGACTCCAGAACCCACGCTCATTAGCAGTATGCTCTTCTACCTCCTAAAACCATGCCGTTGTCATAAAATGACATTGGCAAATCCAGGGCAGGGTGGCGGGCGGAATTGCATAAAGATAAAGAAATATTTTCCAAGTTGTCCCTTCAGTTCCCTTTTAAGCATTAACTCTTAGTTCTGCAAAAACATGCACATAGAGTTTTCATCAGCTTAGGTCTGCTTCTCTCTGATGGATTAATTTAGAACCCAGGGAGAACTTAGAATAATGGGTCTTAGCCTTTAAATGGTCTCTTTTTAATAGCAGACGGCTCAAGTGGGTGGCTTGAGATGCCAAGGTAACAGGTAGCCGAGTTGACCCTGAGGTATCAAGTGTGGGAGCTGTGAGTTGGGCTTTCATGACAGAGAGCATATTTTTTCAAAGCAGCTAGTTTCATGGTTGGATGATCCCCCATGGAAGAGAAGCCCTTCTTCCCTGTGTCTCCCACCAACTAGTCCTAGCTCAGAACAAGTCAACCTTGTATGACATAGCCCTTCAAAGGTTTGGAAGCGTGGCCGTCTCTTCCCCATCAATTCTTCATTCTATGGTATGTTTCTCTGATAACTTTCTGGACAGATTCCAGTTTTGTGGTGGCCCTCCCAAATGATGGCACCCAGAAAGGAATAGCACCATCTGTGGTCAACCTTTATGAGTACCACAGGGAACAGAGGGTGAAGTTCCAGCATGTACCAAGAATACGAGTGAAGCTCAAGATTGGGTTAACATTTTAGCAGGCCCGATCATGTTTTTGGCTTGGGTGAAACTTGTGGTTGACCCAACACTGAGCTGCTTTTCACATGAATAGCTTCTCAGCCAGTCCCCCGCCCCCATCATATACTGTGCGATTGATTTTTTTGATCCTCAGTGCCACACTTCGCATTGCTTTGGCCTAGTGTTCTGGCATGCCGATATTTTACAGTCAGGGAGTTGTGGCTTGTTTGTACAGTCATCAGCTATAGTCATTCTCCCTTCCTGTCAAGGAACCTCTTCCCAAGTCTCCTCCCCTTCTCCCATTATCCAGCCAGTGCCTTTTCTTTACCCTGATCCAGCTCTGGGTCTGACTCTTGCAGGATTGCTTTCCCGAGGGTGAGGAAGAATAGCAGTTGCCTCCACAGACTCCTTTTCTTTCTGCATCTCTCCTGGTTCTGCCCCTGATTTCTCATTCCCTTGAGTCTTTAGGGTGGTGGTTGTACCTGTTGCTTTGACCCCTCACTTTTCTTTGTTCTCTTCAGCTCTTGACAGCCCTGCCCACCTCTACCCTCTTATATTTGTTCTTGATGATTGCCTGGCCTCTGACCCATAGATGCCCCTGGTCCTCAAGATTCCGTTATACCATTTTTAGAGTCCTAGTTCCTTTACCTTTCCTCCCAATTTTTTGCTGTCTGAGATCTGATGACACCTTGCAGCTCCATGTCATTCACAGGCTTGGTAAGTCCCATTTCTCTGACTTCACCTAAGGCGTTGCTCAACATTGACAAAGATTGAGCCAAAGGGAGCCTGAGTTGCTTAGTTAGAAATCAGAGTAATTGCGAGTATCAGTCAGCTAGTTTTGAATCCACCTAATGGCTCTGCATCTGGCCTTCTCCACAGGGGGATTATAGGAGAACTTACCAAATATTTTGCAAGAATGAAGGAATACTACTGTGTCCACAGGACCCTGGCATACTAATCTGGAATCCTATCATCAAAAGAAACATGACCTTGGTTAGCTCTGACTTGTTTTTGGTAACTCCATGTTGGTTTTTAATGATCAATGTCTGAAAGCTCTCTGACCATCTCTTGTCTTGGATTTTGCCGAGAATTAACCAGCTTACTAATATGTGTTTTCTTGAATCTTCCATATTCATTTCCTGGGAAACTTGATACTTAACCACTTTTAGTTTCTTAATATTTCTTCCATTCTCTGTTCTGTGGGTGATGCCGACTGATGCATATAATAGGTCCATCAGCCCCTTACAGTCACTGGGATAGGAGTCTTGAATACATTAAAAGCAGTGTGGTAGTCTCATCACTAATTTTGGGTTGTAATTTTCTCCTTCCTTTATTCCTTCTATCTCTTCTGGTTGGAAAATCATTCTGTTTGAAAAACAGCCCTAACGGTTTGGCTCAGTGGATAGAACGTCAGCCTGTGGACTGAAAGGTTCCAGGTTCAATTCCGGTCAAGGGTATGTACCTTGGTTGTGGGCACATCCCCAGTAGAGGTGTGCAGGAGGCAGCTGATTGATGTTTCTCTCTCATCGATGTTTCTAACTCTCTATCCCTCTCCCTTCCTCTCTGTAAAAAAATCAATAAAATATATATTTTTTTAAAACAGAAAAGAAAAACAAAGCAAATTGAGGTTAAGTAATTTCTTCAGTTGAGGATGTACCTCTTCTCTGGAAACATTGGTATTTCCCCCTCACCGTCTACGGAACTTTTTAAAAACAAACAAACTATATATTCGAAATACTGAATCATAGTCATGAACCCTGTCACACCAAGGTCCTAGTTGCCATAAGATCTTATTTATCTCCTTGCATTAAAACTTCAGGGCCATGTGTTCACTTCCTGTGTTTCATGTCATTGGTCTATTGACATCTGAGTCGATGAACCTTGTTTCCAGCAGTTTCCCCAATTGCTGTTCCCTGTCTCTTCCCTCAGCTACACAGAATGTGGCCCAGAGCTCCATCCTGGGACTCTTACACATGTAAACATTCTAGAGGCTGTCCTAGAGGATTTTCCAGGTTAAGGAAATGGGATTTCAGGCTGGGAAATAGCATATCATGATTTCACCCAAGAAGATCACATCCTATTGGTCTAGATCATGTAAGTTGCTGTTTATTGTGTTACAATTCAGTCTGATATGGTCTAAGCCAAGGGCTTCACCACATACTCATACCAACCTGTGATGACGCTTTTTACCTCTGGGGAGAAGAGATACCAACCAAAAGATGAGCAAAGCAGAGAGGGCCACCAAATCCTTCTCCATGGGTGTTAATTGAACCCTGGAGGTGGTCTGTCTGGTCCAACTCCCCACATTGTGCTGGAGGGAAGACTGGAGGCCAAAGAGGGTCAATGGCCGAAACCGGTTTTGCTCAGTGGATAGAGCGTCGGCCTGCGGACTCAAGGGTCCCAGGTTCGATTCCGGTCAAGGGCATGTACCTTGATTGCGGGCACATCCCCAGTAGGGGTTGTGCAAGAGGCAGCTGATCGATGTTTCTCTCTCATCGATGTTTCTAACTCTCTATCCCTCTCTCTTCCTCTCTGTAAAAAATCTCTCTTCCTCTATGTAAAAAATCAATAAAAAATATATACAAAGAGGGTCAATGACTTGGCCAAAGTCACACAGAGTTATTTTGTCTTGTTTTACACACACACACACACACACACACACACGAGTCACTCTCACACCAAACTGGTTTTCTTCCATAAGAATTTGTGTTTGAGGTAGTTCTCACAACTGCTGAGTAGCAGAGCTCGAATTGCAATTGAGGTCCCTTATTCACAGGCCAGTTCTCTTTGTCTTCATCAGACCACAGTCATTTTTCTATTGAATATTTGATCATTTTCAGACACATAAGAACATTGTGTGTGTTAGAAGCCCTAGATTTTATGAAGAGATCTTGAATGGAATGCCATCCTTCTCTATGGGTGTTAATTGAATCCTTAGCAGTGTCAGGGTTTTTGTTTTTAAGAACGAGAAGATGTGCGTGGCTTTTATGGAAGTCCTGTTCTAAAATGTGTCGTGTTCCTGTTTTGCAGGGAGTCCCCAAGTCATCCTTCCTGACCGAGGAGAAGAGAGCCAGGCTGAAGACCAACCCTGTGAAGGTACACTTCGCTGAGGAAGTGCTCGTCAGCGCACAGAGCCAGGTGCGTCTCGGGCAGGGCATTGACGTGGCTCTGCATGAGGTTGGTGAGCTGCCTCCTGGCACACAGCAGCCTAAGACTCTGGAGTCCCATAGCATGGCGAGGGTGCAGAGGAAGTGCAGTGGGTTTGCTAGAGGCTCTGTGCACGCCCCAGTGAGGTGCAAACAATTATGGAAGGGGCCAGGGAGAAAAGCGCTGGGAGTAGTTGTCTGTTATTCTGTGGCGCCGTTCTCCTGGCCATGAAATTCAACAGATTCCAACTGTTACGTCCTCATTTTGAGTCTTTAAAGCTGGTATTCCTTCTGAAGGTGATATACAATGGTAGTGATGATGGTAGTAGGGATGGCTTTTTTTTTTAAGAGCCCATCTATTGAACCTCTATGGTATGAACCTAAACTTTTGGTGTACATAATCCTTAGTCACCACAATACTCTGCAAGGGAGGTATTGTAACAAAAGAAGAAGCCGAGGCTTAAAGAGGTTAAGGAATTAACCTCTGAGATCACATAGCAAAAAAAAAAAAAAAACACAAAAAAAAAACCCAGGAGCTCAGGTCTCTGTGACTTTTGTTTTTTTTGTTTTCTACCATGACATGCTGTTTAGTTCCTTTGATATGAGGGGAATCCAGGGTTGGGGGTTCAGAAGACATATTAGTAAAGAGAAAATATTGGCCGGAGTTTGATGTTTTTGATGTGGACTGTTAGATAAAAGACTCGTTTATTCATAATCTACACATTTTCCTCCAGTAGTCTGCAGCTTTTGCCATTCTGAATTCAGCGACCAATATTAGATTCTGACATCTCCAGGTCAGAACTTGTCCTTATCTTCTCACATAGAGACCAGCAAATGGGGAGTCCTGGCCGTTTAAACAAGAGATCCGGGTGATCAGGTTCATATCTGCAGAGCCCTTATTTTCTACATGTCCTGCTGCCTAACAGGCCACACTTCATTCGACCTGAGAGTGAAAGGTGGATTTGTTCAGGAAGGGGCCTGTTGGGGGCCTAATGCGTTAACTAGAAAAGACCCTAGATCTTGTCACTCAGCAATATTCGAGTCTCTGTGTGTCCACATTTATGAAAATGGGTTGAACCTCTTGATCACATTAAATTTAGATTCAACCTGTGTTGTTTTTTTAAAGGTAAGATTTCCTTTTCTTTTTTTAATGTTTTTAATTATTTCAGAGTAAGGAAGGGCAAGGGAGAGAGAGAGAGAAACATCAATGATGGGAGAGAATCATCATTGATGGGCTGCCTCCTGTACGCCCCCTGCTGGAGATCAAGCTCACAACTGGGCATGTGCCTTGACCAGGAATCGGAGATCTGGTTCATTGGACGATGCTCAACCACTGACCTACACCAGCCGGGCTCAACATGTGTTTTTAAGAGTAGTACACAGTGATGAGAAGTAGGGGCTAGAACCCACTAACAACACTGGTTCTAGCTTGGATCTCGGTGACTCTAGAACCTCTCGCTGGTTCTGGAGGACGCTAGCCCCAAGGACGCTCTTTATTTGCACTAAACACTCAGAGGTCAGTTGTTATGAGAGCTGGCCCTGGGGCATTCTCCAAACCCAAAGGGAACATTCCCTTCCCTGCTCCACCTCGGGAATTCTGGTTGGCATGGGGTCACCAAACACTGACCAGGCCTCTGCCTCCTTTCCAAAAAGCCCTCCAAGAATGGCGGTTCCTTAGGTGATCCCACGAGTATGGGGTGACGGTTGGGATGAATGATGGAGGCAGAGAACAACCCTCTGCCCTTTGGTGATGCTTCCCTACAGGGAATACTGTAGTAAAACGGGGGTGGGGGAGGGCATCTCAAGGGTTTCACTCCAACCTCACCAGGCACAGTTTGGGACAGTGTACATGCTTGTCATCTGACTTGTTAAACTGCATCCCCTAAGGATGGCAGCCAGCAGGGAGGGATCAGCCGATGATTCTGGTGCAATGCTATCAGTGTGCCCCACCATGTCTCACGGCTCTAGTGGCTATCTCTTGAACAAATCACGCCTGTCTCTGTGGCATAGGCCTCGCCCATTGGAGAAATCTCCAGATGCAAGAATCACGCCGTGGCATGATGAGGAGGGGAGGGAGGACCCTGTCCTCCGCACCAGGCAGGGCCGGAGGCAGGAAGGGCTAGTTTCATCCCTACCCTTGTGTTTTCCAGGGAAATTCTCTGCTGTGTATGCCCAACGTGCTCAAGCTGTACTTGGAGAATGGACAGACCAAAGCTTTCAAGTTTGCAGCAGACACCACTGTGAAGGTATTTTTTTTTTTTTATATTTTATTGATTTATTACAGAGAGGAAGGGAGAGGGATAGAAAGCTAGAAACATCGATGAGAGAGAAACATCGACCAGCTGCCTCCTGCACACTCCCCTACCGGGGATGTGCCTGCAACCAATGTAATGCCCTTGACCGGAATCGAACCTGGGACCCTTCAGTCCGCAGGCCGACACTCTATCTACTGAGCCAAACCGGTTTCGACCACTGTGAAGGTATTAAGAGTAAACTTGAATCTCTTCCCCAGCGAGAATTTGCTGGCTCCCAGGATCCCCCGCATCTTGCCCTGCGGCTGCCTTGGTGGTCTCACAACCACCATAGTCTGAGCACCTGCAGGAAGCCAAGCACTGTGTTATCTCATTTAGCTGTACAACCACCCAGCAAGATTTCATCACCATCTTGCAGGGGAGGAAATCAGGGCTCAGAGAGGTGAAGGGACTTCCTTTCATCCTTAACCACTGGACTTCCCTGCCTCTTGTGTGTTATTCCCCCATCTGCCACCCAAAAGACAAAGCAGCTAAAAACCCAGATGAGATGTCAGGGCAGGTCCAGGCCTCTGCATATTCTGTTCTGAGTTGAAATCAGTTTCACTTATATTTAACAAGTTTCCCCTACAAGATGCCCTGGACAGAGGGTGAGGTAGAGAGCGAGGTAAAGGGTGGGCACTGTATTCCAGGAGCTTACAGCCTACTTGAGGGAGGAAGGACATTCAAGGAGCTCCAAGTAGTCGAGGACAGGATGAAATAAGGGCTGTAAAGAGAGGGACAAGGAAGTGCTCTGTGCAGGGGTAAGTGTGCCACCTGTTACATCTGGTCAGGACCTCAGAGAAGGCTTTGGAAAGAAGCTGGACCTGAGCTGAGCTCTGAAGGGCAACTAAGCATTCAACAAGGGCAGGTGGGAAGGGGGCTGCTGGGGGCTAGGGGTGGAGGGTGCACATCAGCCTCAGGGAGTCACATTAACGGATGCAGAGAGCCGGTCAGATGAGCACTGCCCAGTTTGGGGTATTATGTTCTCAGCGAGTTCAGTGGATGAGAGGCAATAAGCAAGAAACCAAATCTAGTGTGTGTTGAACACGTGCCATCTGCCAGGTACTGTTCTACGTGCCCTATATGGGAAATTAATTTAATGCACACAACAACCCTATGAGATAAGTGTTAGCATTGTTATCATTTTACAGACAAAAAAAGAGAGAGAGAGAGAGAAAGAATGAGGCATAAAGAGAGTAAACAGTTTATCCCGGGACACACAGCTAATAAGTGGTAGTCTAGTTGTAGAAACCATTCACGTAATTTTAATATGCTGTCTCTCACTAAAGAACATGGCTTATGTTGAAGAACATAATATTAAATAGAGATGAGGGAAATAAACAGCACCCTAGGACAGAAAGTGGCAGGGCAATCAGATTTAGATACAGTGACCAGAGAAGGCCTCTCTGAAGAGAGAGAAACGGCCCGGTGAAGAGTAGTGGGGAAAGTGTGCCAGGCAGCGGGAACAGCCTGTGTGAGTGCCTTGAGGCAGCAAAGACCGGGTGATGGCCAGGGGCCGCTGTGGCATAGCAACTCCAGCGGCACAATATGAATTATCCCATCCTATCAGCGACTCTAAATAGGCATCACTATCCTCCATTTCTCCGGAAGAAAACAGGTTCCGAAACATCTGGTTGATTTCTCACAGCTGCAGAGCGGGCGGGTGCTGGGTTCTGTCTGGTGGGCAGTTGAAGATGGAGACTCCAGAGAGAAGATGAACCCGCTGACCTTAAAGGGAGGCGTCAGCCCCCAGGGGGCGGCTGTAGTCTTCCAAGTAAAGCAAGAGAGGAGAGCTGTGTGGGCGGCCTGCGGAGGGGGTGCAGCGCCAGGAGGGGCATGCGATGTCTCATGTGTGGCCCGTCAAGATTCAGCTGCCTGCGTTGGCCGTGGACCCAGTGAGCACGGCCTTTCTCTCCCCAGGAGCAGAGAGAAGGCCGGGGAAGTCTTCCCTGTTCTGTGCCTGAGCCTGAGGGCCGGCCTGCTCCTCAGGTGACCCCCATGCCTCTCTGTGTGGCAGGACATCATCCTCACGGTGAAGGAGAAGCTGTCAATCCGATGCACGGAGTACTTTGCGCTGGTCCTGGAAGAGCAGTACAATGTCTCACGGCTGCACCTGCTGCATGAGGAGGAGCTCATCCAGCAGGTACGACCTGCTCCTGCTCCTGCTCCTGCTCCTGCTCCTGCTCCTGCCCCTGCCCCTGCCCCTGTTCCTGCTCCTGCTCCTGTTCCTGCTCCTGGTGAGGAGATCCAGGCTGGGCAGCTGCGCGCCTCAGCCAGGACCTTGGGGCACAGGGCTCAGCACATCGGCAGGTTTAATGCACTTTCTTGTGCCAAGAAGGCACAGAGTCACTCCGCCTGGGGATAACAGGACTAGAGTCAGGCCTGATTTTCGCATGAGGCCCCATTTTGCAGATGTGGAAACAGGTTTAGAAAGGCAAGGTGACTTACTCAAGGTAACAGCCAATAGAGCCCCATCTTTTGCTTCGGCTCTGATGATCTTCCCCTGAGCCTGCGGCCTCTGAGATGTCAGGGAAGCATTTGTTGCTATGTCTAAGCCCTTTTTGTGAGACTTACCCCCGTGCTGGTCCCTGAGGGCTGGACAGAACGAACAGTCCCTCTGCACCACTCAGTCTTCTGGCCATTCCGTGATTTGCCGTACCAACTTTTTAAAGCCAACACAGGTCAGTTCAACAAATCCTTGTTGAGTGTGTACTCTTACGAAGATGAGTAGGATTTCCACAATTGGAAAAGGAGAAGGGGCTTTTTAAGCAGGGCAACAGCATGAGCAAGACATGACCTCGTGGAAGCCACACTCAGTGTTCCTCATTGCAGGTGGCGTCTTACTCTACTCACCCACCTCCCATTACTGGTGCTTGCACATGCTTTTAAAAAGTCATTTCTGTTCTATTAGCATTGGAAAAGAGAAACACATTAAATCCCTAAGATAGTTTAAGTGGGGAAAAAGGTACAGAATTTATATAATGTAGACTATACTATTATTTGTAGGAAAGAAAGCATGAATAGGAGCATGTATAATATACACTGAGTGGCCAGATTATTATGATATCTGAATGCATAATAATCTGGCCACTCAGTGTGTGTGTGTGTGTGTGTGTGTGTGTGTGTGTGTGTGTGTGTGTGTGTGTTTAGAGGCCTGGTGCATGAATTCATGCATGGATGGGGTCCCGCCAGCCTGGCCAGGGGGAGGGGACATGGGCGGTTGGCCCGTCTGCCTGCTGGTCGAACTCCTGGTCGAGGGGACAATTTGCATATTAGCCTTTTATTATATAGGATATACACTGAGTGGCCAGATTATTATGCGTTCAGTGTACATACATAGACTGTTTCGGGAAGGGCATATAAGAAACTGGAGATTTCTTTCCAAAAATTTCTCCTGGGAAGGGGAATAGGTTAACGGAGTCAGTGGGAAACTTTACTCTTTTGAGCCTTTTACATTTTATACTCCTGGGAAAGCCAAATTAGGAGCAAAGGCCTGCACTGCCTTGGGAAACACTAAATTGAAATGTCTGGGAACTGTCTTCATTGTCTTTTTTTTTTTTTTTTTTAGTTTTTTGTGTGGAATAACTGCAAGAACAAAGGCAGCTAAGATTAATGGTATCTCCCTTCCCCATCGCAGGTGGTAGAAAAGGAAGAGTTACAAGACTACCGATGCCTCTTCAGGGTGTGTTTTGTTCCCAAGGACCCCCTAGACCTCCTGAAAGAAGACCCCGTGGCCTTTGAATACCTCTACCTGCAGGTGACTGGGTCTGCGCTTCCTAAAATAACAGTGGTCCTTCTCAAAGATGAAATTGCGTGTTGTTTTTAATTAAATTTTTATTGTCAACACTGTTGCAGGTGTCCCCTATTTCCCGCCCCTCCCCCTTTGCCCGCCTCCACGCATCCCCGCCCCCGCCCTCCAGGCCTTCACCACACTGTTGTTTGTGTCCATGGGCTATGCATATATATGTCCATTAGCTAATCCCTTCACCTTCCTTTAACCAGTCCCCCCAACCTCCCTCCCCTCTGACCTCTGTCAGTCTGTTCAGTGTATCCCTGCCTCCGGTTCTATTTTGTTCATCATTTTATTTTGTTCATTAGATTCCAAATACTAGTGAGGTCATATGGTATTTGTCTTTCTCTGCCTGGCTTATTTTGCTTAGATGGACCTAGAGATTGGGTTATTTTGAACATGAGCTCAAGGCAATTAAGCAATTCCCTGGTGTAGATTATCTTTATCTGAAGGAGAATGGGCCTGAATATCCCTTACAATTCCTTTTTTCCATCGCTGAGTTGCGATCTTAGGAGATTAGTGAGGTATTAATGAAATTTGGGCTGTCCTCAATGTAGATGCTACATTTCCTAATGCCATTTAAGATCTGTAGAGTTATAGTTTTTATTGCTAAAAGAGGCTTTAGTGCTTCAAAGCTTTATTTTACAAATGATGAAACTGAATCTCGGCAAGGTCACATGCTTTGCGTGGGTCACCCATTTAGTGGTGAAGCCAAAAATAGCTTCCTTGGTCCCTGTCGCCTTTTGCTCCCCTTACTCTACCTCCATAGGTGAAATTTACTATGTCATTTTTATTCTGATGAAAAAGAATCATTTGGGAGGCATCAATATTTGAGATAACTCAAACTAGGTGGACTGATTTGCACACAAAGTCTTACAGAAACGATGGTAGCAACTAATAACAACAGTACTTTATTTTTGCATAATACTGTGCCCCTCATACCTGCTTCCAGATGCATTATCTAATTTAAACCCCACAGAAACCACCTAAGGTAGACTTCACTATCCCCATTTAGCAACGGGAAGAACAGCAATGTTCAGAGTCTTAATAACCAAGGTCACACAGCCACGCATAGGCAGAGCCAGGCCTCAAAGCTGAGCTCCGGGTCCCGCGGGCTTTTGCTTGAGAGAACTGGGAGCACGGTTCCTCTGCTCCTGGTTCCCAGCCCCCGATCTGATCTCTTCCAGAGCTGCAGCGACGTGCTCCAGGAGCGCTTTGCTGTGGAAATGAAATGCAGCTCTGCGCTCAGACTCGCGGCCCTGCACATCCAGGAGCGGATCTACGCGTGCGCCCAGCCGCAGAAGATCTCTTTGAAGTACATAGAGTGAGTGGCGGGGGACTCCTGTGCCCCAGCAACAGCGGCTGTGCTGTGTGGGTAATCTGGCTGGCCCCGGGCCAGAACGGCCAGATTCCACAGAAAGCTGATCGTCACCTACCCAGCCTTCTGTCCCTTGTCTTTCTATCCAATTCCCTCTCCACCCTCTCCCACCCAGCCGGGCTCCCCCAGATGTCAGAATCTGGCTGCTCCCTCTGGGGCCGAAGACAAGTCCAGACAGAGTGACACAGGATCCCTTTGTAAGTTCCCAGTTCCTGGGAGAATACATAGGGAAGTCTTTTGATAACTTCAATGAAAAGCTCTGATAAGAGCCCTGACTGGTTTGGCTCAGTGGATAGAGTGTCTGCCTTCGGACTGAAGGGTCTCAGGTTCGATTCCGGTCAAGGGCATGTACCTTGGTTGTGGGCACATCCCCAGTGGGGGGTGTGCAGGAGGCAGCTGATCGATGTTTCTCTCTCATCGATGTTTCTAACTCTCTATCCCTCTCCCTTCCTCTCTGTAAAAAATCAATAAAATATATATTTTTTTAAAAAAAGAAAGAAAAGCTCTGATAAGGGCAGGAATGCCTTGAAAATTAATGTGTGAACCAATAACGTGGCATTATATTCCGACTAAGGAAGTTTCAGATCCTGGGACTCCAGCACCACCTAATTCTTAGCTGAACATTTGCTCTTGGCAGTGTCACCCAGGTTTGCTAACCCCCTCACCAAACCTCAGCTCTGTTGTCCTATCTGGCATCAAAGTCAAATGAGAGTCACATTTAAAAATTAAAACAGATCTAGGGCTCTGTCCCTGATGTGCTGGGTCAAATCTCTAGAGAGCGGGACCTGAGAATCCGTATCTTTAACAAGTTTGTTGGAGCTTTTGAGGCTGTTAGGCTAGCACCATTCTGAAGCACGACCTCGGGGGTTCACAGGTGCTATGCGCTGCCCCTGAGAGTGTGTGATATATGCTCGGTCATTCTTTGTCACGTACATTGTAGTGAAAAAAGATCAAGGTCTCCTGCTCTAACTAACAGAATATCACACTGCACCAAGTGCAATGAGCTCCCAGAGAGATCAGTGGGGTTTTCCTGAATGGCTGTGGCTTTTGTGTATGTGTTAGGGTGAGGGGTAAGAAATATATATAAATATATTTATAAACTTATAAATTACGTACTTACATAAAATATCCTATATAATAAGAGCCTAATATGTAAATTGGCCAAACTGCGCAATGACCGACAGAACGACCGGTTGCTATGATGCACACTGACCACCAGGGGGCAGGTGCTCAACCCAGGAGCTGCCCTCAGCCCAAAGGCCCCAGGCCAGCCAAGGCAGGTACCAGCAGGACCCCCAATTGCCCTGCTGGTTGCTCTGCAGAGGGAGGCGACCACCAAGTGCACTGTAAAAATGGGCCTCCTTGTCTCCAATGTCTCATGGCAGGAAAGACTGGGGAATAGAGAATTTTATATCTCCAACGTTACTCCGAAACATGAAAGGCAAAGACATCAAGAAAGCCATAAGCTTCCACATGAAGAGGAACCAGAATTTGCTGGAACCCCGACAGAAGGTAATGGAGCCCTAGCCCCGGTCGACCCACCCAGCTGTCTGGGGACTGCATCTTCAACATTGCCTTGATTTTAGCAAGTGAATAACTCTAACTTACATCTTTTTTTCTTCTATTTAAGCAACTTATTTCCGCTGCCCAGCTACGTTTAAATTATCTACAGATCCTTGGGGAACTCAAGACATATGGCGGGAAAATCTTTAATGCTACTTTAATGGTATGTGTTAGAGAACTGTGGAATCCCGCGCTTATGAGGGACCTTAGAAGTCCTCAGAAGATCAGTGAATCTTGTGGCCTAAAATTTTTGAGAACTCTGTCATGTACTAGAGTTTGTTTGGGAAAGTAAATATCGTGCCATTGGGAGTGTTCATTGTGCCCTTGCTTGGTGCTAGCCCTATGGTAGGTGCTGGGGGAGGCAGAGCTGACATGATTTCTACCCTCCAATGATCGAACAAAGTAGCCACAAGACAAAGCAGAGCCACGAGAGACGCACAGGGCGATGGCTGTGGGGTGTGAAGACAGAGGGTACCACTGCCAGCTTCGGGTCAAGAGTGGAAGGGGAAGGGGGTAAGGAAAGGCGGGAAGATTGGATTTGGCCAGATTTCCGTGTAGAGGAAAGGCGTTCTGAGGGAAGGGTACTGTGAGCTATTGACTCTGGAGCTTTGGGAATATGGAGGTGGAGAGGGAAACGTGGAAATCGTACAGGAAAGATAAGAATGTCAGACTGACTGCCAGGCTGGGGCCCCGATTATTCAGAAAAAGGGAAGAGCTGAGGAGGGGAGCTGAGGAGGGAAAAGAGAAGCAAAGGAGCCTTCTGCTCTGTTTCCCGGGCCTCCTCCTGCTTCCTTCTCGGAGCCGAGGCCCAGAGCTGTATGCTGGGCCTCCGAAATGGGGGCTGTGGCTTAAGGGAACTCTCCCCACTACTCAGTCAGCCCCAGAACTCTCCAGCACAAAGCCAGACAATTTACCAATTAGAGATTTTTTTAAAAACACATTAACAAATCTTCTTTTAGTGGATTTAGTATGTCTATCAGTCATTTGCAGTGATGGGTCAATTTAATCAGATTGCTGACTTAACAATATAGATAGAAAAAGAGAATCCATGTTTTGAGAGCAAAATAAGCAATCAGATCAAGCATGTCACATGCCACATGCCTCGTTTATTTGGCCTGTGTTGGCCTTTGAGTTTGACATGCTTGTATCAGATAGTTAGGGGAAGGAGAAAATTGATGGCGTCTTGTATATGAGTCGATGACCCAAAGGTGGAAGAGAGACCAGAGCACAGAAAGGAAGGCTTGAAGGTACAAGGAAAGCTTCCCACTTTTCCCAAGGGCCAGCCCTGCCCTCTCCAAGCTGTCCCCAACACCCCTTTACCTTTCCTGTCTAAGGAAATAATTGGTAATGGGAAAAGAAACCACGCTGAGCTGGCTCAGGGTACTTGCTGGCCACTGGGGTTACACTGTAGATAAACACAGTCTGTCGTCAGGGAACTTGGCAGGGAACCTGAGACTTGAGTACAAATAATTACAATAAGAAGTCACAGCTCAGTGTTATGGGAGACGTAGACAGGAAGTAGTGTGGGAACAGCACAGAGGAAAAGGACGATCCTGGTTTGAGGAGACAGAGATCAGGCAGATAGTTTCTGTAGATGTTTGCAGTAGGTTTTGTTGGAAGCTTTTCAAGAAAGGTCAGGATTTCCGTAGGTAATGATGGCAGGGAAGGGATTCCAAGAGGAAAGAAATAGGCACATAGGTATGAAACTACAGGTTGTGTCTACGGAACAGGTAATAGCCTGGTTTGGCTCTCTGTTGTGAAGGGTTTTGAAAAGATCATTTATACTTAATTTAGCTGTCACTGGGGCCCAGTTTAGGCTGTTGCCTCACTTGGTAGTCCAGGGAGCGGCGGTGGGGACCTGAAATAAGAATCTGGAGTTTGCAGAGAGAGGTATCATGTCTTACATGTGCCGTGTATTTTACTAGCTGCGAATGGGAACTAATTCCTCCCCTGCCCTTCTGCAGTTACAGGATAGAGAATCCTATGTTGCCCTTCTTGTTGGAGCCAAGTATGGAATTAGCCAAATTATCAATAGCAAACTCAACATCATGTCCACGTTGGCAGAGTTTGCAAACATCAGCCGTGTCGAGCTGACAGAAGAGTCTGAGAAAGTGAGCATGGTCAAAGTATACCTGCAGGACATCAAGGTAACACACAGGGGAGAGGTTCCGAATCCAGCTTCTGGGATTTGGGGCTAACTTACTTTAGGGTCGTTTGTATGCATGTGGATATTTACAGAGTCTGATGTCCAACATTTGCTTAGAGGATGACTTGTCCGTCCTGCCCCATCAAAGGGAAAGTGGTAACCAGGGTGCATTTCCCTGGGCGGGTCCTGAAAGGTTTCTTCGTATAAACCGAGCCTGACCTTGTGCTTTCCTGATGGATTCAGAAACTTAGCCAGGAACACCAGATGGGACCAGAAGGGCTGTCCAAGAGTTTTGAGTGGCAGCCATTAAAATGGGTGAATGATGCAGTGAACTTCCTGAGCCTCCCTGGGAGGTCCTGCATTTGTGCTGCCTTTCTTTGCTTTCATAGCAACAGGATCAGAGATGGTGCTTTCTTCTTACCACCCTCTCTCTCTCTCCTCTGTTTGCTTTTGCTTCTTTTCCTTTTCTAGGCCAGGTCTTGAAGGGGCCCCCTTATATGAATGAGCAGAGTGGGGTGGGGGGTTTGGATGGGAGGCTAGGACAGGGGTCAGAGATGGAGAGGCAGGAGGTATTGTGGAGCTTCGATGGGAGGAACCCACACAGGCATTTGCTCATTTCAAGTCTTAAAGGGGAGAATACAGGACGTGAAGCCTGCCTGGGGACCAGGGCTGGGTTTACTTGGAATTTCCCATCAGCCCCATGTGGTCTTGTTGTCTGGCTTCAGACTGTCCCTTCGCCCTTCGCAGGCTTAAGCGCTCTCTTTGCCTTCGAAGGTTCTGACTTTGCTGCTGGAATCCAACAGTGCAAAGGACCTGGCCTGCCTGGTCGCCGGGTACTACAGGCTGTTTGTCGACCCGGTTACCTCCGTCTTCCTCTGGCCGGGGAACAAACAGCAGGTGCACCGAGTATCTGCTGAAGAAGGTGAGGCACTGAGGCTTGCCCCGGTAAGGACGGGCCCGTTTCACTGCCCGGTGGGTACGGGCCGCCTAAAGGGAGGTGGAGAGTGGAGTTGAGCTGACCCTTCCACTCAAGTCGATGTGAGCTACTTCTCCATTTATTTCTTTTAAACAGTTGATCTTTCCAAAGTCCTGAATAGAGAGGCTTTCTTGGTACCTGAGAGTCCCTAAAAATATAAAAGGTCTCTGATTCCCTGTAGAATTTCCTAAAACCATCTCTAAGATCCATTGTATCGTGTCTTTATTTGCCATCAAAAAGTGCTGTCAGTTATTTGTTCAGAAAGTACAGATGTCCAGCCCTGGCCGGGTAGCTCAGTTGATTAGAGTGTCATCCTGATACACCAAGGTTGTGAGTTCGATCCCCAGTCAGGGCTCATACAAGAGTCAACCAATGAATGCATAAATACGTGGGAAAAGTCTCTCTCTCTCTCTCTCTCTCTCTCTCTCTCTCTCCATTGTCTATTTTCATTGTACAGACACTCCCACCATGGCTAATTTCAAGCTACCAACTTGATGTCACTGAGTGTGGAGATGGGGAGAGATGCTCAAATAGCATATCATTATGTAGTCTTTCCTCCATGTGGATAAAATATAATCTCCAGAGCTTAATTGATAGTAAGATAAAGTAAAATGATCAGGCAGTGATGAGTTTTGGGTATTTGTGAACTTTGTCTTTAACACAATTTAGAAGCAAGGGTTGATGCCTTAGGGAGACACAGCAGCGTGGGAGCAGTGGAGTCGGGGAGGTCAGATGGCGGGAGGGCCTGCTTCTACCAGGGCAGGTGGCAGGGTCGGAGAAGACGCTGGGGGCGGGGGCAGTATTTGAAATAGATCTCGAGGAACATGCTGGAGTAGGCCAGACAAAGGAGGGAGGAGAGATCATTTGAAGCGGGGGCGGGGTGGGGGGCAGCATGGAGGCATGACACAGAGGGCAAGGTCATGAGCTGTGAGAAGCTGTCTGTAGTGGCTGGAGCATGGGAAGGCTGTGGGGGGGGGGGCGTGCAGGCTGCTAAGGAGCGGTCAGGGCCGTCTTGGGAGGCCTTAGCTCTTGTGGGGGAGCTTATGCCTTTCCCTGTAGGCAGGGGAAGCCATCAGAGGGTTAAATAGAGGGTGATGTCGCTTAAAAGGAAGTTTTTAGAAAGACCCCCCTGCAGGCTTATGGTAGAGGAGAGGTTGGAGACCTGGTTCCGTACTCCCCACCCTCACTCCACGGAGCCTTCCCGAGCACCAGCAGCTGGAGGAGTTGTCCCTCTCCTGAAAGCCTGTGGCACCAGTGGGTCCCCAAGGCCAGGCTTCAGAAGGGTGCCAGCCCAGCAGCCCCAGAATCTCCCAGGAAGGTGCTAACATACAGATTCCCAGGCCCCGCTCCCTAAATGTTTGACCCAGCACATCAGGGGTAAGGGCAAGGATCTGTTATGGATTTTAAATATGATTCCCATCTGACTTTGATCCCAGACAGGACAGAGCTGAGATGTGGGAAGGGGGTTAGGAAATCTGGACAATACTGCCCCAGCAAAGTGAAATCCAATCAAAGAAACACCTCCCTCCCCCCCCCCGCCAAGTTTCTGGGAACAGAGAGCTCTCCTTGGAAGTGGGGATGGAGGTAGTCCTGTCTCTTTCAGGGGGTCCAGATGGATGTGGGAAAGGAGGCCTGATGTTGTGTGTCCCATGGACCGTGTGTCAGTCACTATAGCGTGATCTGGGCCGGTCACCCTCCTGGACCTCAGCTTTCTAATCTGGAAACTGGAGGGCCAGCAGCAGTGGGGGCGGGGGGCATCTGCCAGTCCCCGAAGGCTGCTTTGTGACCCTCCGTGTCCCCTGTGGTGCAGGCTACGAGTCCAGGGCGTGCAGTGACTCCGAGGAGTCCTCCGACGTGGACTGCGTGCTGGAGCCCCTCTCTGACCAGCACCTGCCACGGCCGGGCCCCTGCCGATCGCCCGCAAAAGAGGAGCAGCCTCCGGGGGACAACCCCACGCCTGAGGTGGCCGGGAGACGCCCGAGCGCCTGCGGGGCCAGCAGCACGACCGACAGTGCCGAGTCCGAGGCGTCCGACTCGGCCAACACCGAGAGCCGAGGCTGCAGGACCAGCGGCTCGAGCGAGTCCATGGATGCCCTGGAGGAGGATGACTTGGACGCCTGCTCCTCCAGCAGGTCCGGCTTCTTCCACTTTGGCTCGCCAGGCTTCCCGGAGAGAGTCGATTCTGACAGCCAGGAGGCGAGGAGCAGGATTGAGACCAGCGGCTTCCTCTGTCTCCTGGACCTGGCCCAGCGAGCCAGCCCTCAGCCCCAGAAGACGGAGCTCTCGGAGAGTCCCGCTCCTGGGACATTGGGCTGGGTACCAGACCCCAGCGCGGCCAGGCTGGACCCCGGGCTGTATGAGGGCAGCCGCACTGACTACTACAGCCTGTGCTCCAGCGTCTCCCCGGCCAGGCACCTGAGTGACAGCTCAGACAGCACAGCCTCCCGGCAGGGTGGGGGCCCGCCGGCCTGGGGCCAGCAGGGCTGGTCTGAGCCCCAGCCCAGCTCCACGCTGGAGGCCCTGGGCCCTGCCGGCGAGGAGGGCAGCTCGGATGAGGAATACTATGATGCAGCTGACAAGCTCACACCCCCAGGCACCCTCTCAGGTGAGCCCTCCCCCGCACGTCTGCAGACTCGGCAGGCAGGGACCAAGCTTGAGGGGGGAAACACATGAGTAAAGCAAGGTCATGGTCCTCTTTGGAGGAGGCTGCCCTGGGGTCTGTGGGCTAAATTACAAGGATCATGACTTCGCCCGGCTGGCGTGGCTCCGTGGTTGAGCGTCGACCTATGGACAAGGAGGTCACAGTTCGATTCCCAGTCAGGGCACATGCCTGGTTTGTGGGCTCAATCACCAGTAGAGGGTGTGCAAGAGGCAGCCAATCAATGATTCTCCCTCGTCATTGATGTTTCTATCTCTCTCTCCCTCTTCCTTCCTCTCTGAAATCAATAAAAATAATATTTTTTAAAAAGGAATCATGACTTCAAGTCAGAGCTCCGAGGAAGGCTCAGAGAACTGTGGGCAGGCAGTGATGGACAAGGATGGGAGGCATTCCCACAACAGTGGAAATCAGGGAGGACTTCCCAGAAGAGGTGGGAAAGTGCCGAGACGGGTGAGACAGACAGAATTTACATAGAAAGCAGCGGGTTTGACAGGGCTGCCCCGCAGCAGGAAGCGGATGTGGCCTTGCCGACCCTGCAGCTACATTCAATGAGGCCTTGAAGCCGAAAGAACCGACCTGACAGGCTACGGCGGCCCCTTAAAGGGACCCTGACGTAGGAAGGCAGGGGAGGTCTGTCGGTCCTGTTTCTCTCAGGTTCCTCTTGCCTTCCTCCCTGGACCGTGGGCGAGTCTTTCCAATCACAGTGACTTCCCAGCGGGCCTGAGAGCCTTCCAGGACAGTTACACTCACAGATACTGAAGGTGACCTACTAGGAGCTGGGGATGCCACAGCCCTGTAGTTCCGCTTCAGCCCTTTCCAGGTGCTCCCTGCCGACAGTGGTTGCCCTTTGCTCACGGGAGAAAGGCCAGCTCCGTAGGCCGAGGCCTGTGTGGCACAGCCGCTGCCCGCCTCTCTCCTCCTGAGCCCTCTCCCTGCGTCCTGCCACACAGACCTCCCTGCTATTCTCTAAAAGGGCCAGGCCCTTTCCCACCCCCCGCCTTGGCGCATGCTGCTCCTCACCCTGATCTTGGGTTGCTGATGCCCATCCATCTGTCAGCGCCCCGCCCCACCCCCAACACGACCACCTCTAGAAATTCGCTTTTTCTAGAAACTTTAACCAGACCACCAAGAGTAGGACGGGTCTCCCCATGCCTGTCACATCTTCCTACAGCATCTTCCTGCCTGGCACTTAGCACTGCCTGTAACTATGTACTTATTTGTGTGATCTTGTGTTGATGTTTCTCTCCCTCACTAGACTGGAAACTCACTCGTCTGTGTCCCAGCATGGAGTGCCTGGCAGTTGTTGCTGAGTGAATGAATGAACTCTCCACCATCTACACTGAGTTCATTAATTGACTGTGCCCCTGGGGACAGGAGAAACCCACGGCCAGCTTGTGCACTGCCCTCCAACTGCGTCCATGCCCCAGCCTTGCCCTGTTGGGCTAGGCCAGTGGTCGGCAAACTGCAGCTCGCGAGCCACATGCGGCTCTTTGGCCCCTTGAGTGTGGCTCTTCCACAAAATACCACGTGCGGGCGCGCACGTACAGTGCGATTGAAACTTCGTGGCCCATGCGCAGAAGTCGGTTTTCGGCTCTCAAAAGAAATTTCGATCGTTGTGCTGTTGATGTTTGGCTCTGTTGACTAATGAGTTTGCCGACCACTGGGCTAGGCATTGTGCTGGGGGCAAGACAGACCATCAGTCAAGGCCTTCCTCTAGTCAAGGACATAGGACCATCCTGGACATTCCCTACGGTATAGAGAGCCAGTGTGGTCCTGGGGAGACAGCCCCGAACGGGGACTCCTCGCCCAACTCACTGTGGGAGCCTCTCCCTTCGTGGGCCTCAGAAACCCTCTTGGTCAGTGGCTGTCGGTGGCCTAGGCAGCAGTTCCAAAATGTGACTGGGCATCAAAGTCACCCAAGGGCCCTCCATTAAGTCCTATTGATTCCTGGGTCCCAGCCTCAGAGATTCTGACTTAAGAGGTCGGCGAAGCAGCCTCCACTCAGGTGTTTAATAAGGGGCAGCCCGTTGGGAACAACGGTCTGAGTGTGAGAGCCTCTGAGTCTCAGGTGCCGGCCTGGGACCCCCATTCCTCTGGCTGACTCCCAGGGCGTCTTTCACAGGGGGCTCCTGCTCAGGGAGATCCATCCGCACGCACACAGCCCCTCCCCCCACGTCGGAGAGTCATGCCACTTGGTCAAAAGCAGGCTCCTCAGAACCTCACACCTGTAGTGACAGGAACAACCACGGTAGCAGCTCCCTCCGGTGAACACATGGTAGGCACAGGCCTTGTGCTGGATGCCGGATGCCGGATACGCACTAATTCATTGAACCTGCATGGCAGTGCTGCTCGGTACCATTGGCGCTGACTGACGGGTTAACACAGCACAGAGGAACAGTGAAAAAGGATGTAAGATCGCTTAGAAAATTGCTAGCAAAGGTGAAGACAGGCAGCAAGCAGACGAGGAGGCTGGGTAGCAGGATTCCTTGTCGTATTGTCAGAAAAAATGTGGCTGTAAAGAATGACCTCTACTTTTATTTTTATTTTTTTATTATTTTTTAAAAAATATATTTTATTGATTTTTTACAGAGAGTAAGGGAGAGTGATAGAGAGTTAGAAACATCGATGAGCTGCCTCCTGCACACTCTTTACTGGGGATGTGCCTGCAACCAAGGTACATGCCCTTGACTGGAATCGAACCTGGGACCCTTCAGTCCGCAGGCCGACGCTCTACCCACTGAGCCAAACGGTTAGGGCGTATTATTATTTTTTTTTTAAATGAGTGTTTGAATTTGAAGTTCTAGGGAATGTATGGCTGACTTTCTGGGTCATAAATCTGACCCAACTCACTTGGCTGATGGGGACGGAGCGCCTTCGTTGATAGTTCCAGCAGCTGTGACCATGGTTGGGGGGAGGGGGAGAGGTCAAATGAAAGACAATGAAACGGATCTTGGGCAACCCAGAATCAAAAACTGTCCGCCACAGTTACCGTCCCCGACTTTCAGAGGAGGACATGGAGGAGACCAAGGTTTAACTTGCCCAAAGTGGTGCAGCCGGGCCATGGTTTGAACTCAGGCGGTCCTGAGTCCTGAGTCCTGAGCCCAAGCTCTGAGTGCCTCTTTGTTTTCCTGCTTCTTACATGCTTTTTCCTTTCCTGATTCTCAGGGCCCGGAGCTATTTCTGCTGCAGAGCCCAGTGCCACACGCACACAGAGCGAGGCCAGCTCTTGCAGCCCCGAGGACAGCCTGAAAACTGGCCCAGCCGGCGGAGAGGCCCGCAGGAGGGGCGGGGTCAAAACGTACGCCAAGACCCTGAGAAAAAGAAGGTCCTTCTTACAGACCGACTACACCTGCCTGGTCTCGTTCCCCCTGGTGCCGTCTGCCTCCCTGGAGAACGTGGACGCCGTGTGCTACTACGACAGGGAGCCCTACCTGGCCCTCGGTGCGCCCTCCCCGACGGTGTCCTCCCTGCAGGACGTGCAAGGGGAGCCCGGCCTCCTGGAGACCAAGGCCCTGGGGCTGCTGGCTCCCTTGAGGGAGGCCAAGAGCAAAAACCCAGCCTCCCGGGTCATGGAGATGGAGCCGGAGACCATGGAAACCAAATCGGTCATCGACTCTCGCGTGTCTTCGATCTCCGCCATTCGCCTCCGGGTTGACCCCGGTCCTAAAGAGAATTCTGGGGGTGCCCCTGGGCCTGCCACTGTTGCCAGTTGCCCAGCAAGCACCCCTAACTGTCCCAGCCCAGGTTCCTCTGGCCCAGATGCTGCTCAGACAGAGTCTTCCCAAACGCTATCTGCATTTCAAGACTTGGATGGCAGTGCCCCCGAAGAACTCTCCATGGAGCTGGAGGGCAGCACCTCCCCCCTGTCCAGCGCTGAGCCGAGCACGGGCAGAGCCTGCCTGGCCGTCAGCCAGGGGCCACCTCCTGTCTCTGAAGGAGACACACCGGAGCTGGGAGGAGTCCTGTTGGAAACAGGATTGGGATCTCTGTTTACAAATCATACGCAAGAGGCTGCCCCCCAAAACACCGAGCCTTTGTTGCCTCTTGGAGACAGGCCTGGAAGTGGCGAATGTGGAATAAATTCAGGAGAGAAGACAGCTTCTTTCCCGGTGACGGAAGAGCAACGAGGACCACGATCGCTGGAACGGGATGGAGAAGTTACAAGCAAAAATGGCACCAACTTAGGTCCTGATGGATCCGGGGAGGACCCAGGGGACCCTGCGGGTGATGTGTCAAGTGCTGCTCCGCAGACGATCGGTGTCCGTGCTCCAGACGGTGGGATAACGGCCTCCCTCCCCTCGGAGACGCCTGTGACAGGGACGGACCCGACCCCAGCACACTCCCCCACCGAACTCCAAGGGCAAAGCAGAGAAACCCCAAGCCACGCCTGCCAGGCCCCAGAACAGAAACCATTGGCAGAGCTGGATTTAGACCCGGATTTCCTGCCGGAGAACCAGACCACTCCGTCAGCCTGCCCTCTGGAGGAGGTCAAAGCAGAGCCGCTTAACCATGTGATAGGGGAAGACACAGGCCCTAGGGACACCCCTCAGCAGGTCTGTTTTACTCCCAGGCCTTCTCTGCTACACCCACTACCATGTCCCCAAGGGGACCCCCACTTAGAAGGTTCAAACCAGTGTTCGCTGTCAGACAGCGGAGACAAAACCCCTAGCCTCTGCCTCCCGGCTGAGAAGTCTTTCTTGTGCTTTTCCCCAGAAAGCCTTCCTAAAGTTTCTGCCAGTCTCAGGACGGCCCCGTCTTTGGGGTTTGCGGGGGTGAATGAGACAGTGGCCCCCGGGATCGGGATGGAGCAGTGCAGCTGCCAGCTCTCCTATGCCACCTGCTTCCCTGGCCTGCAGCCTGAGACGGAGGAAGAAGACAGGGACTCGGACGCACACCCCACCACCCCCCTCACCTCACCGCCCTCTGCAGGAAGCGGGCTGGCCTTGCCCGGGAGGCCGGCCCGGGCCCACAGCTGCAGCGCCGCCGAGCCCCTGTCGAGGAACAGCCACGTCTGGCCGGAGTACTGCTCCAGGGCTCTGACACGGCTGAAAGCCGCCCCCGCCAGCACTCCCGAGGGCTTCCTCCGCCTCTCAGAGAGCTTGCTGGAATTACAAGACATTTTAGAAGCTTCCTGGGGGAATGGGGACAAGCACCCCCCAGAGAAGTGCACCTGGCACTTTTCTGAGAGCCGGAGCCACCTCTGCACGGGCTCCCAGAAGCTCCTGTCCAGCTGTCAGCATGTGATCAGAATGGATCAGTCCCCCGAAGAGATGCAGGGTGCCGTGCGCGACACCTTCCCGCACCTGGTGCAGCTGGCTGGCCTGTGCTTCCAGTTCACGGACTGCAGCCGCTGCTCCGCCCGGCACAGGGAGGCAGCCGGGAACCTCAGGGACGTGGTGCACACCTACCACCGGTTTGTGGAGGCCGCCAAGCTGACCTGCGAGAGAGGCTACCACGACCTGAGTGTGAAACTCTTGGCCCGTCAGTGCACGGCCCTCACGGCTGCCGTGTTCTGTTTGACCCAGAGGTTCCGGGCATCCACTGCCCTGTGAGCAGGCTGGCTGCCCAGACCCCCTGCCCTGCCCTGGATGCTTCCCGGGAAGCCTCTTCCGTCCCTCCACCCACCCTCTCAGATGTTTACTATTTAGAGTATTTAAATAAACTGCTGCATAATCTTGGTCTGAGTCAGGCAGCATGATCCTAAGTTTGGGTCAAAACATTCACTCCGATCCATTCAACATACATTTACTGAATACCTCCTCTGGGCCAGGCCGTATGGTAGGAGCTCAGGATAATTGTAGACAAGTAAGACAAGTCCCTCCCTGGTCAGGATGCTCACAGACCTTGTGGGATACAGATAAGTAGATTACCATCAGTAAAGTGTGTATCCTAAAAGGAGCATGTCCTGGGGTGTGGAACTAAGAAGTCACAAACTGTCCCAAGAAGCAGGGATGAGGAAGGAAGCTGGGGGTCACCAAAAAACACAGTTATTTTTCTTATACCACACTATTTGGCAATAACTTCCATCTTCACAAGCACCTGCACCAGGAGGCGGGTGATCCTGGAGGCCTCGCTATGATAAGCCTAGATGGCCACTAGGTGGCAGTAAGTCCCTTAGCTGTGTCGCTGCACTCTTCAGGTGTGCTCCGTGCTTGATCTGAAATCGACAGCACCCTTAAATCTTGCATCCTATTTTTGTTTTAAATAGTTAAACGGCGAACATGAAAGCCCTGAACTAGATTTGCCTTTTTGAGAATAATATTAGCACAAAATAAATGTATTTAGTACCTTCCTCACCAATCCCAGTTGAGCCAGTTAATCCCAGTTAATCTTGGTGGGACCTTGGACAAGCTATTTCACCTCTCATTGCTTTGGTTTTCCCTTCTGTAAATTGGGGACACGAATAGTGCCTGCTCTGTAGGGTAGACATTAAGTAAATAATCTAGTAAATACTCTGGAGGTAATTAACGCCCAGCTTTGTGGCTGCTCCTCCTAGTCTGAAATCCTTCCCTGCGTTTGTTTTCTGACTCCAGGAAAACTGATTTCCACCTACCGTGGGAACCGTTTCCCCCTGGCTTCTCAGTCCAGGCCAAAGGGGGTTTAGACACTCACTCACCTTGGTCGGCTGGAGCTCATCCGAGGGGTTTAGGTGTTTAGTCCCCCACCCTAGCGCTCTCCAATCAGAAGGGAAGCAATACCTTGGGAGAAGAGGAAAAACATCCTTCCCATCCCCTGTTACCAGTTACTTGTTAACTAGTAAACAGTTAACCAGTACTTGTGCCAGGAAAACAATTTCTTTTCCTAGAGGCCTGTTTCTTTTCACAGAATGCTTGGAATTAAATTTAAATGAGGCTCTCAAACACAGATTTGAAGTGTTTTCATGACAATGAAAAACAGGAACAATAGGACACTGAAATAATAAAAACGGTACGATGTTAAGAAGTACCTGAATGCTTTACCAGCAGAAAGATGTAAAGAGCTACATAACTTGTTTATGTGAACACCATCTGTATGTTCACAAGTTTATGGAAGGAGCTCAGGACTTCAGCTCAGTCGGGGCTTGAATCCTGGCAGTGTTTTTACAGGCACTTGTTTGGATCTCAGTTTCCGCACTGACAAAAGGAAATACTCATCTCCATTTAGTGAGGGTCCACAATGTGCCAGATGCACTTCCTTGTCCACTCAACACCCTAAAGTAGACATCCTATATAATGAAAGCCTAATATGCAAATCGACCTAACGGTAAAATGACTGGTCACTATGACGCACATTGACCACCAGGGGGCAGATGCTCAACGCAGGAGCTGCCCCCAGCTTGTAGGCCCCAGGCCAGCCAAGGTGGGTGCCAGTGGGGGCCCCCCAATCACCCAGCTGGTCACGCCACAGATCAGCCCTAATTGCCAGCCAGGCCTAGGGACCCTACCCATTCACAAATTTCGTGCACCAGGCCTCTAGTTGTTATATAATATACACTCAGCGTTACTATGGGAAATAATTCATAGGAAGAAGACTGAAGCCTCCAGCACAAGCCCTCAAATATTGGTTTCCTTCTTTCTTTGTTTCCTCTTCCCTCAAATCCATGTACTTCCTTGGATTGCTACTCTGCAATTTCCATGAGGAGTATTAAGTCCCAGAAATTCTGAGAAACCCCTCTTTGCTTGTTGAGATGCTAAAGTACAGGGGAGTTACCCTGATTAGCACTTACTTTGAAATATACAACTCCTACATGACATAGGCAGAGTGAGACTGCCTACTCCACAATGTAATAGTTGTTTCATGACTAAGAAACTACTGGACATTTACATTTCTCCTTTCTTTTCCCAACCATTATCATACCGGCTGATTCATTTCTTTCAACAAAAATTTATGGCACACCCAAGCCAGGTAATGCCTAATGCAGGATTATGGATGTAAATAATTGGGTGAGATCCTGTTTTCAAGTATTCTTTGTCCAAGAGATAAAACGACATGTAGAAATAGAGACCTACAACATGAGGCATGTTATGCTCCGGGCAACCAAAGAGAACAGATAAAGTGTATGCGAGCTTAAAGGAGAGAAGTCATTGTTGGGTGGGAGCAGAAGAGTGATCAGGGAAGGCTTCCTGTAGGAGGCAGCACTAATTAGAACTGGTTTGTCAGGACATATTTTTGAGTAGCTACTGTGTGCCATGTCCTAGATTTGATAGATAGGAAGATAAGTTTTGGATGTGTCAAGAAAGGAGAAAAATCACTCAGTTGTTTATTCTGTCAACAAATATTTACTGTGTAGTGGCACTGGGAATACAATCATCGACATGATATAGTCCCCTCAAGGAACTCATAACAAAGACACAGGGAAAAAAAAAGATGACTGACTGATAGGTGGTATAAAGAAAATGAAGAGAATGCCAAGATGGGGTGGGATGAGCCAATCTTCCCTGGAGTGATCAGTCAAAGCCCTCTGAAGAATGTTTAAGCTGAAGCCTAAAGGATAAGAAGGAACCAGCCATGGAGAAAGTGAGAGAAAAGGGAACAGTATCTGCAAAGGTCTTTGGTGTGTTTGAAGCATTTCAAGATGACAGTTGTGCCCTATAAACCAGGAGATCCTGGTTCAATTCCCAGTCAGGGCCATGCCCGGGTTGCAGCAGCTCGATCCCCAATAGGAGGCATACAGGAGGCAGCCAATCAATGATTCTCTCTCATCATTGATGTTTCTATCTCTCCTTCTCCCTTCTTCTCTAAAATCAATTAACTGGAACACATCAAGCTGGATGGAGTAAGAGTGGCAGATGAGGTTGGAGGGGCAGCCAGGAACCAGGCTGTGCAAGGCCTTGGGAAGGTCAGATTTTACATCGAAGTTTGATAGAAAGCCACTGAGGGGTCTGCAAATGGATGGCTGTGGGAGCAGGCAGCGAAACCAGCTAGGAGGCCTTTGCTGTGGAGAAGTAGCCACGAGCTCATTCAAAGGTAAAGAAACACAAGAGCAGCGGCGGAGAGGGGCAAAAGGTATTCAATATGGCTGAATGCAAGGTGTAGATGTGGTGGGAGGCACTGAAGACCATTTGAGCTACTTTGCAAGCCCTGCTAAGTGGGAAGCTAGGTCCAGCTTCTAGGTAGAGAAGAGACATTAGAGTTAGGTTTTAGAAAAAGCCTTTTGCGGAGAGGGAGGGATGTTTAGTCAGCATTTAAAAATTGCTCCATGGAGTCCCAGGTAAAGGCTGGATTGGAGCATGGCTTGGGGATGGGGTGAGAGTTGCTGAGGAAATAAAAGTCTAGAGCGGTAACAGTGTGGGGCCAAAAAAGAATCCAACAGGGCTGTGGTTTCTTGGGTGGGAGACATTTCCATCTCATTCATGGTAGGGTCTCTCTGAAAGGGTGAGACCCCTAGGACTGGAGGATAGTTTTTATCAGGACAAGGGTTGGGCAAGTCACTTCAGATCTCTGAGCGTCAGTTTCCCCACTGACTCCTTATCTGGTCAGGCCTGGGTATCTCTCTTGTGAGACAGGACAGACAGGCACCGGTGAAGGGGAATGTGTGCTCAGGGAAGGGCTGTGTCAGCTCCTGGGCCTTGCTGGCTGTGGGGAAGCTCAGAGAAGGGCAAAGCCCCTAGGCTGCGAGGTGAGAGGTGGTTTAAGTCTAGTTTCAGCCCAAGTTCTCAATGTCCAGTCTTTGATAGCCATTAAAGCGCCTGATCACCTGCAGCAGCCCTGTCCGTCTGCAAGCAGCTGGGATTGTAATCCCATGTATCAGTCGGGGAAACAGGCTCAGAGAGGCGCAGTAACACTTTTGGCAGGACCGAGCTCCCTAGTGCCTGGGTGAGGCTAGGAAGCCCAAACCTCCGCTCACGCCCCTGAACACCGAGCTGCCAGGCCGAAAACTACAACTCCCAGAATGCCGTTCGGAAAGGGGCAGGAACCGGAAGTGGGCCAGGAGGCGGGGCCTGACATATCCTGCTGCAGCCTGAGGTGATGGGTTCAGGTAAGCCCGGGCTGGTGGCGGGGCGGGGTAGGGTCTGGGGGTCTGGCCCCTGACTGCTGCCGCGTTTGCGGACGGGGTAGACGCCGGGGAAACAGCGTTCAACAGTTGTGTGGCCTGGTGTCCCGCACCTTGGTGCTTTCCCTTCCTGCCACCCCTCGCACTCGCAGCCTGTGGGCCAGGCGGGGTTCTTTTGGGCCCGGGGTCTAAGTGTTCTGTCGCTGAAGATGCCAGAGGCGTGGAGCAGCTTCCGGGGACTAAACTTTAGATTGAGAAAATGAGAGGAGCATGCCAACAGAGATTGGTCCTTCACTGAGTGCCCAGGGATATGCTCATCAGGTGGGACGTGAGTTAGAAAACTCAGAGATGAGGGTGGGTGGGTGGGTGGGTGGGTGGGTGGGTGGGGCAGGCCAGGATTGAGGATACTTCACACGAGGATCCTGGTTATTGAGAAAGTGGATTTATTAATTCAGCTAGCTAGTATTTATTGAGCATCTATTATGTACCAAGCCCCTTTCTAAGCATAGAGGATACAATAGTGAACAAAGCAAACGGAACCCTTAGTTACATTGTAAGAATGGGGAAGTTCCCACAAAAACTAAGTAAAATATATGCCATGTTGGATAGTGGAAACCTGAATGAAGTGAGAAATGTAGTTATGTAATTATCTAGACTAGAGGAAGGATATTGGCGGTAGAGAGAATAGCAAGTGCAAAGGCCCTGGGGTGAGAATAGCCTTGGTATGTTTGAGGATCAGCAAGTAGATCCGATGGCAGAGGACAGTAGACGGGGGAGGTACATCATAATGATCAGTACAGGCCATTGTAAAGATTTTGGCTATTTACTGTAAGTGAAATGGAGATCCAGAATGGCTCTGAGCAGAAGAGTGATGCTTCTCAATCCTGTAGGATGCTTTTATTTTGCAAGGCTCCGTATTGAGTGCTGGGGGTGTGCATGTGAATTCTTCATCCTCTCTTCTCTGGAAGTGTGTGTGATCTGGTGGGGAAACAGGCAGACCAGCTATCATACAAGGCTGAGTCAGGTCATTGCAGCCCCATGAAGACAGGATGAGTATCAACCCCAAATCCTAGGCAAGTGCTATTAAGTCAAGTGATTA
The DNA here is from genome assembly GCF_951640355.1 of Cnephaeus nilssonii. Taxonomy (NCBI): domain Eukaryota; kingdom Metazoa; phylum Chordata; class Mammalia; order Chiroptera; family Vespertilionidae; genus Cnephaeus; species Cnephaeus nilssonii. Next base: position 27,646,815 of record NC_137085.1, on the reverse strand, counting down.
ACTATTTGTTAAATGAGTTATTAACTGAGTCACCTCAGTACCCAGCACTGGACCTGTAATGAGGCTCAGAAAACATTTTTTTAATGAAGAAATGAAATGCTAAATGTGGGCATAGATAATGTCTCCCATGGATTGATAGATCTGTGCTTCAATGATCACTAGGTGGTAAGCTTCGACTCACTATTCACTGAGCTTCCCTTCTGCGCCACGCCTGTGATAGCTAGTGAAGATACAGAGATGAAAAAGATGTGGTCCCTGTCCTCAGGGAATGCCCGATCTGCTGTGTTACAGGTTCTTCTGGAAGCGGTTGAAGTTGCCTTCATTTGATTTTCAAGGTCACTGTCGCCCAAGTTCCTGGTCTGAAAAGCATTCCCAGGGACTATGGGAATTTAGAGAGGTCAGAGATACAAAGAGTGGGCTAGGAAAGAAGGAAATGGAGGCAGTGGTAGTAAAACTCTGTTTATTCAGCAAGTATTTACTTAAACACTGCTGTTCAAAGATCTTTTGAACTGTTCAGTGTTTAGGTCGATGTAGTTACATGGTTCCTTCTGAAAAAGAATTCAGTTTGGTAGGAGAAAAAAGATGAGCATTAACCTTCCAATTTTTAAAACAGCAATGGGAAACTGCAGCCCCTCCCGCTACTTCAACCCTCTCTCTCTTTTCTCCTCAGACAGACTTCTCCAGTGAGAACATTCATTGCCTCCCTGTCATTCCCCGAAAGGCCCTGATACAGAGGAGGAGCTCAATGAATATTTATTTATTTTAATTTTTTACCATCCCTTTACTCTCATCCTGTGTGAGTCTTTTGTTCTGAGGTGCGTCTCTTTTAAATATATTTTTATTGATTTAGGAGAGGAAGGGGGAGGAAGATTGGGCCCCGATGAATATTTATTGACTAAATGAATGGACAAATGCAGATAAGAATGCAAAATACTGTGGAGTTCAGGGGAGGAAGAGATCACATGGCTGTTAACAAACTAGCATTCATTTAACAAATTTGTTTTTTTCCCCCTAATAAAATGAGGTTGTTAAGTATTGGACCAGTTTATTTTAGTTTAAAAGTTTTCGTTTGTTCTCTTTTGAATGCCTAAGTGCAGAAAAATGCAGGTGACACTGATGGTTGGCATACAAAGTTTGTTCAGTCATCTGAAGGGAGCTAGGTATCTTAGGGAGAGAGAGATAGGAACATCAATGATGAGAGAGAATCATTGATTGGCTGCCTCCTGCACACCCTCTACTGGGGATCTAGTCCACAACCCTGGCATGTGCCCTTGACCAGAATCGAACCCGGGATCCTTCAGTCTGCAGGCCGACGCTCTATCCACTGAGCCAAACCAGTTAAGGCTAGATAGCTTTTGTTAAAAAAGGTATTTATAACTAACATCACTATGTGAACAATGCAGTGCTTCTGAAATGTTTAAGAATAACTTGGTATTTTCCTAATTTCTCTAGAATATTTTGTACACTATTACATTTTTTGTATGCCATAAACTCATAGTGACACAGTCAATGGTATATATACATACACTAAACTTTGTACTGACTATTAAAGAACGGAGTTTTAAGCAAAAGTAAACTCTAGCTTAGGCAGGAAAATGAACATAAATTTCAAATCTTAAAAATCTCTTTACTATAAATAAATTATGGCCCAAAAAATTTAAAGACTAAGATAACTAACAGAAACAAAAAATAAAAGGGGTAAATTTTGTTTTTAAATCTTCACCCAAGGATATGTTTCTTTTGACTTCAGAGAGAGAGGAAGGGAGAGGGAGAGAGACAGAGACACATCTATCGGTTGCCTCCCATACGTGCCCCAACTGGGGATCAAACTCACAACCTGGGAATGTGCCCTGACCAGGAATTGAACCCAAAACCCTTTGGTGCAAAGGACAATGCTCCAATGAGCCACACTGGCCAGGGCAAAAGGGGTTAATTTCAGTATTTGAATTCTAGTGTTTCATAGGGAATTGATAAAATTCAGAGTTGATGAATCAAGAAGTAATGGTGTAAGCATGTGATTTCAGGTTAAGGGGCTAATCACCAGAACTAAAAATGCCTGGTTAACAAGAGTTGCCTCTAGAGGTGGAAAGGGTCAGAATGAGGATCATTACTTATTATCATAATATTTTTACCATGTGGATCATATTACATAGATTTACTTGTTCAAAGGTAACACTTTTTCTAAGTTGGTGGTAGCACACTGGACTCAGGAGCAGCCACGAGCAAGGGTCATACCATTCTTTGTGACAACTGGAGACTAGAGCATTTTTTACTCATCTTAGGGATAGTGAATACCACTTTGAAATTGTGGCTTTCATTAGGAGTGCTATTACAGTGGTTCTCTATATTTTTCTACCTTAGCACTTCTGAGGGATATTAAACATTCTCACTGGTGACTGTGGCTTTCTGCTGCAATGATACTGGACTGAGATGGGGGAATGGATAGGTAATTTGGAAAAACAAATTTTGATAGATCACCAGCAGCAACCTAGATGGAGTCTTGGTTGGTTTGGAGCCACTCTTTGCCATATTTTTTGGCTCACTCTTCATCCTCCTAGGATGTGCAGGACTTTGCATATAGTAGGTACTCAGTAAACATTTGCTTTTCATCATAAAGGAATGGTTTTTGAAAATAAACTGAAACAGAAGAGAGGTCGCTTTTGCCATCTCTGTCCCACCCTCAACGTATGAGTGGATTTCAAAGAGCGTGATAAATAACTTGGTTTTCTGTGTCACTGCAGCAGTGAGTCACCGATTGCTGGGAGGTGTCAGGATTGTGCTTGTCTTCTGAGAAGTGGATTTGGCTCCCTTACTACTGCAACGTTTCTGTGCTGACTCATTTCTCTGGAAGACACACATACTTTTCAATAAACCCATGTTTGGCCTAGTATTTCACACACTTTTCCTTCAGTAACACAATAACGCTGTCTGTCACTTGGATATAGGGGAGTACCTCTGTAAGTGCAGTAATGTAATGTCTCACATAATTGTGCCTTTTCTAATCTCGGGAAAGGACAGAGGCCTAAGCACATGGACTGGAAATTGGAAGAGTCACACGTGCTGCAGGAGCAAGAAGTCATCCCAGAGGACACGGGCGAAGATGGCATCTCTGAAAGCTTCCAGCTTCTACAGATTGATGTGGAATGTGAGCCTCAGGAGAGGGAGACCCTGCCCACAGGCAGTGCCACCTGGTGCTCGGTGAGTGCAGTGGGTGGCCATAGGCTGTGAGATGATGGAATGTCCCAGAGACCCCTATTCTAAGGGTAGATACTGGTAACAAGAAGACTGGGAGTGAGTTTGGTGTGTTTTAAGGGTTGAATTCCCTGCTAACTGGTTTAAGGCTTCAGATCAAGAGGTATTTTTAAAAATATATATTTTATTGACTTTCCACAGAGAGGAAGGGAGAGGGATAGAGAGCTAGAAACATCGATGAGAGAGAAACATCGATCAGTTGCCTCCTGCACACCTCCTACTGGGGATATGCCCACAACCAAGGTACATGCCCTTGACCGGAATCGAACCTGGAACCTTTCAGTCTGCAGGCTGACGCTCTATCCACTGAGCCAAACTGGTTACGGCTCAAGAGGTATTTTTGATACACCTCAGAAGGCTCAGAAAATCTAAACTCTTCTTTAGGCCTGACAGGTCACATGTCTTTTTGGAGCTCTGCTTTCTCTAAACACAATCTAGTCCATTTTTTTGTTAAATCTAACATCCTTTTTCTCTCCTAATTTATATCTAAATTAAAAAAAAGTAACTGTTTCTAATATTCATTTTCCTTTTTGGTGCTTATGAACTTTTCAAACAATTTTGTTTTCTGGATAACCTAAGAAAAATGTCCAAAGAAAACAGAGACACTGGGAAAAGATAGTTGCAGCAAAGAAGAGCAAAAGAAAGCAAGAAAAAGAAAGAAGAAAAGCCAATCATATAGAAAATTCAGGTAACAGTAAATCAGGTTGTTGGTATAATTATATTTATTTGTTAGCAGACTGGTATCTGTATGTTCCTAGAAGAATAGTAATACTGTTTTTAAGTAAAAACAAACATCTGGGAGGTGAGACCTATAGTCCTATTTTGTTGGGAATCAAAGTATCAAAGAGAACAAAATTAATCTGCCTTTCAGATGTAAACTATATAGTGTATATATCTTCTACAGTAATAAAAGAGAAAGGTGCAAATTGACCGTATCTTTGCGACGCCCACCAGCCAATCAGGAGTGAGTATGCAAATTAGCCCAACAAAGATGACAGGTTAATTTGTATACATGCGCTGAGCAGCCAGGGGTGGGATGCAGGCGTTCCGCACTGCCCCAGCCACTCAGGGCCTCTGGGCAGCCTGTGAAGGCGGAAAGGCAGCTCCAGCTATGTGCTAGATTCAGTGCTAAGAATTTTACCTGGATTACCCTAAAGGGTAGGTCTCTTATTATCCCCATTTTGAAGGTGAAAAGACTGAGGCTCAGAGAAATTAAATAACATGCTTAAGCTGATATGAGTAATAAATGAACAAACTGAACTTAGATTTAGACCCAGCAGAGTGCTCCAGAGCCCACAGCCATCACCCCTCTGCTATACCTAAACTGCCTGATGAGTGAATATCTGGCACAAACATCAAGTTTCTAGTTTCCCTTCCTATGCAAATAGTACTCACCTGGCTGGGGAGATTTGTTTCTTACTGAATATTATTCCTCTGTTTTCCCACTTATATATTTTTTCTGTTATTTTTCCATTCTAGGCATCTACCCCCAGCACAGCAAACGTTTTCTGAGATCCTTAACCAAGGAGAAACTTTTGGAAGCCAAACACTCAGGACCAAGACTCTGTATCGATTTAAGTATGACCCACCACATGTCTAAGAAGGTAAAACATCCACTAGTTTCCAAATTCCTGACCAACCCTTTGCCTCTGTGTTCATAGTGTCCCCAAGTCTAGTTACAGCCTTTCAGTTTCAGTTCTCCAGAGACGAAATCTTTGACCTTCTACTGGGGAGAGGAATATTTGCCTGGTTCTGTGGAGATAACCTGGTAGCATATCTTCCTGCAATGTATGTGTTTTAATGATCTCCCATTCACCCTACAGGTTCTGGCGTTCTGGGGATGGCTGAACACATGGCACTTAACACTGAGCAGATAAGATGGATAGCAATTTATTAGTCACACTACGAAGTTTCGTGCAAAAGACCTTCCTTCACCTGGCTGCTGGCGCCAGTTTTCCTCTGGCCACCCGCTGATTGGAGAGCCGTTTCCTCTGGCCGCTAGCATGATTGGAGTTCCTCCAGCGCCATTTCCTCTGGCCACCCGCCGATCGGAGCGCCTCCCGGATCGGCCACCCTGAGTTCCTCCAGCGCCGCAGGTGGAGGAACTCTGGGTGGCTGATCGCGCTGGCGGGAGGCACTCCAATCGGCGGGTGGCCAGAGGAAAACTGGTGCTGGCGGAAAACTGGTGCCGGCAGCCAAGCAATCAGCCACCCTGAGTTCCGCCACCGGCGTCTTCCGCTGGCCCCATGGGACCTCCCACAGCGCCGGCTGTTGGGCCAGCAGGAGGAATGGGGGACGGGGACTCGTGAGTCAGCCCAATCGGCCACCCCAAGTCCCGCCCCCAGCCTCCCAACGGCCCAATCGTGGGCGTAGCGGAGTGATGGTAATTTGCATATTACCATTTTATTAGGTATGATTAGAGGCCCAGTGCACGAAATTCATGCACGGGTGGGTTCCTAGGCCTGGCTGGCAATCAGGGCTGATCGGGGCCGGGCTGATGGGGGCCCAAAGGCCCCCACAGGGTCAGGAGAGGAGGCAACAGTCACTGGGCCGGGCGCGGAAGGAACGGACGCCAGACACCATTGCCGCCCTTGGCACCCTGCCACCGCGCAGTTCCCCGACTTCCCCCCTCCTCCTTCCCTCACTGCCACACCGCCACCAGGGCCTGCTGGCCTGGGGGAAGGATGGGGGGAGGGGCCGCGGGAGGTTTGCTGGCTTGGGGGAGGGGCTGCAGGAGGTTGGCCGCCAGCCCCAAGGAGGGAGCCGGCCCTCAGCCCCCTTGGGAAAGGGGTCGTGTCCGCCGCCACCCACCCCCGGTTCCCCATCCCATCCCGGGGCCCGAAGGCCCCAGCGGGGTCGGGAGAAGAGGCGATAGGCCAGGCATGGAAGGAACGGACGCCAGTGCCCCTGTGGGTGCCCGCCACTGCGCAGCTCACCTCCCCCACCCTCCTTCCCTCGCTGATGTGCTGCCACCACAGCAAGCAGGTGGTGGGCCGATCGGGCCTGCTGGCCGGGGGGGGGGGGGGGGGGTGGGGGGGAGAGGGACAGGGCGCAGGAGGTTGGCCACCAGCCCCAAGGCCCTCCTGGGAAAGGGGCTACATTTGCCGCCACCCACCCGCGGGAGGTTGGCTGTGGGAACACACTGACCACCCAGGGGCAGCTCCTGCGTTGAGCGTCTGCCCCCTGGTGGTCAGTGCACATCATAGCGACCAGTTGTTCCGGTCATTTCGGTTGTTCCGGTCATTCGGTCGTAATGGTCGCTTAGGCTTTTATATATATAGATATACTCGGCACTGGGGGAGGGTGGCATTGCATGCCATGCAGGGCCACGTGGGAACAGAATGAACAGCCAGGCACTGTGGGAGCAGGCTCTAGTATCAAGAGGGTGGGTGCCCCTGCTTCCTGCAGGAAGATGGGATTGGTTTGTTGGAATAATTCTGTGGACTGGCAGGGAATTAAAACCCACTGCTCAGGGATAATCAGGAACTACACCTGGTCCCTTGGATAAAAAGGATTGTTGGTTATGGGACCTTATTCGTGGGAGCAGAGTTGGGAGAGGAACTTGCGGTTGGGCCATTCAAGGCTCATCCAGTTTCACCAGATGTCAAGGCAGCAAACCTTATTGGGCCTTAATTTTAGGCCTTATCCTACAAAACAAATCTATTTTCCAATACCCCTGTTGTATATGCTAGGGTTTGCCTGTTTTTCAGAGAAATTAGGAAAACTGAAGATCTGTAGGAACCTTTAACAACAGCCTTCTGAAAAGGTCAACTAATGATTTTCTACTGTTTCTATTGAGATACCAGGTTAAATCAAACTCAAAGCCTTTTCTCCGCTATGAACAAAAGCAGGCCAGATTATGAGTTCTTCTGAATAAGGATGGAAAGTTAAAACTTCCAATCCTTTACATCTCCTGGAGTAAGGGAGAAGGTGCCAAGTTTGTTTGATGGAGTATAAAAATGTCTGCATAGTAATCTAACCTCTCTTTAATAAATAGTAAACATCACATGGTAAGATTTTAGATAAAAGCTAAAAGAACAATTTCCTATCTCATATTAGATATGTAACGACAGGTCCTGAAGGAGGGGGCGGGCTCAGTTTTTCCATTAACTCACTGTTTCTTGGCTAGTGTCATTACCTCAGTTGTCATCTATAAGGTGATGCCAGGGGGTGTAATGCGTACTCACTTCTGGAGTGAAGGGGGTCATTCTAGTTCATGAGATTTTCCAGAGTAGCACTCATCGAACTTACTGAGTGACCATTTATTGACAGTGAATTTAGAAAGAGAGGGCATGTTTCCACCCTAAGTTGTTCCTGTTTCTTTGAAGGAACTAAGCAGGCTGGCTGGGCAGATCCGAAGGCTGTATGGTTCCAATAAGAAAGCTGACAGGCCATTTTGGATCTGCCTCACTGGATTCACAACGGACAGTCCCCTGTATGCAGAGTGTTTGAGGATGAATGATGGGTTTTCTAGTTACCTGGTAAGCCTCATTTTGCATATTATTTGAATTGTCACCTATAAATAGGTTGTGGGGTAATTTTTTTACTTTTTCATATTTTGAGAAATTATGTGTTTTCATTATTACAATCTGAAATTTTTTTTTTAAATTTAAGAACCGCTCATCAGTTATATTTAAATTTTTTCTTCATTCCACCATGTTGGCAAAAAGTATGTAGGACTGTATTTTGTGTCCTGTATATTGTATGCTGGACTGTGTACTCCAGGGATGTTTTGGGGAAATGCCATGAGTCCTTTCTTTGGAGGAAGAGAAAGAATCCTTATGGAAGTAATATGGATTTAAGATGAGTTTTAAGGAATACCAAGTTGCTTTTCAACTCTTTCGATGGGATCTCATACGTGTAGTGATTGACATACAGGCAAGAATCCAGATCAGTTCCTAAGAAATGCCACTAAACATGCCCTGGTCTGGTTGGGGCATGTGCAGGTGGCAACCAATCAGTGTGTCTGAGCCTGGGCAGTGTGGCCTTTCCCAGGGAGGTCCATGGAGGCCATGAGTGTGAAGAGTGCCCCATGCAGTGCTGCACAATCAGTTGTGGTTGCTGTTTTGTCTTAACAGTCCCTCCCGTAGTGCAGCCTTTTCCAGCCTTGCTTTCTTCTGTACATGTTTGATGATTCCTGCACGTGAACTAAAGAGACCCACTCTCAGGGCCACGTAGTCCCTTGCTCATGCCTTTCTTAGTATGATTCCCTCCACTTTGAGTGCTTCTTTCTGTTGTACGTGTCAGTCTCACCTCATTTTAGCAACCCAGTTCCAGCATTCCCTTCGCCACAAGGTTGTCTCTGGGGGTGTCGCTCCCTCATCCGCTCCCTGTATGTCTGTTAGGGCCCCATATACTTTCTGCCTCATTTCGTAGGGTTGCATGTCTGTGCCTTTCTACGTCCCCTCCCCAGCTGAGCACTTTCTAAGAACAGGTTGTCAGACATATAGCCCTTTGATGCACCTGGAGCCATGCCTGAGAGAAACTACATGTCCAGTAAACTAGTTGCTGCACCATGGGCTGTCTTAACCTAGTTCACAGTACATTGGATTATTTGTATTTTTCAGCTAGACATAACAGAAGAAGACTGCTTTAGTGTATTCCCCCTGGAAACCCTTGTGTACCTGACTCCTGACTCAGAACATGGTATGTTCTTGACTACATAGATTCATGTAGCATTGTATCAAGCTAGTTTCCCTGGTCAGCTCCCTCCATTGACCCTTTTGGATCAATTAGATATATATCATCTATTTTAGAAAATCATCTATGTCACATAATTTTCAAGTTTATTGATATTAAGTTGATCTTCATATTCTCTTCTATTTCACATTCCTTTGTAATTTTGTCTCCTTCCTGAATCCTAATGTTGATTTGAGTCTACTACCTTTTTACCTTGATAAGATATGGCAAAGGTTTAACTATTTGGTTTTTTTTTCAGAGGATTAGAAAATCTATCTTTGTTTTCTATTTCATGAAATTCCTACTTTTATCATTCTTTCCTTTTTCTTTCTTTGGATTTAGAAATTATAAAGATTTGATCTTATTAGCCTTCATTTCTTCATTAGCTCTTGAAGATGTTGATCTAAACAAAGTTTACATCCTTGGTGGACTTGTGGACGAAAGCATTCAGAAGGTAAGTGTACATTTTTGGCTGAAAAACTGTATTCTGAAAAATGGTTCTTACTTTTAGAGGCACCTGCCCTGTAATAATCTTACCCAAAGGCCTAGAAACACTAAGGGAATAAGGAGGAGCCTATTCTGCCTGAGTTGGCCCTCCCTCTTGTGAAGTTCCCTCTCTCCTCCTCGGCAATGTCAGCATGCTTTCCTGACAGAACCCAGGACGGGAGTGTTTGGTAATTACATCAGTAGCCACTGTGGAACTCCTCTCCTCTTCATTTCTGTAAGGATAGCTCTGACCTTGACCAAGGAAGTATTGCCTCAGCATTCTTATTAGCTGTATGTTCTTGAAGAGAGAGTAGTTTGCTCCTTCTTAGTCCATCTTCCCTGCTAACATAAGTCTTATAAGCTCAACCTCAATAGTACTTGTCCAGATTTTTTATTGAATTGGAATTGTATTGGAATAATGGGAGTTTTTTTAATGTGTTTCTATTATATAAATATTTTTGATAATTTTGTTTATTTTACTAATTAGCATTGCATAGATAATAAAGAATGACGTATTAGTTAAAATGTATAAAAAAGAATACAGTGAGAATAAGTCTCCCTCCAATCCTTGTCCCCCAGTGTCCCCATTTGAGAAAACCAGTTTTCTTGTGTATCCCTCAATATAGTCTATGATCACACAAGTTTCTGCTTGATATCTGCATTTTTATTTTTATAATTTAAGTTTTTGTTTTTATTTTTATTTTATTTTTTATGTTATTGATTTTTTACAGAGAGGGAGAGTTAGAAACATCAATCAGCTGCCTCCTGCACGCCCCCTACTGGGGATGTGCCCGCAACCAAGGTACGTGCCCTTGACCGGAATCGAACCTGGGACCTTTCAGCCTGCAGGCTGACGCTCTATCCACTGAGCCAAATTGGTTTGAGCTCACGAGTATATTTTATATTTTTTTCATATATGTATGGGATACACACATATTTAACAAGATGATATTTAACTGAATTGCATTTATTCTAAAATGGTCATTGTTCTATGACTTCATAGTGATAATCTAAAAAATGGCAGGGGGACTCTTAAGAATGCCAGCTAAGAATGAGAAATGCATAGAATTCAAAAATCAGTATTTTGTCACTCCCAGGGCAATCTTTGATTCAGGGAGTTGATTGAATAAAAGGTTGTGGGGAAGCTGGCTACTCACATGGTCAAAGTATCATCCCACAAATTACAATGTACCATTGCAATGAAATGATATGGAGGTCACCATCTTAACCAAGTGATCAAAATTAGAATCACCAATAGTGATATTAGGTACCTCCTGATAAGAGGGAATCTCACCAGTGAAGTATTCTTACTAGAAAATGTTTAAATTTAATTTAATCGTGAGGAAACAGATCTAGAATGTGAGACATTATGCAAGAGAACTGGAACAGACTTTCAAAAAAATCAGTGTAATCATAAAAACTAAAATAGTTGGAGTGGGGGGGGGCTGTTTTAGATTAAGGAAGATTAAAAGACAACAGTTAAATGCTGTCTCCCACAGCAGAGCGACAGCCCCTTTTTTTGAGGCAGCAAAGTCTAAGGATCAGTGAGTATGAGCTATAGATGTACAGTTTTGACACAGCATCTTACCTCCTCTCTCCACCAACATTTAAATTGAAAAAGAAGTGGCACAGAGATTTACCTGATGAATGGAACTTTTTGGTTGTTACTGGAATTTGGCTTCTTAGAAAAATGCTAAGAAAAATGTCTCTTCAAGAGGAATCATTTTATCTTTAAATGTTCAGAAAACAAACACTAGACAGTAGTCTCCTCCAGGGCAGCATCCAAGTCTCCTAACTTTTAATTCTATACTCTAGTTCAAAGTGGCTAAAAAGGAATAGACTTTCCAAAAAAGGGCAATCATAGCTCATATATGCAAGGAGTGTTGTCCTTCAAAGAAGTCCTTTGAATAACTGTACCCTATTCCATCTGAATCACATTACTTAAAACATTTTTGGAAGTTCTCTATTGGAGCTGTGTCTCATTTGAGTCTGAGAGGGGTGTAGTCCAGGTATCAGAACAAAGGTGCTAGGCTTGCTTCATGCTGTTCCAGTTGGTTAGACCATACTTAGGGTGGCCAGTCAATTATGGGGCCGTCAGTAAAAGGACAATAGTAAGCTAAAACAAGTTCAGAAAAGGTTGACCTGAATGATGAAGGGATTCAAAACTGAGTCATAGTTAAGGAAGCTGACAGAACTGAGACTATGAGTCTGGAGACTAGAGGATTCATAGTGGCAATGATCCTACTTTAAGTATCTGAATGGCTGTCTTGTGGAAGGGCCATTTTGCTTGCTTGGGATGGCCCTGGGAGGGTAGAACTACACAAATGAGGGGAAGTCTCAGAAAACAACAACAGAAAACCTGGCTCAGTATCAAGAAGAATTTCCTACCCTAGCCAATTTTGCTCAGTGGTTGGCTTGCAGACTGAATGGTCATGGGTTCGATTCCACTCAAAGGCACATACCTTGGTTCTAGGCTCGATCTCCGGCCCTGGTCCGGTTGGGGCATGTGCAGGTGACAACCAATTAATGTGTCTTTGTCACATCAATGTTTCTGTCTCTCTCCCTTCCACTCTCTCTAAAAATCAATGCAAACCCTAGCCGGTTTGGCTCAGTGGATAGAGTGTTGGCCCGTGGACTGAAGGGTTCCTGGTTCAATTCTGGTCATGGGCACATACCTTGGTTGCAGGTTCCATGGCACCGGCCTTAGTAAGGCTGCATGCAGGAGACAACCAATCGATGTATCTTTCTCACATTAATGTTTCTGTCTCTCCCTCTCCCTTCTACGTTCTCTAAAATTCAATGGAAAAATATCCTCGGGTGAGGATTAACAACAAAAAATTTCCTATTAACTGGTACTGTTAAAGTTGGAACAGCTTCCTCCAGGATGTATGAATTCCCTGTCACAGGGGTTGTTCATGTAAAGCTAGAGGCCACGTGGGCGAGAGGTCATAGAAGGTAGACAAACATGGATGATGGGTGGTTGGAGGGGAATAGTTAACACTTGAGGTCCCTTCCAAACTTGAGTATGTTAATTATCCCAGTAATCTAAACCCTTCTCTTGAATCCTGAAATTGCAAATAGGTAGATGACCTTTGCAGCTTCTTATAAGGTAGAAAATATAAACTTCAGTTCATGGTTCAGGGACATTTTTTTTTATATACACCGTTTTTGTTTTTTTAAAATATATTTTTATTTCAGAGAGGAAGGGAGAGGGAGAGATAGAAACATCAATGATGAGAATCATTGATTGGCTGCCTCCTGCACGCCCCACACTGGGGATCGAGCCCGAAATCTGGGCATGTACCCTTGACCGGAATCAAACCAGGGACACTTCAGTCCGCAGGCCAATGCTCTATCCACTGAGCCAAACCAGCTAGGGCAGGGACATGTTTAAAGGGACATCAGTAATTTTTCTCTAAATGAGACCCAACATGGCTTCAGATTATTGGACTTCTTGAGTTCTTTTGACTCCTTTTTGCAGTTTCCAGAGCCCTTCTTCTTCCTCAGTAGCAGCAGGAGAGCATTAGCTCTCCCACCTAATGCTCTCTTGCAGCTACTGGTGATCTGACTTGAATCCTGTCTTCCTTATCTCTAATTTGCTGCTACCAATTGGCTATGAGCTGAAAACTCGATAACCAGATTGGGACTTACTGAGTTAGGGCCAGGCATGTTCTCCTCTGATTGATTAGACTGCTTGAACTTTTGACCGTAGATATGCCTCTTCTAACTTATTTCCTTCCTGGTTGTAAGTAGTAGTGAATGGAAGACAGTGGATAAATGACTCCCAAATAAGTGGTGTTGCTGCACAAGCTATTTCTTACTTGGGACAAATACTCTTCATTATCTGCAGAACTCTTAATTAACTGCAGGCTACTTTTCTTTTTTCACTTTACCTTTTAAAAATTATTTTATTACTTTTTATTGAATTTATTGGGGTGACATGGTTAATAACAGGCTACTTGATTTTTACTACACTTACCATCATTAATTATAATTACAGATGGAAATTAGAGTGATAAATGGGGATTCTCACAATTTGCTATGCATGAAAATATTTTCATGTATTATTTTTAAAAGAAAAATATTTAACTGTGATTTACAGAAGGTGACATTTCAAAAGGCCCGAGAACACTCTGTCAAGACAGCCCGCTTGCCAATCCAGGAATACATGGTCAGACGCCAGAATGGGAAAAACTATCATTCAGAGATATTGGCCATCAATCAAGGTACAGCTCACATGGCCCACGCTTAATATGTGTTAATTAGTTCTGGTGCTTCTTTGCATCATGCCTAAGTATGAATGGCCTTGACGCAGCTTCCCCCCATGACTGATGTGCTTATACTTTATTGCATGCACTTTGTGACATGTATTCTGGCTTCTCAGAGCTATTTTTCGTTTTCTTCCTAATCCTGATCTATGTTAAATACAGTTGAAATTGTTGCCTTGACCTAGAATGCCCTGCCTTTAACCCATCATTGACCAGTGAATTCAGGATTCAGTTCACAGGCATTTTGGCTGCTCCTCTCCCTGTCCCAGGCCACGTCAGGACCCTTCCTTTGTGTTCCCATTGTATTGTGTTCCTCTCTGTTGCAGCTTTGTCCATTTACACGCCTACATCTCTCAGTGTAGGCAGTGCTTATGGGCAAGCAGGGCCTGTAGCTTTGCCTTTGTCTCCCCAGGATCTAATACCAGGTGTGGTACAGAGTAGGTTTGTTGAATATTCAAGAACACCCTTTTCATTAGTCATTTACTAGTTCTTTTTTTCCAGTGTGTGGTCACTGTGTTTTCTCTTTACCCCATCTTACAGTATTTGATATCCTGTCCACTTACTTTGAGACTCAAAACTGGCCTGAAGCATTGAAGAAAGGAGTTTCTTCCAGAAAAGGCTATGTTCTTCAGAACTCAGTGGAATGATGTACAGCCTAAGGGTGCACCTGCAGGAGGTGAAGTTGCTGGAGGGGCCTTGACCAAAGAGTAGAGCAGAGGTGGTGATGGCACACACTTGCCTTTACTTGACATCTCAGATCTTCATTAGGATATGTTACTAATAACAGGGACCACATTTTATGCTCTTTTGTATCTCCTATAGTGCCTAGCTCAGGAAGTGCCCAGTATATCTTGACTAAGTAAAAAGTTTACATAACAAGGAATTAGCCCTTAAACTACATGGCTTTGGGTGTGTTAATTTATTTTTCTACATCTATTTGTGAAAAATCTACTCTTTAGAGGTAGCTTAAATAATTAAATATTGTGATATCAAGAGTTTAATTTTTCACTAAAGTGGCATCATAAAGTTGTATGATTTTGTCCAACCTGCTCTGATCATGCTGATTTTCCCTAACTCAGTAATATGCAGTACATGTGCTTTTCAGGATCAGCCTGTCCTAACCTAGCCCTCTTTTAAGCCCCCATAGCAATTTTCCCCACCTGTGGCTCCTACCTTGTCTCCCCTGTGCCGAGTATGGGTAAGGCTTCTCTCTTCCTAACTGTAGCCTTCCTACAGGACAATTTGTGGGAGTATTTTTGTATCCTCCTGAGCCTTGTACAAACTAGATTTTTCACATATATTTGTAATTATTAGTTGAAATTGAAAAGCAAAAACAGTACTGATAAGTCTAACTTGAAAATAGCCAGAAAACACATGCATCTCACACAAGCATGTGAGAACCTCTTATTATGCAAATCTCAGTGATCCCTTTTCTCATGTTCTACTTAGATACAGTTGCTTCAGTTACTATGGCCAGTTTATGTTGGTCAACTTATTTATTTCTAAGCTGCTAGCAAATTGAAAAAATGTAATCTATATTTCAAAAGAACCAAAAGGTTACCTCTGGGTTCCATCTCCTCCCTTTCACAATTTAATCCCTCAGGAACTATGAATTTGATAAAATTATATCAGTGTCTCTGTTCCTTAAGAGGAGCCTAGTCTTCAGGAAACATCTTTAGGAATATATAATGTTCCTTGGTCTTTATTAACATGTTCTATAATCTCTGTCATCCAAAAGGGACCTCTATGAAGAGGCCTCAGGCATCTGTAACTCTTACCGTATTCTCAGGAAGGTCTCTGACCAAAGAAACATTCACCTGGGTCATCTGCCAGGCTTCATTTTGGCCTCAAAAGGCTTTGCTTAAAATTCCAAATAACACAGAATTTCCTCTCCAACTCTATCACAAACATCTACAATTTTTTCAAAACCTAGGTAGGTGGTTTTTTGTTTGGCTTCTAGGAAATGACCCTTAAGATTTGGATGAACTTATATTCAGAGATCCTCATCATCATAGTGTTTTTTATAACACAAAAAAAAAACCTGGACATATTCAAAATATCCTATAACATGAAAATGAAACATTATACAACTATGGAATTTTTAATAGCAATCATGAAATAAATATATTTAAATGTTTGAAGTGGACAAAGTCTATTACAGACTAGTATATAAAATATTCCTATAATTCCAATTTGAAAAACATACATTCACATATAGTGGTTGAGAATGTCGGCCAAGTTAAGCCTCAGTTTCTTGCACTAGGAGGTTGTCTTTTGCAGTTACTAAGAATAAATGAGTCAATCCAAATAAAACACTTGGAACAATACTTGATTTGTAAGCTTATGATAATTGTTAGCTGTTACATACTCACCACTACATAATAGGATTACAAGTGATTTTTGTTTGCTTCTTCATACAGTGAACATGTTTTACTATTATCAGAAAATAAGTGTTATTTTAATGCTTACTTCCAGGAAAACTAAGGAAATTAACACCAAGTAAATCATAATACTAACTTTTAGTAAACTTTATTATAAAAAAACAAAAAAATACTATTTTATAATTATTTTTCTCACCCACAAGAACATGAGTGGCAACCAGTGACTTGTTTATAAAAATATTTTAAGACTCACATAAGACAGTATCTTATCTTCTGAAGATTAGTGGAGAGAGGTTCACCTGAAAAATTTTTCCCCAGGGAATCCAGTCTCTTGGCTCACCTATAAAAAATCCACATAGATCAACTTTCTGCCAACCTGGAGAAGATTTGTTTTCTTTGATCTGCTGTCATATGTTCACAAACTTCTAAAATGTTTGCCAAAATTAAGGTCTGCTGAATGGTTTTTGCCTTCACCCATATTCTTCCATTCATTCCAAACACTATTTCCAGTGGGTACAGTTTTCCCACTTCCTGTAGGATTTCACAGTCTGGAGCTAGCAGCCTGGTGAGGAAAAGGAAAGAAAATGAAATTTTAATGAAGTGGTAGAGTGTGACCTAACTTTCCTTTAGGACTCCTTTTCTAGGCAGTTCTCCATAGTTATTAAAGCCCCACTAACATCATTTCCAGCACAAGGCACATGACAGCATTTACTGCCCCTTTTCTTCTAGGAAGATTTACACTGAGCATATCAGTCACAGGTGGGCTAGTCTCAACAAAGAAATCAAACTCCCTGTATCACCCACTTTACCAGAAACGTATAAAGTTCTCCCACTACATTATCAGAGCACCTTAATTCTAGACTTTAAAACCATAGCTTTTAAAAATTATTTACAGTGCTAAAAGAACACCTTAAACTTACTTTCCTGACCATGTAAGTTAATCCCTGGTATTAAATTCACTACTTGGAGAGAAGTGTTAACTCTTTCAAACCACAAGGGTGCTGCTTGATTAATAACATGCTTCTCTAACGATCTGAATTAATTCTCCAAACCTGCAGAATAAGTAGCAGAGTCATGCAAGAGAGCTCTGAACTTCGGGATCTACAAGTAAAACCCTTTAACAGGGCACAGCTTTGGGTAGGTAAAGGTGTAAACACCTAACAGAAAGAATCTGCCTCTGGGAACTTTTTTTTAAATTTTTAGGGAAACATCAATGTAAGAGAAGCATTGATTGGTTGCCTCCTGCACGCACCCTGAGTGGGGACTGAATCCACAACCTGAGTATGTACCCTGACCAGGAATTGAACCAGCCACCTTTTGACATACGAGATGATGCTCCAACCAACTGAGCTGCCAAGGTTGAGAACTATTAAATCTACCAGAACAGACAGCAGAAGTCTTCTGTGAATATGTCTACATAAGCTCAAGGATATTAGCCTACCTGCACTGCTCCCATCATTAGATAAATTTGGTGATTTTGTACAAATTGCATTGGTATTAAAGTGACATGGGGGGAAAGGCCAGTTTTTATGTGTTTAATTTTTAAAAACCCAAACCCAAGGATATGTTTTTACTGATTTTTAGAAAGGGAGTGAGAGAAACACCATTCAGCTGCCTCCCTTAAGCACCCCGACAGGGAATCGAACCTATAACCTAGGTATGTGTCTGACCAGGAATCAGACTCACAACCTTTTGGTGTAGGGGATGACGCCCTACCAACTGAGCCACGTGGCCAGGGCGGAGAGGCCAGTTTTTACATTTGGGCTGAGTATATCAGCTTTAAGAAACGGTAAACCTGGGAGGGCAGCCCAGACTCCATATCAACATAGAAACTAGATCACCAAGAACATCTGAATACAATGTATTTACATTGAGAGGATGGGACTAAATGCTTACAGGTACGCTTAAATGGATAATGATTTTTTTAACTCTGAGGAAATTCAGATGTTGTTACGAAGAATCCAAATCCCAAAGATGAGTTGGCTTTCCAAGATATAATTATAAAAGACCAGGAAGCCAGAAAGCATTAGGACTTACTTTCTAATTAAGCCCAAAGTCACTTTAAAAAGTAGACCATCCTGTCCAATCACACCCATTCCGTTGGCTCGTCCACAGCTGTCAATACAAACCATCTCTGGTTCCATATCTTTATTAGCAACCACAAATTGTCCATAAATGAGATCTCCGACCTACAATGATAATTTAAAAACAGTAACCATTTTATAGTTATTCTTTCCCATAGACAGCAAGGCCAACCACCTACAGTTCTGTAGCTAAGGGACTGACTACATGCCAGGATTCGCAGTCACTTTGGAGTTGTGTCTTCAACAGCATTAACACATGTACCCTCCCCCTTAATCCACCAGGAAATCCCGAGACTGGAGCCATCTCAAAGCCAAACTACAAATACCCTCTAGAGCTACACTGTCCAATGTGGTAGCCTTTACCCACAAGTAGTAATTTTAACTCACTTTTGAATTAATTAAAATTCAGTACTTAAAACTCAGTTCCTTAGTTGCATTAGCCATATTTCAAGTGTTCAACAGGCATGTGTGGCTAGGGGCTACCATACTAATCTTTGTGGAAGTAAAGCATTAGCATCATCACAGAATGTGCTATTAGGTAGCTCTGCTCTAGGGAATTACAGAAGATAGATGGATAGAAGAAACTCCTGGCATGCATGTTATTCAAAGCAAAATGGAACAATGGCAATTCATTGACACTTCTCCATGCAAGATTTAAAAACTTCAGAGTTGAACTTCAAAATGATGAAACTAAAGACACTGAGAGTGAACTTGTTTACCTGTTAAGTTGGTGACTATCTATACTAATAAAAGGATAATATGCTAATTAGAGCAGATGTCTTCTGGACGTCCTACCGGACAAAGCTGCAGCAGCTGCGAAGGGCCTAGGCCCGTGGTCGCCAAACTGCGGCTCACGAGCCACATGCGGCTCTTTGGCCCCTTGAGTGTGGCTCTTCCACAAAATACCACGTGCGGGCGCGCACGTACAATGCAATTGAAACTTCGTGGCCTATGCGCAGAAGTCGGTTTTCAGCTCTCAAAAGAAATTTCAATTCTTGTACTGTTGATATTTGGCTCTGTTGACTAATGAGTTTGCCGACCACTGGACTAGAGTGATCACTCAGATGCTCGGAGGCCAACCTATAAAACTGGGAAAATAGTCATACTTTGGAGACAATTCAAGTAGCCTTCAGAATATTTGGATGTTTTTCTTTTTTTGAAACCAAAGTTTCCTATCATTACCTGCACATTTGGTCTGTTTCTTTTAGTTGCACCTTCAAATGCCAAGTAAGACAAAGATGCTGGCTCGCTCCCTCCAACATCAACTTTAAATATATCTCCAGATTTAGCTGTCACTATGCCAATCACATGGTCTCCTTTCACTGGGACATACTACAAAAGAAATCAGAGTGAGAGAAAAACCATAAATGACAATCTTGGAAGATATCTTCAGCAAGTCCTTACTGATTACTAAAGTTTGTCATTGGAGATATTTACGAAATATTTTGAAATCTAATTTACAAATTAATACAAATCTTACAATAAACTTGGTCATACACCACTTTCAATAAAAGAAAAACAATCACATCATACAACTCTCAGGTTTACAGCTTCTAATAGTCTGTTCATTTGAGCTGGTATCCCATACCTCTTCGGTATCAGGAAGGCCATTTCAATGTTAGACAATTTTCCCTCTATGAAAAGTTCTTACTTATTCTAAGAGAAACTTAACTCCCTGTGACATCCACTCACTGAGCCTGGTTCTGCCCTTTGGGACCCCTAAAGATAAGCCTGGTTATCCCTGATCTTTGGGATTTTGAAGACAATTACCATGTCTCACAGTCCTTATCCCTTACTAGAGGCCTGGTGCACAAAATCTGTGCACTCGGGAGGGGGGGGTCCCCTTAGCCCAGCTTGTGCCCTCTTGCAGTCCAGGAGCCCTCGGGGGATGTCTGACTGACGGGTTAGGCCTGTTCCGGGAAGCCGGCCTACGCCATCAGTCGGGAGGCTGGAGAGGGTTCTGCCACCACCGCTGTGCTCACAGGCCATGAGTCCGGCTAAGGGCTTCTGGCTGAGTGGCACTCCCCCATGTAGGAGCACACTGACCACCAGGGGGCAGCTCCTGTAATGAACATCTGCCCCCTGGTGGTCAGTGCACATGATAGCGACCAGTAGTTCCACCATTTGGTCAATTTGCATGTTAGTCTTTTAATATACAGGATATGCCAAGATTTCCACACTCCTTTCTCTCCGGGTCGTCCTTCTCGGGCCACGTTCCAGTTTGCCACAATCCCTCTAACGTAGACTAAGTGGGCACAGACATAGTGGCTCTGGGCTAGCTTTAACAGGAGGGCTCCAGGGCCCTCCTCCCTGCCTCTTCCAAGAAGTCTTCCCAGAGCGGGGCTACCTCTCTCACGGCCGTACCACCCCTCCGGAGTCCCAACTCACCCGTTTCTGCTGCGAGTCCACCCAGTAAACGCCGCCGCCGCCGCCGCCGCCGGGCTCCTTGTGCCGGAGGCGGCCGCACTTGGTGACCAGCAGGCGGTCGCCACAACGCCGCAAGCCCGGGCCGCACACTACGCGCGGCCGGGAGCGCACGCCGGCATTCAGGCGCAGCGGCCGCTCCCCTGCACCTCCCAGGCCTTCAGCATCCTCCTGCTCGGGCAGTAGCAGCTCCTCACCCGGCAGCACCACCTGATCTAGCACCGCGCGCGCCGCCCGCGCCCGGCCACCCGCGAGGGGCACGGCTGCGACCGCCGCCGCTTGAGCCATACCGGGCGGCACCGAACACCGTTTCCGGTTTCCACTTCCGGCACGGCGTCCAATCGGCAGCCCGCCTAAGGCTTTCGGTTTGCGGCAGTAGCTGTCCGACCCGAGCCTAAGTCGATGAAGCGTGGTTCATGCGGGCAGGCGGGTCCCCGCAGTCGGCCCGCGGGCCGCCGGTCGGTAGGAGCACTCGACTTGAGTGGGTCGCAGAGCCTCTCCTTCCGGTGTCCCGGGTCGCCCGTTGGGATACTAGACGCCTGCACAAAAGGTTCCGTGAGAACAATGGGAACTTGGCAGAAGGGTTTCGGGGGCTGGCCCTTCTTTCTGACATTACCCTCAGAAGTGAAAATATTTTCTTTTTCCAAAATAAAACCTTTTTGGTTGTTGCCGGAGAAGCTATCTATTCACACTAGTCTCTATCCACACAGAGAAGAATAAAAAGAAAATAAAACGTATTTGGCTTATACCCATTTGCCTCCCTTGCTAGGCTGTCAGGTAGTTCTCATTATTTGTAACCTAGGGTCTGGCACAAAATAGCTAATACCTGATAAAAGGATGTTAACCTTTTAGTGTGTATTTCTCCCTAGACTTGTTTTCTACAAATATACACGTATCATGTGCACATTTCTACATGCTTGGGAAAATCGGTAACTGCAGTTAAACCCTTGATGCTACTTTCTCTGGGGCAAGCTTTATTTTCCCATCTTTTTTTTTTTTTTTTTTTAATCCTCACCTGAGGATATGGCGGGGGGAGGGGGGGAAGGGAAGAGAGAGAGAGAGAGAGAGAGAG
This sequence comes from Cnephaeus nilssonii, assembly GCF_951640355.1. Taxonomy (NCBI): domain Eukaryota; kingdom Metazoa; phylum Chordata; class Mammalia; order Chiroptera; family Vespertilionidae; genus Cnephaeus; species Cnephaeus nilssonii. Next base: position 27,625,169 of record NC_137085.1, on the reverse strand, counting down.
AGAGAGAGAGAGAGAGAGATGAAAGAGAAACATCCATTAGTTGCCTCCCCTACGCGCCTCCAACAGGGATCAAACCTGCAACCCAGGTATGTGCCCTAACCCACATGGAACCCGAAACCTTTTGGTATACAGGACGACACTGCAACCAACGGAGCCACCCAGCCAGGGCTCTGCTCATCGTTTTGAGGCATCTGCTTCCAATGTGAAGTTTTGAAGATTTTTAGGATGTTTAAATTAAGACAAACCATTTCTAACATGCCCTCCAAATCTGGCAACATACTTGTGAGCCAACTGAATAAGATGCCAACTGAAATGTAACTTTTGTTGTTTATCAATCAGATTGTAAAAATTGAACCTGATCCGTTACATGAAAAACCAAGTGTTACAGTTGCTGTAACAACCTGAATCAGAGTGTCAGCCCTGAAATTACAGATAATGAAATGGTTACCTCTATGTGGAAGGAAGGCAGGGGTCAGGATAGGTGTCCCAAAACAGGTACTCTTTGAGTGAACCTTTAACATTTTTTTAGTTCATTGGTTTATAAAAATGACAAATTAACTATATGCTGATTTATATACATAAATTAATAGCAAAAGAGTCCATGGAAGGAATGTTAACAGAAAGAATTTAAACACAAATGCTCAAAATTATCACGGCACAAATGAGCAACTACTCGCAACAAATGTTTTTAATCACAAAGAATTCTTTTAAAAAATATATTTTATTGATTTTTTACAGAGAGGAAGGGAGAAGGATAGAGAGTTAGAAACATTGATGAGAGAGAAACATCGATCAGCTGCCTCCTGCACACCCCCTACTGGGGATGTGCCCGCAACCAAGGTACATGCCCTTGACCAGAATCGAACCTGGGACCCTTGAGTCCGAAGGCCGACACTCTATCCACTGAGGCAAACCGGTTAGGGCTAATCACAAAGAATTCTGGCTAAAAAGAACTAAAGAGAGCTTTAAAGATTATAAGAAGATCAGATATAAGGACCAGCCATTACCTCTGTACTGAGCTAGAACACCCCAGGAAGAGCCCCCGCCCCTTGGAAGAACTGATTGAGACCTTGTTAGAGAGGACATGGCCATGGCTCATTAAATGGCAAGAAGTGACTGGAAATCTGTATCAGTAGAACTTACTAGAAAGCCACCCTCCAGAACTTGCTAGCACTTCAAGGGTGCTGAGGAAAGCTATTCCTGGGAGGTGTCTCATGGAAGTTACAAAACTACCTGATAGGGCACTAGGGAAAATGGATGGCTGAAGCGGCCCTGATGCAGGAGCATACCAGAGAGCACACTGGAGCCAGGACGCACAACCCATTCCTCCTGCAAGGCCTCTGCAGGGCCTTCTACCTGTAAAGCCCATTTTCATGAAAATGATTTTAAAGTCCCAGATCCTGCAGGGAAGGGTGAGTTTAGAGCTGAGTAGCAATACATTGATAACTAGCCCAAGGTCTCTTTGAGGTTGTAAGATCAACAAACTCATTAGTAACAGCAATAAAGTAGAGTCTTCCCAGGCTCAAGTGGCTTCACAGATGAATTCTACCAAATATTTAAAGAATTAATGCCCATTCCTCCTAAACTCTTCCAACTCATTCTATGAGGCCAGCATTACCCTATATCAAACCAAAGATATCACAGGAAAAGAAAACTACAGGTCAATATCCCTTATGAATATAGACACAAAAACCCTCAACAAAGTACTAACAAACTGAATCCAGCAGCGTATAAAAAGGACTACACACCATGACCAAATAGAATTTATCCCAGGATCGCAAGGTCTTTGTAACACCTGAAATCAATTAATGTAATATACCATATCAATAGAATAAAGGACAAAAACCACATTAACATCTCAATAAATGCAGAAAAGGCATTTGAAAAGTCCAACCCCCTGTCAGGATAAAAACACTCAAACTAGATTAGAAAGGAACCTCAGCAACCTATAAAGGGCATCTATAAAAAATCCACAGCTAACATCATACTTAATGGCAAAAGACTGAAAGATTTACCCCTAAATTAGGAACAAGACAAGTAAGTCTACTCCCTCCACCTCTATTCAACATTGTACTGGAGATTCTATCCCAGGCTTGTCAGCAAGAAAAAGAAGTAAAAGGTATCCACATTGCAAAGGAAGTAAAACTATCTAGTAGTGGAATTACTAGTAAAATGCTATTAATGCCCACTCTACAGAGCTGGTGTGAGGATTAAATGAGGTGACACATGTAAAGCTCCCAGTTTGGTGTCTTGGGCCAAAGTGGATTCCCTCCTTCTCTGCCTCTCCCTACCCCCAAATAATAGGTCTCCTGAGGTTAGGACACCTCTTCTTTTCTTTTCCCTCCTCTTTTCCTTGTCCAGTACCTGATGGGCCTCAGAAAAAATTTCTTGAATTAAGCAATTCATTTGACACATTTCCTATGCAACTATTGTCTGTCAGACACTCCTCTGGGGGTATAGTAGTGAACACGTTAGAAAAATGCCTAGACTTTCAAACACTCTGGAGAGGAGAAAACAAGGAACAACTAAACAAAAATAAAAGAACAAGTTGACTGTAAAAAGTGTAAAGTATCGTGAAGAAAATAAAATAGGATATTTGGTAGCGAGGGACTGGCAAGGAATGTGTAAGTGAATGGGTAGGTGAACAGATGGTGCACAACTCTGTTGCTAAAATGTGGCTGAGCCTGTCTCGGTCTTTCTGAGCTGCTATCCAGGGCTGGCGGACAGGTCTCCTCTCCTCTTTTCCTGCAGGTCAGCTCAGCAACGCGGACAAGGAGTAATCGTGGTTGTCCACGGTGACAGTGCAGGGTGTACCTGAAGGACCCAGTGCTCTCTCACCAGGTGAGGGTCCACTCCCCCTGTGCCAGTTTCAGGGCATCTTCAAACCTGAGAAAAGGGGAAAGCCCACGCCACTGTGAAGTGCAGGGCACACACACCTCCAGCTCATGCCATTGCTTGAGTTACCTTCCAGTCCCATCACTGTACCCGCCTGCCTCTGTGTTTGTATGTTTGGGACTACATGCTAGCTGAGCCCCTCTAGCTTTGTGCCAGACCTGGTACTAGGTACTTGGCATACATTCTCTCAAAAGCACATGATTCCCCCTCTACGTTGCACCTTATTATAACCCTTGAGGTTCAGAGCTGTAGCCTAACATGGGGCATGCTAGTACAACTAGAACGTAGAATGTGGTGGAGTCCATTTTCAAGCTTGCATGCTTTCTGCTACATTATACTGTTTGCATTTTCCAGCATGAATTTAATTTATCCACTAATTATTCCTAATGGGCTCAAACCAGTTTTTTAGGTTTTCTTTTCTTTCTTGCTGCTGGCCCCAAGCCTGAGTCAGTTTGCCTCCCATTTTGGAACTGCTTCCATCTACTCTTTCCCACCAAGACTGGTTGTAAAATGGGCCTCGACCCCCAACCAACAGCGTCCCTTCTCCTTGATTCATCCAAAGTCAGGTCCTTTGGGTGTCAGAGGTCATGTTAATTCATCCCAGACAAATGGGTTTGTCACCAAGCTTACAATGTGCTACCATTCCTACAGGGAAATTCCTGATGCTCTGGGCCATAGAAGAGAAACATCTGTTTTCTGCATTTATTCCCGAGGTTGAGGGTCATCGGTCTTCATAACCCCACCCTTCCCTCCTGACCCCACCTGAGTGGAGACCTTACAAACTATTCCCCAGGGGCCTCTGTTGCCAGCCTGCAGATAACTTTGGGACAGGTACATCATCCCATTTGCCCTGCCGAGAGCCTCTTGCTTAGTCACCAGACCTTTGTTCATCAGTGTCTCAGGCATTGCCTCACTAGTGACCGTAGCATGTACTGTCATGTGATGGTTTCCTGAGCTATTCTTCTACTTTTAGGTATTTAGTGATTTCCAGTATTTTGCTTCAGCAAGGGTAATGATTATTAGTATAGCCTTGGGAATCCAATACACTTGTATTCAGGTCCCAGCTCTACCACTCTCTAGCTGTGTGACTTTGGGGAAGTTACTTCACCTGTTTGAGCTTCAGTTCCTTTGCCAATAAAATGGGGGTGAAATAAAAATACTACTTCCTAGGGAAATAAAGGGATAATTATCTGAATTTCACTTTTGTCATAATAAAAGATTTGGGATTGGGGACCTTATGTACTAAGAGCCTCTTGGTTCTGATTTTTTAAAAAAATATATTTTATTGATTTTTTATAGAGAGGAAGGGAGAGGGATAGAGAGTTAGAAACATCGATGAGAGAGAGAGAAACATTGATCAGCTGCCTCCTGCACACTCCTCACTGGGTATGTGCCGCAACCTGAATCGAACCTGGGACCCTTGAGTCTGCAGGCCGCCGCTCTATCCACTGAGCCAAACCAGTTAGAGTGGTTCTGATATTTTTGATGACATAGGTGTTTAGGGGGGAGAAAGAGGTGCTTGTGTTTAGAGTGAGTAAAGAAGATTTTTTGGTTGAGATGGTGCTAAGCCAGAGTTCCAGGTTTGCATTCCACTGGACTTGATCAAGATATCCATTTGGAAAGTTTATTTTGCCCTGCTTTTTGCCCGTTTACGCTCAGATTTTTTCATTAATGCCTATTTCTTTCGGCCTGTGTTTTATTGGCTGCATTGTGATGAACAGAGACTCTGCTTCTGACTGTGGGCTTCCTTGCAGGTCTATGTGAACTGGAGAAAGTCTGACCTCGCTGCTTGAGAAAAGGCCATGGAGTTTGCACTTGCTCTTTCCCAAGCTAATGATATAATAGATGACCATTTCACAAAGCTCAAGGAGCATAGCTTCAATCCAGAAGACGCCTGGGATATAGCTATCATTTCAGCTTTTTATGCCGTGTCCAATAACCTTGCTCATGTTGTCAGTCTGGTTCCTAACAAAGAATTCTATGTGATGGACAGAAGCAATGATGTCCAAGACATCAGGAGTGAATCTGCTGCTCCTAAATATAAAAGCCTGAGTAAAAAAGGCATATTGCATTAGAAGACATCTGTTGGGAAGTAGTTTTTTAAAAAACATCCAGTCATTGGGTAGGGAAGAAAGTAAATAAATTTGCTTCCTGCTTGCTTGATGAGATAGATCCTAAGTGTTGGGTGTATCCAGGACATGGGATACCTGGGCCTATGGGAAACCTTCACTAACTGTTGACTTACTTGTGATCTAAAAGAGCATCATGGTCAAAGGAGTTCAGAGGATGTTTTAGGCATTTCTCATGAACTAATATCTGTGAATTTCAGAAACTTAGGTTGAAATTTTTTTTTTGCTTTTAAAAATAGTGTTTCATAGCCCAGCCAGCGTGGCTCAGTGGTTGAGCGTCAACCAATGAACCAGGAGATCACGGTTCGATTCCTGGTCAGGGCACATGTCTGAGTTGCAGGCTTGATCCCCAGTGTGGGGTGTGCAGGAGGTAGCTGATCAATGATTCTCTCTCATCTTTGATTTTTTTTATCTCTCTCTCCCTCTCCCTTCCTCTCTCAAATCAATAAAAATATTTTTTAAAAAATAGTGTTACATAGAAGTTTATCTATATAGACTGTGATTTGAAATCAATTTTTTGTTAAAATGTTGTATTTAAAGGCTCACAAAGGCAGTGGGTAAATAGAAACAGACACAGTTAAAGTTTTTCTGTCTTTAGTGCTTTCTCAATTAGTTAACCTCCAATGTTTTTTGTGTTGTTGTTGTTTTTTTAAAATATATTTTATTGTTTTTTTTACTGAGAGGAAGGGAGAGGGAATAGAGAGTTAGAAACATCGATAAGAGAGAAACATCGATCAACTGCCTCCTGCACACCCCCTACTTGGGATCTGCCCACAACCTAGGCATGTGCCCTTGACCGGAATCGAACCCGGGACCCTTGAGTCCACAGGCCGACGCTCTATCCACTGAGCCAAACCAGCCAGGTCAGTGTTGTGTGTTTTTTACTGGTGGATTGTAAAATCATGATCATTTATTTTAATCTTTATGTAACTTATTCTTATTCTAGGTTTTAGTAAAAATTATTCAGAATAAGTGAGCACTCACATTCTAACTAGAAGCATACAGTAAACTCTGGCATTACTGAACAACTTGTTTTGTGTGTTACAACCACTGCTGCCTTAAGTTTGGGGCTACCTTAACTTTTCAAGACTCATTCTCAATATCCAACTGCTAGAGATACACATAAACCTACAAACTGTTTTTGTTCCCATTTGGCTTCTCTAGATTCTCTAAGTGGTCAGTGAACAGTTCTTATTCAGAGTGTTAATTTTTAATTTCCAAAGCTGTGAAATTTGATTGTATTGAGCCAGTGCAAACACTCACAGAGCTTTGGTTTTTCTGTTGAAACTATAACTTAAATACCTTGGAATACATAACCTTTAAAATTGAGTTTTATTTTACTTATTAAAAAAGTTAACATTGGTGAATATATCATGGTCAAAGTTCTGTAGACCATAAAATTTTAGCCATTGGCCATAAATTGTGGGTCAAGCAGAGGCCCTCTATTAAGTATTTGTTGCAGCCAGAAGTTGTGGGTCTTAAGGGACATTATTAATAACTAAAGGGCCCAGTGCACGAATTCGTGCACCTTGAAAGGAACTGTGGGCTGCGAGGCTGTGGTAGGCACAGGGGCGGGTGTCGGCCCATCCTTTGCGCCCCCACCTGGTCCCTCCTTCAGCGGCCCCCAGTCCTGTCTGCTGGCAGCCCCACTCCCCCCTCCACAGCTCACATGTGCTGACGGCGCTGGCCCCGCTCTCACCCGCTGATGGTGCACAGCGATTGGAGCCGGTGCCAGCAGCGGGTGCGAGTAGCAGCTGCTGACCAGATTGCCCCTCAGGAGCAGGGGGAGGTGGAGAAGCCCCCAGGGGTGATCGGGGCCAGCAGCCACTGCTTGCATTGCTGATGGCGCCGAGCGATCAGGACCTGCACCAGGCGCCAGCAGCAGATGCGAGCGGCGGCTCCAGTGCCAGCAGCAGGTGCAAGCAGGGCCAGCGCCGGCAGCAAGTGTGAGTGCCGAGTGGGACTGTGGCACATAGGAGCAAAGAATTTTCAGTAACCACAGAGGCTCGCCCCAATGACAGTGACTGGTGCCCCACCTTGGTCTGGCGCCCTTGCTCACTTGCTCCACCATCCTGCCCGGCCGACATCGACATGTTCCGCGCTCTGACACCTGCTGCTGCTGCCCGTCATGTTCCGTGTGCCCCCTGGTGGTAAGCGCACGTCATAGCGACCAGTTGTTCAGTTGCTCCAACATTCGGTCTATTTGCGTATTAGGGTTTTATATATATTGATAAGACAGACCTCTACCCCTGCTGCCCTGCGGGGACAAGATGGAGAATAGCTCCAGAGGAATGGCTGCCTTGATCTTCTCTGAACTCAGGACGCTTGCTTCTAGTCCTTTTTTCAATCAACTCGTAGACAGGTGAGCTAAATAACTACTAAGTTTATGGTGGGAGCACCTGCCGAACGTTCAGCCCTCTCTGAATTTCATTCCTGTCCTCCAGAGATCCTTCAGATCTATTCTCACAGGATAGATCTTTCAACAAAGATCCTTCAGGTTTCCCTTCAGTCACCAAATGTGAGCTTTCTACAACACATCTCTTGACCAAGGCCTAGAAGAGTTGTCAGTTCCTGTGTGTACCCTTCCTTGTACCTCAGCATTTCCTTTCTTGAAGACTCTACTTCCCTTCCCCAGAGACACCCAGCTCCTGTTAACCCCTTTCTGCAGAGTTCTATGTATTTCTCTCCAACAGCAGTGGTGCAGGTAGTGCAGTCTGTCATACCCTCCAGGCCCTCCCCGGCAGATGTAAACAGGATGCACGCTGGGTTGTCTTGCTGGTAAGGTAGCTTCCCTCTAACTCCTGGCTGGATACATACATGTTGGATATGCGCCTTCCTGCAGAGGGAGATCTGGCCTGTGCAGTAGCTGGGAATTGGGCAGATATTCAGGACACCGATATGCCTCATTTTCTGGTACAGGCCAGGGCTTTTTAGTGCAGAAGTTACCGGAGTCCTTACTTTCCCAGGCTGAGCAGGCAGTGTGTCACCTTCACACGCGATGGTGATTTCTTCCCCGCGCTGGTCTCGGGGTGAAGCGGGGAGAACAGTACCTAATCCTGCGCAGCCGCTCAGACTGGTCAGGACCACAGTCACTGACAACGACAGACCGACCGGCGCCCGCGGTGGCCAGAAGCTAACGGACCCATCCAGCCCAAAACACCTAGGCGCTGCCTACCTGCCGCGGTCGGCCGGTGTTGTGTTCCCGCTATCGCGGTCCCCGGCGAACGACGGCCGAGGGGCGGCGCGGGTTTCCCAGCCGGCGGGGTTAAGCCTGCGCGCGCCGGAAGTGGCGGCGGGAGCGGGAGCGCTGAGCTGTAGGCCGGTGGGGCAGCGGCCCGGAGCCGGGGGCGGGGGCGTTGGTCATGTTTCCCTGCGGGCCCGGTAGCCCCGGAGGGGACCGTATGGCCGGAGCCGGGACTGAGGAGCCAGCCCCCCTCGGGGAGCAGGCGGTAGCCGTCGGGCCGCTCCCTGCCCCACTCTTGCCGCCGCCGCCGCCGCCCGGGGCTGACGCAGCCCCTCCCCTGTCGCCCTCCAGGAGCCCTCGCTACGCCGGCAGCCCCTCGCCGACCCCGGCCGCCGCGCGCGCCGGCGAGCCCTGGCCGGCGGGAGCCCTGAAGTCCTCCGCGGCTCCCGCCCAAGGAAAGCCGTCCCAGCCCTCCCCGCCGCGCCGGCGAGCTGGGCCGGACGGCGGGGTCGGCGCCAGCCTGGGCGGCCCGGGTGCCCGGCTGTTCGGGTGGCTGAGGGAGCGCAGCCTGGGCCGCGGAGTGTTCGTGGACCCGGCGCGGGACAATTTCCGCACCATGACCAACCTCTACGGTTCCATCCATCCCGCGGACTCGGTGTACCTCAGCACTCGCACCCACGGGGCCGTCTTCAACCTCGAGTACTCGCCCGACGGGTAAGCGCGGCCCCTCGGAGGGCGGGGACCGCCTCCGCCCGGCTCGGCTGCCCGTGGACGGAGGCCCAGGGTTGGCTCGCTCGCTCAGCCCGGGCCGGTGCGAGCCCGTTGGGGGCCGCGGGCCTTCACGCCCCGGGCTCTTGCCGAAGTGCTGGGTGGCGGTCGGAGGCCCCATCCGGCGCTGGGAGGTAGGCCGCCGGGGCCTCCTTCGCTCACCTGCAGGAAGCCCCGGCTCCGGGCAGGTCTGGCAGCCGGCCCAGAGCTAGGGAGATGTTCACACAGTAGGTGTTCAGTAAATACACCGAATACATGCCCGTTCTCTCCCTGCCACCCTAGGCCTGCGTTTTTCTCCTTTAAGCTTGTGGTCAAGGGTAGGAAGCTTGCAGATGCCCTGTGCCCTGTGCCTGACTGGCCCTGAGGGGCCCAGCGTGCGTTCCTTTGCCCCCGTGAGAGGCTAAGACACTGCCCAGCGGTGCCTTTCGATGTAGGACATGGGTGAAGTTCCCAGGCTGGACTACCTGCTTCTGTTCAGGGGGCCCAGCCTTTTCCTGGCTGATGAAATAGTTCATGCTTGGCCTGGATCTAGGGTGGGCCAATTTTCAAAGTATATCTTTTTAAAACTTTTGTGAGTACATGGACAAGTTTAACAACAATGAAAAAATTTACACACCGTTCTACCATGAGATGACAGTTAATATGACATCCAATCAAGGCCTCTTGATTCCTAGTCATTTGTTTAGTTTTTTTTGTGTTTTTTTTTCTTTTCATTTGCTTAGTTTTAATTCATTCCCTCATTCAGCAAATAATTGTTGACCAGATGCAGAGGTTGCAGTGATAGGCAAAACCAGCTAATGGCGCCACTTTCATTGAGCTTGGGACCAACTGGTTCACCAAAATATTAACCATACTAAATGATTCATAATGTATATTTACACATCGAGGGGGGCATGAGGGATTGACACTTAACAGAGATCAGAGAAATGAGTTAGTCCAGATAGGGTTGGGAAGCGGATAGAAGAATTTCACATGGAGCATCTGGTATGTCAAAGGACTTGGTGGAGTGGCAGCATATCGTGCCAGAGAAGCTAAAAGGGAATTGGTTTACAAAACAAAAACATTTTGCTAAAGAAAAACCTAAAATATTATAAGGAAGGAGCAAAGCAACAGAATCTGGAGTCACAGTGAGCAGGTAAACCCTGCTCCACTTCACTGATGCAAATGCTTCTTCCCAGAAGCACTTGGTGCTGGGGTCTCCTTATAGCAGGTGGGCGTGTAGCAATGTTGTGTACCTGAACACAGGGAGAATTGGTGAGAGGAGAAACTATTTTGCCGAAGTTTATTCATGGAACCCCCTCTCTCCTCTCCTTCCCTATTCTTTTTTTTTTCTTTTTTACTTTCTTTATTAAGGTATCACATATTTGTCCTCATCCCCCCATTCCCATCCCACACCCCTCCCCACACATGCCCCCACCCCCCTGTTGTCCTTAACCACTGGTTAGGCTCATATGTTTGCACACAAGTCCTTTGGTTGATCTCTCCCCTTTACCCCCACCCTCCCCTACCCTCCCTCTGAGGCCCGACAGTCTGATCCATGCCTCCTTGTTTCTGGGTCTGTTCTTGTTCATCCGTCTATGTTGTTCATTATTTCCCCTAGATGAGTGAGATCATGTGCTATTAGAAATACACTTATAAGAACCGAAAATGAGACAAGCAATAATGGTTATGGTGACAGGCAAATGAATCAGTCTGTAGTGAGTTTCTTTCTGGGCCAACAGTTCTTTTGAGACCCAATTTCAATGTCCAACAGTTCCTTAATGTGTACATGTCAGCACTGACGTTACAGTTCTGGATGGTGGACAAATGGTGGTAATGCAGGTCCGACTCTCTCTGGTTTGGTCCTGGGCAACCTGCAGTGATGCACAGCTGCTAACTGCTAGTATGGGAAGGCCACATCAGCGTCTTCCATCTGTGGACTGCTTCTCTTCTGTCTTCATGGCTGGAGTAGTCCTGTCGATTCCTCTCTGTTGCTGGAATCCACATGGTTCCTTCCCTATTCTTAAGGCTTCTTCCAAAATACCACGAGTCTATTCCTCATAAACATTTAGTTCTACTTTTTTCCATATCCCAGCTCCTCTCCTGCCTACCTCCTACCTATTCTGTCAAGCCTTCATAAGTAGCCATTTCTACTCATTGGAAGTGGGCTAACATGTAGTGAGTGAGAGGGGCAGAATGAGTGACGAAGAGGAAATTCCATTGCCAGTGATATTACAATGAGGAATATATTGCTGATAGTTCCTGTTTGAATCTGGACTATATTTTCCCATAGATACATTTATATAAAAGGTGGTCAGGTTCTCTGATACAGAAAACAAAATAATTCAGTAATCTTTAATTATCCAGTTGATATATACTTATTGTAAAAAAACTAGGCAATAAGTGAACAAAAAGAAGCTAAGCAGAACTTATGATCCCAGAGATTAATTGGATATCCAAGGAAATGTTTTCTTTGTATATATTTTTTTTAATTTTTTTTTTATTGATTTCAGAGAGGAAGGGAGAGAGGGATAGAAGCATCAATGATGAGAGAGCATCACCGATCGGCTGCCTCTTGCACGCCCCCCCCACTGGGGGGGATCGAGCCCACAACCTGAGCACATGCCCCCGGCCGGAATCAAATCCGGGAACCCCCAGTCCGCAGGCCAATGCTCCATCCACTGAGCCAGACCGGCCAGAGCTGTATATGTTTATTTTAATATAAACATGGAATCATGCTGTTTTGTAGCCTGCTTTTATTTTGATACAATATACTATGAATTACCTATGTTAATAAATCTATTTCTAAAACATTACTTAAACTTTTTCATTAGTTTAAATAAAACCTCTTTAAACAAATATTTTAGATTTATGTCCTTATAAATTCCTGAAATGAATGAAAGATTATGAAGATTTTGGATACCTATTATTAAATTGTTCTCTGTGAATACTGTACCAATTCTCAATTCTGTCAGACACATATGAAAGTGCCTGCCTCCCCACACCCTAGCCCACATTGCATATTGCTATTCTTTTTCATCTGTGTCAAGGTGATAAGTGAAAATAGTTGTGTTTTAATTTTTTAGTGTCTTAACTACATCTAATATATCCCTGATTTTTATAGGACTTAAGTAATTTTTAGAAAAAAGATGACATAGCTGTGTTAAATGAGATAATTTCTCATATCCTTCAGTTGTGTATGAGTTGAATCAGCTTACTGGGTACCATACTACTGTCACTTACAAAGACTTCTCAGTGCAGAGAAGGAAAGGTGACACTGAAGGTACGAATTACAATTATAAATTTAATAGGGACTGGATTAGAAAAAATATTACACTAAAAATAAGTAAAAGATGCATGGATTAGAAGATAATTTTTACATAAGTCCAAAAATTTTAAACAATAGCCATATTGTCAAAATAAGTGTGTTACCTCCTAAGATGATATTTTGAAAAAGGAAATTGATAATGTTAATAGATTAGATAGGTAATATTATGTGGGACTTTCTCAATTCCTCTATGAGAATACAGTAGGCGCTGCTGAAGAGAGAATCAGTGTATTGGAAAATAGAAGTGAAGAAATTACCCAGAATGTAGATGAGAGACACGGAGATTGAAAATACTGAGAAGGTTTAGTAACTTGATGAATAGAGAGAAAAGGCATACCATATATTTGAAGAAAATGAAATAGATAACGAGGCAAAAACCTATTTGAAAGAGATAATAGTTGAGAACTTTCCAGAATTGAAAAAAGCACTAAGCTATGATTTAAGAAGCCCTTTACTCACAAGTAGAAATCCTCCCTAGGTATATAATGAAACTTCATGACACTAAATATAAAATCTTAAAAGCTAGAGAAAAAGACCTTCAAAAAAGTAGCTATGAAGCAATTAGTCAAGAATAATAGTGTAGCCTGGCCCGCATGGCTCAATGGTTGAGCATTGATCTCTGAACCAGGAGGTCACCGTTCAATTCTTGGTCCCGGTACATACCTGGATTGTGGACTATATCCCCAGTAGGGGGCATATAGGAGGCAGCCAATCAATGATTCTCATCATTGATGTGTCTATCTCTCCCTTTTTTGAAATCAATAAAAATATATTTTACAAAAGTAAGAATAATAGTGTAAATCAGAGGACAATGGTGATTGTTTTTAGTATGCTGGAAAAAAACCCTGCCAATTCACATGCCTGTATCCAGCAAAGATGGGTTCTGGAGCTCCAGTGGCGCAATCGGTTAGCGCGAGGTACTTATAAGATGGGTTCTTTGTTCTTGTCAAGAACAAAGATGAAATAAATACCTATTTACACAAGCAAAGATGAATGAGTTTGCCACTACTACTTCAATAATGGAATTCTAAGTTCAGAGAGAAGAAAATGTTTTCAAATGAAAGGTCTGAGATGGTAGAAGGAATGAAGAACAAAGAAAATGGGAAATATGTATGTAAACTAATTTTGTCTTTTGAGATTAACAAAGATGGAACGAAAATAGAAGACAGCAATAGCATATAAATTATGAAAGGATGTTTTAAATTCCTTATGTTTTTTTTGAGAGAGAATTATGATATATTAACTTTAGGCTTTAACCCATTTAATATGCACATTAATATTTGCAAGGTAACCACCAAAAAGAGAAGAAAGAATATATTATTTCTAGACTAGTAGAAGAAAAATATGGAATAAAACATTTCCAAAAGAAGATAAGAAAGGGAAAGAAAAGATAGAAAAGGTATAATAAATAACAAGCACAAGGAATGAATAAAAATAAATATATATATTGCTAATTATAATAAATATAGAAGTACTAAATGTTCATAAAAATAGAGAAAGATTATTCAAACACATTTGAAGCAAAAGAAAGCTGGTGATCTATATTAATGTCATATAAAATAGGCTTTAAGGGGAAAAATTCTAGAAATGTAAGGTCACTTCATATTAAAACTCAATTCACCTGGAAGATAAAGTAGTTCTGAACTTGAATTATTCTTTTAATATATATATTTTATTGATTTTTTTACAGAGAGGAAGGGAGAGGGATAGAGAGTTAGAAACATCGATGAGAGAGAAACATTGATCAGCTGCCTCCTGCACACCCCCCACTGGGGATATGCCCGCAACCAAGATACATGCCCTTGACCAGAATCGAACCTGGGACCCTTGAGTCCGCAGGCCGGCGTTCTATCCACTGAGCCAAACCGGTCAGGGCTTGAATTATTCTTTTAGATCTAAAATATATACATTAAAAATTGTTAACTTCGAGGAGAAAACAAACTAACCAGGGGAAGATTTTCACACACATCACAGTGTACTTCAGTTAATCAGACAAATACAAACATAAGAAGGATACAGAAGATATAGACAACACTAGTTAAAACATTGATCTAAAGTGAAAGATCAGATAGAGGGCGAAAAACCAGGACTCTAATAAAGCCTGTAGTCCTGGTTTTTCGCCCTATGTCTGATCTTTCAGAAAGGGCATATGTAGAACGATGCATTCAGACCAGTACTCATTGGTTTAGCTGCACCAGTTAAAATGTTGATATATGTCCATAGTAGTTGAATAGTTTCTGCTCCAAGCCCATTGAGTGCCCTCCTAATGTTTCAGCACTTTCCATGGAACCTCCCAGAATAACCCTTTATATAGTAACTAAAGAGTTCAGAACTGGCCGAAACCGGTTTGGCTCAGTGGATAGAGCGTCGGCCTGCGGGCTGAAGGGTCCCGGGTTCGATTCCGGTCAAGGGCGTGTGCCTTGGTTGCGGGCACATTCCCAGTGGGGGGTGTGCAGGAGGCGGCTGATCGATGTTTCTCTCTCATCGATGTTTCTAGCTCTCTATCCCTCTCCCTTCCTCTCTGTAAAAAATCAATAAAATATATTAAAAAAAAAAAAAAAGAAAAGAGTTCAGAACTGGCACAGTAAGCTGCCAGCAAACGTCTCACAGCAAACACTCATTGATCAAGAGAATGCGCAAATATACAATTAGCATCCATTCTAATTGCTCCTCACCCACACACACAAAACAAATCTATAGGCAAGTGCCGAGTGACCATTTGGTTTCTCTTAGTGTGGGGCTGCCTGCCTTTATCAAGCACTTTCCCATTTTCATAGGGTCTTTTGTGAGAACTGCATCCTCTGGGGAGAAATGAAGAGGGCAGTCCAATGAGAGTAATAATACCACTTCAGGTACTAACCAAGCATATTAACTCTTGGCATAGTGTGTACTTCTATGGCAGGATAAAATCTATAATAGAGGAATGAGGCCTAAGGGAATGGTTTATGGATAAATGACTCCTGGGATGCAGATCCCTAATTTTATCATTCCTATTGAATTTTGCCATTATTTAGTGAGATAAATTTGCCAAAACCCACTGAATGCCAGCCCACCATGGTATTAATAACACTCATTAATGAAAATGACTGCCAACCTAACTCTTCTCTGTACCAGAAACATTTAGTTGAGGGAATTGAGAATCAAAAAGATTATCATATACGAAGGATTTCTATCCTGACTTCTACTCATAACTGCCATCTTATATTACCTCTCATCTGGGCTGGGGGATTAGATTTGGTACAATTAAATATGATATATCAGTAAATTACTTTTGTCACTTAGTTATTAATGTGAATACATATTGAATATAGAAAATTAACAGCAAGCATTAAAAAATACACTTAGTTCAACAAAAGTTAAAAAGGATGTACAATTCTGTTAATAGTGATTTTTTTTAACTTATCAAGACAAGTTATGTAATGACTACCTATTTAATAGGGAAATTCTTAGAGGGGCTTTATGCAATTTTCTATGTCCATGGTTCAGACAGGGGCATCTGGATCAAACAAGATTGTGGCTACAATTTCCAAATATTAATAAATGATTGGAAGTTACTAGAATAATTTGTTGAATAATTTGAGTTACAACTAATACCATTTGGCAAGCATTTTTATAATCTATAGGATTATTATTTTAATTTTACTCATATGTTAATTTATATTACTAATAAATGTTTAACTTTTTAAAGTATCATACTTGACTATATGTTACAGTTACTTTATGCTTGTTTTTTTTTAAACACTAAGGAAATTTATAAAATTTCCACTTTTAAGCCCACATATTTCAAAAGTTTATCTTAGAATATAGTTTTTCTAGTACAATGTGATTGTTATAAATTAATAAAATAACTATTAAAAAACTCATGTGTTTTCAAGTTAAGAAACATTTATAAATAACTCAGGGACCAAAGCAGAAATAACAGTGGAAATTAGAACTAAATGATAATAGAAGTACCACATGTCTCAAAACTTGTAAGGTTATATGTAAGTAAAATAGTACGTCATAGGAAAATTATAGTCTTTAATAAACTGGAAAGGAAGACAGGGAAAATTAATGAGCTAAGTATCCATCTCAAGAAAAAGAATAGTTATCTGCAAATAATAGCAAAGTAAATCTGAAGAAAGGAGAAGGAAGGAAATTCAGTAACAAAATAGAATTAGTGAAATTTTATTTTTATTTTATTTTTGAGAGAGAGAAAAACATCATTTTGTTCCACTTATTTATGCATTCATTGGTTGATTTTTATATGTGTCCTGACCAGGGATTGAACCCGAAACCTTGGCGTATCGGGACGACGCTCTAACCAACTGAGCTACCCAGCCAGGGTGAATTAGTGAAATTTTAAAATTCCATAGCAATACCCAATTGAAGAAAAATGTGTCTTTGAAAAGATAAATAAAATTGAAAAACACTCATTGATCAAGAGAATGCCTAAATATACAATATGAAGAATGAGCCCTAGCTAGTTTGGCTCAGTGGATAGAGTGTCGGCCTTCAGACTGAAGGGTCCCGGGTTCGATTCCAGTCAAGGGCACATGCCCACGTTGCGGGCTTGATCCCCAGTAGGGGGCTTGCAAGAGGCAGCCAATCAATGATTTTCTTTCATCATTGATGTTTCTATCTCTCCCTCTCCCTTCTCTGAATTCAATAAAAATATATTAAAAAAAAAAAAAAAAGAATGAAAGGTGTGGGGGGGCATGACTTCAGATGCAAAAGGTAGAGTTTGTAGTTTTCCAGAAGTAGCAAAGTAGATGGTTTGGACCAACCCTCTGAGAATAATTTTAAAGCCTAGAGAAAATATAAATATTTAATGTAAGATATAAAAACCTTATTTGGAAGGCTTGAGACAATGAAGAAATTGCAGGGCCAAGAGCTGCAAAAGGAGGGAAGCCAGAGATGTGAGCTCACCAATTTAGCCAAATAAATCTAGCAATATGGTAGAAATGAAAAGTTGGTTTGACATTAGAAAATAAATTAATGTAAATCACTACATTAACATCTTAAAGGAAAAATATAACTAGAGAATTTCAATTAATGTTGGAAATTTTCATACAGTTTAACATATTTTAATGAAAAAGAAACTTAGCAAATTTGTTGTAGAAGAGAACTTCCTTAATCTAAATAATAGGAATTTGGTAGCTTCACTACAGAATACATTGTATTTAATGATGAAATGGGGAATACATTCTTGAAGATCAAAAGGAATAAGACAAAAGTGGCTGCTATATTAACATTTCTATTCAACATTGTACTGAAAGTCCTAGCCAGTGCTGCAAGGGAAAAAAGGTAATAAAAAAGAAAAGAACAATTGTTTGTAGATTATATTATCGACAAAAACTAAAATACCTACAGGTAAAGTATTAAAATAGCAATATTGATAGATAGATATTTTAATAATCAGTTGCATTTTTGTACACCAGCAACAAAGCACAATTTTAAAAAGCATAAAAAAAGTCAAGTACCCAGGAATAAATGTAACAAAAGACTGGCATATAGCCCACATGGAGAATATCCATGGTAAAGGGAGATATATCATGTTCATAGATTGGAAGACAACATATTGTAAATGTCAATTCTGTGCAAACTTTGTGATAGAGGTATAATAATCCCAATTAAAACCATCTGGATTTGTGTGTATGTGTGTGTGCATAACTTAAATTGACTCTAAATGTATAAGGGTATTCAAAGTCCAAGAATTACTAAGATACTCTTGCTAAGAAAATCTTGAATATGTGGAAAAGTATGCATATTACTAATGGAATGATACAATATTGTGTGATATAATTTTTACTGAATTAATTTTTAAAGTCAGTGCATCCCAATAAAAATACCAATAAGATGTCCTAGTAGGACCTGACATACTATCTAAAATTCACTTGGAAGAGAAAGCATAATATTAGCCCCTGAAAAATGTTTATAAAGCAGTGAGGGTATCTTATCTTGCCACATATCAAATATACTTTTAGAAATTAAAATAGTGTGGTAATGTTGCATAGAATACAACATAGAGTACAAAATCAAAACTTACATAAGATAATGATGGCATTTCAAACCAATGAGAAAAGCGTAGGCTTTGATATGGGGACAAAGTATATACACATTTGTTTTGTTAATCCTCACCTCAGGATATTTTTCCATTGATTTTTAGAGAGAGTGAAAGGGAGAGGGAGAGACAGAAAGAAAGAAACATCAATGTGAGACAGACACATAGATTGGTTGCCTCCCACACAAGCCTGGACCAAAGTTACAACTCATGCCGTGTACAAAAATATATTATAATTGGATTAAAACAAAACAATGTTTAATCTTTTTTACAATGATTAAGGTTAAGACTCTCAGAATTATGATTCGTTTACTTTTATGCAAGGAGAAAAGTCCATTCCATGACTCTTCTAACAAAAAGAAATGGCTGTTTATACACCATCTAAAATTATAGACATTAATTTGAATACTTCTTACTCATGATGATCAATTGGCACAAAAGTTCATCAGATAGAGTAAATATTTGAAGTCCACTTATCTCAAAAAAATGGTGTTTATGTAGATGCCCTTTGAAAGACAATTTTATGATTACTAAATATGGGGAAAGTTTGCATTTTCCCCTCTCCAACTTTATCTAAAAAGCTTTTTCTGAATATAAAAGTTTGACTATTTGATATTCTATCTTATGCACTTTCAGCTTAAATGTACAAAATTCCACTTGTTATTGGAACTTTAAATTGGGAAGACCTGTAGTTTCTAAGATTCAGGATTTCATTTGCTAGATCTGCATCTGAAAGAGCAGTGCCCACAGAAAACTAGACTTAACCAAAATCAATAAAAGACTGGATTTTCAGAAATCAAAATGGGGCTTCTAAAAGGTTTATGAAAATATAACTTTGTAATAGGGAAGGGTTTTGAAAATAGAGACAATACTAAAAAAAACAAGGAAAAGATAGACTATATATGTCTAACTGATAGGATATATACTTTTGAGTGCATTTTAATACTGATAAATACATAATTTTATTGTATAAGATTTTTCCTCTAAGTTGCCTCATCTATGCATGTTTTTCTGCAACCAGCTTTTATCATTTAAAAATACGTTTTGGAGTTCTTTCATATCATAACCATATAAAACTATCTCTTTCTTTTAAAAATCAGTCATCCTTTCATATACATTTAGGTTTCTTTCAATTTCTCCTTACAATGAAGCATATATTCCTTGTATTTATGAATGATTATGTCTCTAGATTAAATACCCAGGAAAACAATTGCTGAGTCAAAAGGTATGCACATTTAAAACTTTGATAGATACCGGTACTCCCCAAACATAAACTATACCAGTTTGTATTCCACCATAATGTATGAGAGGACCATTTCCTACTAGTGCCAATAGTGGATATCATCAATATTTTAAGTATTTCCTACTAACATGGGCAAAAAGAAGTTACTCACTTATAGTTTGCATAATTATAAGTAAATATAAATAACCAGAGAGTACTAGAAAACTCAACAAAAGAAATGTGTCACTTGCTTTCAGGTCAGTGCTGACAGTTGCTTGTGAACAGACTGAAGTTCTGCTTTTTGACCCTATATCATCAAAGCACATAAAAACACTTTCTGAAGCCCATGAAGACTGCGTAAATAATATCAGGTTAGTATTATAATAAAAAAGTGAACTTTATTATTGTGACCCAAAATATTCTGTTTTGGAAATTCGTGAAAATGTGTAATGCTTTGTACAGCAGTGCTAGAGATACAGTACACATTTGTGAATTGTGAATTTCACCCCTTGTGAAATTGATCCCTTTAATTATAAAACTTATTGTTGACTATTTTGGATTGGAATCTTTCTGAAATACATTTTTCACTTACACATGATTTTCTTTTTCTCTTCATATATTAGGATCATCATTATGAACCTCATCTAGTAATGATAATAGTCTTGTATTGCCTTTAGGCTTTGGCAGTCCTGTTACTTAGCTTGTTTCACCACCAGCTCCCAGATTCAAACTATTGAGGGGGAAAAGCACATATGCACAGAGAACTTCTTTATAGCATTGTTGGAAGCTTCTTAAATTCTCAGTAATGTGGGAAATAGATAACAGTTGAACAGCTTGGTGGATTAATATGCAGTCATTAAAATGATGGTCCCAAAGACTACATATCAACATATATAAATGCTTGGGATAATATAGATTAAAATCATGATGTAAACTACAAATGTGACATGATGCAGAAAAAAAAAAGATTAGAAGGAAATATTTAAAAATGCTAACAGTGGATGAGTTAGAATGGATTATGAGTAATTTTATAAACTTTATGTAGAGATTATATTATTTTTTTAATGATTCCTTTAATTAAAAAAAACTGTGGAAATTACTTCTAGTCAAGATGAACTACTGAGTTTTATTATTATTTTTTAATATATTTTATTGATTTTTTACAGAGAGGAAGAGAGGGGGATAGAGAGTTAGAAACATCGATGAGAGAGAAACATCGATCAGCTGCCTCCTGCACACCCCCTACTGGGGATGTGCCCGCAACCAAGGTATGTGCCCTTGACCGGAATCGAACCCGGGACCCTTGAGCCCGCAGGCCGACGCTCTATCCACTGAGCCAAACCGGTTTCGGCACTACTGAGTTTTAATGTAACACCTATGCTGTAAACACATCTTAGAACAAAAGATTAAGTAGCACAAAAGATATACCCAGGCTGTGAAACAATAAACATCTTTGTGGGCCAGAAATTGAACACAGACACAAAATTGCTAGAAGTGTTTAAACCACAAGCCCACTGGGTTTGTCTGGCATTGACATGCAGTCGTTTTGCTCCTTTAGGAATCAAAAGTGCTAGAAGTGCTTCATGTGAGATGGAAACCAGAACCACTACATGAAGCCAGGGGTTTTGTTGGAATGTATATCCCATTTGTGAAAGGCTGAAAAAAGGAAAAAGCTATTAACTACTGGGGCTATAGTTTTAGTTGATAAAGACACAGACTCATGACCAGGAATTGATGAAGCCATTACTGAGTCAGAGATTGAATATATGTGGTAGCTCCAATATCATCATGAAACTGTAGGCCTTAATATTATTATAAGGTCTAGTTGTCAATTAGGGTTCCAGTTATCCAAGTGGGGCCAACTAAAAACCATTAAATAGGTAGAGAGAGAGAAAAAAACAAAAACAAAAAACTTTTACTACTCAAAATGTGCCTACAACCCAAATCGCAAAATTCATGAAGACATCTAATATTAATATCATAACAAAATCAGTGACTAACACAGGCATTTTCTCTGGATGAAATTAATTTATGGAGTAGTCCAACAAAGACTTTATTTTAAAAAATAAATTATTTTATTTATTTTTATTTTTTTTGACTAGGTAATACATGCACGTGGTACAAAATTCAAAGGTACAAAAGGGTAAACAGTGAAAAGTAAGTCTATCTCCCACCTCTGTCCCCTTAGCCACCCAGTTCCCCTCCCCAGAGGCAACCACTATTACCAATTTATTGCTATCTTTTCTGAGATAGTTTGTCCATATACAAGCATATACACACACATACATACATACACTTTTATATAAATGGTAGCATTCTATACATACTATTATGTACTTTGGCTTTTTCACTTCAAAACATATTTAGAAATCATTCCATATTAATATTCATGGGGTGATATTATTCTTTTTAACGGCTGCATAGTATTCCATTGATTAGAAGAAACTTTAAAGCATTTTTAGGATGCTCAAAGAAATAAGTTAAGGGGTACTTTCTATTTTAAGGGAGCTCAAAATTTATGAAACAGAATAAATGAAACAAAAACAGGTTAATGTGGAAATGAACCAATTAGAATTCTTTATAGTTGGTATATAAAAACTCAGTAAATGGGATAAATTTACCCTTTACAATGTAAAATTAAAGTTTACTCCATTGGTGATAGAATTAATGGGTTGGAAAATAGTACTAAAAATTTCATCCAGAACACAGAAAAAAGATACAAATATGAAAGAATAGTTAAAAGATATAGAGGATTAGTTGAAAGACTCCAATAAATGTATAAGAATTACCAAAAAAAAAAGAAGATGCAGAGATTGGTGGAGAACTAATTTTTGAAGACAGAGGGGCCCAGAGACAAATAATTCTTAGCATTGAAGAGGGACCTGAGTCCTTCCATCCAGAGTAAAATCTAGGCTTGCAAGGGAGGGCAGTTGGAGGTGATCAACCCTGCAGGAGAGGGCAGTTAGGGGTGACCAGGCCGGCAGAGGAGGGAAGTTGGGGGCAAACAGGCTGGCAGGGGAGCAGTTAAGCATCAACCAGGCTGGCAGCGGAGTGGTTAGGGGGTGATCAGGCTGGCAGGCAGAAGCGGTTAGGGGCAATCAGGAAGGCAGGCAGGCAAGCAGTTGGGAGCCAGCAGTCCTGGATTGTGAGAGGGATGTCCGACTGCCCGTTTAAACGGGCAGTCGGACATCCCTCCAGGAGTCCCATATTGGAGAGGGTACAGGCTGGGCTGAGGGACAACCCCCCGCCGTGCACGAATTTCGTGCACCAGGCTTCTAGTAATAATAATAAAAAATAATGATAAAGCAAAGGAAAGATAATTAGAAAAAAGAAGTAGAAATAGTTCCAAATATATGTGTAGTTCACAATAGGTATAAATGGATTGATCTTTATTAAAAGACACAGAGGCAGCAATTTGAATGAAAAACCAAACCATTTATATATTCTCTATAGAGATACCAAAAATAAGACTGCCCAGAAATGGAAAAAGAAAACTGATGTAGTTTATTATTGGACAGATGGAAGACCAAAATCTTTAATAAAGATAAAATGCAACAGTACATATTAAGTAAAGGAAAAATCCACCAGTAAGATATGTATAATCATGAACTTGTATGCAACTTGAAGTATAAAAACCAAAATGGAGTGATAAGGAATTATAAATCTACTAGAGGTCCAGTGAACGGATTCGTGCACTTGTGGGGTCCCTCAGCCTGGCTTGCGGGGATTGGGCTGAAACCAGCTCTCCGACATCCCCTGAGGGGTCCCAGATTGCGAAAGGACAGTTCTCGGGTGACATACCCCAGAATTGGGCTCCCTCCTCTGGTTTCGGGTGCGTCTCTTAAGAACCACAGCTGCCAAGTCACCGCAGCTTGGCAGCTCCTGTGTTGGGCGTCTGCCTCCTGGTGGTCAGTGCGGGTGATAGCTACTGGCTGGTCGGCCGGTCGCTTAGGCTTTTATATATATAGATAGTCATAGTGAGATGTTTTACTACTAGAGGCCTGATGCACGGATTCGTGCACTAGTGGGGTCCCTTGGCCTGGCCTGTGCCCTCTCGCAATCCATGACCCCTTGGGAGATGTCAGACACCTGGTACACGGATTCAGCCTGCAAAGATCAGGTTGAATCTGTGCACCAGGCCCGGCTGAGGGACCCCACCGGTGCATTAATCTGTGCACCGGGCCTCTAGTATGCATATAAGATTTTTGGTTAATCTCTTCCCACCCTCCCCTCACCCCCCCGTCCCTCTGAGATTCATCAGTCTGTTCCATGTTTCCATGCCTGTGCACTGAGCATCTGCCCCCTAGTGGTCAGTGTGCATCATAGCTAATGGTCAAATGGTCGAATGGTCGCTTAGGCTTTTATATATATAGATAGTTGCATCCAAAACTAGTAAATCAAGCAGATAAAAAATGAGGCTATAAAAGATAAACTAGAAATGCTGGATAAAATTTTAACTTTTGCCTGGCTGGCATGGCTCAGTGGTTGAGCATCAGCCTGTGAACCAGAAGGTCATGGTTCGATTCCAGGTCAGGGTCATGCCCGGGTTGCAGGCTCGATCCCCAGTGTGGAGGAGGGTGTGCAGTAGGCAGCCGAGCAATGATTCTCTCTCATTATTGATGTTTCTATCTCTCCTTCTCCTTTCCTCTCTGAAATCAATAATAAATATATTTTAAAATTTTTAAATATATATATTTAATCCTCACCTGAGGATTTTTTTATTGATTTTTTAGAGAGAGAGGAAGGGGAAGAGAAAGAGAAAGAGAAACATTGATGTGAGAGAGAAGCATGGATCCGTTGCCTCCCACACTCGCCTGACTAAGAATTGAACTCACAACCTAAGTATGTGCCCTGATCAGGAATTGTACCTGCAATCTTTTGGTGTACGAGATGATTTTCCAACCAACTGAGCCATTGGGCCAGAGCTAAATATATATATTTTTAATGTACAATTGAGCTGATATGAAAGAAAGGAATCATAGGGCCAAAAATGAAGTTGAAGTAGGAATACGAGGAAGTAAACAGGTATTCAAGCTGTCTTTTACCATGGAGGCATTGGCCAAATGCTGGTGACTTTGAGCTTCTGTTTTAACATTTGAGGAGTACATAGGTCAGGAGAATAATTCTGTCGTCATTTGAGGCTGAGGAGTCTAATAGAAAACTCTGCAGAAGGGTGGGACTTAAAAGAGTTATACTTTTAGCAAAAATAGTGATCTAGAAATAAATCACCTTGTTCATCTAAACTGTGGCATTGGGTAGCGGGGTGTCAGAAAATCTGAATTTCTAACCACAAGCCAGCCTTCATGCATTTGTGGGGCCTAAATTCACACACCATGTGGACCAAAAAATAAATGCAAATCTTCTCTGGAGGAGAGAACTCAGTATCATAAAGAAGTCATTTCTTCCCAAATTAATCTATAAATTTAGTGCAGTTTTAATCAAAATATCAAGTTTTTATAACTTTATTTTAAAATTCATATTGAACAGCAAAGGCCAAGAATACCTGAGACTGTTTTGAAGAAGACTAAGATGGTAGGAGTACTCACCTCTCCAGATATCAAACATCGCCTTAGGACAGGGATAGATTAAGTGACTAATGGGATGAAATAGAGCTTCCAGGAATTTAACATATGACAGCAGGGGCATTATATGTAAATCACTGTGTGGGTGGGAGGATGGAAAAAGGAGAACTGGTTATACATATGAAAAAATAAAGTTAAATTTTTATCTCATACTGTAACTAAAAGTAACTGCCAGTTAGATTAAATACCTAATTATGAAAGCAAGCCTTTAAAGCTTTAGAAGAAATATAGAGTATATTTATACTCTAACTATAAGAAAGGATTTTTTTAAAATACACAAAATGCATAAACCATTAAGGATTAAAAGTTCAACTGCATTAAAATTTAAAACTTTCTTATAACCAAAGACATAAGAATGTGAGAAGATAAGCTATAGGCTAGTGGGAGAAAATGTTTTTAATGCACATAAAAAATGAATAAGTACTCAGAATATGTAAGACAATTATTCTGGAACAAAATGACAGAGAATCACATAAGAGAAACTAAAATAAGCAAAAAATATGGAAAGATTTTCAAGCTTACTAGTTACCATGGAAATGCAAATAAAAATAGCAATGAAGAAACACCAAAGATGTTGAGAAATAGAAACTCTTAGATATTATTGATGGAGTATAAATGGTAAAATTATTTTGAAGAGCAATTTTGCAACATCCGGTAAAATTGAAGATAAATTAAAAAAAAATTACAGCACATGTGAGCAAGGAGGTATAATAAGAAGGTTCATCATAACATTATTAGTATTAGAAGTTGGAAATAAATCTGCAAGAGGAAGGTAAACTCTGGTATACTTATACAATGGAATACTATACATCAGTTAAAACTAAAAGAATCAGCATGTGAGATACATGTCAGGAATTTGAGGTTGAACCAGAAAAGCAAACTGTAGAATGAGCTGTATGTAGTGTGATACCATTTATATAGTTTGAAAATATACAGACACAAGCTTGATGAGGGCATGTATTTCTTTGTTTGTTCTCTGCTTTATCCCCAGCACCTAGAACTATGCCTAGCACATAGTGGGTGCTCATTAAGTATTTAAAGAATAGAGTGCAAAACAATATTATCAATTGTTTATAGCTCCATACTTATGAATTCATGGTATTAAAAAATTGTGTGGGGAGCAACAAACAACAAATTTTGGATAGTGGTTCCCTCTGGAGAGGGAGGGAGGGGAATGGGTTTGGGGTGGGATATACAGGGTACTTCAACTGTGTTTGTAATGTTTTTAAAAATCTGAATGATACAAAATGTTAAAATTTGATAAAGCTGGGTGGTGAGTATCACAGGTGTTTGTTATGTTCTTCATAATTTTCTCTATATTTCACAATTTAAAATTTTATTACCTCAAAAAGAAAAGACGCATATCAAGTTGTTTGTCCCTATTCAAAATGGCTCTGACTAATCTGCTACTAGAATGTGTGTTCCCTATTAATGTCAGCTCTCATTTGCTGCTATCAGTGTGCCTGCCCTAGTACCCACACCTACAAATTTGAATTTGCTTCTTATCTGTTGGTTAGAAAAAAACAGATTTTGAAGCTTTTTTAGAAGTAATAAAACTTTACAGTTTTGAGTAAGGATTTGAGGAATCATTGGCATGAGCTTAAGTGTGTGTGTATCTAATAATACTAACTTCCATTTTTTGAGTGCTTACCATGTGCCAAACCTTTTGTGAAGTACTTTTCATACATAATATGTTTAATTCTCATGGTATCCTGATGTAAGACAGATATTGTACCCATTTTAAGGGATGAAAAAACTCCAACCCAAGATAAAGAGCCTTGCCCAAGGTATATAATGTATATAATAAGTGGTAAAGCTGGAATTCATATTTAGTTCTATTAGACCATCTCACTACTGTTCAGAGATGAGGGCATGCACTTCCTGGTTCTTTTTTTTTTTTTAATAAATCTTTATTGTTCAGATTATTACAATTGTTTCTCCTTTTTTCCCCCCATATCTCCCCATCACCCGGTTCCCTCCCCCCCCCCCCCCCCCCCGTTGTCCTTATCCATAGGT
Organism: Cnephaeus nilssonii; assembly: GCF_951640355.1. Lineage (NCBI taxonomy): Eukaryota > Metazoa > Chordata > Mammalia > Chiroptera > Vespertilionidae > Cnephaeus > Cnephaeus nilssonii. Next base: position 27,598,023 of record NC_137085.1, on the reverse strand, counting down.
GTATGATTTTTGTCCAGTCTCTTCCCATACCCCCCACACAGACACCCCTTACCCCCTGAGAATTATCAATTCACTCCCATTCTATGCCTCTGATTCTATTATGTTCACCAGTTTATTCTGTTCCTCAGATTTTTAATTCACTTGATTTTTAGAATCACTTGTTGATAGATATGTATTTGTTGTTGTTCATAATTTTTATCTTTACTTTTTTCTTCTTTTTCCTCTTTTTAAAGAATACCTTTCAGCATTTCATATAATACTGGTTTGGTGGTGATGAACTCATTTAGCTTTTTCTTATCTGTGAAGCTCTTTACCTGCCCTTCAATTCTGAATGATAACTTTGCTGGGTAGAGTAGTCTTGGTTGTAGGTTCTTGCTATTCATCACTTTGAATATTTCTTGCCATTCCCGTCTGGCCTGCATAGTTTCTGTTGAGAAATCAGTTGACAGTCGTATGGGTGCTCCCTTGTAGGTAACTAACTGTTTTTCTCTTGCTGCTTGTAAGATTCTCTCTTTGTCTTTTGCCCTTGGCATTTTAATTATGATGTGTCTTGGTGTGGTCCTCTTTGGATTCCTCTTGTTTGGGGTTCTGTGCGCTTCCTGAACTTGTAAGTCTATTTCTTTCACCAGGTGGGGGAAGTTTTCTGTCATTATTTCTTCAAATAGGTTTTCAGTATCTTGCTCTCTCTCTTCTGGCACCCCAAAAATTCGGATATTGGTACGCTTAAAGCCATCCCGGAGGCTCCTTATGCTATCCTCACACTTTTGGATTCTTCTTTCTTTCTGCCTCTCTGGTTGGGTGTTTTTTTTCTTCCTCATATTCCAGATCTTTGGTTTGACTCTTCGGGTGCGGTGGTCTACTCTGTATATTTTTTATTTCAAACAGTGTATGCATAATTTCTGACTGGTCCTTTTCCATTTTTTTTTGGTATTCTCATTTAGGTCCTTGAAGGTCTCTTCAAGTTTCTCAGCGGTTTTTAGAAGATTCTTGAGTAACCTTATAAATATGGTTCTGAACACTGTGTCGTCCATTAGTTTACTTTCATCTATCTCTCCTACTTGTGACATACATTGATGTCTCCACATTTTGGCTGCCTCCCTGTGTTGATGGAGTGGCTTTGTGTGGTCGGTGGCCTATAGGGGCCGGTAGCTCAGCTTCCCCAATCACTCTAGGTGGTCGCTCTTGGTACTCCCCTTTGTGGGCTGAGTGGAAAGTCTTGGTGTAGTTAAAAGCCCTGATTGCTGTTGGTACACTGGGAGGAATTGACCTCCGGTCCCATTGGTTGTGAGGGCCTGCTGTGTCTATAACGGAAGAATTGCTGTGCTGGAGACACAGTAGGGCTTTGGTGCTCACTGAGTCTGCCTCTTGAATGTGTCCCTTATGAGAGTGGTTGAAATCTGGTGTCGTCCACACCGACAGAAAAGTCACTCTCACTCTCCGACCGATGGCCGAGAGTCCCGTAGGCGTCTGGGTCCCCCGCGTGTCCCCAGAAACTGGAGTTCAGAGTGGTTGGGATTGTTGGTATCACTGGCGGGAATTGATCTCCAAGCCAGTTGGCTGTGAGGATCAGCAGTGTCTCCGCTGGGAGAGCTTCTGTGCTCAGCTTGAATGGGGCGGAGTCTCAGGGTGGCGCAGACAAGCTTTGGTTTCCCGTCTGCTCCGCCCTAAGAGGGGCGGGTTCTCCGTGCCTGAATTAATGGCTGCGCGCCTCTGAGAGAAGGCAGCTTTCAAGCCTCTCCCGCTGCCTAACAGACCAGTTTCTCCCCAGCTGGGGCTGGATTTCAGTGCAGACTGGAGGTTTTGTTTTTCTCCCGAACGAGAAATCCAGTCACTGGGAGGGCTGTGCTCAGCTTGGATGGGGCGGAGTCTCAGGGTGGCGCAGACAAACTTGGTTTCTGTCCGTGCCGCCCTAAGAGGGCAGGTTTCTCTGTGCCCGAATTAATGGCTGCGCGCCTCTGAGAGAAGGCAGCTTTCGAGCCTCATCCGCTGCCAAACAGACCAGTTTCTCCCCGACCGCAGCTGGATTTCAGTGCAGTCGGGAGGTTTTGTTTTTCTCCCAAATGAGAAAGCTAGCCACGCAGCGTTTGCTGCCCTCCCTCTCCGCGAGCTGCGAGCAAGCCTGCCGCGTATTCAGCCACCCGCCCTTTCCGCACTCACGGATCTCCGCACCTCCACAGCTCCTGAGGCTGGGCGTCACCCTCTCTTTTTTTCTCTAGTTGTAGGTTTTCCACTCTGCCAGCTTTCCGGTGGTTCTGGACGGTGTGCGCTCTGTTTTCCAGTTGTAGTTTCAAAATTGTTGTGGTAGGCAACAGTTAGGTGTTTACCTTATGCCGCTATCTTGGTTTCTCTCCACTTCCTGGTTCTTAAATGGTCATTTTGCACATACTTAGTAATGTCTTCTAGTTTATTTTGTAGTTTTGAGATTTGCTTATCTTATAAATAAAAATGTTGATAATTGTGGAGAGCATTTTCTTCATATTTAGGGAAAGTATGTAATTTAAATTCTTAAGCCCCTTGTATAGGCTTTCTTGTAATTCATGAGGACTCTGGATGTAGATTTAAAAATCCATTTAATAACTAAGTTCCCCCAATTATGTGGTTACAGGGGTAACTGAGGTTATCATAAGAATATTTACTTCATGATATGACAGTTAAAAAACTAGTACCCATTTAAATATCCCAGAATCTACTTTTCTTTCCCACTGTCTTTGTTGGTCTTTCCTGATTGTTATATTTCAAACAATATACTATAAATCAGTGCTTATCCCTGGGAACATGAAATTTCTTAACTTTCAAAGGATGTAGAATTTCACAAAACCCTGAGAGTGATGTTACAGAATTGATTACATATAAAATCATTGGAAAATGAGGATTTGATCAAGTTAGACTAGTTACCAATTAGAGAAAAGAAAATAACAGAAATGATGACATGATAGGTACTTTGAAAAATTATGTATCTCACATGACTAAGGAAAGCCCTTGGGAAAAGTGATAAAGTCCTTGAATATTATACAGAAAATTAGGCTCTTTATGGTTATAGTACAAAACTCAATATGAAGTAAAGATGCAATATTCTGATGTCATAATTTCATTGTAAAGATTATGTAAAAAATTTTAATTTATTCTTGCTCTAAGAATTTGCACATAGTTAAATAAATGTAAGAAAGGATTTTCATGATTTTTAGTTCTTTTTAGATAACTACTCAACACTTTCTTTTCCTTTTACAATGAAATGTTGGTTCCTGTTTAAGAAAACTTAATTTCAATTGCTGTCATTTTTTACCAGTTATCTTCTGATAATGAAGACCTCAATTTATCTATATCTCAATTTATCAAGAGTTATTATAGTCATATGTTGGGGTTTGATGGGGACATACAGAGAAGTTCTATAATTCAGAAACTCATAGATTTCAGTGTGTGTGTGAAGGAGTGTCTCCTGTTTTATTAGGGACTTTGGAGTTAAAAACATATTACAACTATTAACTAATTAGGCTAGACTGAGTTTTCATTTGAGAGGATTGGACCAGAACTCCAAGAACTTGTTTAAAACTTTACATTCACTGCATTTGCTTACTTTGGGGTAAGAACTATAGATAATTTAACCAGTCTCCTAGCCTAAATTCTTATTTTTCTATAATTTTTTTCTTTTAAATTTCTTTATTGATTAAGGCATCACATATTTGTCCTCATGCCCCCATTCCCATCCCACACCCCTCCCCACACATGCTCCCACCCCCCTGTTGTCCCCAACCGCTGGTTAGGCGCATATGCTTGCACACAAGTCCTTTGGTTGATCTCTCCCCTTTACCCCCACCCTCCCCTACCCTCCCTCGGAGGCCCGACAGTCTGATCGGTGCCTCCTTGTTTCTGGGTCTGTTCTTGATCATCAGTCTATGTTGTTCATTATTTCCATTAGATGAGTGAGATCATGTGCTATTAGAAATACACTTATAAGAACCGAAAATGAGACAAGCATTAATGGTTATGGTGACAGGAAATGAATCAGTCTGTAGTGAGTTTCTTTCTGGGCCAACAGTTCTTTTGAGACCCAATTACAATGTCCACCAGTTCCTTATGTGTACATGTCAGCACTGACATTACAGTTCTGGATGGTGGAGAAATGGTGGTAATGCAGGTCCGACTCTCTCTGGTTTGGTCCTGGGCAACCTGCAGTGATGGACAGCTGCTAACTGCTAGTATGGGAAGACCAAGTCAGCGTCTTCCATCTCTGGACTGCTTCTCTTCTGTCTTCGTGGCTGGAGTAGTCCTGTCGATTCCTCTCTGTTGCTGGAATCCACATGGTCTCGGAGTTGTTTTCTGAAAATATACAAACATATTCTTGACCAAAAGTTAATAAAGGAATATTTTCTATAAATTTGACTTGGGATCCTATTTCATTTTTTGCCCAAATGATTTTCCTCTGGCTTGTTTTGACACCTTGTGTGTTTTTCATGGGTGTCTTGCTTTTAGCCTTACAATTAATTTTCTAAAGTATTAATTTTCCATATTTTTCTATAATTTATCTACTTTCTTTACCTATGATTCTCTAATACCAAAATTTTTAAAAAATTGATTTTAGAGAGAGTGGAAGGTGAGGGGAGGAGAAAAAGAGAAACATTGATTTATTGTTCCACTTATTTATGCATTCATTGGTTGATTCCTGACCAGGGATTAAACCCGCAACCATTTTGGGGACGACGCTCTAACCAACTGTTGTTAATCCTCACCGAGGATATTCATTGATTTTTAAATAGAGTGAAAGGGATTGGGAGAGACAGAGAGAGAGAGAAATATTGATGTGAAGGCGACATTGAGTGGTTGCCTCCTGCACACTCCCAGACTGGGATTGCAGATGGAGCCTGCAACTGAGGTGCGTTGTACCCATGACTGGAATTAAAACCAGGACCCTTCAGTTGGCAGGTCAATGATCTAACCACAGAGCAACCTGCTAGGGCTCTAATACCAAAATTTTTAACAGGTAATACTTTGAGGTAAAAAAAATGAGAAAACTAAAGTCAGAGTATTGAAGTTTTCATTAAGGTAGATTTATTCAATTCAAAATTATTAGCTTTTTTAAAGATTATATTCATTCTTGGTTTAAAATACACTTTCATGTAACAATAATAATTTTTTCAATAACCTTATTGACAAAAAATTAAAACCTGATCACTCACTTTATTTTTTATGAAAATCCAAGAGTTTTGGAACCTAGCCACTTCAGAGATCTTTCTGAAATTCTTATTTAATTATGTCACTTTCTTGCCTTAAATCCTTCAGGGTAGACTACTGTGGCCCACAGCAATATAATCCCACTGGGGTTTTCAATCCATATGTGCATTATTTTCTCTAGATTAAATAAAATACCTTTTTTATATATTTCCCCTAAATTTTCAAATTTATAAAGATACTCTTATGATGATGATCAACTTATTTTAAAAGTTTGACTGACTTTCAGTAGCCTTTTGTCATTACGTTTTTTGTAATTATATAATTCCTATCATGTGTGGAACACATTAAAATGCTTCACCAGTAAAGATAAAACTATAAGGGGGAAATTTTATTTGATAATATAATAATTAAAATTTTGATACAGTAAAAAAACATATAAACCACATTGAAAGATATATTTATCTTTCAATGTGGTTTATATGTTTTCTTACTATATTTAACACACTGTATTTGAAAAATTAAGATATATAATTGTTACTATAAATATTATCACTCAATAATAAAAATACTGAAAAAGGAAAATCAGTAAGGAACATGAATAGCAATTCACAAAAGATATAAACTCTTCTAATTAATATGAAAAAAGTTCATCTTTACTAAAAAAAAAGTTTTAACCTAAAACAAGATGATTTTTGCCCAGCCGGTGTGGTTCAATGGTTGAGCATTGATACCTGTGAACCAGGAGGTCAGGGTTTGATTCCCGGTCAGGGTACATGCCCAGGTTGTGGGCTATATCCCCAGTGGGGGCGTGCAGGAGGCAGCTGTTCAATGATTCTCATTGTTGATGTTTTTCTCTCTCTCTCCCCCTTCCTCTCTGAAATCAATCTTTTTAAAAAGTTTTTTTTTTCAGCACTTAGCAGAATTTAAAAATATCTGTGTGGCAAGGGTTTGGAGAAATGGACTCTCCTCACTGCTGGTGGAACTACATATTGGTATGTTCTTTTGGGGATAATTTGACTATATGTACCAAAGCCTTACATTTTAAAAAATCCCTTTTTACTTAGCAATACATTGTTCTGGAAATGTACTTAGAAAAATAACTAAGGATGTGGCTAATATTTGGCTGTTAGAAGATTTGTCATAGTGTGGTTTTTTAAAAATATATTTTTTTTTATTGATTTCAGAGAGGAAGGGAGAGGTGGGGAGAGAGAGAGAGAGAGAGAAACATCAATGATGAGAGAGAATCGTTGATTGGCTGCCTTGTGCATGCCCCACTCTGGGGATCAAGCCCACAACCTGGGCATGTGCCCTGACCGAAAATCAAACCATAACCTCCTGGTTCATAGGTCAACATTTAACCACTGAGCCTCGCTGGCCGGGCCATCATAGTATTTTATAAGAGTAAAATATTGCAAGCAATCTAAACATCCAACAATTATATTTTAGTTTTAAAAAGAAAAGAGATTATGGTTTATTCATACAGTGAATGCTACTCAGCCATTAAGAATGATTTTGTCAATAAAACTTTAATGAGGTAGCAAAATATTTATGAGATATTAGGTTTGAAATACAGGAACAGCAGAATTTTTTAACAGGTGGTGGAATTTTTTTCTCCATTAAAAAAATATTTTCAATGGGCATGTATTTATAATTAAATAATTATTGGGAATCATTATAGAATAAATCCATGGTATATTCTCTACTTGTCTCTCCTTTTTCATACACAGCACTCCTAAAAGTCTCTCAGAGTACATCATCCTTACATGCTTCTGTAAGGAGTTCCTGCTCATCTTTTCAAGTCAGTTCAAATGACACCACCATGCAGTCTTTCCTAACCACTTTGTTTTCTCTGCTAATTCCACACAATTATCTTGTATAATTATTTACATGTATTTATAATGTCTTTTCCACCAGGAAATTAACTCCTATCTCATTCATTCATTTAATAAATATTTGTGAGTGTTTATTATGTGCCTGGCACAAGCGTGTTAGGTACTGCAGATCTAACCATGAACCATGCCGACAGGTTCCCCCTCCCTTCAAGAAGATATCATGGCAGTACATTGTAATATTAAGCTTTATAATGGAAGTGTAGAATGCTTAGAAGATCCACAGATCTATCCCAGGCTGGATGGAGAGGGAAGGCTTCGTTGAGGGGATGATAGCTGAATAGTAACAAGAAAACAAATGTTAGCCAGGTGAAGGGGTAGGAGGAGGTAGTTTCAGGTAGCAGAACAGCCTAAACCAGTGATGGCGAACCTATGACACGCGTGTCAGCACTGACACGAGTAGCCATTTCTGATGACACGTGGCCGCATGCCAAGGATGAAACATTTGCTGCTCCTGAGGATGAAACATTTGCGACTAGAGTCTTGGAGTTAGTTTTTTCCTCAAAGTGACACACTACCCGAGTTATGCTCAGTTTTTTGGCAAAGTTAGACACACCAAGCTCAAAAGGTTGCCCATCACTGGCCTAAACAAAGGCCTGAAATTTTAAAACCATGTTAAGTTTCAGGAAGGTCATTGTGGTGTTTGTGGATATTGAGGTTGATTTCTGATAGAAAATAATTATATGTAATTTTATCTTGAAAGAAGCTCCAGAATTCATATCTTCTGCGAGAGTTTAGGAAGTTATATGAAAAAGCATATGTTAGCCTTGACTGGTTTGGCTCAGTGGATGGAGCATCGGCCTGCGGACTGAGGGGTCCCAGGTTCGATTCCAGTAAAGGGCATGTACCTTGGTTGCGGGCACATCCCCAGTGGGAGGTGTGCAGGAGGCAGCTGATTGATGTTTCTCCCCCATTGATGTTTCTGACTCTCTATCCTTCTCCCTTCCTCTCTGTGAAAAATCAATAAAATACATTTTGGAAAAAAAAAAAGCATATGTTATAGAAAGCATCCCAATGTTGAATTAAGCAGAAATTCAAGTGTGATTGGCATGTTTGTTATTTCTTAAGTATTTGTATAAAAATATTCTCACTAAGGATTAAAAAATTAGTGTGAAGTTATTAAAAGTTTGAATTAAAAAGAGTATTTTAATTCTCTATCTTGTAATCTTGACTGGTCCTAATAAAATGGTGCTTGGTGAGCTTACTTAGAGAATGCCTTTGAATTAATAAATGAAAATTATGGCATTTTAATAGCAATTTTTGCATGTACATGTGTTCTAAAAAGAAAGAGATGTTACTTGTAGCAGAGTAAAAATTTCTCATAACTTTTAACCCTTTGCGTTTAACATGTCTTCCTTGGAAATTGTCTTCAAAATCTCTTCTGTCTCCTAGTAAATTGTTTCTCAGCATTTGTGTTTCCTATATGGATTTTAAAGTTTTTTTTTCTCTTTACAACTGTATTCCAAACATCTATTCCTATTTTCATTTCCAAATAAAAGTCAGTATTATAAAGCCAATGGATAAAATTGCAATGTGGCCCTCATTAAATCAGTTCCTTTCTCTGTGATCATGTGAATTATATTTACTATTTGTTGTATATCAGAATCTTTGGGCTTATACAGTGTATTTGTAGGCCTTTTTTGTTTGTTTTCTTGATTAGGTACTATGGTTTCTCAAGATTTCTTAAATAAGAGATTAAATAAACCAGTTTTTCTTTTCTGCTTTGTAGATTTCTTGATAATCGGCTGTTTGCTACCTGCTCTGATGACACTACGATAGCACTATGGGATCTGAGAAAATTGAACAACAAAGTATGCACTTTACATGGTCACACTAGCTGGGTGAAGAACATCGAATATGATACTAATACAAGACTCTTAGTAACATCAGGATTTGATGGAAATGTCATTATTTGGGACACTAACAGGTTTGTGAATAGGAGATCATGTTAGGATTTTTTTTAAGATGATAAACATTCAGTGTTCTGTCTCAGCTTTTATATCTTTAGGAGAAAGAAACTGGTTTTGTGGGGGGAAAAAAACAAAAAATGATTCTATCTTTTGTTGCTTGCACTTAGTCATATATTGCATCTAAAAAAAATTGGAGAAATTCTATGGAAACGAGTCCAAGTAGCATAGTTAATGATGAAAAAATGGTTTATAAGATTAAGTTTCCTGAACTGAAGTGTTTTTCACTCTTTTGTCCTTCAATTCTATTTTTTCCCCACTTTTTTTTTTTTTTTTTAATCCTTACCCGCGGATATTTTTCCATTGATTTTTAGAGCAACTGCAAGAGAGAGGGAACGACAAAGAGAAAGAAACATCGATGTGAGAGAGACACATTCATTAGTTGCCTCCTGCACACGCCCTGACCAGGGTCCAGGTCAGGGAGGAGACTGCAACCGAGGTACATACCCTTGACCGGAATCGAACCTAGAACCCTTCAGTCTGCAGGCTGACAGTCTATCCACTGGGCCAAACCAGCTAAGGCTGTCTTTCAATTCTAAATCTGTTTTTACTTGGCCATTTGTGCACTGTGTTTTCATCATTCAAAGAGTAGTTAGTCTCTCAATTGGGGTGGTACTGATCCCTAGGAGAATGTTTGGAAATAATGTGTGGTACAATTTTAGTTGTCACTATGGAAGAAAAGAGGACTTGTACTAGTCAGCCAGGGGTTAGAGTTTCTAAACATCCTATAGTACATGGGACAGTTTGCATAATGGACCAATTATATCACCTAAAATGTCAGTGATGCCTCTGTTTTGAAACACTAATAAAATGTCTCCTTACAGAGAAATTGATTATTTAAAGAGTTGAGATTTGAGAAATAATTAAACATATCTGTTGCTAGCTATGGTGAAATAACAATACAGTAATACACCAAGATCATTTCTGAAATATTCTTTCAAAGGTCATATGTAAAAAGAAAAGGGATATTCTGAAAGATTTCTAGCTATGCATGTTGCTTGAGCAGGGGATAGAGCTACATAATGATTATCTTTATTATTTTTTTAAGATTTTTTATTTTTTTAATTTTAATTTTAATTTTTTAAATATATTTTATTGATTTTTTACAGAGAGGAAGAGAGAGGGATAGAGAGCCAGAAACATCGATGAGAGAGAAACATCGATCAGCTGCCTCCTGCACACCCCCCACTGGGGATGTGCCCGCAATCAAGGTACATGCCCTTAACCGGAATCGAACCCGGGACCCTTGAGTCCGCAGGCCAACGCTCTATCCACTGAGCCAAACCGGTTTCGGCTATTTTTATTTTTATTTTTTTATTGATTTCATAGAGAGAGAGAGAGAGAGAGAGAGAGAGAGAGAGAGAGAGAGAGATGATCATAGAGAATCATTGATTGGCTGCTTCCTGCATGCCCCCTATTGGGGATCGAGCCCACAATCCAGGCATGTGCCCTTGACCAGAATCGAACCCAGGACCCTTCAATCCATAGGGCGACGCTCTATCCACTGAGCCAAACCGACTAGGGCCATACTGATTATCTTTAGACTAAGACAAAGATACCTGTTAAAAAATTTTAAATTTAGAAATAAAATTTGAGTAAGAATATAAATGATAACTTCCAAATTAGTAGAAGGACAAAAGTTAATAAAATATGATCAATTCAATAGAGGTAGAAAAGATGGGGAAAATCATTTTAAAAAAAACAGGTAGCCCTGGCCAGGTGGTTCAGTTGTTTGGATTGCTGACCTGTACACTAAAAGATTGCAGGTTGAATTCCTGGCCAGAGCACATACCTAGGTTTCAGGTTTGATCTTTGATTAGGTCATGTTCGGGAGGCAACTGATGGATATTTCATCTCACATCAATGTTTCACAATGCAATCATATAATTCCTATCATAGGTGGAACATATTAAAATGCCTTATCAGTAAAGATAAAACTAAAAGGGGAAAAATTGATTTGACAATATAATAATTAAAATTTTGATACAGTAAGAAAACATAAACCACATTGAAAGATAGAAATATGTGTGGAAAATATATTTAACATACTGTATTTGAAAAATTAAGCATAAAAATATGGTAGGCAGATAATATATCCTATCTAATAAAGAGGGAATATGCTAAATGACTGCCCTGCCCTTAAAGATAGTGGCACCCACAGCCACAAGATGGTGGCACCCAGTCCCCTCAGCCCCACCGGGGCATCAGGCACGCGGCAAGGCCAGGCCCACCCCCAGGTGGGCCCGGCTTTGCCGGGCGCCTGCCTCTGGAGTGCCCCAGTCCCCTCAGCCCCACAAACTGCCCAGGGCCAGTCCGAGGCACAGGCAAGCCTCGGCAGCTTCCCAGCCACCCAGGGCCACCCGAGGCTCAGGTAACCAGGGCCAGCCGAGGCTTGCACTGCCGGCAGTGACAGCAGCAGAGGAGTGATGGTGGCGTTGCCTTCCCCTGATCACCAGGTCGCCTCCCGCCCCTGAGGGCTCCCAGACTGAGCCGGGGGCAGGCTGGGCTGAGGGCCCTCCCCTCCAGTACATGAATTTTCATGCACTGGGCCTCTAGTATATATATATATCAATAATCACAATAAATGTATATGTACTAAACTAGTCCGTTAAAAAATAATGATAGATTGGATTATAAAACAAAACCCAACTATATGTTCTTTATAAGGGATATATCCAAACCAAACAGAACACTTGGAAACCAGACAAGCACAGAAAATTATGGGAAAAAATAACGGGCAAATACAAAAAAAAAGAAAACAGTTGTATCTACATTAATAGCAGACAAAATAGAGTTTAAGGCATTATTAGTGATAAAAAGGTACTATATGAAAAGATTTATTTCACTAGAAATAAAAGACTTCTTATCCTGTATGCACCTAATAACATAGCCTCAAACTATAAAAAGCAAAACAAAACTGAATTACAAGAAAAAAGTCAGAATTCCCAACTTAGTGGAAAATAACACCATTCTTTCATTTACTAATAGATAAAATAGACCAAATATTAGTAAGCATTAAAGAATATTTCAATCTTATTAATAAGCTTGATCCATTAGGCATATTTTATAATTCTGCTCCTAACAAATGGTGAATACATCATCTGAAGCAAACTTAGATGTACAAAAATGAGCATGTCCTGAACTACAGAGTAAGTCTCAACCAATATCAAGGAACTGTTATTACACAAACCATTTTCCCTGGCCTCAATATAGATTTATTTATTTATCCTTACCTGAGGATATTTTTTCCATTGCTTTTATTTTTTTTTGTTAATCTTTACCTGAAGATATTTCCCCATCAATTTTTAGAGAGAGTGAAAGGGAGGAGGGAGAGACAGAGAGAGAGAAAAATCGATGTGAGAGAGACACATCAATTGGTTGCCTCCTGTCTGCACCCCAACCAGGACTGGGGATTGAACCTGCAACCAAGGCACACGCCCTTGACCAGAATTGAACTCGGATCCTTCAGTCCGTGGGTCGATGCTGTATCCACTGAGCCAAACCAGCTAGAACTCAAATTGGATTTCAACCTGAACATAAGAGCTACACCTATACAATTCTTAGAAGAAAACATGGGAGTAAATCTTCATACAACACTAAAGCTGAGGTGATAAAAAAAAAAATTGATAAATGCCTCTAAAATTTTAAAACTTTGTGCATCAAATGGCACCATTAAGAAAGTGAAAAGAAAAACTGCAGAATGGGAGAGAATATTTGTAAATCAAATTTGATAAAGAATTTGTGTCCAAAATATATAAAAAACTTGCAACTCACTTATATGTACACAAATTACCCAGTTTAACCTTTTGCACTCGGATGTCGAGATTAAAATTACTCTTTGAATGTATCAATAATTTGAAATATAAAAAAATCCAAATAAATAAGTTTGTATGAAAAGAAACTCCAGTTTTTTATTCTACTGCCGCACTTTGTAAAATCTGGGGTATTTAAAAAATTAAATCCCGAGTAGAATAAAGGAATCGAGAAAAAAGCAAGCGAGTGCAAAGGGTTAAAAATGGGCAAAATATTTGCATAGTTATTTCACCAAGGAAGATATGCAAATGATTAATAAGCACATGAAAAGATGTTCAATGCAGTTAGTCATAAGGGAAATGCAAGTAAAATCCAAATGAGATACCACTTCACACCCACTATGACGGGTTTAATAACAAAACACAACAGGTATTAGCAAGAATGAGAAGAAACGAAGCTCATACATTACTGTAGGAATGTACAATGGGACAGCCATTTTAGAAAGCACATCAGCAGTTTCTCAAAATGTTAAACATAGTTACCATATGACTTAGCAATTCTAGATATCTACCTGAGAGAAATAAATACATCTATTCATACAAAAACTTGTACATGAATGCTGATAGAAGTAGTATTCATAATAGCCAAAAATGGAATCAATCCAACTATCAACTGGTAAATGGATAAACAAAATGTATATCTATATGACAGAATACTATTTGATAATGAAAAGAAACAAAGTTATAACATGGGTGGGCCTCAAAAAATTGTGCTAAGTGAATAAAGCCAAACAAAAGGACCACTTATTATACTAGTATTATTGTTTTTATATGAAATGTCCACAATAGGCAGGACTATAGAGACAGAAAGTAGATTAGTGGTTGTCTGTGGCTGGGAGTAGGGACAGGGAGTGAGTGACTGCTAATAGGAAGGATTTTTTAGGGTGATGAAAATGTGCTAACATTGGATTGTGTTTTGATCACAACTCTAAATTTACTAAAAATCACTTAATTGTATACTTTAAATGATTTAATTTTATGATATGTGAATTATGCCTCAATAAAGCTGTTAAAAACAAACTGATAATTAGAAATAAAACGAAATTTATGAGAAGTATACACTAAAACCTATAGCACATGTTTAAATGGTGAAACTTTAGAAGTATTCTCTTTAAAATCAGGTAGGAGAGCCTGGCCAGCGTGGCTCAGTGGTTGAGCATTGACTTATGTATGAATCAGGAGGTCATGGTTTGATTTCCCAGTATGGGGCGTGCAGGAGGCTCAGTCAACCAATAATCCTGTCATTATTACAGTTTCTTATCTCTCTCTTCCTTTCCCTTCCTCTCTGAAATCAATAAAAATATATTTTTTAAAAATCAGGGAGGAGAAACATGCCTGATATTATTATTGTTTACCATTATTTTGAGGTGGAGGGTGGCAGGGTCCTAGTTGGTGCAATAGAAGAAATAAAGATATAAGGATTGGAAAGGAAAAAATGAAACAATAGCATTCATAGATGATGTGATTGTCTATATCAGGGGTTGGCAAACAGTTTCTATAAAAGACCATGTAATAAATATTTTAGGCTTTGTATGCTATATGGTCTCTGAGCAGCCATGGAATGGCTGTGGCTGTGAATACGTGAATGTGTGTGGCTGTGTTCCAACAAACTTTCTATATAAAAACTGACAATGGTCCAGAGTTGGTCCACAGACCAGTTTTTATGACCCCTGGTCTATATAGAAAACTCTAGAAATTCTGCTGACAAATTATCAGAATTAATAAGAATTAACCAAGACTGCTAGATAGAGATAAGATCGAAATGTAAAAAGCAGTATTGTTCCTAATCACAACAAGCAATTAATTTTTTAAAGTATATATTTAAAAAATGTTTTTATTGATTTTAGAAAGAGGGAAAGAGAGGGATAGAGAGAAACATCCATGGGAGAGACAAACATTGATCAGCTGCCTCCTACACACCCTCTACTGGGGATTGAGCTTGAAACCTGGGCATGTCCCCTGACCAGGAATCGAACCAGTGACCTCTTGGTTCATGGGTTGACGTTCAACTACCGAGCTATGCCGGCCAGGCTAAAGTTTACAGTTTTTAGTAATTAAAAATTTAGTTGATAAACAAGAATAAGTTATAACCAAAATTTTGTATAACTTTTATGGAGAACATTGTAATGTTTCATTTAAGTCATAAGACCTAAATAAAATCTATGGACTAGAAGACTCCTCTAAAACTACAATAAACATTTAAAAATAAAAGGTGTGGTAAACTCATAAAGGAGAGGAAATAGTAAAGGAAGCAATGACAAAATTTTTAAATCTGGAAAGTAGGTAAGTGAGTGGCAACTGACTTAGCAACTTAATTTGACTTCGTAAATACAAAGAAAGCTGAATCTTAGGCTGGCAGTGGGGATAAGTTAAGAGTTTAAGACAACTTATACAAAATCCTCAAAAATCAGAGGGACTAGCAACTCTGGGTACTCTGTAATAGAAGGGGTAGCTAAAGTAAGGAATCATGTGAAAGATATTTGAGAACTTGTGTTTCTTTCCTTAATCCATACCACTAGGCGATTGATTGACCTCCATTTCAAAAGAAGTTTCAAATTTTATTTTCTAAAGAGAATAAAATAGAGAATCTCTGTAGTGAAGGATGCCATACACAGTTAAAGGCTTGGTTACTTACCAAAATCAGGGATACTGACTTACCATATGCACACTGAATATTGAATTCAGAGACCCTTAGCTTCTTCCAGTTAATGAACCAAAGATACTGTAGGAGTTCTTCAAAAAATGGCTCCACCCTACATAATGAAGCTCAGCTTGTCCCACCACTCAGAGTTCCCAATCAGCTTTTTAATTCCCCACTCTTAATTATGAGCAGACAGCTAAACATAGACATTTGAGAAAAGCTCCTAATGTAAAGACCTACACAAATGGGGAAATATTTTGGAGGAAATAGAAACTACATAGGGAAAAGAAAACTTAAAATTTCAAAAACCTATCAATATTGTTGGAGAGAGAAGAAAATACATTTTATGCTTGAAGCATTGAATGTTGACTGTAGGATGCATCAGAGTAGAGAAATAGAGGGGAATTTTAATGAACTGGTATTCTAATTCTTAACATGAGTGATGAGTCATTGGAGTTCATTTTTCTTCAAACTCTTCATATGTTTATATACTTTTCTGTAGGTTTGATATAGTTCACAATTTTAAAAATAATTAACAAAAAAAGTAAATAAAAGGAGGAATAAAAAACATAGGCAAGGAATAAAAAAAGAGCCAGATAGAAGTAAAACAACAACAACAACTATGGAAATTTAAAAACACATAGATGGGTCAAGTAGCAGACACAACTTTAAAAAAATAGTTTGGAATATAGATATTGAAAAAATGCAACAAATGGAAATAAGGAGATATAAAACATGAAAGAGCAAGTATGAGAGGAGAGTGAAATGTGAATGTTTCTAACATCTATTTGGAGCTTTAAAAGATAGAGAAAATAGGTGAGAGGCAATATTGGAATAAAGATAGAGAATTTCCCAGAATATATGAATAACATGAATTTTAAGATGTAGAAAGTTATCCGAAACCGGTTTGGCTCAGTGGATAGAGCGTCGGTCTGTGGACTGAAGGGTTCCAGGTTCGATTCCGGTCAAGGGCATGTACATTGGTTTCAGGCACATCCCCGGTAGGGGGTGTGAAGGAGGCAGCTGGTTGATGTTTCTCTCTCATCGATGTTTCTAGCTCTCTATCCCTCTCCCTTCCTCTCTGTAAAAAATCAATAAAATATAATTTTAAAAAAAAGATGTAGAAAGTTAAATGAATCCCTATAAATAGAAAGAAATCCAAATTTGTACCTATCAGAGTGAAAATAAAATACTCCAAAGACAAAGAGAAGATCAACTAGAGGGAAAAAAAGAAAAGTTATCCAAAGTAACAATGAGACTGATAGCAGATGTAAAAATAGCAACAATGGAAGCCAGAACTTGGGGGAATGTCCTTGATATTCAGAAAGAAATCACTATCAACCTAAAAGTATATGCTCAGCTAAATTTTTTATTCAACTTTATTTATTTTTAACATTTTAATTTTTTAATATATATTTTATTGATTTTTTACAGAGAGGAAGGGAGTGGGATAGAGAGTTAGAAACATTGATGAGAGAGAAACATTGATCAGCTGCCTCTTGCACACCTCGTACTGGGGATGTGCCCACAACCAAGATATATGCCCTTGACTGGAATCAAACCTGGGACCTTTCAGTCCGCAGGCCGACTCTCTATCCACTGAGCCAAACCGGTTAGGACTTAAATTTTATTTTATTGTTTTAAGTATTACAAATAGTAGTACATATGTCTCCTTTTTTTTCCTCATTGACCTTCCCCCGGCCTCCCCTACCCCCTCAGCTAAATTTTTAAAAAGAAGAGTAAAATAAATATTTTTAGAATAATAAAAAGTGAGTTTACCTCAACAAAGTCTTTAAAAATATAGATATAGATATATACATATATATATTAGAGGCCCGATGCACAAAATTCGTGCAAGGGGCTCTGCCCTTGCAGCCGCTGCGGCTGCTGTCTTGGCCCTTGCAGCCTTGACCTTGTCCGGAAGGTCGTTTGGCTGTCCCGTCTAATTAGCATATTACGCTTTTTTGTGTGTGTGTGTGTGTGTGTGTGTGTGTGTGTGTGTGTGTGTATGGAAGAATAATCTAAGAAGGAAAATTGGAGATGAAAGAGTGAATGGTGAGCAAAAGAATTAATCATGTGTAAGTCTAATCCTGTGTACTGTAGATTGACTGTAAATTCTAGTTTGAAGGACAAAAACATGACTTTCACCGATCCTTATATTTATGATAACTCTAGGTTTTGTTGGTTTGATTTCTTCTATAGGTGTACAGAAGATGGGTGTCCACATAAGAAATTTTTCCACACACGTTTTCTTATGCGAATGAGATTAACTCCAGATTGTTCCAAAATGTTGATCTCAACATCCTCTGGATATCTCTTGATTTTGCATGATCTTGACTTAACCAAGTCTTTAGAAGTAGGCAGCTATCCCATTTTGAGAGCAAGAAGAACTACATCAAGTTCAGGTAAGCTTTTTTTTTTTTGAAGAATTTTCCAAAGAATCTCAGACATAGGGATGTTATGTTTCCATTCTGAGAATGTTAGCAGGAAGAAGGAAGAAAATTAAAAGACATTCTTTAGAAAGGTCAGTGAGAGCTTTTCCTCATGGAAAGATAATGATCTATATGTATCTCTGACATAGCATTAACTTGTGCCTCTGATCACAAATGATCTAGGAAGAATAACTGCTAACTCTAAAAATATTTCCATTAGCATTATGCTAGCCAGAAAACCTTTCATCAGTATTTCTAAATCATCACTATCTCAAAAATTAATGATGGTCTGAGGTAGTATCAATTTTTTTAAGTTCTTCTGGAACCCAATAGAGCTTTTAAGTTATAGTCAATATGGAATTTTAGTTTTAATTCTGTAGTGTATCCTCGACTTCCAAATGCTCAGACACAGGTAGCCAGGGCCATCTTACCTCATGACCTCTAAACATTCTCTTGCTGAAGTCCTGTTCCTTCTCCTATTGCTGATTTCATTGGACTTAAGTGCAACTGGGGCTCAGAAAAATCTATGCACTATAATTTATCCACATTATGTGATAGAAACTATATTTCATCTACCTTTGGAAAAAAGAGGGCTGATCTGGGAACATACCCACTTGGAACACATAATGTTCATAAAATGCTATTAAAGAATTAGCTTCAAATGGTTAGACTCTTTCTCCTGTGTAGATAGGGCCATTTCTTTGGAATGTGTAGGCCTCATTGTACTGCAACTGCCCAATTGCTAAAAGTAGAAATTTAGGTTTACCAATTTATTTGCAAGCAAGGGATATAATCCTTTTGGATTCAGATTTCTTTTTTCTGGTTAAACATTAATAATCAACTTGAGCTTTCTGAGAAGCAGTAATTTAAAGGCCTAGTTGGCATTTTGTAGTTAAAAAACTAAGTAGGTTTTCTGACTTCTAAGGGTAATTCTGATACTTAATAACATCAAAGGGAACTAACTAATTTAATAAGAAGCTCCCACAGAAGTGTGGGGCCACTAGAAAAGTGTGATGAAATAGATTGCTCTTTAGAGTACTACATCAAACTCAGCTATCTGATACTCATTTTATTTTCCAAGTATTTCAATGTAAAATTTGTATTGCATTTCAAATATAGTATTCACATAATTTCAAGAATGATAATATAAGTTTTTGGTATGCTTTAAGAAAGATCTGTTCATGTTCTTGGTAATGAGCCTGTTGTTTGGAACCTATTCTAACATTAAACAATGGGCTAAACAGCTCAGTTTTCACTCTTATTAATATTTTTTATTCCATTTCATTACATAAATGATGCAGAAGCAATGATGCTCCTGTGTTTATTTTGTTTTTCATTTATATTTCACTTAAGCTAGTCATTGGTATAGAAGATTTTAGAAAGGGACAAGGCCTTAGATAGAACACTTCAGAGAGCTGTCCTATCTTAATCTTAATTATAATAAGCCAGTTTTAAGTGAACATGTACTTGCCATATTTCAGATGGATTTTAATAGCATGGTTCAAGTAGCTGATTAAAAAGTTAAGAGATATCACCAGAGTTTTGCTAGGTGTATTGTCAGAAATTTTTGTATTTTTAAGATCTGACTACTTCATCAAGTTCATCTGGTCCTAGAGTTTCTGGTTCACCTTGTCATCATAGTGATTCTAATTCATCTTCTGAGAAACACATGTCACGAGCCTCGCAAAGAGAAGGTAGGTTAAAAGTTGGATTTTATAATCCTGCAACAAGTGATTCTACCAAACAGCTTTCTTTGGTTACTTTAGTCCATAAAATTAGCCAATAAAGATGAGGCTGTTCCTTGCCCCTTGGTTATCCTTTTTAAAAAGCTAAACAGAGTCTCTGGGTTTGAGGATCTTGGGTTTAAATTGTAGTTGGAGTTTAAGCTTTGATTTTATTTCCTGGACTTGGCTTTGTGTAGTTGGGAGAGGAAGTAGTTGGGAAATATCCCAATCAAGGTTACTATGGAAATTAAATGAGATTATGCATGTGACAGTGCTGTATAAATATAAGAGGATATATTTACCAGGTGCTTGTGAATGGCATCTGGTTTCAGCCCAGTAGACTTTTTACTCTGCCATCTCCTCATCTGAGCAATGCCTGACAGACTCAGAGGGCTGGTGGGATAAAGTGAGCTACAATCTGGCCCCATTGTGCTTTTGCCCGTTTTCCCCCAGCCAGTCTAGAACTATCTGCTTAGCCGATCCCTTCCATTTTCTAATTGAAATGCTTTCTACCTATGCAAATTTCACCTACTGTCCCTCTGATTCACATCTAAACTCCTATAGCACTTTTTATTTGTCCTAATTCACATCTAAACTCTTAGAGCACTTTTTTTTTTAAATATATTTTATTGATTTTTTACAGAGAGGAAGAGAGAGGGATAGAAAGTTAGAAACATCGATGAGAGAGAAACATCGATCAGCTGCCTCTTGCACACCCCCTACTGGGGATGTGCCCGCAACCAAGGTACATGCCCTTGACCGGAATTGAACCTGGGACCCTTGAGTCCGCAGGCCGACGCTCTATCCACTGAGCCAAACCTGTTTCGGCGTAAACTCTTAGAGCACTTTTAAAAAATATATATTTTATTGATTTTTTTACAGAGAGGAAGGGAGAGGGAGAGTTAGAAACATTGATGAGAGAGAAACATCAATCAGCTGCTTCCTGCACACCCCCTACTGGGGATGTGCCCGCAACCAAGGTACATGCCCTTGACTGGAATCGAACTTGGGACCCTTGAGTCCCCAGGCCGATGCTCTAGCCACTGAGCCAAACCGGTTAGGGCTTATAGCACTTTTTATTTGTCCTCTTTATAGAATGATAGTCAGATACAGTTTTTTGTAATTTGGGGTTACCTTTTGCTGATCAGCATGTTTCCTATCTAGCTATTTTTGGAAAGGATTATACATTAGATTTGTAATTTGTGTTTCCCCTAGGAGGCCTCACCTTTTAAGTGCTTGATAAATGCATACTTAATTATTTTGCATGATTACTTATGTGATTAGAATGGTTTGAGCGCCCTTCCTAACCTAACCTATAGCTTTATCCACTTTCTTCTGGATGCTGAAGACTGTGATGTTTCACTTTAAGGTTAAAAACTCTTCCTCTTAAATTTAGAGATTTATGCCCAGATGTGTAGCATTTCTTCTTTGATTTGTAACAGAAACTTCTTTTATAGATTCTTCCTGTTCTCCTTCTTCCTTGGCTATGGGAAACAAGCCAAGGCTTTTTTTTTTTTTTTAAATTTATTTCAGAGAGGAAAGGAGAGGGAGAGAGAAACAACAATGATGAGAAAGTCACTGATTGGCTGCTCCTGCAAACCCCCCTCTGGGGATTGAACCTGGCCTGGCATGTGCCCTGACCAGGAATCAAACCCTGACCTCCTGGTTCATAGGTTGATGCTCAACCATGCCAGCCAGGCCAATCGAAGGCTCTTAACCATTGAAAAAAATCTTTATTAATTAACTAAACCATCCATGAGAAAAGCGAAACTTAATTTAAGAAGAATAGTTCACAAGCTTGCTTGTTACTTTGGTAAACACCAAAACAAAACTTTATTGCAGTTCTATGCTATGAAAAGTTACATTTGGGAGAAGAGATGATGTATTGGGAGCCTGGGCAGAGAGAACAAGAAAATTAGAGAGTGGAAAGAGAGAGGAAGGTGGGCTTAGAGGTAAGGTTGCTCTGAATGTTGGAAATCCTAGGTCTTCAGGTGTCAGCATAGGTTAGCACCATACTTTGGCAGATATCATGGCCGTAAAGAGCAGAGGCCTTCAAACTTATTTTAGGATTAAAACTATTTTTGACAGGAAATTTGCTGTGGATTCTTAGGGATTTAGCACAAATAAAAGTAGAATAACTCTGGTTCAACTGAAATTAGGGAAGCCCTTGACCCACCCCGTCTCTACCCTGGTCTCCAGGTGGTTCACCCACTTTTGCCAGTTGTTGAGGAACCTCCAAGGAGCATAGCTTGGAAACCACTAGTTAGCTATTTAGAATGGGTTTATTTTCTGCTTTTGTTATCGATTTTCAAAATTAATTCTGGAAATAGGGATTTGTTTTTCTCTAAAATTAAAGTTTAATCACATGTTATTTAGGTATAGTTTGGTTATAACAGTGTAATTTGGAGTGTCACAGGTTCCCATCAATGCTAGTAGTCTAAAGGGAATCTTAAAAGAAGGTACATCTTTTTTGAGAAACAGTTTGCAAAGGGTTTGACAGGAGCTCATTATCTTCAAAGGAACTCCTTCCACAGGAAGAGAAGTGTTGAAGTATTTCTCTTGATATTACATTTTTAAGCTGCTTTCTCATAATGTCTGTACAAGTGGTTCTCCACATACCCAAGGGATCTGACCTATTCCCAGTAGTAACAATGGCTCACTGCAGCAGTCACTGGCATTAGAGCTACACAGAAGGAAATGATGGGCCATACCAGAGTACCAGGAGTATATATGATTGGCAGTGTCTCCCACCCCTTGTTTTGACATGCCTCTGTGTGAGTGTCTTCCCTCACCTCCAAAATTATACATCTATTGTTGTTTACAGTACTGTCTTTGGTGGCCATAAGTCCCTCTCCTTGTACACATAGCCCTTTATTTATATAATGGCAGTCTTCATGGCTTCCAAGTATTTCCTTCTCTGAACCAGATCTTCTGAGATGAGAATTGTTATCTTTTACTTTTCCAGATTCCTTTCATGTCACATAACTTTGATTTTACTTAAATGAAGAGCTTTCTAAAATATAATCCAAATCAAAAGGACCTCTAGTTAGTTTTAATGCATTAGCCTTAGGTCACTGGTGATTCTTGCTATAGGAACTTGGATTCTTTAGTTCTAATCAGACCCTTTCCCCATATTCTCACCCCAAAGACACACTCCATACATTGAGGGCATGTGGGTTTTTTGTGTTTTTTTGGGCTGACAGAAATCAAAGCTTTTTTTTTTTTTTTTTTTTTTTTTTTTTAGAAATCAAAGCTTTTTAAGAAATATTTATTTTTTAAAATATTTTTTTTACTTTTTTATTGAATTGGTTAATAAAATTATATAGGCCTTAGGTGTACAATTCTATAATACATCATCTGTATTTTGTATTGTGTATTCACCAGCCCCAAAATTCAAGTTTTGAAAAGCTGCCTTAGTTCTTTGATAATAAAAATCCCACCTTCTAATTTTCTTGTATCTCAGGAGTTTCACCACGAAATAGTCTTGAAGTCTTAACCCCTAAAGTTCCTGGTGAGAGAGACCGTGGAAACTGCATCACATCTTTACAGCTGCACCCAAAAGGCTGGGCCACTCTTCTTCGGTGCTCAAGCAACACTGATGATCAGGAGGTACGGGCAGCAGGACTCCACCTTCAACAGGGCCAACTGAACGAAATGCCATGTGTGCTTGAACCCCTTCTTCCTCCCCTCTGGACTGGGGGTGGCAAGCTGGGGAGTACTTGAAAGCAATGATTAGCTCAGATTGTGTCCAGTTTTTAAATTCTTTTCTCCTTCATCTCATCATAAAAAGCCCTTTATATAGTAAACATAAGACTGAGATGTTTCAGCTAGGTTGGCTAAATGTGAGGTTTTGCTAAGCCAGTTGAGTATAATAATTTTCTCTTTTTAAAAACCCAGGGAAACTTTGGAAAAGGAAGGAACTAAACTGAGACTAGGGGAAAAGGTCTTACATGACCTTATGATTTTCAGCACTCTGAAAAGCAGGAGTCCTTGCCCTAACCCAGTGGTCGGCAAACTGCGGCTCGCGAGCCACATGCGGCTCTTTGGCCCCTGGAGTGTGGCTCTTCCACAAAATACCACAGCCTGGGCGAGTCTATTTTGAAGAAGTGGCGTTAGAAGAAGTTTAAGTTTAAAAAATTTGGCTCTCAAAAGAAATTTCAATCGTTGTACTGTTGATATTTGGCTCTGTTGACAAATGAGTTTGCCGACCACTGCCCTAACCGGTTTGGCTTAGTGGATAGAGCGTCGGCCTGCGGACTGAAGGGTCCCAGGTTCGATTCCGGTCAAGGGCATGTACCTTGGTTGCGGGCACATCCCTAGTAAGGGGGTGTGCAGGAGGCACCTATCGATGTTTCTCTCATCGATGTTTCTAACTCTCTATCCCTCTCCCTTCTTCTCTGTAAAAAATATATTTTAAAAAGAAAAGCAGGAGTCCTTTAAGAATCTTACTAGCTCTAGAATCTGCAACTGAGAAAAGGAGAGAAGAGAGCCACTGAAATGTGTAGGGGAGGTATTCTAGGGCTTGACTGTCTTAACCCTTGAATTTTTAAATATCAAAATTGTTACTTTCAGAAAAGGGAATTACTACTACAGAAGTCACACTGGCCTCTGTGAATAAAAGACTTTAAAGCATCATAGTGCAGAATAACCCTAGCTTATGAAGATAAGAGGGTACAGGGCTACAGGTTCATTAGTTGCAAGAGGGGTAGCATTCATCTAAATGATTTACAATTCTGTAGCTTTAGCATTCTGTTGTCGTTGTTTGTTTTTTTAAAAGAATATCTGTAGCACTATATGAGGCTCTATAATTTTGGTTTGTCCCTCTTCTCTCTCCCTAGTGGACTTGTGTCTACGAATTCCAAGAAGGAGCTCCGGTACGACCTGTCTCACCTCGCTGTTCTCTACGACTGACTCATTACATTGAAGAAGCCAATGTAGGCAGGGGTTATATCAAAGAGCTTTGCTTCAGCCCTGATGGGCGAATGGTTTCTTCCCCACATGGCTATGGGATTCGATTGTTGGGATTTGACAAACAGTGCAGTGAACTTATTGACTGTTTGCCCAAAGAAGCCAGTCCCCTGCGGGTGATCCGTTCTCTGTACTCTCATAATGATGTTGTACTGACGACAAAGTTCTCCCCAACACATTGTCAGATTGCCTCAGGGTGCCTTAGTGGACGGGTTTCTTTGTATCAGCCAAAGTTTTAGGCACAACTCACAACAAAATAAGCAACTCTTCTGGTGTTTGACATATAAATTGCTTCAATTTAGGTGAAGTATTTTCTTTTTAGAAGATCTTAAAAGTTTTGGTCAAGACCTGATTCTTATGGGTCCATGAACACACCTGTGACCTGAGGACTTGGTCGTCCAGCATCATAGGGGCATTGCCAAGTTAGACTCTATGCAGCAGCATCTTTTGCAGCATTCCTCAGCTCCTGCTGATCTGTGCCACTGAACCCCAGGTATTCTGGTTATTTTGCATGTTAGCTCTTGTTGACTTTCTTTCTTTTTTCTTTTTTGATTTTGGTGTGAATTTTGTGGACATTTGGCAGGAGTTTTGGTTGGGTTAGAAGAAATCTGTGACACTAGAATAAAACCCAAACATTTGATGTTGGCATACTGATTGTTGAAAAAGAAATTTCATCTTCCCTTACCAGTATACTTGGCCTTTTAAAGTTGCTGTTATATTTCTCAATAATGAGCACAGATAATGGCATTATTCTCATAACTGTTGGATAGTCTTTCAACAAAATGTCTTTTAAGCTTCCTGTTAAAATTATACATATTTTTCACCATGAGAGGGTTTTGTTGTGACATTCTAAAAAAAATATTATCACCTCTCTTTGTAATTTACTTTACTTGTATGAATTTTAAAATCTCTAGCATGTGTCCTTACTTGGTATTTTGTTCCTGTCAACAGCATTAGGGAGGAAGAGGGGAGAAGGAATGGGGTTTGGTTGTTTCTGTTGTTTAGAAGAGTATTTATTTATTGGATTAGTACACTACCTGACCACAGAGTGATGAGAACAATGTGGCTCAGATATTCTGTTTTCTCTGCCAGATTATTTGAATCACACAGGATGACATGCTATAGTATTGGGGTGGAGGGGAATCGAGAGTAAAGAGATGGGTTTTACTCATATTTCTTTCATGAGCCAGATGGCACAAGGTCAACTCTTAGCATTAGTGAGAGGAGAACTGCAGTCCTCTTCAAGCTGTTGGCATAAATGTGGTAGTCAGTGGCTTGGATGTCAAGACCGAGCTGATCTGAAGACCTTTTGTTGTGTTTTGTTATGGAGCACAGCAAGTAAAAGGCATAGAGCAGGGCTTAAGCCAAGGCTGACAGCTCTGCTGAAGTTAGGGGCTTTCCTCTAGTCTCCTCCACTGGGAATGGCTTGGTGTTCAGAAGGGGTTTGCCAGAGGCTAGAGTAATTTAAGTCACATGCTGGCTTCTTCCCTCTGGATCACATTCTCTTAGGCCAGTTGCTCTCAAACATTGGGGTACATTATAATAATTGAGGAGCTTGTGAAAAATACAGAAAATGCCCTTACCTTAGGAGATTCTGATTCTGCCAGGGAGAAGACAGGAATCTGTATTTTAACAGGAACACCAAGTAACCTTTATTCAGATGGCCCTGTTTATAAAACACTACCTTCAACATCAGTAAATACTTTTGTACCTATCAGGTGCTTAACACAATTCCCCGAAGGTGTTTTGATTATTTTTTAATAATAAGTAAATGAAAGCAATTTTAGAGGTAGAAAATAACATAAAATGGAATCCATTTCATTTTTTAAGGAATGAGAGAAGTGACTTGCCTAAGGTTATCCTAAAAAATTAGTGGCAGAGCCAGGACTCAAATTCAAGTCTCCTAATTCCTTGCTCAGGGCAATTTCTACTGTATTATGCTGTCCGTTAAAACAATGACTATGAACACTTTATTTTGTCTTTAATTTGTATTATTGTGAATACCCTTAAACTGGCTAAGACATTGAAAAAAGGAAGGCATGGGAGTAGATGCTGAGAATTCCAGCCATATGAAGAAAAGCATTTTACATCTTATAAAAATGTTTAAGCAACCCAAATACATGAATAAAAATGACTTTTTTTGGGGGGGGGGTGGCGGGGGGCCTAGGACCTACCAGACAACCATTCACACATGTATAAAGGTTATACCTCACTTGGAACAATGTTGGCCCTAGGACAAATTTTTAAAATTAGATCAATTTACCATGGATGTTTAAAATTTGGAAATTTTTTAGTCATCAAAAAAAATTATGACAAAGTACAGTGGAAACACAGGTTTAACATAAACTTAAAAAAACACATTTAAAAGGAAGTTTTTGAGGCAAAAAACACTTAAATGTTAACATTAAAAATAAGCTACTAAGTATAAAGATTGTATTGATAATCAAAAGAAGGTTCCATAAATTGCATCCCCTTTGGAGAGAGTTCCATGTCAGATATTGGGCACACATATTGCCCAGCTCTAAACTTAAGTCATGATTGTTTAACCACTATAGAGCATCATCTATCACATGTCAAATAATGGACATACTTTACTACTAATCCTCACAGAAACCTTACAAGGTAGGTGGATGAGTACCAATTTACTTGGAGGAAATGGAGGGTCAGAAAATTTAAGTGATTTGCCTTAAGTCGCAGAGCTAGGTGGCATCACTGGGATTCAAACCCTGGTCTGTTTTAGTCCAAAGCCTGTGCTTATTACCCTACCATTGTGCCCTTTGGTTTGTAAAGGATGGTAAACTGGCTGGTTAATTTACTTGTTTTGCATCCTCTGAAGTTCTTTATTACAGAGCTGGCTTACCTTCTGCACCTTGTAAAAGAACATTTACAAGATTAACAGTTTCCATTAGAATTAACACTATAAACTGCAGAGCATACATACAGTCCATTCCTAATTAAAAAACCTCAAGCAGGACATGTAACTATAAAATAAAGAAAAATAGAGGATAAATAGCCTTGTAAAAAAAAAAAAAAAAAAAAGAGCCGCACAGATTAAATGGGCTGTTAATGTAAAAATTAACAGCCAGCTAAGAGAACCTTCATTCTCTATGAGGTATGGTCATGATCAAAAAGTCATCAGGGATATTAAGGAATTAAAAGTCATCAGGAATGGTATACTATTAGAGGAAATTACATCTTATAATTAAAAGGTCCCGTTTCACTTAGTGTAAAATCTAATGTGTTTTTTACTCTAAATTTTATTTAGTCATTTTTATTCATGATAGTTGGTAAATGTATTATAATTGGTAACATAGTATAATTATTGGGAAGTGTAGTATAAACTATACTTTGGTTTTAAAAAGCTTTCTGCAGAACAGTATCTTTATGGCAATGCTATGTTGAATGAGTTTAGGAACATCAAATGCCTAGTAGTTCCTTATTTTCAATTGTGAAAATGAAGTGGCTAAAGCAGATGAGATCTCTATTTTAATCTTTTGAAAATGTGTGTGATCTTTTTTCTCAGAATCCCAAAGAACATGTATATTTTGTCATTTCTGCTTGTTACATCCTGAGAAGAAGCTATACCAAAAATTTTAGAAAAACAAGGAAAAGGTAGATCACACGTTCCCCATTTCTGTCTAGAACCAAGATCCCATTATACTATCAGTATTAAAGTTTTGTTTGCTAGAAAGTGCAGTGTAGGAAAAATATTCTGAGACTCTTTTAGAAGCCTAATATTTCCCACTTAGTCAGAATATATGGTATTGGCATTCATAAATACCTGTTAAGCTTGTGTTTAGCAAGAGAAATATTCTGATAACTTACTAATGACAATCATCCCCATTTAGCAACCAGCAGTGACAGAGAGCTATGAAGTTTCATTAAGTAATAAACTGTGTTGGTCATAAAGCATATATATGAATTGTTGGATAACTAATGCATATCTCTTAAGTGCCAAAATTTAAAACTTGTAGTTCTTTTTGATGTCTTTCAAATATGTTAGTATACCTCCCTGCCTTCTTAAACAGCATGCTCAGTATAATTCACTTTTTCATGATGAAAAGTAAAAGTTATATTCATGTATCATTACAAATATTCAATGAGCTCTGATGTATATAAAATAATTCATAAAATGTAAAGGGCTATAACAAATATGAGTTAATATCAATTATTATAAAGTGATTCCCACAGCCCTGAGGTATATGTAATCATTTGCCTCAGATTGCTGGTGTTTTGTTTTTAATTTAAAAATGTTTTATATCTGGCTAAGCAGTTTATTCTGTCTCCTTCCACACTATCAATATGTCTGCCTCTAAGAGAGTCCCTACTTCCTTCTAATGTGCTGTGTTCATGTTATGAGCTGGGACATGAGATAACCAAGCCTGCTTAGTGTCTGAAGATCTGGACAAGCTCTGGGTACACAGTCTTTGAGATGGCTCTTTTGGTTGTTTACCACCTTTCTGACAGGTTCACAATAACCTTCTGGATAATATAAGTTTCCAGTAAAGGCCTAGCCTAGTGTTTTGTTTTGTTTTTAGTTGCCACTAAGTATAATACTTCAAGCGAAGGTTGTTGCTAGATTAAGGAACAAACAGCAATGTACCAAAGAATAGCAAAGCAACAACAAAGGCTCTGTATTTGCACAGGGGTCTTTCATGCTTCTAAGAAAAAAGAATACTGGGGGGGAAACAATGAAAATCAAATCCAGATAGACTTAAGAGTATTTTTTATGCCATTAAATAACTATTAAAATATATGCTTAAATTATCACATGTTGTTACAAAGACACAGTTTAGTATCATTGCAGAATAAGATTGTACCAAAATTTATACCCTAAAGATGATTCCTAAGAATTTCTCCCATTCAAATGATAATAGAAATAATTATCAAAAGGAAAGTCTCAAATGTACCAGTATTCTGCTCTTTAGTTATAAATGAATTAGTGGTAGTAATATGGGTTTTATCAAAAGTTCCAAGGAACACATCTCACATACACACAGATCCTATATGTATGTGTAATAAATGTCACTATAAATAAAAATGTCACCCGAAGGTAATAAAATAATTTTTAAATTTAAATCTGGTCTAAAGCATTTAAAATAGAATTTTCCGCTTTCCTAAGTTTCTTCCTCACTTTTCATGATTTTTACCTTAAAAATTGAATATTTGATTTTTTTTTTTTATTCACTATATCTATTTCCAAACTGTGCTTTCTGGTAACTTTTAGATTCACATTTTCAGGGAATTTGGAATGCCCTATACAATATACTAGACACCAGGAAGTTTTCTCACTGGGCTCTGAAGTGCTGCAGTTCTTATGCTAGACTGTAAGCTCCCTGAGGGCAGGGACTATCTTATTCATTCTTGTGTTCTTGTACAGGATCTGACAGAGTAGTTGCTTCATAAATGGTATTGAATGAATCAAATGAACCTTCACCATATGCGGCCTCAAATTCCCATGAAGCCAGAATTATTCAGCACTAAAGGAATACATCATGTATTATCACAGTGAACACACCATGTGCATCAGAGTCATACAGAGTCATACCTGTGGTCAGAAAAACTATGCAAACTCATTGATCTGGAAAACTGCAAGTTTAAGACTCAATATTTCATTCAACAAACATTTGAATCCCTACCATATGCTTAGTCCAGTACTAGGGACCCAAGGGAATAAGGCTTTCAGATTCCATAGCTGCAGCTGAAACAGAGTTCAATGCAGGGCTTGTGACCTTTGCAGGCATATAGGGCTCTGCACTGAAAAAGGCTTGGTTTAATGGTTGGCTAAAGCCATCTTGAAATTCTTAATTTTTTGAACAGGGGACCCACATTTTTATTGTGCACTGGGCTCATACATTATGTAGCTGGCCCGGCTTGGATATTAACATTTTGATATGATGGAAACAAAATAATCCTATATAATAAAAGCCTAATATGCTAAGTGTCCGGTCAACCAGTTGACCAACTAATCAAAGCATAATATGCTAATGGTATGCTAAGGCCGCTCAACCGCATGCTATAATGTGCACTGACCACCTGGGGCAGATGCTCCAACTGGTAGTTTAGCTTGCTGTTGGGGTCTGGCCAATTGGGACTGGGTAAGAAGAGGCCAGACACGCCCTGGAGCCCTGCTGTGGTCCCTCCCTGGCCCTGATCATGCACCAGAGGGGTCCCTCAGCCTGGCCTGTGCCCTCTTGCAATCTAGGGCCCCTCGGGGGATGTCAGAGAGCTGGTTTCAGCCCAATCTCGCAGGCCAAACTGAGGGACCCCACTGGTGCACGAATTCATGCACTGGGCCTCTAGTAAGAATTATATTTTCACATTCGCTGAATTAGCCATAGTGCATGATTTTTTAAAATATATATATTTTATTGATTTTTTTTACAGAGAGGGAGAGAGTTAGAAACATGGATGAGAGAGAAACATCAATCAGCTGCCTCCTGCACACTCCCTACTGGGTATGTGCCCACAACCAAGGTACATGCCCTTAACTGGAATCGAACCTGGGACCCTCGAGTCCGCAGGCTGATGCTCTATCCACTGAGCCAAACCGGTTAGGGCCATAGTGCATGATTTAATAAAATAACTTACATTTAAAATTAAAACATAAGTACTCCCTTCCCAACAAACTTTTTAAAAGATCAAATGTTTTCCATTTAAGAATTAGGAAAGCTTTCTAACCATGTAATTGGCTTTCACTTTTTCAATAGAATTGTTTTTTTGTTTTGTTTTGTTTTCAATTGAATTGTTTTGAGTTTTTCAAATGGATGAATGTAGAATTGTAGGTGAATTTATTATCTAATTACATACCTATATACAATTTTAAGGTTTTAATCTTTTATTAATATATGCACTGAGTATTTTAGTATAAGTCTACCTCATAATGTGCTTTTAAAAAATAAATGCTACTTTGAAACACTTGACACACTTTTTGTGTGTGGCTAACCTCTTTGAAAGGTTGATCGGCAAAGTGGCATTTAGCGGTAGTTTGAAAACTTTTGTTTAAATCGCTTAGGTGTTCATCTTTAGACCAGAATTAGGCATAACACTGTGGCAGAGGGCAGGGATTTGATAGTTCTTGTTGGTGAAAGTCTAAACTTTCTCAATCATGTAGCCCTATCAGAAAAAATTAGAGAATATACTCTAAATTTTGATTATTTTTAAATTATATATATATATGCATATACTATTGTACGGACCTATATGTACATTATAAAACATGTACAGAGATAAAGGAAATTTTAAAAATATGATTTAAAAAAAATCAGTCTTTTCCAGGGATTGCCTTCTGCTTCCACTGTACATGCAAGTTTTTTGTGAAGGCTGCTGTTCTAAACACACAACTGGCATTTTACACTGAAAACACCTTTACTAAGATCTGATCCATTCACATCTGTTCATTAATGTTATGGCCATTTACACATTTATTCAATATGAATTATGTTTTATAGAGTTTCATAAATTAATTCTTTATTCAGTGAAAATTGTATTAATATAAATAAAAACCATAGTTGAGTTGACAAAATTTTACTTTTGTTTGTCAAGCTATATACAGTAATTGGTTCTCATGTAGACAAATTAGAACATGCTATTTTTTTTCAGTGTTCCCCAAAAATAACTTATAAAAAATATTATTTTTTAAATGTATTTTTATTGATTTTTTACAGAGAGGAAGGGGGAGGGATAGAGAGTTAGAAACATTGATCAGCTGCCTTCTGCAGACCTCCTACTGGGGATGTGACCGCAACCAAGGTACATGCCCTTGACCGGAACCGAACCTGGGACCCTTCAGTCCGCAGGCCTACGCTCTATCCACTGAGCCAAACTGGCTAGGGCAAAAAAATATTTAACAGTGTGATTAGTGGTTCATTTCACCATACCACTTTAATTCACTAGAAAAATGATAATCAAATTTGGTACACTCACTTTTTTGGTAAGTCACTTAAGAGAAAAATAGAGTAAATCCCTTTCAATTATTTTGTGAAATTAACCATTTAGATAAACTGATTTAATTAACCACAGCACTAATTATTTCAGTTATTCCGATGACTGACATGCTATGGCCTATTTAAAGATAGATTTTTTTTAAATTTAAAAGGAAATGTTTATTTGGCATGCATTTATACTAATGAATCAACAACTTATATTAGTTTCCTATTCCTTTTTTAAATATATATATTTTTTGTTGATTTCAGAGAGGAAGGGAGAGGGATAGAAACATCAATGATGAGAGAATCATTGATTGGCTGCCTCCTGCACAACCCCCACTGGGGACCAAGCCCACAACCCAGGCATGTGCTCTGACCAGGAATCGAATCGTGACCTCCTGGTTCATAGGGCGATGTTCAAACACTCAGCCACACTGGCTGGGCTAATTTCCTATTTCTTATGTAACAAATTACCAGGAACTTAGTGGTTAAACAACAAACTGATGTTCACTGAGTTTTCTTCCAGACCCTTCCTTCTGACAGAAGACATGGAAAGTGGTGTTCAAAGTCTAGCATGTGTTAAAGTCACCTGGAGGGCTTATTAAGACAGACTGCTGGGTCCCCATCCAGAGTTTCTGATTTCATAGGTTTGTAGTGAGAGCCCCCATTTTGCATTTCTCACCCGTTCCCTGTGGCTGCTATAGGTCTGGAAACCACAGTTTGAGAACTGTGGATATTGAAAATGTAGTTAAGAGTTTGGATTTCTCTTGGATGCCAGATCCCATGGATCTTTATGTAGATAAGCCATTTTAGAGAAGATCTTAACTTCGGAGGTCGATATTATAGATGGACAACATGCATCCCATCAACTACACCATTTAGTACATTGTCAGCTTGGCAGTCCTTCAGCAAGAGCTAAGACTTTCCTAATTTAATAGGATATTGAAGTTACTGAGCAGCTAGTTAAGCTAAGATCATCTTACCTTCTCAGGAACAGACCGGTGCCCTGTGGCCTCTCTTCTAACTCAGAAAGGAGCACTGCTACGGTAATGCCCCCTCTGGTGTGAGCTGGGCCGAGCTGCAGCCACCGGAAAAGGAACAAACTAACCATGGCAGAGACAACTCTAAATGCTTTTTAACCTTTCTATAGGAAATAGCTGTTTCCATTTAAATTATGGGTACACTAGACTGCTGCGTTAAAATTAACTTGCAAAAGCCTTCACTTTAAAAGGCTAGCCTTTGTGGAAAATGAAGGATCCACATTTCATTGTGAAAGAATTACTTTTTAAAAGTTCAATACAAAGTATCAGGTCTATTCTGAATACATTGTATTTATTAAGCAGTTATTACCTAAACTAGAGGCCTGATGCACGAAATTTGTGCAAGGGGCTCGGCCCTCGCAGCCCCGGCTTCATCCGGAAGGTCGTCTGGGAGGACCTCTGGAAGGTCGTTCGGCTGTTTGGTCTAATTAGTGTGTTAGCTCTTTATTATATAGGATAGTATTTTTGTGGATGTACTTAATAAATGTATATAATTAAAAGAAGGATTTCCTGGCATTTATTGAAAGTTGCAGAGTATTGGCAGGAAAATCATGATCCCTACCCTGGTCCCTCGAAGGGATCGGTAGATTCCTCACCTCTGGGGTAGTCTCAATAAGAAATAAATTGCCCCCCCCGGGGTGGGGGTGGGGGCAATGGTAAGATATGTACACATATAATACCTTATTTAAAAAAATGGAGAAAAAAAAAAAAAGAATATCTGCTTCACCAAAAAAAAAAAAAAAGAAATTGGCCCTAACTGGTTTGGCTCAGTGGATAGAGCATCAGTCTGTAGACTGAAGGGTCCCAGGTTCGATTCCGGTCAAGGGCATGTACCTTGGGTGCGGGCGCATCCCCAGTGGGGAGTGTGCAGGAGGCAGCTGATCGATGTTTCTAACTCTCTATCCTTCTCCCTTCCTCTCTGTAAAAAAATCAATAAAATATATTTAAATAAATAAATTGATTAGGCTCTATTTTACCCACCAGCCCTGTCACAACCTGTGAGGGGTATTCTGGGCCTGAGGACAGGAAGGAGGTGGCTGCCATATCATTATGATTAGAGGGAAGGAGTCCCTTCTAGCAAGAATTTCTATGACTTCATGACAGTCTAAGAATAACTAACATACTGAAAGAACTAAACTCAGTCTCTCAATATATCACTAATACCAAATATTCTGATAAACCCCCTGATTTTTCTCATTTTATGAAAATGTTCAAACATACAGCAAAGTTGAAAGAATTTTACAGTGAATATGTTTACCAAGATTCAACCATTAACATTTTACTATGCTTGTTTTATCACTTATCAAATGCTACATCCATCAATCCATCTTAATTTTTATGTATTTTTAATAAATTAGATATCTGTACCCATCCTTCTAAAAATCCTCAGCAATACGTATCATTAACTAAAGTTCAGTATTTTTTTCTTTTGTTGAAAAATTTCAATATGATTGATGCCCACAAATATTAATGGCATGTCCTCTAAGTTTATACAAATGTATACATTTGCCCAAACCTGTATTGATACACGTAGATTACAGTACTACCATCACCCCAGAAAGTCCCCTCAGAACCCTTCCCAGGTAAGTCCCTTCCCCATCCCTCCCAGGAGCAGCCAGTTTTTTCCCCACCATAGATTTGCCAGAATGTCATATGAATGGAATCATACATTATGCATTACCCATGATGTTTTTAAAAGACAAATTCTTAGCCTGGCCGGTGTGGCTCAGTGGCTGAGTGTTGACCTGTGAACCAGGAGATCATGATTTGATTCCCAATCAGGGCACATGACCAGGTTGTGAGCTCCATCCCCAGTGGAGGGTGTGTAGGAGGCAGCCAATCAATGATTCTCATCATTGATGTTTCTCTCTCCCTTCATCTCTGAAATAAATAAAAAAACATCTTTTTTAAAAAACGCAACAAATTCTCAGAAAAAGTGTCTCTGAAACAGGGAGAGTAATAGTGATAAAGACAACATCCGGGATCAGATTTTGATTCAATGAGCAGATGTGAGACTCTGTGGATACAAAGACGTTGTGCCTTGAAGGACAGAGCACACCACGGGAGAGCGAGGGTTGAGACAGTCACCACATACGCAGACCTGATCTAGCCTGGAGTCACTGGGGCGTCAAGGGAGGTGTAAATTTTTACTTTGGAACGTGCCTCAGGCATCCAATGCTCTGTATTTCCACAAGTCTAAAATCTTTTAACTCAAAATAATTTGTCTTTAAATAAGGGCAATTTTATAGTACTGAGCAAATGTAGCCAATTTGCTAAACAAATAAGGAATAAACAATAAAAGGCACAAATTGAAATTACTAAGGATACAGTTAGCATTGCCCCCAGACACAAACCCAACATGCTTTCCTGTCCCTGGTCCCTGAGTTGCAGAAGCTTGGAAGAGCCCCAAAGCGCAACCACAAATTGTTCATCCTCTTGGACTTCGCCTTAGCTTTTTCAAGACCTCACACCTATTACATCCCCAAGTTCAGGCCCTCACCTAACTTCTTTCCTCTTTACCTTCATATTTTACACACAAATTACCAAAGGAAAGTCTTTAGTTCCCATACATACCCACTTTTTCCTACTTGGAATGCTATGCCTCTTTCCTAGTGGAGTGAGGAGTGGGGAGCCCAAAAACCCTGAAGATTTCTTTCTTAAATGACTGTTTTCCCAGAAAACTAGGAGAAGGATTAAGGAAAGTTCTGAAGCTTCTTTTTACCCAAGAGAAAGAAAGCTCTAGACCAGGAGCCACCCATTACTTGACCCTTGTAACTAACTGCATTTATTTCCCTTTTGTGGTGTACTCTGTACCAGCAAGTAACTGCTGACTAATCATGACTGGTTTTATTGTTGATGATTAAAACTTTCTTCTTGCCCTTCTTCACCAACTTCATTTGGCTTAATTCTACAATTTACAAACAGTGCCAGAAGGGATAAGGAAAATGGAGTGCCTGTACATACACACAATCTTGACACATGCACGAACTTTTCTTTTGGTCTCAAATTGGCTAGACATTTCTCGGATGGAAGGATAGCTGCCAGTGCTAAAAAGGAAAGCCAAGAGCTCATCAGTCATTTAGCTCATACTAGTGTATGTCACGGACTGTGTTTGTGCCACCCAAAAAGCTAATAGGTTGAAGCCCTCAATGTGCTGGTATTTAGAAATGAGGCCTTTGAGAGATAATGAGGCGTAAACGAGGTCATGAGGTTCTCTCTGCCATGAGAGGGCACAGTGAGACCTCTGCACACTAAGAGGCCTCTCACCAGGAACCAAATCTGCCAGCACCTTGACCGTGGACTTCCCAGCCTCCGGAACTGTGAGAAATGTCTGTCGTGTAAGCCATCCACTCTACAGTATTTCGTTATGGCAGCCTGAGCAGTGTAAACTTTCTTTCCTTAACCTCCATGACCCCTCCGGGAATGAAGGCCAGATAGGCTATTCCAGAATGCTGTGATCCTGAATATCCACATGTCCCTTCACTCTCTTGAATCCTAAAGAAATATTTATACCTGTCAGATGTCAGTCACTGTGCCAGGCACTTGAAACACGGAAATCTAGAGCAGAATCCCTGCCTTATGGAGCTGACATTTGAAAGGGGCCAAAAAGCATAAAATAATCACCATATAGTTAAAACAGGGATGTGATAGCAATAGAACATTGAAAAGGGGGACCCGACTTAGTCCTGCAAGTGTGGGCTGTATTCTCTCCAGTGGCAGTTGATCTCAATCTCAAGTCCTCAGCGGGAATTAATGAGTCAGTCAGGGAAGGGTGCGGAGTACAGGGCAGAGGAACTCTGCACGGGTCAAGGCCAGGCGGCTAAAGGAGGATGGAAGTCCTTGTGCTGAGGGCAGTGACTGGGCAGGGCAGTTTTAGCTAGGGATTCGAGTAAAGGTGGCAGGGCCTAGATCATTTCATCTAAAAAAACCAGTCAGCAACATGAAGAATGGATTAAAGAGAGATGAGAATTTAGATAAATATTATTCTCAATTTCTGCTTCAAAATCAGATATGTTCATCTGGGGGAAAAAGTGTTCTCATGGAAACTTCAGTGGCTAAACGGATTAAGTTGGGAATCCGCCTGCTGGGAGCCTGGGAGTGCTCTGCAGCTGTGTGAGCTCCTCTAGGCCCCTTCCCCGTCCTCCCTCGAGAAATATTCGCTACATGCTCCCCGCACTTTGTGGTCTATAATGGCTGCCGCAGGTGGGTTAAAGTGACACTTCACCAGATGGCATGTAAAACACCCCAATTATCAATTCTAAAGTTCAGGATATTCCCTTTTATAATGAATTTCTACCCTAAACTGGAGTTTCAGAAACACTTTACAGCAGCAACTGCTCCCTTACCTAGTTGTTCTCAAGCTACACCTCTCTCTCGACACAGGGAGCTCCTTACAATTTTACATGTAAACCAACAGTGTGCTAATATGGCTTCACTCTAAAACAAAGGAGCAGCTACGAAGTTTCAAGCAGATAGAAAAATCCGGAAACGCACGAACATCTAGACCAGTGGTACTCAACCTTCCTAATGCCGCGACCCTTTAATACACTTCCTCATGTTGTAGTGACCCCCAACCATAAAATTATTTTCGTTGCTACTTCATAACTGTAATTTTGCTACTGTTATGAATCATAATGTAAATATCTGATATGCAGGATGTCTTAGGCGACCCCTGTGACAGGGTTGTTCGACCCCCAAAGGGGTCGCGACCCACAGGTTGAGAACTGCTGATCTAGACCATCTAGCCTGGGTAAGCATGACTCAAAGGTATATGATTACAACAGAAATTACTGGCCAACTGAATTTACCAAGACAGTTTTATACTCAGTAGAAAAAAAAATTTCACTTGGGAAAAGCTTTAAAGATCAAAATACTTTGCAATTTAGCTATCTGGAAAATTAAGTTATTTGGAACTCCTCTTGTTCCAAGATGGGAGTCCCCAGGGGAAGTTGCTAATAATCAAAATAGTGTGGCTAAACGTATTATCAACAAAATACTAATAGATCAATTTATCACACACACAAAAAAAGGAAATGTGCTAGTAACTAACCCAAGCACAAAAGACCAAATGGACTTAAAAAAGAAAACAACTTTATTCCAAAAAGAATTACCAAAAGAAGCATGTTAACTCTGAAACATTTAACAGTTTCATTTAAACTCACAGTCACAAAATTCAAACAAAAACAGCTTTGTGTGCTTAACCACTTTTAATGAAACTTCAAAAACGGAAACATGTACTGAAGAGATTGCCCCATAATTTGGGAGCCATTTAGGCAAATATATAATATTAAGGGGGAAAAAATAGCATTAAAAAGTCTCAAATGTAAGAATAGGTGTTCAAGTCTTTGATATGCATTTATATGCATGAGAAAACAAACAATTATTTTCATTTAGAAGAAATCAAGTCTGTCTTCAAATATTATCTCCTATCTCGCCTTCATTTTGACCACATACCCCTCATGCTCCATACTTCATCTACACTGAACATGGTCAACATGATTGGCTTACCGGGAAGCCCTCCAGATCCCATTTCACAAATCCTGTCTACCACCCATTATTTGCTCACACGTTTGCACAGCCTTCTGAGTATTACCACTGTAATTGAGCTAGGGAATTTCAGGTCTCCAAAGAATGATTATATATACACAATTCTGTTTTACCGCACAGTTCACAATATATAGGTGATTATATAACTATAAGATGAATATTGACTACTGAGACAAACAACATCAACTTTGTCTCCAACACAAATAAAACAGATACACAAACTTCCCATCATATAGAGGTTGTGTTTAGTCCAGTGATGGCGAACCTATGACACGCGTGTCAGCACTGACACGCATAGCCATTTCTGATGACAGGTGGCCGCATGCCGAGGATGAAACATTTGCTGCTCCTGAGGATGAAACATTTTCGAAATAATGTTTTTTCCTCAAAGTGACACACTACCCGAGTTATGCTCAGTTTTTTGGCGAAGTTTGACACACCAAGCTCAAAAGGTTGCCCATCACTGGTTTAGTCTGTGGTGCAGTCCTGAGGGCTCATACCTCTGTACATATGTTAAACATGGAATCCATAACATCAGACATGAATATAGGAGGCAAGACCAGAAGTGCCCTGTGCTCATGAGCAATCTGTGTCACATATATGTAACAGAAAGGCCACTTTTAAAGCTTTTCAAAGTTAATCAATCATATTTGCCTTTTCAGAATTACTGTACTAATTCACACTGAAGGTAAAAACAATAGGTAGAATCTTACTTGTTAATATAAATTTGACTTATTTTCAAGTTCAGACAAAGCTGTTGGTTACAAGTTCTGTTAAACGTTTTGTCAAATTTAAGAAGGCTATAGGACAACAAAGAACCATCCCTGGTAATGTAGCAGTTTGGTCTTCAAAAGCTGTAAAAGGTGACAAAGAAATCCAAAAATATGAGTTAAAACCATTAAAAATATTTATTGTTTGTAAATACCACATATTTGAGACAGCAGAAACCAAAGCATCCTCCTTTATATTCTCACTTCACTTGTATTTTACAAAGTGCTTTAGAACTTAAGATTTCTACCACCTGCATGGAGTGTATAGGCAAAAGCAAGCCCTGTGGAACCAAAGGCCCAGGGAGTCCACTCCCAGGGCCAGAGCATGACCCCAGGCTCACACACCTGCCACATGCTGAGCCCTAGACAGGCAGTGCTCAGGGGCTCACACACATGAGGGGGTCATGCACCACAGTACCAATGTCATTCATTTCTGAAAGAACTGCTTCCAATCCTCACTCTTGACTCTTTGATAGGCCAAAGGATGCTGCTACTCACATTGATTTGGTGACAGTTTTCTAAAATCCTGACATCTGCACTTTGCTTGCTAAAGTAAACTGCCATTTTTAGCACAACACTGTCAAGCAGAGCTGTTGTAAATCTCCTGAGCTTGATTATTGCCTAACAAATGCTTGATTATGCTTCCTAATCCTTTTGGTTGGAAGAAGAATGTTCATTTTATTTGACCAGCCATACTGCATGTAGAAGTAAACATCTGTTTTGGACTATCTGCCCAGAAACTGAGTAAACTACCAATTGAGACCCTGATTTTATTTTGGTCATTACGTGCACATTTTCATATGCAGTTACCCAGCCTGATGCAAAACTGGTAGTAAGAATCCTAACTACTCTGCCATGTCAGATGCTGGAAAGCAATCTTAACTACGTATTTACAGATGTAGGTTTTAAAAAATAAACCACTTTTCTAGGATGTTTCATGTTTTACTAATCATTCAACTGTTGTAACATTTTGCCTGATTTATCGGGAAAATATATTTTAAAATCTGATTCCTTTGACAAATATGTTTTTGTTAGGTAAGGGATGACTAATCTATCCAAATATTACCAAAGTCTAGAAATTTGAAATTAACCCTTCAAATGTCTTTATTTAGATCTGATCCTCTCAAATTGTTTTAATGATAAAATGGTAAAATTGGGTTCCCAAAATATAAAAATCCTAATGCAAGTCTTTATTTCTAAAACTAAATTAAAATTTAAAAAAAGATAGCTAACACTGTGAGGTGAAAGCTATCCTGAGCGCCACCCTCCCCCCAACAAAACACTGAGAAACCAGAAATAAAAACCTGGGATTCTATTAAATAGACTTTCAAAATAAAGTTTTATGGAAGTGTTTTCTAAAAGGAGTTTCAAGAGAACAGAATACTTGAATAAGACAAACTAGTACCCAAAGGGGGAAAACCCCCCAAAGCTGTTTGCTAAGTTGGCAACAATAACTCAAAGAAATTGAGCTAAAGAGTTTGATCTTTACATAATTAATATGAAACATAATAAGATGAAATGCCTATGACAAAATTGAAGTCTCCCTACATTTTGGCAATGAAATAAGTGAAATTAACATGGGGATATTTTGGACAGCTTTAAGGTCACATTCAGAATTAAACAGAAAGCTTTCAAATCTAGAAAGCAAATGGAGCTTTCAATAGCTGCTGGAGTCTACCATGCCTAAACAGAAACAGCGTGAATAATGATTATCCTAACAGGTGCTGTTTCAAAACCAATACAAGCAATTTATCATGAAAAGCTTACACCTATTAAGCTTTCTTCTCTGTCCTGCTCCAAAGACTACACTTTGCAACTCCTCCTAAGCGGAGAGAAGCAAGAAATGGAGTAATAAAAGTAAGCCTGAGAATTCAAGGGGACCGAAGAGCCTTTTCTCTGGCTGGTCATGGCCACTATGTTTTAATAAGGGTTTAAAGATTTGGGGCAAAAGACTATCTTGGCTATTAGTTTCCTCATCAAAAACCATCCATCAGATAAGACAGCTATTAACCAAGCAATTAGCCCAAAGTTCTCAGGTAATAATTAGAGCAAAACAAAACAGCCCGGCCGTTTATCGATTCCCAGTCAGAGCCCAAGCCCAGGTTGCGGGCTCGATCCCCAGTAGTGGATATGCGGGAGGCAGCCAATCGATGACTCTTACTCATCATTAATGTTTCTCACTCCCTTCCTCTCTCTGAAATCAATAAAAACATATTTTAAAAAACAAAACAAAAAAAACCTTAAAATTTTCTACTCAAACCTTTTATTCTGAATCTGTTGGTGCTTAAGGAAAACAGCTTTGCCATAATTCATTGTGCCCTGAACTTACGACACCAACTTATATTGGCCAATTAGGAACGAGGCCAAACTACATTCTTCTTTAAAGGTCTAGTCAGTTGGTAGATGGCACTTAATTATTTCTCTCATGTAATCTTTAACAGGAATTCATAAGTTGCATTGATTATGCCCCAAGAGATGAGGGACCGGTGGTAATTTAGATGGGCACCTCTGAAAAGATTTGTCAGTTTCCTGTCTCGTTCTAACCAGATTATTTTGAAAACCTGGGGAAAAGACTGAAATTCCCCACCAATCTGAGACTGCATGCGAGTTTTCACAACATTAACTGGAAAAAACAAGATTCCCAACATGGCGCCCAATAGACCTCCACAGATAAAATCATTGACCAAATGAGTACTGTAAGTTGTTGCGGTGGGCAGGTGCTCCTTAATGGGACCCCGAAGGCCAAAGAACAGGACATTGCTGAACCCATTACGGAAAAGAACAGGTATCAAGCCTCGATAATACTCTCCAATTCCATGGCATTTCAGTGCCTTGAAAGCCTGATAAGTGTTTGTAAATTTGTCATGATGCTTGTGGTCTTGAAGCAGTGTCTGAACTCTTTCCAATGGAGTGAAAATTGCTTCTGTTGTCCCTGCAAGTATTGCTGCCATGCTACGGGTTACAAAATCTGGGGTACGGATATGCTTACGGAGAAGGCAAGATAAATCCTCATACAGACCAAACATAAGTGCCAGTGTAGTTGTCTTCTGCACTAATGGGGGAAGAATTCCACGATACAAGTTTCGAAATCCATCCCTCCTCAACTGAAGCACTGCATCCCTGGTTTTGATTCCATACAGCTGTTGCCGAAAGAGGACCTTCTGAATGGGAAATGTGATCGCTACGTTGCTGAAAGCTGCACAGCAGCCACACAAATAATGTTTCCTTTCACCAACATCTGTAATATGAGGTGATATATCTTGTTTTGAAGATGTTATGATCGGCGACCTCTTTTTATGAGCTTCTGAATCCATCATGTGGCTTAAGATCTGTCTTCTTCATGAAGGATTTTTTTTAACCTACAAATAATAAAATGACAATAGATAAACCTTTAAAAACAGTGTTAAACACATGGATTTTTTCCCCCCAAAACCTTCCTCCAATTTCTGGACACTATTACATTTCCCCTTACAGATTAGCAGTTCTCCAAGTTTTTCCGAGGACTCCTGGAGGTTCTCTCTGTTCCAACTACATACGATATGATGCTGGATTTTCTGCATATATTATATTTTCCGGCGTATAAGCCGACTTTTTAACCCAGGAAAATCTTCTCAAAAGTCGGGGGTCGTCTTATACGCTGGGTGTCATCTTATAGGGCGGGTATATCCCAAACTCTATATTTTAACTGGAAAAGTTGGGGGTCGTCTTATACGCCCAGTCGTCTTATACACCAGAAAATATGGTACTTCAACCAAAACAACTTACTAGTACAACAGACT
The DNA here is from genome assembly GCF_951640355.1 of Cnephaeus nilssonii. NCBI lineage: Eukaryota > Metazoa > Chordata > Mammalia > Chiroptera > Vespertilionidae > Cnephaeus > Cnephaeus nilssonii. Next base: position 27,554,357 of record NC_137085.1, on the reverse strand, counting down.
GAATGCAGAAGCAGATATGATACCCGACCTAGCTTTTAAGCCAGACATTAAAAGAAACTTGCAAAACTGTAAATCACACTCTTCTCAATTTTTTTGAACAAGTTATTTTTCATGAAAATGTTGTTTATGTTAACATATAACAATTTTTATCGTTATGTTAAAGTAAATTAATATTTTAAAATTTTGTTTTAATTTCTAAGACCACAAATATTAATCCACATAAAAGCTCCTTGGCATCCAGAATAACTCTTTAAAAATATTTATTTTAGAGAGAGGAAGAGAGAGGGAGTGCTTTTATTAATCAATAAAAAAATGTTACAGAAAAAAACAACCAACAATACTCCTGTTTGTTTCATACTACTTTATTTAGGGGGGTTCCATTTTCACTCAATAGATTTTATGTTTTTCTCATATGCTTCTTCACTTAATGACATAGTAAACCCCTATTTTTATCAATATACATATAAAAAGCTAAAATGAGTTTATATTTTCTAATTTCATAGTAACACTGTATTTTCCTTTCTTACATTTTTCAATTGAATTTATTTCCATCTATTCAACTCAGTTTTTAAAAGTTAGTGACAAAATGAGGTCTAATCAGGACTACAAAAGGCCTACAGAGTCAGACCGATGAGACAAAGTTCCAAAGTGACAAAAGGCAAATTGCAGTACCTCTCTGAGGCTCATTTCCACACTTACAACCAAATCAATGCCATTGACCCTGCAGGATGAGATTAGAGTGAAACTCAGCTGACAGTACCATTATGTTGGGTCCTAATGCCAGGCCAGTTCGATTCCTGGTCAGGGCACAAGCCAGAGTTGCAGGTTTGATCCCCAGTAGAGGGCGTGTAGGAGGCAGCAGTTGATATTCCTCTCTCATCAATGTTTCTCTCTATCACTCTCCTTTCCTCTCTAAAAATCAATAAAAACATGTTAAAAAATGGATTCCATTTTTCTAGTACTAATGATCAACTGAGAATAGGGCTCTTAGTTCAAACCATGAGAAGGGAATATATATTATTCCTGTTTTACTAAAGCTCAACCATTTTCACTCCTTCCCACAAACACTAAATCAAGAATCTACCTTGAACTCTGGTCAAACACTTGTAAGAAGCAACTGGGATGATCATGTGGATATTGGAGTCAGAACCCATGTAACTTGTAAGAGTTACAGCTAACTGCCTGGGCTCAAATCCTGGCTCCACCACATAGCTAGTGTGATCTTCAGCAAGTTACTCAACATTTCTATGGCTATGTCCTCATTTATAAAATCAGCATGTTACCTACCTCATAGGCTGATTAATTGAGTTAAATACATAGAAAGCACCCAGGAGAGGAGTCTAGAACACAACAGGTGCTCAACAAGGATAAACTATTATTAGCATTCTTTTTGGTAATTACTCTTCCTTGTAATATGGGAATAAATCCTATTTGGCCATTGTGAAATATTCTTTTAATGTATTGCTAAATACCACGGTTTAATATTTTATTTTAAAACTTCACATCACTATTCATAACATAGACAGGTTTCCAATTTATTAACTATCATGTCAAGTTCAGGTATCAATGTTTCATTGGCTTTGTAAAAAGAATCTTATTTTTCCTTCCTTATGATGGTGAACAATTTAAATCTTATCAAGATTATATTTTCCTTCAAAGTTAAAAATATTCACCTTTAGAAGGAGAATATAGTCAATAATATTGTGATAATTTTGCATGGTGACATGATACCAGACTTAGTGAGGCAGTCACACTGTAAGATATATAAATGTTGAATATTATACACTTGAAACTAATATAACATTGTATACTAACTGTACTTAAATAAAAACAAAACAAATTTACCTGTGACACCATCTGGGCCTGGTGTTTTGAGGAATGGTAGCTTTTTGGTAGCATTTTCAATTTTTTCCATTGTTAATGGATGTTAGGTTCTCTTTTCTGAAGTCATTTTGATAACTGGATTTCCTTTAAAAAAAATCCTGGTTTATTTATAGTCTCATAAAACACTTTCTATTTTTAATACTTTTTTTAAAAAATACATTTTATTGATTTTTTACAGAGAGGAAGGGAGAGGGATAAAGAGTTAGAAATATGGATGAGAGAAACATCGATCAGCTGCCTCCTGCACAACCCCCACTGGGGATATGCCCGCAACCAAGGTACATGCCCTTGACCGGAATCGAACTTGGGACTTTTCAGTCCGCAGGCCAACGCTCTATCCACTGAGCCAAACTGGTTAGGGCTAAAAAAATACTTCTAATCTTGTGTACTTATATCCCCTTTTTTCTTGAGCAAGACAGCCTGTTATTTTTTTTAAATATTTTAAAATTGATTTTTAGAGAGAGAATAAGGGAGAGGGAGAAAGAGAACCATTGATGTGAGTGAACACTGATCAGTTGCTGCCTGCAGCTGCCTCCTGCCAGGGTTGGGGGATTGAGGCCCCAATCCGGGCATGTGCCCTGAGCAGGAATTGAACCCGCTGCCTTTCAGTGTACAGGACAAAGCTCCAACTAACTGAGCAACACCAGCCAGGGCTAGCAGGCTAGCCAGTTTATCTAGTTTACATTCTTTTCATCTTGACAAAGAAACCAGCATTTGAATTTTCCAATTTTACTTTTTTTTAATGATTTTTTTAATTAAGGTATGTGTACAATTTTACTATTTTTAAATTTCCCTCTTTATTATCACTTTTCTTTTGCTTTATATACATTTATTTTATTCTCATTTTTTTTAGTTAGACACTTACTTTTATTTCTTTGCTTCCTAATTTTAAGGCTATGCATTTTCCTTTCAGTAAAACTTTTACTACTTTTTAAGATATCCTGTGGAGAATTGTGGTTTGATGGTTGCCTCACAATCTGTACCATCTCCATAGTGGCTTTGATTTGGGATGACTGTATATGCACTCTTTTTCAGAGTCCACGCCTGTTTTGGCTTTGTGTGTCATATCATATTCTTTATGTTCAGGAGAAGAACATCTTTCTCATGGCCCACAGGAAAGATCCTGCAGGAATAGAACCTGATATTTGGCAACTGTCCTCCAGTCTTAAAGGTTCAGTGACAAATACACCCTCCTCCAGCTGACCTTCATCAATGGAAGAAGCAAAAGGGGGAAGCCAGGTTCGCCAAGCTTTTCGCACACAGTGGGATGCCAGTCGTGTCATATGAGCATAAAGTACCCAGGTTCTATGACATTCTCACCACAAAAAAACCCCACCAGAATAGCCAATTCCAAAAGCAGCCATCTTTCTACTGGCTCAGGCTGAATTACAGGGTGAGGGGGAAAGAAACAGAGAACTTTATATGGACAGAGTAAGAAATGTTAAAGTGTCCATTTTGGCCTGAAATTTAAGTCCATTCTGGATAAAAAGAATTTTCTATAACAAATATGAGATGTTGACATTCTGATACCCTCCTTGATCTGCTGATTGTGTTGTTTTGATTTGCTTTCCTGGAAAAGCATTTTTACTAAAATCTATAGACTTCCACCTTCATATCCAGCAGTTCTTAGTACCTTATATAGAATAGCATTGTGCCATGCAGTATTTGAAGACTCAGCTTTTAAAAATTATTAATCGGTTGCTGACTTCGTTAATTCCTGTTTTAACAGCTACTTCCCTTAATTCAGGATACAACTTTTTATGTATGAGTTTCCCTTCACACACTATTTTGTGGGTATGTATATATCTGACAAGAGAATTGAAAATAAACAAAACCAAAAAACAAAACCACAGCCGTTTAATTTGTTTTTAAACAGACCTTCTGCCTGTTACATTTTGTGTTCTTAATCAATTAAAGAAGCCAATGACATTTTGGGTTTTTAAAAAAATTACAGATGCTAGAGAAGAAGTTTGCCGAGTTTAGAGTTTGATAATTGTTGATTACTTAATCTTCAATATCCTTACTTCTTACTGTTTCAGCTAACTGACATGAGTTTAAAAACTCTTAGTACTATACTAAAACTTAGCAAAGAAATACTTTACATCTATGTAATGCTTTTTCTTCAGTTTCAGAACTAAACATTATAATCAACAAAAATATTCTGATTAATCCTATATAATAAAACCCTAAAATGCAAATAGACTGAATGGCAGAATGACCAGCAGAACAACCGGTCATTATGATGTGCACTGACCACCAGGGGGCAGACACTCAAAGCAGGAGCTGCCCTCTGGTGGTCAGTGCACTCCCACAGGGGGAGTGCCGCTCAGCCAGAAGCCAGGCTCATGGCTGGTGAGCACAGTGGCAGGAGCCTCTCCCACCTCCACTGCAGGCGGGCAGTAAGGAGCAAGGGGACCTGGACTGCGAGAGGGATGTCTGACTGCTGGCTTAGGCCCAGGGATGGGGCCTAAGCCAGTAGGTGGACAACCCCCGAGGGATCCTGGACTGAGAGAGGGTGCAGGCTGGGCCGAGGGATCAAGTCCCCCACCCAGTGCATGACTTTCATGCACTGGGCCTCTATAATATAATTACACAATATATTGTGACAATTTATGAATGAAAACAACTTCACTTATTGTGTATATAATTACACAATATATTATATATGAATATATGTAATGAAAACAACTTCAATTATTGTGTATAAATGAATGAAAACTTCAATTATTGTGTATATAATTACACAATATATTGTGACAATTTATGAATGAAAACAACTTCACTTGTACATACTGAACACAACATATTTTAAATTCTAAAGTTGCTACCTACAAACTATTTAACAGTATATGTTCCTTGATAATACAGACCAAGTTATTTGTGCACCTGAACAATATTTTGTTCATGTTCATTTTTAATTCTTACTGAAATGGTACTAGCATTACTTTCTAAAATTTCGCAAATTAAAGTTATTTCATCCAGTTTGTAATGACTCAGTAATAACAGGACTGTTATTTAAGCAGAAAACAGTGGCTAACAGAAGTTAGCAAGTCATTTATTAAGCACTGTACTGAACTATTTTACTTTAAAAAAATACCTACAGGCCCAGACACAGGAAAAAGGAATGTAATGAAACCCAGACTTCATAGACTGAAAGCTTTCCCTTTAGTGTCATCCTACACACCAGGATGGTGTAAACAGGGTCTCAACTTAGCAACAGAAGGACAGTGTGCACAGTGTTCTGGGGAAATGAAGTTTAGAATTTTTATGTTTATCTATACCATGAACATGGTTAAGTTTCTTTGCTAAACTGATCTGATTTTAAATTCTTTAATTGCAAAATTTATTTATCATAGTTGCACACTCCCCTAAAACACTCAAACTATCTCAACATTAGGAAGTGAAGTTAATGAAGTTGACTTTCAAGCAACCGCAAGTGTCAAACTTTTGTTGCATAAGAAAACAGTGTAAAGTCTAAATACTCGCTTAAATTTACAGCCCATTTAGATAAACAAGGCCCAGAGGTGATCCCAGCACAAAGGTCTTGGTGCAAAACTGTGGAGAAGGCGATTGTAATTCTCAAAGGATGTGAACTCCAGTCCGCGGATCTGACTCAGCATTCAGGACAAGATCAGCCTGGGTTCTAGTCCTACTTAATGACATGATCTTGCTACTACAAATCTAAAGCAATGTCTGTAACTTAAAAAATCCATTCTCTGAGCTTACTTTAATCTACCAAAGAAGAGACCAAACAAGTCCATTTCTCTTAGAGAGCTTGTGATTTTTCCCTGAGACGCACGAAGGGTGACTCCAAAGTGCCTACTACCCTGTGCTCTGGAACCACTGGGGAACCGGGCCAGTCCTAGCACCTTTGACTTTCATGGGACCCTTTCAAAGCAAGGGCAGAGGAGGCTCAAAGTGGCCAGGTCGCTACACATTCAGCCAGGGCCTCACAGCTTACAGGTGGAGAAACAGGTGTTAACCAAGACCAGCTGCGGATAGCTAGCTGTTAAGGGGCAAAATAAACATCACGCCTAAAGGGTAACTAGAGCTGAGGCACTGACATGCTCCATCCAGCTAAGCTTCATACCAAATAATCAGTACGGAGGTTTACAATTAACAACAAAACCTTGTTTGCACATTGAGTTTCGCAGCACACGAAGCAACATGGTGTCGCAGAATAAGCCTTGTCTGTGTGACTGAACTTACCTCTTTCCAGGCGTCCGTGGGGCCAATCTGTGAGCAGGGGAAGGGCGGGGGAGGCGAGGGGTGGACAGGAATGCCCCTTCCGTCTCCGACCTTCCACAGAGTCAGGGGTCCCCGCAATCCCAGACCCCGGGGGCGGGGGACCGCCCGCCCTCCCCGCGCCGCCCTGCTCCCTGGGCGCAGCCAGAGCGCGGCCCCTCCCCGCTCGGGGCGCGCCCGAAAAACAACACGCAGCCTCGTTCGCGGGAAACGCTCGCTGCGGGGGCCAGACGCGGTCCCCGGCTCCGCAGAGCCACGCGGCCCGGGGCCGCGAACCTCGAGAGCGCAGAACCGAACCCGCGCCGGGGGGTCGGTGGTGGGTGCGCAGTGCGAGCGCGCGGAGGGCCCGAGCGGTGCGCCCCCTCAGCCCCTCCTTCGTGCCTCCACACCCTCCACCCAGAGGCCCAGAGTCACCCCGTGCTTCCCTCGCCACAGCTTCTGGCACTCACCCATCGCCGCGGGCGCCCGGCTCCACGCCCGGTAGCCGCCGGCCGCCGGATCGGCGAGCGAGCGAGCCCGCGCAGGCGCAGACCTTGACCGACCCCAACTGGCCGCGCTTGCGCCGTCCGAGTCGGATCACGTGAGGGAGATGCCTCCGCTGCCGCCACGCCCCTCCTTTAAAATAGCGAGAATCGGGTGACGCCGACCTTCTCCGGGAGTACGCTCGCCGCCGCAGGGCAGGTAGCGGGTCACCCATCACTCCGGTCCTGAGGCCTTGGAATTTCTCCAGGCAGAACACCGCACCCTTGGCACCGTACGGTGGCCTTGCCGGGCCACAAACAGCCAACGCTTCCTAGGGCGTGCAGCCTGTCGGAGCGCCGGTGGGAACTGATGGTTGTGATGGGCGAGCGGGCGCGGGTGAAAGTGCCCCACCTGGCCCCCCTTTCTAGCCTTGGTTCATAAACCCACGGAGTGGCCTCTGCACAGCTACCGGTACCACAGTTTACAGAACACTTACGTGTGCTTTAGGGTAGGACTTAGGAGTCACTTTTAACCCGTTCCCGTTTGACCTCAGACAGCTTGCACTGTTGGCTCTATCTGCTTCACTGGCGGTTTAGAGGCCGAGGTTAGGTAATAGTCCTGACGCTTAGTGGGAGTGACCTTGGACAAGTCACTGGTCCCTGAGGCCCAAATCCCTGTCTGAAAAGTCACGCCTGCCTTGCATGCACTCCCCTGGCGCTTGTGAGAGTTACTAGTGGAAATAGTGGTCTGATTCTGACTTGTGAACGGGAGGCACGCAGCAGATGTGAGGGGTTGAAGGAAACCTGAGAGGTCTGTTGGGAGAGGAGAGGCTCTTCATGAGGCTCGTCAGATATGTGAAGTGTATGCACTTTGCTCGGGGGTAGCCCATAGGCAACCCCACTGGAGTGAAGGGGTTAGTCAGGGGGTGCGCTTTCCTTGCCCACCTCCCCCAAGAGCGCTTTGTGGATATTGCCTCCAACATGTTGTCTGGGCTGCTGGAGCTGGGGTGTGGGAGACCCCAACTAACTTCAGCAAACACTCCGCTGAGGTACCTACTGTGTGCCATTGTCCGTCTCCTGGGGGAGCTTAGAGTCGAGTGAAGGATATAAAAACAAAAGATTGGAAATTCAGAAGCATGAGAGGCCCTTCCCCTCAAGAGAGAACTGGGAAGGGCATCCTAGGGTAGGAGGTTTTTGAACTGGGTCTTGGGGGTGAATGGGTGGAATTTGGACTCCTGGAGAAAGTTATGGTGCAGGAGATAAGATTGTAAAGGTCGGGTGGCCGGGTCTGATAGTGCCAATCTCGCCTGCCAGACATAGGCACCTGGCATGTCACTGGTGCGCAGAGATAGATATTGGACTCCACAGGATAATGACAAGGCCACGCAGCGATTTGAAACGGTTAGTCAGGCAACAGTTGGGGAAGGGCATTTGTATCAAGATTGCATTTGCCCTGTCCTGTGTGAATTCCTGTTCAGATGTCGTAAGTGAAAAATAACTAAACCAGGCGGGCATCCAGCATGTTCATAAGCATCCATAATTCGTTTCAAATTAGAATGGAAGGTTATTCTGTGGTAAAACCTGAAAAGGAGGAAAAGATGGAATTAAACACACCACTGGGAGACGCCAGGCCAGCAGGACCCCTCCTGCCTGGAGCTGAGCCAGTCTGTTTCTTTTATGCCGCAGGCCACAGCGGTCCTCTGCCCCTCCAGCTTCAGTTCCTTGTCAGGCACCCACAGGCCCTTCATCGGCTCTTCTTTGGCACCAGTATATGAATGTTGGAAACCAAAACCTGCTATTTTCAGATTCTGGCTTCATCGTGAAGTTAACCTTCCATTTCCCTGTCCACAACCACACATTCTTTTCTTTTCTAATTTTTAGATTGCAGTTGACATTCAATTTTATATTAGTTTCAGGTGTACTGTAGAGTGGTTAGACATATAACTTACGAAGTGGTCCCCTCCATAAGTCTAGTACCACTGACATCATACATAGTTATTACAATAGTGACTGTATTCCCTATGCTGTATTTTATAGCCCCATAACTATTTTGTCACTGCCGATTTGTACTTATTAACACTTTCATCTTTTTCACCCAGCCCTTTTTCACCTGGGAACCATCAGTTTGTTCTCTGTATCTCTGAGTTTGTTTGTTCACATACTTTGTTTTTTTAGATTCCACATATAAGTAAAAATCATATGGTATTTGTTGTTCTCTGTCTGACTTATTTCACTTAGCATAATACCCTCTAGTTCCATCCATGTTGTCACAAATGGCAAGATTTCACTCTTTTTTTTCTGGCTGAGTAATATTTCATTGTATATATGTACCTCCTCTCCTTTACCCATTTCTCTAGTGATGGACACTTAGGTTGCTTCCTATCTTGGCTATCTATACATATAAAGAAGTAATATGCAAATTAGGTCAGGACCAGCTCAGGAGGAGGGTCCAGGTGCGGCGCCTCTGCCTATCAGTCTGCCTCATTCCCAGCTACATTCTGAGCTTCAGCCATGTCATTTCTCGATGTTTTGCAAATCCTTGTGTTCTTTAAACCTTTCCCCCCTTTCAGGTTGTTAACCCTTCAAGACCCTTTGCCTCCTCCTCTGGAAAGCCTTCTCTTTTTTTTACCCACCTCACTAGGGCAGAACTGTCGGACTTGTTTCTGGCCTTCCAACTCAGTGCTTGGCAAAAGGGGTGCTTGCCCAAATAAAACACTGGTGGAGAGGGTCTGGGTTCTTGGGAAAAGGGGGAATGTTGCTGATGGGTCTTTGTTTAAGCACTCTCCCCTCTTCTCCCCTCACATGCTTCCTAGAAAGGTGTGTAGTGTTCTCCGGCTCCATCGGCCTTGTGTCCACAAAAACAGCCTTACGCAAGCTGTCAGTGGAGTCTTGCTGCTGCGAGTGGCTCTGCCCAGATAAGGTCATCTTAGGTCTTTCCCTGCAAGGGGTCAATGACTTTCCTTTCCCTGCAGCTCACATTTCCCAGGCCCCTGCAATCGTCTGGGCCTATCTCTGCCACTCCCCTTTAGGTCCCCAGGCTCCAGCCGCGAGGTCAGCACTGCTGGTTCCCTTCCATGAACTTGTTCTTCTGCACGCCCACAAACTGCGGACATTTTGCCCTCTGTGCCTGGGAGGTCCTGCCTGCTGTTCACCTTTTACATGCAACAGAGTTTCTTGCTGCTTTCCCTGACCCTTACCTCACTCCCCAGCGCTGGACTGTCAGCCCTGCCCCCCGCCCCCAGGGCGTCCTTGAATTCCTTCTGTTCCTCTAACTGGGCTGTGAACTCCAGGTCACGCTCCCTTTCTCCTTTACCCATTTTCAAACTCACATTGATCTAGCAACACACATGATCCACGTATATAACCCAGTCAAGGGTTTTATCCCACAAGCCTGTGAGATGGTCTATTCCAGGGGTCCTCAAACTTTTTAAACAGGGGGTCAGTTCACTGTCCCTCAGACCGTTGGAGGGCCGGACTATAGTTTAAAAAAAAACTATGAACAAATTCCTATGCACACTGCACATATCTTATTTTGAAAAAAAAACGGCAAAAACACCCGCATGTGGCCCGCGGGCTGTAGTTTGAGGACGCCTGGTCTATTCCATTTATTCATTAATTTATTTTCATACTGGTGGGGAGTGAGTCTTAACCCTGTTTTACACCAGAGTTACCTTGGAACCTTTAAAAACCAAACCAACCAAACAAAACCTGAGCGATTCTGATTGAATTCGTTTGCAGTGGGACCTGGACTTAGTACGCTTTGAAAGCTCCCCCGGTGTGCTGAGGTTTCGAACGAGATCCTGGCGTCCCCGAGGTGCCTATAGATAAGAATCACCTGAACTTGTCCCAGCAGCTGTGATCCTAGACCTGCTGCACAGATAGCACCTGGGAACTTGTGAGAACTGACTCTTCCTGGCCCGCCCGCCCCAGACACAGTGAACTGGTATCTGTATTTAACAAGGTCACCAGGTGATTTGTATATACTTCAAAGGTTTAAAAGCTAGATTCTAGGTACTGGAAGTTTGGTTTTAAAAAAAAAAAAAAGATCTCCAGTCCCAAAGCAGACCTACTACGAAGTCAGAATATCCAGGGGAGAGGCCAATTGGCCTGTCCACATTTAACACAAGCCCCAGGCAGTTCTTAGGTCATTTTGAGAAACAACAGCTCTACATTGATATCCTGACCCACAATAATAACTTAACGTTTGAAACACAGGAGCCTGCAGGGCTCAGGAATATGAGTTAGTCTGCAGGCCAAAGAGGAAACGGTCCAGTCCTACAGGGCAAAGCATCAGTGCTTGAGACAGGCACGCACCGAGTACTGTTGTTGTAGGCAGTTAGGCCAACGCAAGCAGAGCAAGGACATGGGCAGAGAAGGTCATCATCCTGGAAAGCCCCCAGGTGCCCAGCAATGGACAATCAACTGTAGGGTGGGACCTCGCCCCCAGGGTGACTTTTCCTCCCGCAGGGTGACTGCATGTGGCTGGTCCTGCCGCTTGGATTCCCTGACCTTTCCTCCCTAGAGATAACATCCAGGCCTCAGTTATATTTGAGCTCCAGGCCCAGATAAGCAACAAAACCAGCCACAGTTGAATAATGACCCCCTGCCCTGGTGCCAGCCAATCACTCAGTGGAGACCACAACCCTGAATGGACACCTGGAAAACGCTGAATATTCTATTGAGATCTTCCCCCCGGGACCTCCCCTAAGTCTCCATCCTTAAAACCCTTAGGATGAGGACCCAGTGTGCTCTCCCTCCTGGTAGCTCGCCCGTGCCACCCCCAGACGCAGCGAGTTACCATGACCTTCCTCACTCCCAAGCTCCAAGGGCCTCTGTAACTTGTTTCCTAAGCCCATTTCTTCTAGGAATTGCCTTTTCTACCTTGCAATTTACCCCATAAATGTTTTCTTACAGTTTGGGTCTTGGCTTTGAATCCTTTCCTATCCAGAACCCAAATTCCGAGGTTGCTGAACCCAGGTTCGGTCTGATCCCACAGGTCAGACGCCTCGTGCCGTTCCAGCTGCCTGCAACACTGTGCGTGTCCATAGAAGAGGGAACGTGCACTAGCTGCAATCAGGGAAGGCTACCTGGAAGAGGACCTACAAGGCACGACGAGGGTTTAAACAAGGTGGGCTCTAGGAAAAGCATGGGATGGGAAGGAGTGTGTGAGAAAGGAGACACCAGGCATCTCATTCTTCCTGACCTTATTCCTGTTCTCCAACTCTGCCTTTTCCCAGGCACACCTACAGACTGGGCCGATGCCTCTGGTAGTTTTCAGGGCTCAGAACAGTCGCTGACCTCTGGGTGGGATCATGGGACACCTTACTTGTATCTAAGTGACACATACTTGTGAAATACAAACATTTTATCGAGTAAGGGCCAAGTCAATAAAACAACAGCAAACATTTGCACAATACTCTGGGTTTTCCAAGTAGTTGCATGACAGTTATTTCCTCTGGTTTTCACATATTGTGTGTACTCAGAGCAGTCCCGTGACCTCCTCAAGTTTAGTATCTAGCGAGGGGTGGGGCGGGGACGCCACTCCCGCCACTGTTCTTGAGAACAGACGCAGACTTGAGTAGTTGGTGCGTCGGGCTGAAGGGCAGCAGGCAGGCTAGCCCTTTCCCAAGACTCTCATACAAGACACCCCTGAGATGCTTCTTACCAATAAAGGTTCCCGGCACCCACCCAAAGCATTCTGAGTCACAGTCCCCAGGAGGAAGGGGTGGGGGCTGTGTTTTATAAGAGGCACACGTGAACCTCACGATGAAGCAAGGTGGGAAACACTGAGCGAGTTGCACCTAGACACGAGTTGAACTATAAACACTGAACTAGGTCAGCACACCTGGGTTTTGAACCCTAGACCCGCTTCCTGGTTGTGCCCCTGGGTCAAAGCCCTCCCTCTCTCTGAGCCTCAATATCTCCATTTCCCACCTTCTGGGTCCCCGAGGAGGCTCCCCAAGATGGCAGATCCTGCACGAGGGAGGCTGATTCTCCTGGTTGGTGTGGAGGGGGCAACAGAGCTCAGGGACTGGGTCCCCTGAAGCTCTAGATGTCCCCCTTCTCTCTGCTCCTGGGGATCTCTCTAGATCCTGCTCACTTGGGCTGTGACCTTCCTCCGGGGTGTGAGGTACGGATCAGGAGCCTCTACCGCTAAATCTAACTTCTGCTTTTCCCAGCAGTCCCTTCACCTCTCTCACCTGCACAGAGAAGTTTTCATCATGGGAGCCGCGTACATGCTCCAGGTGAGGTGCACACAGTCAGCTGGCCATGAGTGGGCTCTTGCCACTGTTGCCTCACGTCACAAGTTCTTACTGAGGACCCGCTATGTTCCAGGAGCTCTGCTAGATCCCTGCTTGTGTGGAACCTACCTTCTTGTGGGTGGAGACTGACAATAAATAATGAATGCAATACGTGTTTAATATTTAAGCAATAAAGACACTGCATAGATATTTAAACAATAAGAACAATAAATAGGTTTAATATTGAAATAAACAACCAAGGTAATTGTTTAAACAGTTAACACAACAGATGCTGGTTATTTAAATAACTGCAGTGTATTAGCATTAGCTTAAATAACACGTAAAGATGGGATGTCAGGAGATGCCTAGGTAAGGGGAGTGGAGGGAATGGAGAGACCAGCTCTGGACGTTGGCCCAGAAAGGAGAGAGATCTTAATCTGTGCTCCTTACTTTGGACCTGTTCAGTGGGACCAGGGCATATTTAATTGGTAGCCTCCAACTCACCTCCCACCGGAAGCCTTCTGGGAATCCAGACCCTCTTTCCTTTGAAATTCTCGGGCTGTAATGACCCGTCTCCTTCCTGTGAAAACTCACCTGGTTCTCACCCCATTGGACACTGACGGCAGCTTGAAGAAGCTGAGGGCTTTCATCCAACACTATGCCCAGCCTTTGCGATAATCCCGGGGAGCCTCACAATATCCCCATGAGGTCTCCCGCCACTTTAGAGTGGAGGAAAAACAGAAGCTTTTTGCTCCTTGCCCAGGGCACCGAGCTGGAAGGGAGGGCGTTAGGATGCGACCCTGGGCCTCCCCTACTCTCCCCGGGGTGACAGCTGTTCCTCTTCTCACCTGCCTCCTGCACTCCAGGAGGGCAGGGCTCCTTCTGCCCCTCACTGGGTCCCCCCCTCCCCGGGACTCCCAGCCCAGGACGCCCCCTCAGAGGTGAAAGGGCTTGCCCAGGGTCATGCCAGGAGCGGGAAGCTAAGGTGACCATCCCAGTGTCAGCACCGAGAGCTCTGCATTCTGCACTTGATCTTAGCCAAAAGGCCGAGAAGCGATTGAGCTCTGCATTCTGGACAAACCCACAAGCACAGCCCGGCAGCCTCCAGTCCTGCCCCTCAGCCCCGTGCCTGAACTCGGGGTGTCTTTGATTTCTTTTTTTTTTGGACTGTCTTTGAGAAAAGGAAACTGCTTAGCTCATGCCTCCCGTGTTAAGGGAAGTCTCAGTTGCTGACTGTCCTCAAAGGTAACCAAAGGGCACTCCCAGACATGGACGTAGAAGATAGACTGGTCTCCCTGAGGACAGAGCCTCTGACTCAGTAATATCACTTCTAAAATGTTCTCCTTAAGGAAGAAATACACACGGAAATACAGATAACGTTTCATGGGCAAAGATATTCACTGCAGAGCTGTGGTCATACAAAAACTTGAAAAAGTTAACTAAATTAAAGTAGAATATTATCCTGGGATGGAGGGGGACAATGGGGGGAAAATGGGAGATATCTGTAATACTCTCAGTAAAAAAGAAAAATTAAAGTAAAATATTGTGGACAAAAGGGGTCACATGTGAACCTGACAAGCTCAGGGGAGGCCTGCATGGCGGTCTCGCAAACTCAGAGACCTAAAGTCACCACAAAGGATGGTCTGAAATGAAACTTTAACTAAAGCACTTATGGTGGGTAGTCACCTCCTAGGCTGGTATCTTCACTGACAAGGTCAACCTTTACCTTAACTGAGCCTATCTGTTTTTTTGCATCTATGATAGCATATCATTGAAATGTCTGGGTAACTTGTACCTTCCCTTTTTCTGGACCCCTTGGGGCACAACCTAATGTGCTGGGCGCCAGGACAGATACCACAAATTCCTTCATTATCATGTTCATTGCTCCTGATGTGTCTATCATTTTATTTTTTATCCAATCCCAGGGATCCCCCCCCCCCTTTGCTTTCTCCCGCCTCTCTAGTCTATCACCAATGGATTTCATGTAACCCACCTATGTCTCTTTCCTTTGATTGCAATGTATAAATACAGATATAACCCGCCATTCTCTGGAGCATTATCTCAATTCATTGAGGTTCTGCTTCCCGGCATATGTCGACAGTTTGGCTCAAACTCACAAAAATTCTTTACAGGTTTCAATGGTTTTTTACGTTAACAATATCATTCTACTAAGAAAAAAAAGATCAGCCCTGGCTGGTGTGGCTCAGTGGGTTGGTCTAGTGTATAGGAGGCTGATGGATGTTTCTCTCATATCACATCGATGTTTTTTCTCCCTCTTCCTCTCTCCCTAAATATCAATAAACTGTTCCTTTAAAAAAAAAAAAAAGATGATATGCCCTAGCTGGTTTGGCTCAGTGGATAGAGCATCAGCCTGCGGACTGAAGGGTCCCGGGTTCAATTCCAGTCAAGGGCACATGCCTGGGTTTCGGGCTCAATCCCCGGTGGGGGACGTGCAGGAGGCAGCCAATCAATGATTCTCTCTCATCATTAATGTTTCCACCTCTCTCTCCCTCTCCCTTCCTCTTTGAAATAAATAAAAATATATTTAAAAAAATAAAAAATAAAAAAAGATCATATCATAGAAGACTTAATAACATTACAGAAAAGCAGATGGCACTATGTTAAGTTAAAAATGGAGGGCATACAACTATACAAACACAAAATGAGCCCAGTTTTGTTTAAAGTAATGTATACAAGCGAAGAGTCCTTCCACACATGGTTAAAGAGATAAAGAAAAAACATATACAATGGAATATTATTCAGCCATAAAAAGGAAATTCTGCCGTTTGACAATACGGATGGGCCTTGAGGGCATTATGCTAATGAAATGTCAGATAGAGAAAAACAAAATATCACAAGTGGAATCTAAAAAAGCCAAACTCATAGAAACAAGAGTAGAATGGTGGTTGCCAGGAGTGAGGGGGTAGAGAAAATGGGGAAACATTGGTCAAAGGGTTCAAACTTACAGTTATAAGATGAATAAGTTCCAAGGATCTACTATTCATCGTGGTGACTATAGTTACAATACTGAATTGTACACTTGAAAGTTGCTAAGAGACTAGATTTTAAATGTTCTTACCACAAAAAAATTGTAATTATGTGAGATAATGGATGTGTGACTAACCTTACTGTGGCAATCATTTTCCAATATGAGCAGTACTGAGCTGTTCTAATTTGGCCTCGCCTTCCTTTTCAGTCGGCGTGAATTGGGGGGCTTAGGGTAGAACAGGTGCGAGCACTGGCCTGGGAGCCAGAAGGAGCCCCCAGCTCTTGCTTACTCTGGCTTCTCTCCCTGGGATGTCCCTACTCCCTGCATGTGACACAGGCTTAGAATGCCACTTCTTCTGTCCTTTTCTCCGTTGTCTGTACCGGGGCTCAGCACCCATCATCCACCAGCCCGCATGGCCTGTCAGGTATCTGCTTACAAGCCTGCCTCTTCCCTGTTTTGGCCCCCAGTGACTTGGAACTGCCTTCCCCTTCCCCTAGGACTGGGTGCAATACTGAAAAGGACCACCTGAGGGCGCCAGAACCACACTGGTGATGCCCTCCTGCCCAGGCAGACCTCGTCCCCTTCAAAACTGTCCCGCAAACCAGAGATGACATTGGTCACCACAGCCCTGGGATGCGCCCACTCAGGAGGGAGCCAGCGAGAAATAATTGGCTTCAAAACTTGGAGAAGAATCCCCACCCCTGCCCCAGTCTTCCCAGAGCTGTACTGGCCAAAGTGACCCTCTGAGCGGCCAACCCTCAAACACCCGAGGCATGTGGAGAGCAACTTGCTGTGTGGCCTTGAACCAGGCCCTGTACCTCTCTGAGCCTCAGTTTCCCGCACTGCTGAGTCTTTGTGCAGAGATGCAGTGAGGCCGGCGTCTGGCCACCCACGGCTTCCTGCCGCTCCGTGTCACCAGCTGGGCCAGGGCCCTCCTTTCATGCTCAATGTTTGTTAAATTGAACTGAAAAGAAAGAAAGAAAGAACTCCTCAAAGCGTGAACTAGGAGGTGAGAGGTGACCACCGGAGACATTTTCTCCTTCCCCTTCCGGAAATTCCTGGTCACAGAGCACAGGCGTCCTGGGGAGCCCTTTGTGTGCCTGCAGGGTGGGGCGGGACGTGCTCCCAGGCGCCCGGGAGTTGGAGGTGTGGACTGGGGTCACTGGAATAGGGAGAGGAGGGAGGAGAGGAGAACCAAAGCCTGAGTCCTGGGGGCAGCGGGGAGAAAGGGTGCAGCGGGCCACCTCCTTGGGAGGGAGGGACAGGAGAGGCAGTGCGTTCCTCCCGGGCAAGGTGGGGTCGGGGGGGGGGCGTCCACTCCGGAGCAGGCTTCCTGGCTTGCCAGGGGCCCAGTGCATCTTCAGGTGCTCAACGCCTCAGGCTTCCCGGCCTCGGGTAATGAGGATGGTGTGAGGGCAAACAGCGGGAGGTTGTGTGCCAGTCACGCATCTCCCCAAATCTTCAGGGACACCAAGAATTGCTTCCAGGCTCGAGGCCCCACTTTTGCTGATGGCGCCAAGCAGATGCAATTCCCTCTTGTTCAGGGCTCCTCAGCACCGTGGGGCCTCTCTATCACCAGCAGTTGCTGTTTATTTTCCCCTCAGTGGAGACTTCCAGAGGGTAAGGGTGGGGTCCCACTCTCCTCTGTATCCACCTGAGGACCAGCGGGCACTTAGCAAATGTTTGCTGAACAGGTTAATTCATTTTCACTTAACGAGCTCATTAGGGCTCTGCCTTTCTCCTAATTAGGAAGCAGGAGGGTTCCTTGTCCCCCTGTAACTACCCACCTTTGGGGGATGATGGCAGAACCCCCACCTCCGCCAGCAGAAGGCGACCACACTGGGTTCCTGGGGACACAATGGCATTTTTAAGAAATGAAACATGCGTGCTCAGTGAGGTGCATCTAAGCAAGACACTTGTCTATGAAAAGGTTCACGGGCGCTAGACATCATTCCTCAGTTCCTCACGCGGAATTAGCACGTCACAGGGCACCTTTGCAGCTGTGGGTGGCTGGCACAGTCTCCTGGCGGGGACACAGCACTGAGGAGAGGGGATGGGGCCAGGTGTCGGGGGGCGCCTGAGTGGGGTTCTGGAAGACGCTCCTTCACCGAAGGCTCTGGGCCATTCTGCTTCCTCTGAACCACGTGCCCCTTTGGTCTTTGCTGGTCACAGACCCGGAAGGTGAGGAGACAGATGTGGCAGTTCACTGGGTCCAGCCAGGACTCTGCACGGGGCCAATTCCAAACGCCAGCCTGCCCCGTCTGCCTGCTGGCGTCTGCACCGTTGTCCCTGGGGTCTGAGAGCGAACGGCCGGCCCCGCCGTCTGTCCCTGGAGGCCCTCGGTCAAGGTCAAACAACACCAGCCAGAGCTTGATGCTCCAAGTCTTAAAGCGAGACTCTCTGGGCCCGTCACTGCAGAAGCAGATTTAGGCCCAGGGCTCCCCCCCGGTGGGTGCCAGCTCACACTGTGGCTGCGGGGCACCCGCCCAGCCCAGAGAGGCCTTGGGAGGAGCCCCGTCATCTCACCGCTTCCCTCCCCGTGAAGGGCGGCTCTGAGAGCAGCCCCTCCCGGAGGGGAGGTCCCCATCTGTGGTTATTCCCAGGCAGGCAGGTGGGCCCTCTCCCCCCACACAGCCTCCTTTCTTCCTGTGGATGCCATCTTGGGGGAGGGGGCGAAAAGGCCCCTGACTCTTGGGCGCTCAAGGACACAGGCGTTGAAGTGGTCGGGTCATTATGGTCGATAATGAAGCCGGCAAAAAGGGAAAGAAAGGAAAAAAAAAAAAAAAAACAAGTCCCGTGGCTCTGAGCAATGAGGCCTGTGAGTGGCTGGAGGTTGTGTTCTGCGACAAAACGCTGAGGGCAGATATTGTGTGGCAGGAGCTTTATTTTTCCCCCCAAAGAAATCCAGCTCATTCCCCCCCATTAATTGGCAGCAGATGAAAAAAAACAAAAGCCAAAACAAAAACCAAACTAAGGCCAGTAGCCTGAATATGAGTGTTTCTGAAAGGGAAAAGCCGTTTCAATTGTTGGATGTCCAAGAAAACATGAATCCACGCTGACAGAGGAAACGGCCACAATTAGAGGAAGAAGAGGGAGAGGTTCATAAAATTAAGGAAAAAAATTCCTTTTAGCTGCTCCCATCCTGTAAGCGGGCTCCTCTGGCCTCAGTCCCTGAGGGGCCTCCCTGGGGGACATGAGGAAGTGGGGGCAGGGGAAGGAGGAAGGGCCAGGAATCCCTTGGAAAGAGCAAAGGCCGGGCCGGAGGGTAGGCGTCGCTTCGCCTCAGCCCACAGGCACACACAGCCTTTCCGAGGAGAAACCTGGAAGACTGTCTTCTGAGAAGGACGAGGGCTCCTTGAGCTGCTCAGCCTTGCGGCCTCAGGAAGTGCCCCGGAGAGACTGAGGCTGCCTCCAAGGTCCCAAATCTCTACCCCGAGCCTAAGGATCCCCGTCTCCTTTGGGACTTCTGGGTGGCCACCACGTGCCAACTCCTTACTCATTTTCTCCTTCTCTCTGTCACACACACACACACACACACACACACACACACACACACACACGGAAAGCGTGAATCACGCCAGGTACTTTCTTGCCTCAAAGGATGTTTCAGAAAATAAAACAGGTGAAAGGTCGAGGCTGAGTCTTGAGACCAGACTCAGGCCACAGCCAATGTGGTGACTACATGGTGAATGGGTCTGTGGGACCCACAGGTGGGAGGGGCTGGAGGCCACCTAGACTGATGGTCAGCACCTGGGAGGGTGACCCAAGAGGTGGGCTGGGCATTGAGACTGGTCTCCAAGGACACGGCTTCGGTCACAAACCACTGGAATCCACGGCAGCCACCCAAAGCCACGCAGCTTAGCCCGCTCTGCCCGGCTCGACAGGTAGCGGCAGGTCTTGTCCTTCACGGGGCGGGGGGGTGGGGGGGGGGTGGCGTCTCCACATCCGAACAGCGAGCCCGAGGCACCTCCGGAGCCCTGGCCACGCTGAATGCTGAGACCTGCCGGTGATGCTGCTGGAACTCAGCCCCACGTGCGGGGGACATCACCCAACTTCCATTCCCCGTGGACCATGGGGCAGGCGGACGGTGGGCGCCTGGTGGAGGCTCTGAGACTGGAAACTCCTTTCGGGCTGCGATTCTTCTATTTCTTCCATCCTCATTTGGCCACAGTGTGGCGGTGAGGAGGCAGGAAAGGAGGGGGCTGAGTAACAGCAGCCTGGTCTGCCCCGAACCTGTGGGGAGAATCCCTGCTCCCCGCAAGGACAGGGATGAGATAGAGGGGAGTCTGTGTGGGAGTGTGTTTTTCTTAAACAATTTATCTTTATATTTTTATTGATTTTAGAGAGAAAGGGAGAGGGAGAGATAGAAACATCAATAATGAGAGCAAATCATTGCTCAGCTGCCTCCTGCATGCCACACACTGGGGACTGAGCCTGCAACCCAGGCATGTGCCCTGACCAGGAATCGAACCGTGACCTCCGGGTTCATAGGTTGACACTCACCTGAGCCACACCGGCCGGGCTGTGTGGGAGTGTTTTTGTGTGAAAACAGTGTGGAGGACCAGCAGGGCTCATGTCCCAGGAGAGTCAGGATTTGCTCTCTCCCAGGAGCGGGATGACAGCGAGGCCATGGAGAGCCAAAGCACTGGCCATGGCGTCTGCCAGTCTGGGCTCAAGAGCCTCCTCTGCTTATGGGCTGTGTGACCTTGGGTGAGTTCCTTTCCCTCTCTGAGCCTCCCTTCCCCCATATGTTAAATGCCTCACAGGGTTGCCAGGCCAAATAATGGGGAGAGTCTTGTTATTGGGTCAACATTTGAGGTGACCATGCTGGAGCCTGAACGTGGAACTGGCTGCACCTTCCTGCAAGTTGGCTCTCAGGGGACAAAGCAAACCCCTCTGCCCCACCCACTGCCTCAGCCCTGAGCTGGGGCTCTGCTCCCTCCCTCCCACCACCCATGCTCAGGCGACACACCAGTGGTAAGCACTGGCCCCTCAGACACCCTCGGTGGTACATAAAAAAAGGGATGAGAATACATATTAAATGACTATTTTATTTACACACCCTAGTCATAAATAATTGAATCCTCTTTTTGACCGCACAATGATTCCTTGAAGATCTAATGATTACACCGAGTGATAAAGTAGATTAGAGGGTTTACTCACATTCTGTGTGTGACGGATGTGCGCACACTCACACACACACACACACAGACACACGCACACCAGAGGGGAGGCAGGACTCCGGGCCTTCCAGCTCTCCCAGCACCAGCGTTTGGCTCCCCCACAGCAGTGGGGCCCTGGTGGGAAAGCTGTGCTCCCCGCACAGGTGTGAATTCCTGACAGCTGGAGAACAAAGCGCTGCAACCAGGCAGTTCCCGCCCGGCCCTCCCCTCGGAGCTGCTTGCCTTTGTTCATCCTGCAAGGCATCTCTTTGGATTTGCAAATATTTTAATTCACAGAAACTCAAGGAAGGGGGGGTGGGTGGGGGCTGGGGTGGCTTGTTGGCCGTCCCTCTGTCTTTATCCAGGCCTTTCCCAGCCCCCTTAGTGGCAACAGCATTCTAGAGACATGCAGTGGTGTGCTAGTACCATACACACGACACGAACTGGACACGCTGGTCGGCGGGGGCTCTGGCTCCTCCAGGTCTGGGCCCTGTCAGCGCAGGGCGAGGCTGGGCCTCTCACAGGGTCCGCACAGCCACAGGGTAGAGGAGGGACAAGTGCTCGGCGCCTTTGATGGGCAGCTTCCTGGTGGTGTAGTAATGGATGACTTCGGGGACACTGTCGAACGGGGGGCTGTTCTGACCCAGAATGTACTTCTCTTTGGTTTTGGCCAGTTTCATGTGCATAAAGCCCTGGTTGCTCCTGTGAACAAAACACAGAGGGTGTTAGGATGTGCAGGATGACAAAGGCCAGGCAGCCACACTGCTCAGGCCCAGGGGGCAGGTGCAGGAGGGCTGAGGGCCAGGCAAGCAATTTCTCCGAGAGCCACTCGAGATTTTGCTGTGAACAAGCACATGTCACGTATTCACACTCATGACCTGGAGAACTACCCCTCTGGCTATAAGGCGCAAAGGTTCCTTGCTGAGATCCCAGCCATGAAGTACCTCTCCAAGTCAGGTCCAAAGCCCAGGCCCGGCCAAAATGCAGCTGCGCCTAGGGGCTCCCCTAGTCCCAGCATCAAACTGGGAACCAGCAGCAGACACCCCACCTCAAGACCTCGGTCCGTCTTCCTGTCCCGCATGCAGTCATGTATTTAATCCTTTCCATGGAAGATGCAAAGTGTGAGTCCCGGATGCCTGACAAGTGGGCAGGCAGGAGTCATCACCCCCAATTTTCAGACGAGGACAGAGTGTGGCAGGGATGACAGGCAGTAGGTGGGGCAGAGGCGTTTGCTTTGTGCCATTCAATACAGTATGGAACTGTCACTGGGAAGGAAGGGACTGCCCAGCTGGGACTACATTTCCCAGCTTCCCTGCAGCTACTGTACCCGTGTGATTAGTTTTAGCCAATGGACTAAGGGAAAAATTTGCTCTTTCTCAGAGCTGCCCCTGGGCAGGCACTCTCCCCTCTTCCTCCCTCTGCTCAGCAAACCCTGCCTCCTTCTCCAAGGCCCAGCCTGAGAGTTTCCTCTGCCAGGAAGTCTTCCAGGCTCCCACAGGCAGAGCTCCGTCCTCTGCCTGCACCGAGGACCAGCACATGATGGAGGATCATGCCTCCATCTGCACCTGCTTTCTTATAACTAGAGGCCCAATGCACGAAATTTGTGCAAGAGTAGGCCTTCACAGCCGCAGCTGCCTCGATTCCCTCCCTCACAGCCGCAGTGGTTGCAGCTCCAGCTTCGTCCCGGAAGGACATCCAGAAGGACGTCGGGTCTAATTAGCATAGTATGCTTTTATTATTATAGATTACTTATCCACCTTCCAAATTCCTAAGAATTCCTGAGTAAGGTCTGTGTCCACCATGCCCAGCACCTGCTACAAAGGGTAGTGGGTGGGTTCCTTGGAGATCAGAGCACAGCCCTGTGCCCCGTGCCCCTTGCAGCCTGCCAGCTGTACCAGCATGCTGGGTGGGGTGCAGCTCAGGGACTGTGGAGGCCATGCTGCTCCCACCTGGCCCGAGAGGACCTCTCACACCCCCCACCCAGGGCCCTGGCCACATCGGATCTCTCCCTCTCCATCAACCTGCCTGTGCCCAGGTTGCCCTTTTCCTGCCCACTCAGTTCCAAGCCTGGCCCTTAGGGTTTTGCTGCCACATCTGTGGATGCTGAGGTCTCCGAAGCACTAAGTATCTGTCACTTAGTGAGGAAGCTGGGGCTCCGACCTCCTGCCGCCTCCTCCGAGTTATGGTGTCTGGACACTGATAATTTGCGACCAGGGTCTGGCGTCCAGGAGACCAAGGCCCACGCCGGGTGAGGCTGAGCGCTCCGTGTGGACACAGGCTTCCTTTCTAAGCTCCGGCCCTTCTAGCTCTGGCTGCGGTCCCGGGGGCACCGAGGGCTCGCACGCCTCTCCCAGTCAGGACTGGGCTCCCCTCGCCACGAGCGCCTGTCCTATTAACGCATCCATTTGGACACTGGGACCATTTTCAAACGGGCAGAGCAAATGCTTAATGAAGTGCAGGCACTGAGCAATACATTTGCTCGTAATAACGTATTTAGAGATGTCACCCTCGGCTTAAAGGAAATCGTTTGGAGAGCAATTATGTTTCAAGAGAGAATAATTCCTGTAAAGAACTGAAATTTAAATCAAGATTTTTTAAGGCTGACAATGTTCTAATTACAGAGCCTGTGGCAAGTTCTGCTCCGCAGTGAAGGGTCATTTCATTGGAGAATTGCCTGACACATCTGAGAAGCAGGAGGTGCACTTGCTTAAGCTGTTAGGAAGGAAACGGTGTGCGTGCAATGAAAGACGTGTAGCCTCCTTTGAGCGAAGACTCGGCCACCCACCGCACTGGGGAGACTGCAGACCTTTGCCGGCCTGCAAAGGGCCGTAATTGCTTGAACGAGGCTAAGGAAACTGGGACTAGTGAAAAAAGCTTGGGGTGAGTGTGGGGAGACAAGGGGCTGGAGCTGCAGAGGAGTTCAGGCTCAGGCAGGGAGGGCAGGACCTCGGGCACATCATGCCCCTTTGTGAGCTGAGTGGAGCCGTGTTTTGGGGTGCCAGACCATGCTCTCACATACACTGAGTCGCCAGATTATTATGATCTCTGAACGCATAATAATCAGGCCACTCAGTGTATTTGTATCTCAAATGGGTACCAAAAGTATTCTAGACTTTTGCTGGAGATCAACCACCTATTTGCCCTGAGCTTTCTGTCAGCCAGTGCAAAGGGGAAAACTAATCAGGTGCACGATTTATAGTATCTGTGATATAAAATAAATGAGGTACTCAAGAGAAGTACACCGCGTGGCCAGATTATTATGCGTTCAGAGATCATAATAATCTGGCCCCTCAGTGTATGTATGGCTGGGGTGCAGAGTGTAGGGTGTGAGACAGGATCGCAGCAGCTGGCCTGAGCGAGTCTGCACCACGGCTGGCGCGCAGGCACGGAGCTGCAGGGAGAGCTGACTGAATTTTTAAGGAGATTAAGGAAAGCCACTCACATGGGCTAACGGGACAGTCTCACACAGGTCGCTATCAGAACATCCAGCAAGGGCCGTGGCTGTGATGGTGGCAACAGCTGACGCAGCCAGAAATGGAGGCAGAAGCGCCCGTCCCAGGCCATGGGGTCGATGCAGCCACCAGGTATTAGAGATTCGACACTGATGCCCGCCCACCCCCCCAACAGACATGGGTGCGTGCGAGGTAGGGAGCCTCCTGAACTCCTTCCTGACCCTCCAGGCCTACTGCCTGACGCTTGTATTTCCGTACATGCTAGGTTATAACTGAGCCGGGCTGTGCCAGGGGGCAGGCCAGTCATGAGGTTCGGCAGAGAACTCGGACCCTGAGACCCCAGCCTCAGCCATGGCCTGACCGTTCCCTGGCACAGGTTGAAAGGCCAAAAGCGGGCCCTCCCAATGGGAACCCTGCAGGCGTGGCCGTCCTCCTGGGCTCCGGCACTGTGCCCTGTGGCTGTCCCCGTCCCCAGTGGGTCCCTGGGGCGCCTGGCGGATGGTCTCTGAGGGCGCTTCTGGGCCTAAGGCTCTGGATTCCCCGTGTGTAAGCACAATCCCTGCCTACTCCGCGAGGGCTTCTTGCAGGAAGGGGCCTGGAGGCACCCACACCCCCCTCCACTGCTGCCCCTGGGCCCCTGTCCTACTCTCACTGGGCCCCTGCCCACATGGCCTTCAGGGCCGATGTTCCCTGGGCACTTCCTGTGAGCCAGGCCGTGTGCTGAGCACGGAGGCTCAGGGGGAAGACGCTGACCCCCGGCCACACGGCGGGCAGGCCTTTCCCAGAGCCCACCATCCGCTCCAGAGACAGTCCCCAAGGCGCCGACGCTGCCCGGCAGATGGCGGGTCCTGGCCAGCGCAGCCCCGGCACGGAGGCAGGGTGGTGACCCATCCCACGGGGCCGGCAGGCTCTGAGAGGTGAGCAGGCTTTCTTTCCGAGACAACCTGTCAAACCCCGACTCAGGCAAAGGTCAGGCAAAGCCTCGTCAAAACACACCCAAGAGATGTGTTGTCACAACGTGTCCTGATGGGCCACAGGGTTGCCACGAGATGCCACCTAACAGCTGAATACTTAAAAACAGCTGCCAGACGTGGCTGTAGACTCCCAACTCTACACAGAAGACATCAAGCACAGGAAGAGAAAAAGCTAAAGTTTCCCGGGGGACGGAGGGTGCACCAGACAACCAGTGCGCACAGAGATGCTCTGCCGCTCGGACAGCGGCCCTGGAGCCACAGCGGCCTGGGGACCATCTCCTCTCACCCTCCCGGGCACTTGGGTGGAAACTGAGTTCAGAGAGAGCAACACTCTGGCCCCGATGCACACAACAAGGAGGGCTTCGGCTACAGCAGAACCCAGGGCCCTCGCGTCCTGGCCACCCCCATCCCCACTCTCCCTCTGGAGAGGCAGCGGTCCCCGGGGCGGTCCAGACAGTCTGCCACCACCTGTCCAGCTCCCGCGCAGCCCTGTCTCCTTTGATAGGACATCTTGCGAGAGCAAAGTCACAATCAGGGGTGTCTCTGGTGGCTGACCTGTCTGATGAGTCTCGTAAGGCTCTGAGGCTGGGGGAGCCGGGGCTGTCACGGCCTTCAGATCGCTCATTATCATCACAAAAAGCACCTCCTCATCACCAGGATCATCAAACACGCCTGGCGCGCCAGCCTAATAACAGGCCCCACCTCGTCCCATAATCACGGGCTTTAATAAAACATCACTCAGCCCGCAGCTGCCGGCCCGAGCAGGGCGCGAGGCCTCACCTCTCGCTTTTAGACCTAATTGCTTGATGCATATTTCATGAAGAATCCTGGGTAATACTTATGTTAAATCGCTTCTTTTCATGATGAAATTACTTAAAAATACTTGCATATAATATTTATGTGGGAGAAGGCGAGGAAATTGCCCTCTGGGACCAGCGTGCAGCCCCAGTGGCAGGAGTCTCTGTGCACCTCTGTCAAAGGCAGTTGGGGCGCTGCTATCTTGACGGGGATACCCTCTTGCCCAAGATGCCCCGGAACATTGTCCCTGGCTCCCCACCGCCACTGCAGGATGAACGACACCGCACTGGCACTGCTCGAGCCCCCACTGTGCGCCAGGCACCAAGCTGAGCTGTTGCCACACTTTATCTCACTTAAGCTCACAGTAAGTTGCTCTGTTGGTGTAACGATCACTGTTTACAGATGGGGAAACCGAGGCTGCGGGAGGTGGTGTGCCTTGTCCCACGGGACACAGAGGGGCCAGGATTTCACTCTGTCTGTCTGACCCTGAGCCTGTGTTCTCAGCCCTCGGACAGCATCCAGGGTCCTGAAGTTGCCACTGTAGCCTCGTCTTCCCTACTCACCACCCAAGCAGATGGACCAGGTGTCCAGGTGGCTCTTGGGACTCTGTCCTGAGACCTGGCTTTCCTGCAGCTCCGTGAGCTCCTGAGGTCACGAACCCTGTCTGTTCGTGGTGACATTTCTCAGCAGGACAAGCCCTCAGCACATGCCTGGCACAGTCTATCTGTCTGTCCATCCATCCATTCACCCAGCAGTTATCCAGTGAGGGTCTACCCTGAGCCAGGGAAATGAGGACCTCTGGACTGTAAGCTCCCCAGGGCAGGCTGGTGGCCACTCCACCTTGACCCCCCACTGGTGTGGCCCAGCCAGTGTAGAAGCTGCCTCCCCCGAGGCCAGACCCCGTGGCTGCTTTGGTGAGTACTCGTCCCAGGACGAACCAGCGAGGTTCTGCAGAGCAAGCTTAGCGAGGGACACAGCCATGGGGAGCACCCGGAGGGTCCCACCTACAGGGGGACAAAGGCAGGTGCCTCTTAAATCAGAAAGGTCTTGCCTGAGAAGACCACAGGGAAGGATGGGTCAAACCTTCCTCTTTCCTTGGGATTCTAAAGGAAAGCATTGCTGGGCTACCGAGCTGGCCAGCGCCCCTGCCCAGGCCTAAAGAACAACACATGAGTGTGAGACAAGTTCCAAAAGCCATGGGATTCCTGCCGGCCAGGCCCTGCCCACTCTGGGGCCCAGTAGAACTCTCAATGGGTGTATTTTTTTTGGTCTAAATGGACCGCCTCTTGTGGAGTCATTTTAATTAAGGATGAGTGTTACATGTTCAAAGATTCCTGGGGCCAGATCTGTGAAAGCAGAGACTGAAAGAGACTGTACATTTGAAATTTACTCGACAATTGGTTGCAGGATAATTCTCAAGGGAGAGAGCTGTCACAGGCCCCTGACCTCCATGAACACACAGCAACCAGCTCACTCTTGGAGCCAAGGGAACAGCACCCTGTGCTCAGCACGGACAGGGCACGAGACCAGCCGACGGGCCCTTCTGCCCCCACAGGCGTGCACTCAAGCTGGTGAATATGGGCGTAAACGGAATCAGTGGAGAGAGGGGGATGCGCTAGGCCTGGCTCTAATGCTGATCTGCTGTGACCTTGGCAAGGGAGCTTCCGGAGGGACCTGGTCTGGAGGGGGAACTTGGCAAGACACCTCCTGCCTCTGTGGCCATGCAGGGGCCGGCAAAACAGGTAGTTCCTGCCACGAGCCCACCCCACTGTTGGCAATGCTGCCTCTGCAAGCAGATGGCTCCAGGACTCAGACAGCCTCCTGCCCTCCCACCCTCTCTTCCACCTCCAAGGAGAGGGGACATTTTCCTGGGTCTGTAGAGAAACTTTCCTTGCCACACCTATGCGCAGGGTGCAGCCCCTCCAGAAACGGCCTGTGTGCCTGCAGAGACGCCTGCTCTGAGGAGAGCACCTGGCCTGTGGCCGGGGAAATACCCAGATCTCAAATGACGGGGGCCTTCAGGGGACAGATACTTCGTCGACACCTCCCGAGGGCCTGCTGTGTGCAGGCTAGCATGTGCACGCGCTGTGAACTTCCAACACAGGCCCTGGAAACCACCGTTGCCCCTGGTCCACGCTGGACCAACTTGTGGCTTCACAGAGAAGCAGGCAAGGCTGGCATTGTCTGCGCAGATGAGAAGACCGAGGGCCAGAGGGAGAAGCAACTTGCCCAGGTCACAGTGAGAGGCCATCAGGGTCAGGGACCAGCCCGGGAGTAGTTCTCGCTGTGTGACGGGCTCTCTCCAACAGTGCAGTGCTAGGAGTGGGGGACACGGAGCCCCCTTCCAGCTGAGATTCGAGAGTCCTGGGGGTGGGGGGGAGGGGTTTACAAGGTCACACAGCAAATGTCTGCACATCACCTTCTGCCTTCGGAAACAGCCTTGTCATAGTGGCAAGCCAAAGACACGTAAGCTAGGTTATTGCAAACTAAGGCCTACATGTAAACGCCATTGAGCCAAATGACTTGATTTACAACCAAATAATTAGGTTTCAATAAACGCACCGGCAGCGATTAGCCTTCCTGAGACACCTGGGCATTTCTCAAGCTCCAAGTCGGCGGCCCAGGGTGAGGGCCTTCAGTAAATCATGACGAAAGCCGTCTCCAGGCGGGAGGGGAGCTGGCAGGCGCCTCGCCGGCAAAAGTGGGCACGCACAAGGCTTGCTTTGTGCCACACAGAGCAACAGGCAGGTCACGATGGACCCACTGGGGCAATTTCCTCAGGAGAAGACTAACGAAGTGTCAGGCGGGAGGGTTTTAATGATCAAGGCCGACAGTGTGGGGAGTGAGCTTCCCATTACTGCAGGTGTGCAAGTGGGAGGGTAATGATGCTTGGAGGTCGGCCAACTGCACATGAAAACTACAAGGGGAGGGTGAGGTAGGGGTGGGAGGTGATGGGAGATATGTTGTCAGGGCTTTAGGAAGAGGAAAGAGGGTCTGTGTGGTCCCCCCCCCGCCGCCCCCCGCCTTTTACATCTAATGAGGCCTTTTCTAGGAACACAAAGGCCCTTTTGTGTTCGGGATGGGTGGGGTTGGTGGTGGTGGTGGGACTGAAGTTAGATACCTGGGTTCAAACTCTGATTCCACTGATGTCAATGGCTGGGCAAGTCCCCTCTCCTGGGCCCCCAGCGTCCCCTTTTGGGAAAGGTGAAGGGGGTCCCCTCCAGCCTGAAGTTCTCAAGCCAACGAGGGACAACCCAAGAGGGCGGGGGCCACCCAGGCGCCAGCCAGGAGGACCCCAGGCAGGGCAGGACGCAGGAGAAAGGTGGGCAGCACTGGGCACAGTGGATCCCAGGCTTGGGGACGGCAGGGTGACAAAAGCAGGCCCCCTCAGGCCGGTGCCAATGGGGTGGACAGGAAGCATTCAGGCCCAGGGTGGTCCTCCTCCTATAGGACAAAGCCCTCCCAGCCACACTCTCCTGGGAGCAGTGGTTCTCACCAGGCAAGTCTCCCCCTCCCCGGGGATGCTGGGCAATGTCTGCAAACAGGTGCTGCTGGCATTTACGGTAGGTGGGAGCTAAACAGCCACTATGCATAGAACAGTCCTCAGAGCAAAGAGCAAGCCAGCCCCAGTGCCAGCAGTGCCAAGAGGAGAGCCCCCCCCCCCGCACCAGGCCAGTGCCTCAGCTTCACCTATGAAACGGGAACGGCAAGAGGCCACCCTTCACAGCAGCTGAGAGAAGTGAGACCTTCCACGTGAAGGAAGCGTGAACATTTGGTCAAAGCTGGGTCACCTGGCTCCTTATTTAAAGGGCTTAAGAGACAACACAGAATTTGCTAAGCAGCTTGACTGCGAAGTGCTCCAGGCTGTTCCCAAGGACCAAACGCCCACCCCACGCCCAACCAGCAGACGAAGGGAACAGGCACCCTGCTGGGCAAAGCCAGTCGTGGGGGCGAGCACCAGCTGCCGAGGAGGGGACTTTGAGGGGCGCATGGGCTTTTATAGGTGAAGGGGAGCCGGAAACCTGGGGTTAACCCCGGGGAGGCGGGGAGCGACACAACGGGGCACTCCTGGGTGAGGGCGGCAGGACAACTCCAAAAGACACAAGGGCAGGAAGCACCATGTGCAGACCTGGGTGACCCAGGTCCGGGTCTTAGTCCCCACCCTGTCCCTTGTGAGCTGCACTGTTCCCTCATCTGTGTAAGGGCGTGTTCACCACCTGCCATAAGGGCTGTCCTGAGGTCTGGGATGGACAGTGCATGAGCAAGTAGGGCAGGTGCGGAGGCTCAGGGGTCTGACATGCTATCCCCCCCCCCCCCCCCCCCCCCAGCTCTGCAGGAGCCTGTGTACAAGTTGCTGCCCATCTGGTTTGTTTTGCTGCCCAGGCAGAGCACTAAGCGTGTCTGCCCGTCTGCCTGGCCTGTTGTCCACGGCCATGTTGGCAGCCCAGAAGCCATGGGTGGCCAGGCAGCCTCCTGGCTGCAGGACCACCGCCTCCAGCTGGGCAGCCCGCCTGGCTGGAGCAGGAGGCCTGGGGTCCGGCCCCATCTCTGTCGCCGGGGACGATGGGCAGGGTGTTTACTTCCTGCGATCCATTTCCCCCACCATCAAGCAGCATTGCAGACACTTGAGAGCACGCTGTTACACAAGGGGGCCCACATGAACACACAGAAATGAGGAGGAAAGAGGTTTTTTTTTGTTTAAATATCCTGGTCATAGGTGGTCTATGGCATTTATTAAGAGGCTACTGTGTGTGTTGCTCAATAGTCAACATTTCTGAGGGAGACAAGATACTAAGCAGAGGCTTTTGAGACCACTGGTTCCCTGTCCCCATTTTACAGGTGACACTGTGGCCCAGGGGGTGGAGTTTGCTCTCATTCCCCAGTGGATCAGGGGTCAGAATGCCCCCCTCCCCCGCCTCAGTGCTGTGCCATCAGCGGAAGGGGACTCTGGGGCACTACCAGTGGGTGTGACAAGGTGGAGAGCGGGGAAGAGGGTGGGTGTGCAGGGAGGAGGAGGAAGCTGCAATCCCCAATTACCATTCTTATCCTGAAAGCACTGTGTGTACCCTTACTACCCTCCTGCAGGCTCCTGTCCTAGCGGGGGCTTCCCTGCTAACTGACCCAGGGCATTCATTAGCACAGCAAGGAAGGGGGCTCACCCACAAAGCAGTTTTACTTAAAAAAAGAAAAAGAAAAAAGAAAGTAAAGAAGGGAGATCCGGAAGGACCTTTACAAACCGCAACTTACAACAGATCTGCCTGCTCAGCAGCCTGCGTCTAACCCGAGGATCCTGTTCTCCTCCCTGCAAGCCACCCAGACGCCCTGGCTGATCACATAAATGACAGTGGTTCTCAGTGGAAAACCTCCCAACAGCCCTGGGGGACTGGGCCTCAGTTTCTTCATCTGTGAAATGGGGAGCAGTTTACAATGTTCTCTGCAGTCTACTGGAAGCAGGCGAAAAGAGCTCTGAACTGGACATTGGGACCTAGCCCCAGCCTTGGCTCCCGTCCTCTTGGGCCTCAGTGTCCTCATCTATACGAGGAAGGGACAGGGGAGGTGACCGCCGATGTCCCGCAAACCTGTGAAGCTTGGCACGTGGGAGATGCTCAGGCCACATGATGAGGAAGGAATTACCGACTATTCAGATGTTAAACAGAAGGACTCACCTTCCTTACAGACACCCCAGAGTCCCAGGGTTGGAGGAGGAGTGCAGGGAACTCAAAAATAGCCTCTCCATCCACACGTGCCCCCGATGCTCACATCAGGCCCCGGGGCCTTGTCCAGCCCGTGGCTCCCAGGCCTATTTGGAACCAGAATCTGCTCTGAATATGCTCTCCAAGAGACGCGGATGGACCTTCACATTTGAGAACCACCTTCTGATTCTCTGATGCTGGAAACTCCTTTGTAACATTCACAACGTTTCGCGCCCAGCTTTTGTTGCTTACTCCAGTGTTGGGGAGCTGATTCCCCACCACACAGCCCTTCCAACCGTGGGCGGCTCTCCCATGGGGAGCCCTCCCACGATCCGAGCTGAAGTGTGACCTAAGCAGCTTAGTGGTGGGAGCCCCGCCCCGAGCTCGGGGCCCTGAAGGCCACAGGTGCCCCTTCTGCCCTGGGGAGGCCCCTTAGACACTGGAAGACGAAGAGGGAGCAGACCCGCGCTGCTTCTCTCTCTCCAGCTGTCCTCACAGGGCAGGCTCTCCTGCCCCTTCCCACCCTGGCCGCGCCCACTGCGCACTATCACACTGCGGACTGCGTCCTGTGGGTCTGTCCCTCTTAGCCAGCACCCCACCATCAATGTGGACACCCAACATCTTCATGCACCTCCTTTCAGGTGTCCACTGACCTCCTGCGTCCACCTCTCTCTTCTACCTCCTCCCGGGTCCCAAAGAACAGGACCTTAGTGATAGGCAAGTGTGGTTGGGTAAGGACAACTCACCCCTTGATCAAAACCAAAAGGCGCACCAGCCTGAGAACATTAGGGAGCAAAGCCCACTGGCCTTGCCTCACTCGCGAGGTCTGCAAACGCAATTGTGAAAGGTCACGGTCAGCCCTTAGTGATCTGGGTTCTGGAGGGCGCCTGTCTCATGTTGGGCATTCATTCCGGCAGCTTCTTGACAATCTCTGTCCACAGGGTGGAGAATTCTCTCAATATTAAATCTCTGGCTCTTTGCTCCCTAATGAAACTGATTTCTGCCTTGATACACAACAAAGCTTTCATTTTATTATCTGGCTAGGGTTTGACCACATTAATTATAGCGGTTTCTTTTCCAGCCTGGCTGCAAGTAATTGAGTCCCCAAAAGTTACTATCAGAACTGATTGCTTTTTGAAAGCGCAGCTCCCACCACAGTCCAACAGCCAACCCTGGATTCTTCATGGAAGATTTTCCTTTGGTTAAGACTGGAACAATTCAAGACAGGAAAAGTACTTTTCTAGCCTGAAAATCTGAACTCAAAATAGGATTATGCTAGTATTTGGAGACTGTGATCTGGAAATCTGGGTGTGCCCAGAGCATGCGATCTCATGCACTTGCCGCCTTGGTGGCTTTACCATCATCTGTGTCAGAACTCAGATGCTGCTCTGAGTTTTTAATCATCACCACCGGCATAATCCTACCCGCCTAAGAGGATACACACTGCAGAGGGCTGTTCAAGTCAATGTCTAACACCAGGTACCGGGGACTGCAAAGAGCCCACCAGGCACTGTGCAAATGTGTTTGCCGGGAGGCCATGCTCAGCCTGGGTGGGTGCACACCTTTAGTGTCAGGGGGAAACCATGGCAAGTCGGGCGGTGGGAGGAAATGGTGGGCAGGAAGAGGACTGGGGCTGCAGAGCGCAAGCCCCCTGCCTCTCAGCCCTTTTCCTTGAGGACAAAGTGGGGGTGCTGTGGGGAGCAGGAGAGAGCTGTCTGGGACTTCAGTTTACAAGGCACGTCTCTCTGTCCACATATTATTGGTCACCTGGGCCAATGGAGAGCTTATGTGGAGCAGACAATTAAAAACTCAAGTTGGGACCCTAGGGAGAGGGGATACTGCAGAGACCGCTTCCTCGAATCCCAAACATCACCACCCACCCTACCTGCTGTTACTTCCCCCTAAATTACTACTGTTCTCCAAGGCCCTGCTCAGATGCCACCTCCTCCAGGGGGCCGTCTAAGGTGCCCCTGGTCAGACTTACTTGCTTCCTCCCTCACTTATTCTCTGCCACGCCTCTCTCCATCACAGCACTCACCTGCCTGCATTTCCCCCTAGAAGCATCTGATGTGCCTTCATCTATCCTCCCACTCGGCCGAAGGCCTAGTGCATGATAGGAACGCAGCAGGAACAGCCACACTGCTGACTTGTTCGTCAGTCCTGCCCTGAAAGTCTGGGCTAAGAATGTGGCAGGCTGGTCCCCAAGCCGCCTAGAGCTGTGAGCAGCATGTGGGTTTTCAAAAGGAAAACAGCAGGGGGAGAAAGGTTCTAATTAAAGCATTTCTAATAAGCCGGCTTTGCCAAACCCAATTGTTTCTGATATTCCTCTTGGGCAAAGTAATCTTTTTTAAAAAAATCATTAAAAGTGGCAGAAAGCACCCGTGGCTGGAAGG
Source organism: Cnephaeus nilssonii (assembly GCF_951640355.1). Classification (NCBI taxonomy): domain Eukaryota; kingdom Metazoa; phylum Chordata; class Mammalia; order Chiroptera; family Vespertilionidae; genus Cnephaeus; species Cnephaeus nilssonii. The sequence goes on along the minus strand of NC_137085.1, from coordinate 27,520,064 downwards.
AGGGTGGTGGCTGCTCAGTGGGCAGGTGTGAGGCGCTGAGAGCCAGGGCGGCGGAGCGGTCCCTGCTGCAGCCACGCTGAAGAGTGTGCAGGAGTGTGAGGGTCACACACACAGCAAAACATGTTTATAGCTTTAGCATCTGAACTGTGGGAACAAAGACAAGGGCTGTAAAGTCTGACATCCAATTTGCTAAATCTGCCTCAAATATCAAGAATGATTATGGATAAAAAGGGGCAAGAAACGACAGTGCTACGAGGCTCGGAAGGGTAATAACCCCAGGATGAGAGTCGAGACATCTGGGCTCCGCCAGCAACTCGCTGCGGGACCTTGGGAGGGGCCTCTTCCCTCCTGTGCCCGTTGGCCCACCTGAAAGCCAGGGTCTGGGCCCTGATGGTTCAACACGCTTCTTCTGGCTGTAAGGGCCCGAGGGGAACAGTGACCCTGCCTCTTGGGATTCTGGGAGATGAAGCTATTGCTGGAGCTCCGCCAAGTGCCTCTAGGTGGGGGCTGACCCTGCCTCCTCTGGGGGCCCGGAGTTGTTTACCCAGCCCTCACTAAGCAAGATAAGCCCACGGGCGCTTTCTCGGGGGAAGCACACAGGCTCTGCAAATAACCCCACCTGCATGCCTAAGCCTCTCCTGGTTTACAAAGCGCTTTCACTTCCACCGTGTCCCTGAGCCTTAGGGCTGCGAGGCGCAGAGCCGTGAAGCTACTGGCTGGCGACCCTCACAGATGGTGGAAGCAGTGGGACTCGGGCGCTGGTCCGTCTCCACGTGGCTGCATCCGTCTCCACGTGGCTGCCCTTCGCTGACGACCGATACAAGGTCTGTGTCTGTCGCCATGGCCTGTCCCTGTCCCTGCAGCACCCCACATGCCCTCCCCAAGTTCCCAACCAAGCCATTCCCAGATGGCTTTTGCAAAAATATTATTAAATAAGTCATATTAGCAAGATGTTAGGAATGCGATTGGAAAGAAATGTTTTTCTCATTTGGAGACCACCCAGCGCCTCAGAAAGGAAGCTGTCCCAGGGCACGAGAGGTTTCCTGGCGACGGAAGGGCAGCTGGAATGCCGTTCCTGGCCGGCGAGCTACACAGACAGACGTCTGCGGGCTGATAGGGGAGAATTAAAAACCAGCTGGAAATGTAATCGGGGTGGCTCAGCCACTGGGAGGGACCAGGGCGCTCTCTGGGGAGCGAAAGTCAACACTGAATGCCTGGCTGGGACAATGGGGGAGACCCCGCAGGTTGGAAAGGGAGACGCAGTCCACCAGCAGGCACGGTTGGCATCCCAGGCTGGGGGTGCTCTGGAGATGGGCTGGCAGTGAGAGCGCGGGCACCTCTGGCCCCGGGGATAGGGGCAGTGGTAGAAAGGGCAGCTCAGTTAATGGGAACATGTTTTTCTGGATCTTTTCAGAACGGACCATTCCAGGTTGCAGGTGGCGACACCCCGACTCATCCCGTGTTCAGAAATCTGGACGGGGTCCTCAAATCCTTGCTTTCTCACCCTCGTCAGTTCTACCACGACACGCTCTCCTTTCTACGCCCACGGCCCTGGCCCTTCGCGGAACTGGGACACCCTCCTCGGCAGCCAGTTCTTCCCTCCTGACCCGCCTTCTAGACACATCCATGGTCAGGTGGGGCTTCTGCAAACCTCCACCTGGCCAGCTGTGCAGGCCACCACCGTCCCTGCGAGCTGCTTCAGCCCCTCTCTCCACCACCGGATCCCGCAATGCATCCAGCTTCTGCTGCCTGAGGGTGGGGCCCAGGGAAGAAGGCGACTCCCGCAGTCAGGCCACTCATCCCAACACTGTCACTTCAGAGCCACGCCGAGAGAGCCCCAACATTCTCAACTCCAACAAGCAGAGGGAAAGGACTTGGGGGGTCTTTGGCCTTCTACCTGTCACCATTGCCCTGGGACAGGTGCCAGAGAAATGCCCGTCAATGGGCTTGTGCCAGGTCCTGCTCAGCACACCTGGCTTTGGTCCTGGGGCCCCACTATCCACATATCTGCTTGGGCCCTGACGGGGCTCCTCGGCCTCTGTGGGGAGGAAGGGGGAGGGTATTTCTGCTGGGGGGGAGGGGGAGGAGGAGGGCTCCAGAGGACAGAAAGAGGGCACTGGGCTGCGTTAAAATCCCAGCTCTGCACTCACTCGCTGTGACGGTGTGAGCCCCAGATTCTGTGACTGTAAAAATAAAGGTATGATCCCCACTCCTCTCAACACATCCTATTACAGCGGGAAAGCTGGCTCTTTATAAGCACAAGCAACCACGTCAGGCGCCCGAGGTAAGCCATCTCACTAAAGCACCTCAGCAGCCTGAACCCAGGCCCCCGTGGCTCTGAAAATTGTAACTACAAAGGGCATTCCCTCCAAATCCACCCCTCAGGAAGGAAGGGGCCTGTGCCTGGTCTGGGGCCCAGTAGCCAGTCAGAGGTGGAGTCAGGATTTGAACCTGGGTCCTCCCCAGACACCCCCCCCCCCCCGCCCCCAGGTGCGGAGTCCAGGAGAGGCGCCGTGTCAGTGGTGAGGGCGGCGTCCTTGAAAATGCTCTACCACTGGCAGGGGTAAGTTCTCAGTAATTCTGAATACAGGGAAACGTCACTATTATTCCTCACTGTGTCTCTTGATGGCGCATCCTTTCATCCTGCAAGGCAGGACCTTGCACGTTCTGAAGTTCACTGTTTCTGTTTAGTCCCCTGCACAGACTGTGTGAGCAGCCTCTGTTTTGCCTACAGCAGCAGCTCCTAATGTCAGCATTTCCATTAAACCCTTTAGAAGGAAAAAACACACTGCACACTAATTGAATAGAAAGTTCATTTTTCCTCCTCCAGCACTGAAAGGATGTGAAACCCTCCAGGCAGGACAGCAGAGATGTGGACCCTCCCCGTCTCAGGCTGACTCAAATGCTGCCAGAAACAGGGCCTGGCCGGGCAGCCACGAAGTGACAAGCTTCTCCCCGTTCTGAGGCCGCAGTTTCTCTACCTGCACCGGGCACGGGGCTAGGTGACCTAAAAGGTGTCTTCCTGTCCCCTAAACTCCAGTATTTCTATTCAGTGTACTTAATATACCATAGCTATCCTGGCTTGCCTAGAAGAGCTTCCCTACAAGCTAAGCAGCAGACCAGATCAAGTTCTGGTGAGAATGTGTATTCAACACATTCTCTGAAGACATGGAGGGAGAGCTGGAGGGGCAGCAGGACAGCGAGGACAAAAAGTAATGCCTGTTTAGGTGGTCATCCTCTCCAGCTTCTCATGAGGAACCGGTAGATCAGAGAGGTTAAGTGACTTGCCCAAGGTCACACAGCCAGGAAGAGGGAGGCCTGGATTTGAGTCTAGCTCTGCGTGACTCCAAGTCTTAGTTATAGGGATGCAGGATTTTCTCGAGTTGCAGCCTGTATAAACTCTAAACTCCCACCACCACAAAGGGAAGAGGATGTGGGCTGGACAGACTTCTTGGTCAGACCCAGGCAATCTGCAAGGCTCTGGATCATACAGAGCTCTCTCCTCAACCGGTGGCTCTCCAAAGTCTATAACAAAGACAGTGAGCTTCCACTCACTGACTGAGCACTTACTGCATGCCAGGCACAGGCTAAGCACTTCACATATACTGCCTCTTCATTGGCACACCTGTAAAACCCACTTGATATAGATTGTCAAATCCCCTCTCCCCCATCACATGCAGGGCTGACCACTCCTACCCTCAAGTCTCCCACCACCTCCTGTATTACTGTCTGCCTGGAGTCAAAGTCAACTACCCCTGTGCTAGTCTACCTGAGCCACTTTCTCTGCTTCTTTGGCATTCCCCCTCCTCCAGCCCTCACACCCACCTGGCAGCTCAGAGAGGCACAGAGTCAGAGGATCAGGGGGCCAGTTGGCTAGGAGCCCAGGGCCCCTCTCCTCAGAGCTAGGCAGTGCCCTGGCTGCACACCCCTGCCTTCCTTGAAGCCTTAGTCTTGGGGGTAGGGATGGGGAAAGGGTGACCGACGATGGAAGTCCAGGCATTCTGGGGCTGTAGGGTGTCCTGGGCAGGGAACCCCACAGCGGCTGGAAGGCCCTGCTTGGTTTGAGGGTCTGCCCTGGGGGGTCACAGGAGCAGCAGCCACCATGAAGCCAAGTGTTTTGAGCCTCAGATGTTGACCCCACAAGGGGCGCAGAGGGAAGCGAAGTCGGTGCTCCCTGCTGATGGACGAAGGGCGAGCTGCTTCCCTCATCCCCTCCCCTCCCCGCCCTGTAAACCTTTATTATTTCTTGCTCCTGGCTGTCAGCAGCAACAAACTAAGATTAATCACTCGCCCGCCTGCCCAGACCCAGACGTGCCTACTGTTTGAAAACTCTCTCCTTTACTATATAAATCAATGAGGGGAGAGAAAGAAAAACAGTTCTAACAGAAATGTACCTCCAGCCTGCAGCCCTCAGTGCCACCGGGTCCCAGCTACCCCAGCGCCCTCCACTGGAGCCCCAGGAAGCATCTGCTGGGTGAAGACCGATGGCCCAGCAGTCACTACAAACCCGGAGCTCCCAGCAAGAACCAGCCGGGTGTCTAATCAAGTCCGATGAATTGCCCACCCCCTCCTCCCCTACTTGGAGAAGGAGATGGGGCCTTCTCTGCTCCTTGGGACCCAGGGGAAAGGCACCTCACCCTAACTGCGGAGCCCTTAACCTGGAAGCAGATGTGCTGACCGAACCCAGACTGTCGTTCTGTGGGCACAGGGAGAAGGCACTCGCTGTCACCCAGGTGCAGATGCCCCCCTAGACCCTCCCGGGCTCTTGACCCGGCCCAGTGCTCTGTCCACTCTGCTGCCTCCATGGCAATTTCTAAAGGCTCTGGGAAAACTGGGAGAAGCAGAGACCAGCGTATATGGAGCACCTATTGTGGGCCTAGGGCGAGGCAAACCTGGTTCCAGGACTCCCCTAGGATACCAACATCCGAGGATGCTCCCTCATATACAATGGTGTAGTATTTGCATATAAACTATCCACATCTTCCCATGCACTTGAAATAATCTCTAGATTACTTATAATACCTAATACAATGTAGTGCTATGTAAATAGCTGTTACACCGTATTATTTAGGGACTAATGACAAGAAAAGAAAGTCTACATGTTTAGTACAGACACCATCACAATGTAACATTTCCCCCAAAATATTTTCTGTCTGTGGTTGCTTGAATCCATGGGCGTGGAACCTGCAGATACGGAGGACCGACTATACGTCTTACAACGGCTTGATGAGAGTGGCCGACAGTTTTCCAGGAGATGATGGGGAAGTAAAGTCACTTGCCTAACATCACACAGCAGGTAAAAGACGGAGCCAGGACTCGAACCCAGGTATCTGACTGCAGAGCTCATGTTTCCCCTTTACATCTTGAAAAGGGCTGCCCTGGATCTCCCCTTGGAACGCCTGCCCACCTCCCAGCCTCTTGGCATATTTGTGGGCACGCGGGGGCAGAAGCAGTGTCCCTTCCTTGTCAGTCCTCACGCTGCACCTTGGGTCACTGAAGGTTCTAGAATACAGCTCTGAGGACATGACTATACCCTGCTCAAAACCTTCAGGATGCCCCTGCCCTACAGGTTAGGCCCCATTTCCTCAGCCTGGCGACTAGGACCTAGGACCGCACCCACCAAAGTGTTACTGGTATTTGTTGTTCTTGCCCAAGTTCCGCACTTCCCTGCCTGTGCCACTCCCTCTGCCTGGCTGCCCGCTCTGCCCGTCCCAGGTCTAAGCCCTGCTCATCCTTCTCCTCCCTTCCTCTGGTCCTCCCCGTCCCGGCCCCGAGCACCTACTGCCTTGGGTAGCCCCAAACACACTGCTCCTCGACTTACGATGAAGTTATGTCCTGATAACCCATCCTGAGTTGGAAGTGTGTTAGGTTGAAGATGCACTTAACTAAACTGTACTGTGAGAGTGGGTGCGTGACTCTCCGACTGCGAGCCTGACCAGAAGCTGTGGCTCGCTGCCGCTGTCCAGCGCCACGGGAGGATCGTATGCGCATCGCTGGCCTGAGAAAAGATCAAAACTCACAACCTGAAGTACGGTTTCTACTGAATGTGTGTCACTTTCACAGAATCGTAACATCAAAAAACCTTAAGTCAAACCTCGGTAAGTCAGGGACCGTCTGTGTGTGAGTTACAGGTGTAAGTATCTTCCCCTCCAGCTATGAGCTCCTATAGGGCTGGAGCCCAGGAGGTAAGTGACACTGAATGGGGCAGAGCTTGGTGGGGAGGGGGTTTGAGGAAGGCTCCTGAGCGGCCAAAACCGAGATGCACCCTCGTGGAAACAGGCCTCTCCTGAGGTTGGCATTGGGCCACATTTGCGAGGATGCTGTGTGCTCTGTCTTTGGGGACTTGAGAGCTGATGGCCCTTTGGTTGAGGGCTCCTAGGGGTGATTTCCCCCCACTGGGGATGGGGCTCTCACTGCCGAAAGAGAGGTGAGGCCGGGCCAGGAGGCCTAAGAAGTGCGGCTCTGTCTCCCAGGCACGGGCCCAATGCAGGCAGAGGCTGCCCGCACACAGGGAGGGAGGCCCTGGCACCCACCCTGCTCCCGGCCCCCCAGCTGCAAGCCCTCCAGCTTTGAAGTTCTGTTTCCCTCATCTTCTCCAGATTCCTTTGCAAATACTCATGGAACTAGAAGTTGCAAAAAGTCACTCATAGTCCAAAACGCCTGAAGAACTCTTTTAATGAGATTTTTCAAGACTTTTCATCTATTTCCCCTACTGCCCGCCTTTCCAGGCAGGAAGCTGTTAGAGTGCGATGTTTTTTGTGCCAATATCTAAAGGTTCAATCCTTTGCTTCGAGAGGCTGCAGTGAGTGTACACAGGGGGTCAGTGGTTGATGCCAGGGCCAAAGTGGCTGCTGGTACCTGAGCCTAAGGGCCTGAGCTCAGTCAAGCCATGCCTGAGAGTGGACCCTGCACATCTCTTTAAGGAGATGGGGAAGAGGGAGAGTTCTTCGGGGGTGGGGGGAGGGGGGTAAGCACAGTGTTCAAAAACCATGAGGTAGGATCTTGGTAAGACTGCTTCAGAGTTGGGGGTGTCTGCCATTGAGGGAACTAAGTGGCGATGGGTGGGCGATGCAGGTGCCATCTTGGATTGCTACGGGTGCAGGGGTTTTTGGTGGAGGGGTAGATGAAGGGCAGCTTGGGCCTGCACCGGGCTCTGTCTAGTCCCCACAGTGGGAAGCAGTCGGCATCTCTAATTGTCAGTGTGGTCAACTGCCAGCTGGGGAGCCTTAGGTCAATCGTGAGTCCACTATGGGGCTCAGTCTCCCCACCCAGGAGCAAAGGGAATGGACTAGGTGGGCGTCTCAGGTCACTTCCAGGTTTGACACCTGATGACCTTCTGACCTGATATAAGGAATGCTTAGGAGGTGATGGGGGTCCGCTGCCTCCACTCCAGCCTTGGCAAGGTCATTCGGCTGCCTCTACCCTACGATGAGGAAGAGGATGTGAACTTTGCCCTAGCCAACCCGTGGGGCCATCCAGAGCAAAAGCACAGGAATGTAAGGTGCGGGGAGGCAGGGTCAGGTGGAAGTGGGGTTTAAGCTCCGGGCCATGCCTGAGAGTGGACCCTGCACTTCAGTGGCCCCATCACTAAGAACTGAGTCTCAGCTTCTCTGAGAGGCACGAGTCCTTGCAAGACTCTCCTGCACCTCCTGGGCTTTGCCTGGCTGTCCCCTCACCTGGGATCCCACCAGCCTGGGGAATACCTACCCTCTCTTTAAGGTTTGAGCGCACCTCCCCCCTGTAGCTTCTCCTGACCCTCTGGGGCAGGGACTGCCATCCCCATCCGTGCAAAGCCCTCCGTGCAGACGTGTGTGCAACATGGCCTGGGATGAACATGCCAGACTGTGAGCTCTGCAGCCTGGGCCGGGCTGTCCTCACCTTGGTGCTCACTCTGCAGCCTTGCCCAGTGCCTGGCACAGAAGGTTCTCATAACCATCTGCTGAAAGAAGGATGGAAAGGGTGGAGGGCTCTGTCCTGAGGCCAGACTCCCCCAAGTCCTTCTCCACCCTAGAACACTCTCACGTCAGGAACTAAGGTTTATAAGAAAACATAGCTGGAATTCCAATGTCAATTTGCACCACACTCCTGACAACACCGTGCATGGAATGCCACTCCCCACCCTGCCCCTGCCGGCCAGGCCTCGGGAACCTGAGAGCCCTCACGCCTCATGGGGTGCCTGGCAAAGCTGGCACTTGCCCCAGGCAGCCGGGATGTTCAGTCCCAGTTCCACTGATGGTCTGGTTGATTAATACCAGGTGTCACTTGATGGCTGGCAGACAGACTGGTCATCGGGAATGGGGCTACTTTGGGAAGCAAGGCCACTTTCCTTTAGCCAGTTGCCCCGCCCAGCCATGGGATGGCCTAGCCCACCTCCCCGATTTTGGACTTCCTTAAGGGAAAGCTGACCAGGCGAGGCTACTTCTCTGGCCTTTGGGATCTAATGGCTTTAGACAAACATGCAAAACTAAACCCTTCTCCTCCTCCAGCATCCGTGGGCTTGACAGCAAGCAGTGTTCTGGCCAGGGAGGTGCAGGGGATCCAGCCAGAACACTCCAAGGACAAAGGGTGGCTGAGCCCACACACAGAGGAGATCTGGGGAGTCAAGAGACACCTTAACGTCAGAGGTGAAGGCCTCCCCAGCAACCATCAGTCTGTCTGCTCTGGGCAGATGTGGGTGCTGAGCCCCAGAGGGAAGGAACTCGCCCAAGGTCACATGGTGAGCAGTAAGTGACAGGACAGGACTCCTGTCCAGGATGCTGGACAATGGGTCCCTTCTGTGGCTCTTAAGAATGGCCTTCAGAGAAGATACAGGGCTGAGCCGGGAAAGCAGGGCAGGGTGGGGAGAATGTAAATGATGTTTACACGGCACTGGTTGGGCTATAGATGCTTTCTGTCTGTGAGAACACGCCACCCCCTCCACCCTAGGCATGGATGAGGATGCTGAGGCTCAGACAAGTGACATGATTGCCAAGCCCACAAGACCAGGGAGTGGGGCAGCCTGTCCCCTGCTTTCTCCCTGCACCCAGCCTAGCCCCTGGACTACAAGCTTGTTACTGTGAGGACAGATCCAGGTGCTGTCCATCCCTCGAGAGTGGTCCTACTATCTGGCCTTCGTGGAGGAATAGCTGGGCCTGGCATGGGGCATGTCATCCCCTCCTCTCGGGTACATTCAATCAGTCCTCTTGGGAAGTCCCCTCTGACCAGGCCCCAGACAATGGGATATGAGGAGGAATGAGATTCCGGAGGAACTCAGAGCTGCCAGTGTGATGATTGCTGTGCTGAGGAAGCTCAGGGGGTGCGCCGGCTGCCTGGGTTGGTAGGAAGGGTGGTGACCAGGAAGTCCCACCTCTGAGGCTACTGGCATCCTACTCCAGAAGAGCACAATTCACCTGGAGACAGGACCGTGGAGATCTGGAAACTTCACTCATGGGCACCTTGGTTGCTAGGTTACCACAACAACAAGGGAGGGAGAGGGGCTGCATGGAGGTGAGAAGTTGAGGACCCCTGGCCCTTGTCAGCATGGCCAGTGGTGTGCACCTGTTCCCTGCTACTCCACTGACTGCCCTCTCTCTGGCTTTGGCCGCCTCCAGCCCAGCCTCCCAGCCCCGTTGCTGTTTAGCTTATCGAATTTTCCTCAGCTGCGATCACCGACCTGCTTCTTTAAGCTGCCGGGTCTGAGGGTGGACAATGAAGTGCACAGGCGCCATTTGTCCTGAGTGCCTTCCCAGCTGGTTAGAAATCCCCTCCACATCCTCCCTGGTAAGGTGGTCAGCCAGCCCTGGTGCACACCCCCAGGACGAGACACTCACTACCTACAAGTCCGTGCTAGGCCGCTCGAATTCCTCATCAGCTCTGACTCTTAGAAAACGTTTCTTCTCACTGAGCTGGAATGTGCTGTCCATGACCACCCATCTGGGAACCCGACCACGTCTGCTCCTTCTGCCCTGATGGTCCTCGAAAGACTTGTGGCTCCCACCATGTCTCCACACACCTTCCCTTCTCCAGGGACATCCAGGCGTGCCTGTTTTCTGCCGAACAGCTCTGCGATGTGTCACTGTCCCTCAGGGCAGAGCCCAGCGGACTGGGTGGGGTTGGCCCTGAGCAGAGAGTGCAGACCAGTCTCTCCCTGCTTGACTGCGCTGATCGTAGTCTACGTGGCCGGCCGCACACGGGCTCCTGAGAGTTGCATCCCAGCAGCTCTCTCCGCCACGCGGCCTCTAAAACCGGCGACTAGAGCAGAGAGGACTTCACTGCGTCTGGTGCTGTGCTGTCCTGTGGAGGGCCTGGGTTTTCATACCCTAACTCTGTCACCAACTCTCTGTGTCCTTGGGGGACACCTCCTCTCTCTCGGCCTCTGTCTTCCTATCAGTAAAATGGGTTTTAGACAATCTGTTGGGTCCCATCTTTGGTTGACTGATGAAACTCTCAACCAAAAACACTCTTTTCTTACGTTGGGGCTGCCTAACCTGACAGCAATGCCTCGTGGGTCAGAAAGACCTGACAGTTTACAAAGCAGCCACAAGTGCCAGCAGGATTCTTCCCAGTGTTCCTCACACCCTTTGTAAAATGCCCAAAATCAGACTTGTCCGAACAGCAACCTAGACCATAAGCTGGCCTCGAGTCCTGACCCTACAATTTAGGCCAGCCATGTCCCCTCTCTGTGCCTCAGTTTCTTTACCTGCAAAATGGGGACAATCTGTTTTTTTATCAAAGGGTGGTGGTGAGGTTTGAGAGAGCAGGTATGCTAAGAGCTTCACACGGTCCCTGGCTCGCGCAGATGTGACTGCGATTCCTGGTTATTCAATGTACATCCTAGGAAGAGGCCCCTCCTCTCCTGGGGAGGCAGGAGCAGAACACAAAGAAGCCTCTGTGTCCCAGGGGGTAAGATCAAACTGAAAAACCCAGGCTTGCAATAACTCGCGCTGGTAAGTTTCCCGGGGGGACGCCGGCGGGTCTTTCTGCCACAGACGCGCGTGCTGGAGGCTGTGGAGAAGGGCTCGGGGTGAGGAGGCTGTACTCACTTCAGGGACAGGGAGTAGTCGTGCTTGCTGGTCTGGCTGTTCCGGACGAGGTAGCTGCACTCCTTGCAGAGTCGCAGCAGGTTCTCGGCCTCTCCTCTGCTGATGGCTCCGTGATACCATCTGGGGAGAAGAGAGAGGGTCAGAACCCTAGGCCAGGACCCCACAGCCGACACCCTGAATTCTGCTTCTCCCCGAGGAGGCTCGGCCCCCTCAGAAGGCAGCTGTCACGGCCAGGGCCTCCTTGTTATAAAGCAGGTGCGTTTGTGCACTCGTGTCCAGCCATTCACAGACATTTACCGAGTGCCCGCTGCCTGCCAGATCCCGGGGAGGACCGTGAACAAACCCACAGTCACCTCCCTCGGGAAGCTGACATTCTAGTGCAGGTGCTACGGAGGAGACAGAGCAGGGCTGTGAGGTCTGGGGCTCTCGGTGGGGACGGCTGTTGTAGGCAGTGGCCACGGAAGCCTTCCGGAGAGAGTGACATTTCAGCGTGGGCCTGAAGGAGGAGCTGGAGGAAGCCCGAAGGACAGCAGCTGGAAAAGAGCATTCTGGCAGAGGGATGGGCAGCAAAGGCAGAGGCCAAGGCCGGAGTGCCTGCTGGGTTTCGGAAACTGCGTGGAGTGAGGCTAGGGAGGGGGTGGGTGTCAGGATGAGGCCCAAGAGGCCATGAGGCAGGGTCGGGTCTGGGGGCCTTGTGTGCAATGTGAGGCTTCTGGCTTTCTCCGTCCAAGCGACACCAAAGCCATAGCGGGTGCGGACAGGAGGGACATGTGTTGATTCTGAGACACCTGCAGGACAGCGAGCAGTGCTCATCACTCAGGAGGGTGGCCACCCCACTGCTCCGGCCGCATGAACCTGGCATCGACCGGGCAGGAGGGGATCCAGCATCACTGCTTCTGGACACCGCGTGGTTGAGTGGCAGAGTCAGGAGGAGGGGTGCAGGGGCTGGTGGCCTAAGGCCCCCACTGCAGGACAAACGGGGAAGAGTGACTGTTGAGAATGGAAAGGCTGAAGGTACCAATTCAGTGGAAGAGTGGAGACCCTAGGACGCCAGTTAGTGGGCATACTCAGAACACATCTGGGAAGGTGGTGAGAGACGGGGCCAGGAAGAGAACCAGAGGTGCTGGCCAGCGAGGTGGGAGCAGGGTCCGGCTGCAGAGGCACATATGGTTGGTCACTGGCCAGCCAGGTGGTCTGGGGCAAGCGGCTTAACCTGGCTGAGCGTTGGTTCTCTATCAAGTTAGGATCCCTCCACCCGTGTTTTGGGGCTGAAGATGAAATGGGATGATGCATAAAAGGACTTATGCAGAGCCTGGGACGGGATGAATGTCTATGAATGGCAGCTCTGAGCATCAGCAGAACGAGGCTGAACTTGCAGATGGCCCTGGGGAACTTCCCCAGCGATCATATTTCTGGCTGCTGCCTGCGCCGTAGGCTGCATTTTAAATTCCCAGGTGTAAGCGGGATGCTGCCTCCTGGTCCTGGCCACGCCACGAGTGCCCTGCCAGCAGCCCTGAGTGTCCGGTTGCAGACATTCTCTTAGAGAAACACTGCCTTTCACCGTTCACTTCCTGCCATTCGCAAGGCGGTGCTCTGAACAGGAGCAGCAGTGCCGATGATGTAATTATGAACAAAAGGAACCCCGGCCAGCTCCAGGAAAGCAAGGACTGGAGAGCAGGTATGAGGAGCATGTGACCGAGTCACGGACTGCCCAGGAGATGACCCCTCACAGGTCAGCCCTGGGGCTGGACACTCGCAGGGGAGACTGGCCAAGGGAAAAAGTAGGGAAGTGTGCAGACCGCAGAGCCACCTTCCCTTCCAAACTTGCACAGAAATGAGGGGGAACGTGAAGTTGGGGCTGCACTAATCAAACACGTCCAGAGGTATGAAGGCTCAGGTGTGCTTTAGAAAAGGCCTGTCAAGGATGGCTCTGACTTTAGAAACAAGAGTTAACAGTTGGGGAAGGTTGTTTTCTGGGAAATTTCACCTGTGTAACACCCCCCTAGTGAGCTGACAAAAACTGTTCTATTAGGAAAACAGGTTCCAGCCACTTGAAGCAGGTGTCCGCAGGGAAGGCCTGGAAGTGGCCTCCGGGGCAGTGCTGCCGGCTGCCCGCCTGCCCGGAGCCAGGAGCAAGCGGGCTCTAGGGAGGTGGCGGCGGTCGGGCCTCCCAGGGGGGTAAACAGGATAAGCTGCTGGTTCCCTCCTGGGCTGCTCCAGCTGCTCCAAGTGGAGAGAAAGGCAGGGAACTCAGTGGAGGCTCAAGGAGACCCAGGCAGAGTTTGGGAGAGAAGCCACTGGCCAGGAGACAGGATGGGCCTGAGTGGTCTTGTAGGGGCTGGGGGCCAACTATTGGCCCTGAGCAGGCTCTGCGGGACTGAAAAGAGAATCCAGGCAGAGGACATCTTGGGGATGTGCTGGACTCAGTGCAACTGGCCCATCAGGTCTAGAACCACAGGGGTTAAGGTCCAACCATCGCCATCCAGCCCATCCGATATCCATTAGCTCATCCAGTATTTACGCACCACTCACTCCATCCTTGATCTCATGGGGCTGATACAGGGAGAAGGAGAATCAACACAGAGATCCAGGAAAGGATTTCAGATAGTGACAAGTGCCATGTAGGAATCCTGGGGGAGTGGGGGCTGGAGTGTACTTTAGAATGAAGGAGGCTCCCAAGAAGATGACATTTGACCTGAGACTCTCCATCGTGAAAAGGAGGCAATCATGAAAAGGGCCAAAGAAAACACGCTTTCTGCAGAGGAGCCAGCAAGGGCCAAGGTCCCGAAGTAGGAATGAGCTCGGGATGCTCACGGAGCAGCAAGGACGGTCCGGCACTGAGCCTGGGAGTGGTACTGGATGAGGGCGAAGAGGCCTTGTGGGCCAAGGGAAGAAGTCCGAGTTCCTTCTAAGTGTAGTGGAGGGCAATGAGAGTTTTAACCCGTTAACGACCACGTGTCCAAAACGGAAACCATCCCCACACGCCACGATATTTTGAATTTAATTGCATCTATAGACGCTTATGGCGTACAAAGGGTCAACTGAGATTGTTACTTGCTCTCGATGATCTTAGGAAATCAACCAGGCTCTCTGAAGAGGGGCCACGGAGATGGGAGGACTGAACAGACTCGGGCTGTATTTTGGATGGATAATTGACAGAACTCACTGATGCATTAGATGCTGATGTCAGGCAAAAAGAGGGCTGAAGATGACTCCAGGTTTGTGGCTTGAGTAACCAGCCACATGTTACATGTGCTGCTATTTATGGAGGTGGGGAAGCTGGGGGAAGAGTGTCTAGGAGATGATGAGGAGCCCAGATCCGAACACGTTAAATTTGAGATGCCCACTCGTCAGCCAAGTGGAGATGCCAAGAAGGCAGCTGGATGTGGGAGTCATGTGTTCTGGGAGAAGTGTGGGCTGGGATGTGCGCTGGTGAATCACCACCAGATCCTGAGCCCCGACAGTCCACCCTTCAGGTCAGGCTGAGGTGAGGAGGCAGGAGAAAAACCCGGAGCAGAGTGTCTGCGAAGGAGGGAGCCGGCTACTCTGCTGGCTGCCCTGGAGGACAGAGGCTGTCACCTGGTGACTGGGCAGGAAAGGGGAGCAGACTGTGGTGGGTGAGAGAGAGGGGGAGGTGACGAAAGGGAGAAAGTGCTGGCAGCTCCGTGGGGACTCCGTCCATTCAGCAGACAGCTATTTATGAGCACTTATGTGCCAGGCACCGCTCTGCACACTGGGAGGAAACAGTGGTGACCCAAGCAAGCTCCAGCCCTCATGGAACTTATGTTCGCAACAGGGGCAGGAGCTAGAGAGGATCAAGATTTTATTTATTTACTTTTAAGAAGTTTGTTTTAAAGAGAAGTTCATGACTAGAACATGTTTATGTGATGATGGTAACCATGACGCAGGACAGAGGGGGCTGTGGGCTGCCTCCAGGAGGTGGGGGAGAGGGGTGTCCCCTGAGCAGCTGAGCAACTCTTCCACCGACCCAGGAGGGAAAGCAGATGTGTGACTGCCCCTCCTCAACAGCCCCGGAGGACAGCCCCCTCCAGTGTGTCAGCCTCTGCCTCCTCCTCCCCTGTGCCTCCTAAACACGGAGGCATCATCAGTCAGGCAAGGGATTAGGCGATCCTCTCTGTCTGGGTCACCGGGCTGTGCTGGAGATGGGATTTTACCTGCGCACACCTCTTGGTGATGAGTCAGGGCCTTCACAGGCCAGAATAATCCTGGGAAGAAAAGATGATGGGGTAGGGAGAGCCAGCCTTGACTCTGAACTTGGCCAAGGGCCTTGTCGGGCGGGAACGGGAAAGGAAAGAGGGGAGAACTGTTTTTTGAGGGCCCCAACCTGTGGAAAGCTCTGCCCGGGGGGAAGAGGGTAGGCTGGGCTGCTGACCTCACACAGACCTGGGTCAGGATGCACATTGAACAGCTCCTGGCATCTCTGGATCATATTGTGTTTGTTGATTAAAGAGTAAACAGTTTGATCAGACATAAGCAAAACCTGCCACCCAATCTGCGTGTCTACGAGAAACGGTGAACATAACGCTCCCCGCACCCATGTGCTCAGTACAGCAGGCGAGGGGCAGGCTCGGAGGCTGCAGCCTCCCGAGGACCGCACACGCTTAAAAAAGGCACACGAGCACATGACATCATCGGAAAACCCTGCATCCTGCTCACCGGGCCAGCATTTCCTGTGAGGGATACACTGTCGGCTGTGCTGGGACCAGAATCCCCTGGGCGGAGACCGATATAGTTCGTGATCTTATAAGGAACCAGCTTGGTGTCAGCTAATCTCTTGGCGGACGGAGTGCCTGCTCTGTGCCAGGCGTGTGCTAAGGGTGGGGGCAAGCGTGTGCGTGAGGAGAGGGAAGTGAGGGGAGCGTCACAGGGCTGGAGTTCAAATCCTATCTCTGCACTGGAACCCTGGGAGCCTAGCAAAGGCTCTGCCCCGCTTGGAGTCCTGATTTTCTCATCTGTGCAATGGGGATGATAACCCATTTATCACACATTTGCTTGTTAAGAGGATGATACACCTGAAGGTACCAGCACAAGATCCAGGACCTGCTTTATCATGTTCCCGAGAACCTCACTCTAGTTCAGGTATGTGGATTGCTGAGAAAAGGAGGACGCAGTCTGGGGCAATTCAGCGTGAGGGGCAGGCTTGGGAGGTGGGACCTCATGCAGGTGATGGGGAGCCACTGAAGGTCTCAGAGCAGATCAGGGGCCTGTTCACATTAAAACCCTGGCAGAGAAGGGAGACGATCATCATGGTCAAGGGGAGGACAGAAACCAGAAACGGGCCTTACCAGCAGTGTTAGGGGAAGCGAGGAGGCAAAGGGGCTGCGAAAACCCAAACCAAGAATGTCAAAGCCTTGCACTAACATCAGGCAGGTGTGGGGCAAAAACAGCACAAGCTAGAAAGTAAATCTAATTTACAATCAGGGGGCAGGATTTGGTATACGTTTAGCTTTTCAAAAACTCATTTGCTGCGTGATGAAAACAGAAACTGGGATGTAAGAGGGTGGGGTGAACTGTGTCCCTCCTACTAGTCCCCAGAAGTAGGGGAGGTGATGCCGTGTGGATGGAGAAAGCACCTGCCACTGACCTTATGGTGGCCTTGACCTTCCGTGAGCATCAACCTGCTCATCTGTATGTGGAGGCAGGGTAGGGATGTGACTGAAAAACCCCTGAGTGCTAACATTTTCTCAGTCTGAGTTTTTAAAACAAGATAAAGAAGGGAAGAGCAGTGAACATGAACTGGGAGCCGAGGTTGGGCTCTGTCTCTGAGAACTTACATTTGCTTCTCCAGTGGGACAGCAGGATCCACTCTTTCTCCCAGGATCCCACAGAACTCGGGGCTCCCATGTTTGATGGGCTTGAAGCCCCCTCCGGGAGCTCGAAGCTGGCGCCGCCGGTCCCGGGAAGGCGAGGGGGATGACTGTCGTTTCTCATTGCCGTTAAACTGGGCTGTGGAGAGAGAGTGCACAGTTACAGGAGCTCGGCCTGAGGAATTCCCGGGGGGGCGCAGTGGGGTAAGAGTTGACTGACTTCTCCTTGGGCTTTACAATTCGCAGAAGGAAGAGCTCCAAGCAATGAACAAACATGGCTCCCAGGATGTGGACTTCCTAAGACAGGGCACAAAGGTGCTGTTAAAGCCAGGCAGTACTTCCACGGCGCTGGCTGAGTCTGCAGAAGCCACTGAGCTCAGCCTCATCCCCAAAGGAAGCCCCTGCAACCTCCAGCAAGGAGGGGGGACCCGGCATTCCTGCGTGGGCTCAGTCCCCTGGACAGTTCTCAGGAAAGAAAGTTATTCCTCATTTTGTGCCAAAAACCTGCCTCCAAGTGGCTCCTCTTCTCCTCCCATTCTCCCATCCCACCAGGGCCGCAGTTGCCACACTGGCCGCCCCTCTTCTGGGACAACCCTACCGAGTTCCAGTCAGGGTCATGTGGCACCCCCCGGTCTGCATCTCTTCACTCTGTGTCCCCTGTGTGGGTCCCACACAGCCAGACCTGCCCTGGGCCCAGCCCCCAGGTAAGGCCGTTCACCCCCATGGGCTTGGGGAAGATGACCCCAGCGATAATGCACAAAGAGCGAAAACACTGAGCTGAAAGGAGCTGCTGGGAGGATTCCTGGAGACCAGCAAGTCCACCTTGCATGTCTCTCTTTGGGCCTCAGTTTCCTCCTGAGATGAAATAGGGATGATGATGGCTCCCACCTCATGGGGTTGTTGTGAGGATTCAGTCACGTGTGCACACAGAGGCCTTAAGAGTGCTGGATCAGTGTTATTTTGCATCCATATTTTACAGATTTTTATTATCATGTCTGCTCAATGTGGACACAGTACTGGTCACCTCACGTAAGCTACTGAACTGACCTGAGTTCCTCTCCTAAGCCTGCCCTGGCTAGCTGGGAGCCTTGGCTGTCACTCAACCTCTCCGAGGCCCCATTTCCTCCATCAC
The DNA here is from genome assembly GCF_951640355.1 of Cnephaeus nilssonii. NCBI lineage: Eukaryota > Metazoa > Chordata > Mammalia > Chiroptera > Vespertilionidae > Cnephaeus > Cnephaeus nilssonii. The sequence goes on along the minus strand of NC_137085.1, from coordinate 27,502,083 downwards.
CAGGCTGCTGTGACGACCAGATGAGGGAATACATCCTAAGGGCCTGGCACCCGCAGAGTGCCGAGTAAACTAGGCCAGGGCCTGCGAAACAAGGTTCCCAAAGCTGTGACTAGCTGCTGGCCAAACGACACACGTCTTCAGCCAAGCGACACACTCCCCTCCCACCAGCAAGCAGAGGTGGCGAGCGGTGCTCTGACCCAGCAATCAACCTCACATTCACGGGAGGCGGTGGGAAAACCCAGCCTGTCTATGGCGATGGAGGTCCGTGGGGACAGAGGAGGGGAATGAACCTGTTCTATGACAGAAAAGGTCATCCATCAGGCCTGGGGAGCACTTCCATCCCTCCAAACACTCTTCTCTATTAACCACCGAGGAAAACAGCAGGAAGGGAGGCTCCTGCCAGACATGTCGGACCACGTGTGTGTGGTCACCCTCAGACTGCAGCGGGGCCCGCAGGCCATCCATTCACCTCTCTCACTTCTAAGCACTCATTCACGTGGGCCCAACACACTCCAGGGCAGGGGAAACAGCAGTGAGCGAGAGAGCTATCCCTGCTGTGGAGCTCAGAGCCTCCTGAGGAGACAGACAATACATCAGTCCGTCAGACCCACAGCTCACCAGCTGGCGGTAAGTGCTATGGAGAAACGAAAGCAGGGCAGGCAAGGCCCCTCAGAGAGGTGACATCGGAATGAATTCCTGAGGAAAAGGAGGGACGAGCCATCGGACACCTGCCGGAAGGAAGGACATTCCAGGCAGAGGGAAGAGCAAGTTCAAGGGCCCTGAGGTGAGAACATGCCCGGGGTGTTGGAGAAGCAACACAGCCGGGAGGACTGAGGGGTCGTGGGGGCGAGGGGAGGCGAGTGGGAGGAAGCTGAGCTCCGCGGGCCTTGGGAAGGACGCTGGCTTTATTCTGAGAGGAAAGGAGAGCCGTTCTGATGTTTTGATGGGAAGGTTTTAACCTGGCACTTTTATAACAGGATTGCTGTGTTGAAAAAAGATAGAGGGCAAAGGGCCCATGGGAACTCCCTATACTTTTCTGCTCAATTTTGATGTGAACCTAAAATTGTTCTTTAAAAGAGTTTATTTTAAAAAAAGAAAGAAAAAGAGGGAGATGGAGGGGGAGCACAGGGAGAGCAGCGAGGAAGCGACTGTAGGAGGGGCTGGCCGTGGAGCCGTGCATGGACGCAGAGGGTGTCAGACTCGGGCTGCGCTCTGCAGGCAGGGACAGCGGGACCTTCCCGGTACTCAGCGTGGGGTGCGAGAGAAAGAGGAGACAGCAGGCTTTTGGCCTGAGCGCTGGAAGGATGAGGCTGGCATTATCCAGGACGGGGAAGACGCAGAATACTCTAGGCTTCGTGAGCATCCCGTGATGTCAGGACTGGCAGCATGGAGCAGGGGCAGAGCGAGGACGGCTGGGGTCCTGCCCTGCTCTCTGGCCACAGTTCTGTCCTGTGTCCACCCTCAGGCACAGATAAGACAGCAATACCTCAAGGCCCCTGTAGGCTTTCATAGAGGTGGTGAGGGGTAAAGCCCAAAGCTGGGGCCTTGTCACACACATTACTATGGGCCCCTCCCTGGCTTCCCAGCAGCCCGCGTCTCCCATCAAAGTTCCTGCTGAACCACACCGGCCCTCATGGCAGTCAATCAAATGGGGTACATATTTTTTTGAGGTGAAGAAGGGTGAGGAAGAGGTGAAGTAGGTTCTGAGCTTGCAGATCCCTGTAGGAGGGGCTGGCTAACCATGGGATCAGGTAGACAAGAAAGGGCCTGGTCAAAGAACCCCTTTTGAAAGAGCTGGGACTTGATTCTTGGTTAAATCAAGAAATTCCATTCTCAGATTGGGTTTTAGAATCAGTCCTCTATAGCTGCTGATGGAGGGTTTGGGGCAACCCTGGAGGCAGGGAGACCAGCTAGGGAAAGCGATGGAGGCCAGGGCCCTGTGTAATGCCCCATTGAGACTAACTGGGGTGAGTCAAGGAAGCGCCCTGCGTAATGCCCCATTGAGATGGAGGTCTGGGCACAGCAGGAGATGGGGTCAGGGGCATGGGGCCATACTGTGCCTCTCCACCATGCCTCCCCTTCCCTCTGGTCACTTTCTGGTTGTCAGGAATGGAGAGGAGGGAGCAAGCTAAGGGGCACGGTGTGGGGAGGGTCTAGGGGAGAGGCGAGGTTCTTGGCTTACTTTTGCCACCTGCGGAAGCGAGGAAGGGACCATATAAACGGTAAGGCATTTTCACCTATGACAACCTGGGACTCCACTGGCTAAAATCAGAACTTTACTATTTCTGCCAAAATTAATTCCCACTATATACCTCCTGGCACAGCAAGTGAGAAGAGAGGCACGGAGCATGGAACATGGATTGGGGAAAAAACCTGAGCTCTTCAGAACCACCAACAACCTGGCTAACTGTCCAGCCTCAGAGCTGGCCACGCCCCCTTCCAGGCGGATCACCATGACCCACCCCTCCACTGCGCTCTGTCAACCTCTCCACCTGACTGATTCCACCTGCCCTTCAGGGGTCACCTCTTCCAGGAAGCATTCCCTGACCCCAGACTAACCTTGACTTAAGCGATGGTATCCTAATTGCCAGTTTCCCCATCTGGCTCCCCAGGAACCCAAAGGCAGGGGCTGTACCGTATCTGTTCCTACCGCCAAGCCTAGCCCATGCCTACAACATAGCAAGCGCTCAACAAAAGACTGAAGAAACTGCCGAAACCGGTTTGGCTCAGTGGATAGAGCGTCAGCCTGCGGACTGAAAGGTCCCAGGTTCGATTCCGGTCAAGGGCATGTACCTTGGTTGCGGGCACATCCCCAGTGGGGGGTGTGCAGGAGGCAGCTGATCAATGTTTCTCTCTCATCGATGTTTCTAACTCTCTATCCCTCTCCCTTCCTCTCTGTAAAAAATCAATAAAATATATTTTTTAAAAAAAAGACTGAAGAAACTTAATAAGCTGTTGTTTCATTTTATTGGGGGAAAAATATCAGTTTTCTGACCAGATAAATTGGATAAAACCTAATAACATCCCAGTCAACACTGTAATTCCCCGCTGAATTAATTTATACATTTGCTTGCAAGCTTAATAATATAGCCACATATTTTAGAGAGAACAGGTGGTGATGAATGACAGGCTTAATTAGGCAAATCATTTCACCTAAAATAAAAATATACAAACTCCAAGTGCAGTGATTCAGGAGCAAAAGAAAAAAACATAAAAAAAACACAACAACCCACACGTTAAGAACTGAAGCTCCAAACACGACTGCCTTCATTCCTTCTAATTAAGTTTGTCTTTAATCTGCAATTTAAAATGGCAATTCTTTTAATTTAGTGACTTTCTGCAAAAGATAAAGGAAGACACAGCCCTCAAAAGAATATGTGCATTTAGAGAAAAAAAAATGCCACCCAGCAGAGCTGTTTAGGATGACAGGTCCTAACTAATCCCACTAATTAATCCCACCTGATTAATCCCACCTGTAGGCAATTACACGGGGGAGTTGGCATTCTGCAGGAGGGAGGGGTCAGGTGGGCAAGACCCAGCGGCAGCACGAGGAGCCCGGTGAATGGCTCCCCCAGCCTTTTTCTCCAGGACAGGTGACAAGGCCCCTCTGTGATGCCGGAAATGTCCTTCCAGCAGTTGTGGTGTGGTGACAGGCCTCATCCTTTAGACCCAGCCCAGGTGCCCCTCACATTCCAGGAGGCCTCTTATTCCCGCTCCATCCAGATTAGCTTCCAACGCCGTCGCCTTCCTACTTATACAGTAACGTCCTCACTTAACATCACTGACGGTTTCTGTGACTTTAAGCGAAATGAAGTATAACAAAACCAGTGTTGCCACAGGCTACTTCGTTTAAACAAGAGTTCCTCCGGCATCGTTATAATGGCACAATGTTCAGGGAAAGGACGTTATCCGAGGACCTGCTGTACTAGATTTTATACCAATTGGCCCTCAAGTTCGGTCACTGAAAATGAGGGAGGAGGGTGTCCCAGGCACCCGCACTAGCTCTAACCCGCCAAGAACCCTGCCACACTATGGGTAATGGGTGAAGCCCCAGCAGAGGCGAGGAAAACTCCTCCAGGTTCTCAAAGCTCAGGGCTGGACCGAGGCTGGAGCCCAGGCCTGTGGGTCACCAGGGGCAGGCTTACCCCACTCCAGGTCCCCCTCCCATGAAGACACGGCAGGGTCAGTCAGGCAGGGGCCGTGCCTCACGAATCCTCTAGACCTGGAATGACCACTGTTCTGCTCCAGCTGTAGGACACCTAGAAGCTTCCTAGGATGGCACAAAGCCTCCCCTGACCCCACCTGCTGAGAACTGCCTGCCCGCTCTGCGGCTCACAGCACTCGGCATTCTCTTGTAGCCCAGTGGGCACCGACACCACTGCTCCCCAATCAGCTCAGCCATTCTGCGGGCGCAGCACCTGCTATTCATTTTATTTCCCTTTTCCCTCTCCTGTCTTGTCTGCCCCTAAATCTACTGCAGTGCTCGGCAGGGAGACATGCTTAGTAAATGCTTGTTTAGGTGAAATAACTGTTCCTTCGGGGTCCAGCTCCTCTCTGTTTAGGGTTTAGGGCTGGCCAGAGAACAGGTTCCGAAAAGCCCACAGGCCTCTAAAGCACAGGTCTGCGGGGCTCACGGGCCCTCGCTGCTCCCAGTGCTGGGATGGAGGGCAAACTCCTCACTCTGGTGCTTGAGGTCCTCAGCGACTTGATGCCAATTTGACCTGGATACATTTTCTCCTACAAAAACCCTCTGGTTTCACAACCAGCCCAAGGCTCCAGTCACAAGCATGGCCAGTCCCCAAATCCATCACCACCTTTCTGCCCCAGGCCTTGGCTGTGCCTGCCCTCTAGAACCCCTTTCTTCACTATCTGTAAAAAGGCCCCAGACATTCTTCCAAGTTCAGCTCCAACGCGGCCTCCTGGGGCAGGTTTGCCCTAGACCCGCAGGTGGAACTCCTTCCTCCTCCTTTGTGCCCTGCAGCCCATCTTCGCCATGGTCTGACCCCACCGTCTCCATGACAGTGCAGTACGGAGGTTCTTCTCAGAAGCCAACGGAGACGGGGCCTCGTGCCTCAGCTCCTCTGAACCTCCCCACACACCTTGCAGCCAATGGAAGAGCAGCAGTGGCTCAGCATCCTGGAAAGGGGGTGGACTTTGGAGTTAGCGAGACCCCGGTTTGAATCCTGCCTTGCCATTCATTACCGTGACTTGGGGCAAGTTGCTAAAACTCTCTGAACCAAAGCTGCGCCTTTTGTAAAGTAGGGTGGACAACACCTAGAGCACAAAGGATTGTGGAGGTGGTTAGACAATGTGTCAAAGCCCAGCAGGCTCCCTGTAAGTGGTGGTCCCCTCCCATAGTCGCTCCTTGCTCAGGACAGTTCCCTTTCATGTGCCCAAGAGGTAAAGAGCTTTGTATCAGAAATCACCTTTTCCCTCAACCTCTGCTGGAATTCCTTTCTGAGCTGGAAGCTCCGAGAGAACAGAACGTGTTCCGTTTTGTTCATAGCTGAGTCCCCAATGCCTAGAACAGTGTCTGATGTATATACAGTAGATGCTCAATATCTGTTGAGTGAATGAATCTTCACCCCAGTCAGCAGGACCATAAAACCTCTGTTCATCAATCAAGATAGGAAACTTAGACTGTTCTCCAGCCTCAAATTATTTAGAAAGTTTTGAAAAACGGCTTAACCTTTCCTGAGTTCTTCCTGTGTGTTACTGAAGACCTGACATGGTGTTCTCTTCTGACCCTCACGGCGAACCCAGGAGGTCGGCACTACTTTGTCTGTGGTTTTACAAACGGGGCCTTTTACAAGTAAGCAGGCTGCCACCCCAGGGAGTGGGCCCTAGACCCCAACCCTTGCCCCCTCTGCTTTGGGATTGAAGCCCTGAGCAGCCTCCCTTCACCTGGGGATGCCCTAGGAGTGCCTTTCCCTAGGGAGGGGCAGGTAGAGAAGAGTCCACAGTCTCCCAAACGCCCTCCAGTATTCCTGGGTGTGGATGGTGACCAGTGAGATCAGGGACCGCTCAAAGGGATCTGGAAGGAAGCGCAGTGGGGCCAGGCGAGGCCTGCAATGTGCTCTCAGTTCACTGGCTGCTTCTTCCTGGCTGGTCTGGAGTCCCCGGCCCTCCCGGGTCTCCAGTGCAGGACAGAGTCCCTGAGGCACAGGCAGTGAGGATGAGAATGGCTAAAAACAAGACACTACGCAAGAGCGAATGCCAGGAGCCCTCGTCCGCTGAGGAGGCTGCCTCAGGCCTCTGTGAATGCAACAGAAATGATTATGGGCCATGTTTGTAAACCATAGGGGATTGACAGGAGGGGCCTGGATAGTGTTCAGGGGCCTGGATAGTGTTCCAGGCCTGTGTTTGTTCACGGATGTCCTAGTTTTCCGAAAACGCAAGGACACAGACAACAGTATGAACGTACCCAAGGCCACCCTTCTGCACCAGCCTTGGGGTCAGTTCCTCCACACTGCTGACAGCCAGGCCGCGACCCTGGTGTCTGTGCGGGGGGAGTAGTGGGGAGGGCAGGGGTGGAGAGGCACAGAGGGAGCAGTTGTGAGCCCCCAAGATGGGGCAAGGAGGGAGACGGTGTATTGGTGCCCATGACCCTGAAGCCGATGGGAACACCACAAGCCTTCAGGACAGTGCACAAATGCACACGCTTGCAGCTGACTAAAATGATGTTCCCGTGACAACGGTCCTCCCGCTGCTTCAGCTTTCTACACATATGCTCCACATCATCTCATCTGCTCCTCACAGCAAGACCCCTTGGGGCCCACCCCTGCCTCTCACCACCCTATTGTCTGTGGCCATGGGTTATGCGTATATGCACACAAGTTCTCAGAATTCCCATTTTTCAGATGGAGAAACTGAGGCCCAGAGAAGTAAATCCCCCCTTTCCCCTCCAGTTCAAGAGTTGGCCTCACTCCCCACGGTCCCCTGCCCGCCCCATGAGTGACGGCTCCAGGTAAGCTGTAAGACAACATGTGGCTCAGCAAATGTTTACTTTGCATTTTCAGGATCGACAACAAGAGGCCTCTGTGTTCACCTCGGAGACACACGCAGGCCCCAGGGCACCACGCTGCCACATCTTGTGGGTGGTGCCTGGGAACAGAGGTCCCCATTGTGAGGGGAGGCCGCAGTGACTCTCCGCAAAGCAGGGCATCGGGAAGCCTGCGAGGCAGGCGCCAGGACGCGGCCCTGGTTCCAAGAACGCAGTCAAGTAGAGCCAAGCCTGGGCTGGGGAAGGGGGGCCTGGCACAAGGAGGTGTGCCTTCATCCTCTCATCTGCGCCCCAAAGGAAGCATGGACACCACTGCCTGGTGCAGAGACCCCGTCTCAAAGGCTGCTGCTTGGCTACAGGAAATGTAAAGAAAAATCCTGATGAAAATGATTAAATGACCCCAACACAGGAGCCTTTACCTGCGGAAGCAAGCCATCTTTACTGGCATAACTCATTTTACAGATGAGAAAAGCAGGGCTGGAAAAGGGACTGACTTGCCCCAAGTCATCAGCTTGACTTGAACTTGGACTTGAATCCAGGTCTTTTGAATGCCAGAGGCCTCTAATGAGTTCAGCACAAGTCCTGTCTGCAGCACAATATTCTCATAACAACAGTAGCAATGGCAGTGATACCAAAAGCAGCATTGCTGAGCACTTGCTGTGCCCTGACTCTCGGCACTTACTGCCTCTATTCTACACACCAAGAAACAGAGGCAACCTGCTCGGATCACCCACAGCGAGTGACAACATGGGGCTCTCCATCTAGACCAGGGGTCCTCAAACTTTTTAAACAGGGGGCCAGTTCACTGTCCCTCAGACCGTTGGAGGGCTGGACTATAGTTTAAAAAAAACTATGAACAAATTCCTATGCACACTGCACATATCTTATTTTGAAGTAACAAAACAAAACGGCAAAAACACCTGCATGTGGCCCGCGGGCCGTAGTTTGAGGACGCCTGATCTAGACCCTCTGGCACTTGAAATCACGTGCACTCTGGTAGTTCTGTGCCGGCTCACCTGTCAGGTGAAGCAGGCCTGCTAGTGACTGATGCAGTGCCCCCTGACACTTCACCTGCACTCACTCACCGATACTTACTTAGAGCCCTCGGGCCTGAGAAAGGGGCTTTTCCCCATCCACAAGCCTCAGAAGACCTGGAGGAAGCAGGGTGAGCATTTGTGCCAATGAGTTTCCTGGCCAAGGAGCCCCAAAGCCCCAGCCCATCTGTTTATGTTTCTGCTGTTGCCCCCTCCACAGATGGCAGCGAGGGAAGGCGGGAGAGATAGGAGGGGACAAGCCAGGTGCATGGCTCTCTGCCTGCCATCCACTGGCACACCAGTCTCCCCATCCCCAGTGTGGCATCCAGATGCGTGGGCAATCCTCAGACAGGCAGGGACACACTCTCTCCCTGGGAATTCAGACCAGAGGCGGCAACCACAGCAGTCAATAGCCACTCAAAAATGCCCTTCCAAGTGCAGGTCCCCCAGCCGCATTTGGAGAAGACAGCATAAAAAATAATACGAAAACAAACATCTGTGGGTGAGCAGGCCGCATGATTACGTATGTATTGTAGCATCATAAAGAGAACAGGGGGTTGGTTTCCCTGAGACCTGAATTATTCAATAAACTTAACAAATAAGTGCGTGTTCAGTGTGTGCCAGGCGTTGATCTAGGTGGGACCCAGGTGTGAACAAGGAGGCAGACTCTCTGACCTCATGGAGCTTAAAAATCTCTATCCACACGAAGATCCCTGATCTGCCAAACAGAAGAGCACAGACATACTGTCAAATCTTTGTTTTTCCACAAAGGAGACAAAGGCACTTAAAGGAACGTTTCCATCTATCATTATAATTAGCAGATGAATCAAAGCTATTAAACGCTAGTGTTTTTCTTTTCCTTTCCTTTTTTTTTTTGGGTTACTAAATGAATTCATTCATAAGTCAAACAGAAAAGCCAACTGGAAAAACCTGTCCCTCAGTAACATATTAGCCAAAGGAAACAAGTGATCCCAGCTCTCTCATTTAAACCCCCCCTTTCTCCGCAGACCTGCTGTTCACACGTGTTAAATATTAATTACAACTGTTACTCATTAGTACAGAGCAAAAAGCTCCTGGTACAAACACAATTGTTAATTTCCTTGCAGGCCCAAGGCATTCTGGGAAGCTGTGCAGGAGGCAGGAAGCATCATGGGAGCCCAAGTGGAGCCAATGGTGGAGAAGGTGGTGTTCCCTGGGTGCACCAGGTGCGGGTGGGGTGGCAGGTCTGATTCCCCGAGGAACCCTCTGCAGAGGCCAAGCCTGTTTGTTCCGAGTGCCAGGGGATGAGTCACAGGGCTCAGTGGGAACAGCCAGTCTGGAGCAGTGCCTGCCGCACACGTCAGCACTACCAGCTTTGGAGCGTTTGTGTTTGATGGTGATCGTGACGAGTCACGGAGTGGGCACCACTGCTTCTGCCTCAACAACGCAAGCCAACTCACACCAGCACCGGTAAAGGGAATGTTCAGACCTGCCCTCTCCACACTCGAGATGTCAATGCAGCAGGGGAGAGTAAAGGCTTTGCAGTCAGACCGACCCGAGTGCATTAGCTGTGTGACTGTGGGCCAGCTGCTCACCCTCTCTGAGCCTTGTCATCTGTGTAATGACAATGAAACCACACCCATGTTACAGGGCTTCCTAGCGTTACTCCTTGCCAGCTTCATAATTGGTGCTCACTAAGTGTTACTATTCTGTCCTTCCTCACTTGATGAGGCTGGGAAGGTGTCAGAACTCAAGAGGGTGCCTGGCTAAGAGGTGAACAACAGAGCATTAGCGTCTCCCCCTGTCCTCCAAGCTGACAGTGACAGGTGTGTATCTGTCTGTTCCAGAATAAACCAATGCACACCCATCTAGGATGTGGTAGGAGCACAGAGGGGTGGGGAAGGGACTGGCCATGTCACCTACCTGGAGTAGGTGGCATTGATACCAGCCAAGCCAACCTGTGACCTCCCTTCCCTAACTCCACTCTGACCCCAGCACCTAACACAGTATGTACTGAGTATGTTCTAGGTTCTCAAAGTAAGGTCCCCAGATCAGCAACACCTGGGACCTTGTTAGAACTGCAAATTCTCACACCTCACCCCAGAACCCACGGAACTCGGAACTCTGGGGGTGGAACCCAGAAATCTGGTCAATGCTTCCTCCAGGTGATTCTGACGAATGCTCTGGGCAAGCCAACCAATCCATTTTGTCACACCCAGGAACCAGTGAATAAAGAATGGAAGACCCAAGTGGCTCATGGTTAGAACTATTGCTGGAATTGAGATTTAGGATTTCCTACAGAAACATTGCTTTCTACGCCATCTATGCATCTCATTGCCAGGCATAAGTGGGAATGAGCTTCGTAAATGGGTCCTCTGTGCCCTCTAAGTACCTCTTTATGCAGTAGTACTGTTTTAATATTAAATTAAATTTTATGTAATACAGCAAGCCTTCCCTGAACACTAACCATTCTCTCATGTGTGACCCTTTAGGGCTTACAAAGTCTGTTCATTCAGCTCTTTCCCCTTCTTATCACAGAGATCCAGCCTGGCAAGGGTTGTGACTATCCCCATTTTACAGATGGGGAAACTAAGACTCAGGAGATTGCAGAATCTGTCTGAGGTCCCCCAGATGGTGGGTCTGCATGTGAACATAGGATTGTCTGACTCCTTCTACTGCCCCATTGACTCCAGATGTGCAAGACACTGTCCTGAGTTTTCTAGGGTAGAGAAACCCACCAAGGAGCTAGTGGGGAACATAAGACAAGTACCCTAAATAACGCAGTTCAGCACCGAGTCATGGATCGTTCTTCTGTCTTTGCTGGGAGGCAGACCCGTCACTGGCTGAACCCAGGACACTGCCTGAAAAGTAGCTTCAACAGAGACAAGCCTTCCGTCGGCGAGTTGCAAATGAAATGACGGTTCTCTAAGTGCTCTTGAGGGTGCTCTTCACACGTTCTTCTGTGCCTGGCTCCTTGAGGAAGCACTCTGACCACTTGCTCCTCAGAGGTGATTGCAAATCCCATGAAGGATATAGCTTTTAATTTACTCACTGGGTTAAAGGAAATGCTGATCCATCATCTGGGTATGGCCTGACTGGCTCTGCTCAGAGGTCTCTAGCAGTTCCTTTCCCCTCGCTAGGCCTCAGTTTCCCTAGCTGGAAAGAGGGAGTGAGGAGCCATGGTACGAGGGCCCTCCCTGTGCTGAGTGGTGGCAGAGCATGACCAAACCGTGGGATGGCTCTAGTCACCTCCATGCAGGCTCAAACCTCCAGAACTTGGGCTCCTACAGAATCTTCAGTGGGAACCATTCCAAGTGGGAACACACACCCCAGGATGTATCCTACCAGCTGTAAACAAAAGGGGAAACTGGTGCAAGGCTGATGAAAGGCACGGGACATTTCCTGGGGGCTCTGGGAGGGTGAGGGCTCCGACCATATTTTATGCAGCATCTTAGATAGCAGCAGGGAGCCCAGACATCAACTGGCTTAGGGGTTGGGCTCTGGAGTTGGAATTCGCAGGTTCAAATCCCAGCTCCGTGGCTGACTAGCTATGGCCCCTGGCCAAGTCATTTCTTCTCTCTGCACCTCAGTTTCCTCAATTTCCTTTAAAGGAGGAAACTAATGTCCTAGAAAGTAGCTGTGAGGACTAAATGGGATAATGCCCACAGACAGTGCTCAGTAAATGCCAGTACTTTCCCGATGCAGTGCCCTTTGATCCTCACCAGGACCCTCTGCAGCGGGCACATTTCCAGATGAGGCAGCAGATGCTTCCAGGAGTTCAATCCCTGTCCTCCCAGGTGCTACTTGGATATGTGGCGACACCGTATCTGTGCCACCCGGAGCTTGGTCAGCTTCTCCAGATTACCCACCCGGCTCCTCGGCCCCTCCCTGTGTAGCCACCTCCGGTGCAGGCTCCATTTGTCCATCTGATGATCTGAGCCACAGCCCAGGGACTGGTCAGATCCTCCACATCAGCCAGAGCCACCCTGAGACAATGTGGAATTGCCCCAGGCTGCTCCTCCTACCCCACACCAGGCAGGGAGCTCCAGAGTACAGTGTGCGCCCAGAGCTGTGGGGCAGGAAAGCCATTTCTAGACCCACCTGCCAGTCTCACAATTTGGTGCTGTAAAGTAGGGGTGGGGAACATCGGGCCCGCAGACCGAATAAGGCCCAAGAAATCATTTGGTCTGGCCCTGCCAAGGCATTAGGGGTGAGTTAATTAAATGTTTGACCAAATATAGCAGGCTAATTTTTAAGTTGCTAATTTTGTATGGCCCGGGAATGACATTATAGATATCCAAATGGCCATTGGCAGAAAAACGGTCCCTCCCCCATTCCCTCCCCCCGCTGTAAAGACTCCCAGGCGATGAGTGAAGCAGGCTGGGAACTGCGTCCAGCCAGCTCTGAAGGCAGGTGTCTCTGCCGGGTGGGAAGGGAGCTGACAGGTTGATGGGAAACACACCACGGCTCTGTGGATGCCGGCTGCAGCCTGTGGGTGAAACCTGGCGGGGCATCTGTCCTGGGGGCTGGGATCAACAAAGGTCACCCAAGTGGAATGGGACCCACTGGGTGGGTTGAAGTTGGAGGTGGGGTTCTGGCTGAGGCCACACAGCTTCCTGGAGGGACAGCAGGCAATGAAGGCCCAGGGCTTTTGTGAGCTTGTGGCATTTCTCACTCACCTGGACACAGAATTCTGAGAGAAGGGAAGACTGTCCTTGCCAAGAAGCTGGGACCACCTCACACCCTGCAATAGCTGTTTTCACGAGAACCGGGAGTGATAATGGAGCCTTCCCAAGGCTGCAGCCGCCAGAGTCCGGCTGAGACAGGAAGGCTCTGCTTCCACAAAGGCCGGTCTGGAGCTGCTGGCCCAGAGGGCTGCTTCTGTGGAGACGCCAAAGCCCCCTCGGAGAAGCGTCTCTTCACGAATGCAAACTGGTGTTTGCAAAGAGCAAGTTGGAATTTGCAGGAAGGAGCTCTTCTGCTTCACAGACTGGATCATGGAGATGATTCAGAGGCCTTGCCCTCCCCTGGGCTCTGACCAGCACACTGGGGTCCGGAGGGGCACAGCATGGCAGCGTCCCTGGAGGTGACACGGGCGGGCCTCTCACGGCTGGCAAAGCCCCCGGCATCAACCCTGTCTCAGCTGAGCTTTTGCTCAAAAGTTCCCAGCGAGGGGAAGCTTGTTACATACTTTCAGGTGTAACTGAAATCCTTACTACTCACCTGGACCCTAAATCCATGTCTCTTCCTTGGTGGGCCCCGCTTTGCCTTTTGGGGGACCTCACACGCCACACCCTTTGGAAACCTGAGAACACTACCAGGTACCCTGCCCAGGTGTCCTCATCCAAGCTAACCATGCAGGATCAGAGAATACGAGGCATACAAAGAGGTGGTAATGATTTTGTCCAGGCAACTTTATCCCTCACAGACGTTCCCCAGCTAAGGATCCTGTACCCCAGGTTGCCACGACCCATCACAGACTCCTGAGGGCCCAGAAAAGCTGTGAGGAGCATCTTGAATAGGTTTGTAATAAGGGAGACAGGGCCTACCTGAGCACTGCCTTGCTCCCTGACTACACCAATGACTGTCTCCCCGCCCCCCCCTCTCTCTCTCTCTCACACACACACACACACACATACACACACACACACACACACACACACACTGCTCACCCAGGCGGGAACGTTATCCTTCTGTGACTCCTGAGCAGCCACACTTCTGGGTTTACAAATGGGACCGTGGCAGCACTTTAGTAATCGAGCCAGTCGCGCTGCTGCAACTCATCCTCATTACCTGACAGGTGGCCCATCTACTCTCACTCTGCCTCCACTCTGGGCTGAAAACAGGAGCTGCTCCTCGCCTACCAACGCTGCACCAGACAGGCTCTGTGCACGGACACGGGGAGGGACCCAGCCATGACTGAAGGCCCCGCTCACGGTCCCTCCCGCCCGAGTGAACAGCTTCCTCCTGTGCCCCAGGAATCAGACCTGAGCCAAAAGCTTCTTGGGAAAAGCACTACCGGACATGCTCCAGAGCAGTTCACACAGAGATAAGCGACTCCAAGAGACACAGACAGGGGCGTGATCTGAGTCTGTCTCCCATCGCCCCATAGCACTTGTGATACAACTCAGTGACATAAACCAAGTCCAGATGGAAGTTTGCAGACGTTCTAAAACCAGTGCTGGGTGGAGGTGGGCCCGTGCTGGCCTGAGAGCCTTCAGAAGAGATGATGTCTGAGAGGGCAAGTGCTTTTCACTTGAACGTGCACAGGAATCACCTAGCAGTCTTGTTAAAACAGGTCCTGACTCTGCAGGTCTGGGATGGGACCCAAGACCCTACATTTCTCACCAGCCGCTGGTCCAGGGGCCACGTTTGGAGCGGCGAGGCGCCAGACTAGACTAGAGCATCAGAGGCAGCACAGTTCTGAGTGACCTGCATGTGCTCAGTCCAGGAGAGGGGGAGGGTGAGACCCCACACCTGTCTGCAGGGCTACCTCATGCCACCGGCCCTTGGTATCTGGGAGAGTTGTCACATGAAACTGGTGTTTGCAAAGAGCAAGTTCTCGGACAGCACTGGCTCCTTCTAGCTCCTCTCAGATCCAGGAGGAACCTTGCCCCTCATCAGCTATGCGAGGGCACAGGGACAGTCCTCGGATTCCCTTGTGCCGGGGGAAGAAAGGAGACCTGAGATGACCAAGGACCTTCAGCCACACGACTACCTCACCACTGGCTCTCAGCCAAGTGCTCAGAGCCTGGCGGGCGAGACCAGCACCTACAGAACAAACTCTACACAGTGAGAGGAATGTCCACCGGGGTGAGCGCAGGAAGCTTGCCAGGCCCGAGAGGCAGAAAGGAAGCCCATGGGCAGGCTCACAGAGATGGCAACGTCTGAGCTGGGCCCCAAAGGAGGCCCGGGATTTTTCCAGGTAAGATGCAGGAGGGAAAGGCATATACAGGCAGAAGGGACAGGATGTGCACAGTGGTACGTCCAGGGAACTGTGAGCAGTATGGGCATCGGGATGGGGGCCTCACTGTTGGGGCCCAAAAAGGGAGGAAGAGTCTAGTTGTGCATGAAAAAGGGAAAGTCCAAGCAATATAGATTTTAAAAAAATAAAAACGCTCCCTTTATGACCTTCAATGTGGTAAGAATTAGTCATTCAATTCAATGTCTCTTTTTCACATGCCTAAATTTTTAAATGCATAAGTTTTGTGTGTGTGTGTGTGTGTGTGTGTGTGTGTGTGTGTGTGTGTGTCTGGTTTTTCACCTCTTAACACTGGACCGGAGCATTTCACTCGGTTGTCATAAACTCTTTGTAAAGAGCACTTTTTAGTGGCTGCACAATATTCCATTTAACCAGCCCTTAGCTGCTGGGCATTCAGGTTGTTCCCCATCTTTCAGGCCCAGGAGCAATGCCTTTTCTGAATTTTAGATCATAACCTAGGCATGAATCCCAAGGACTGGAATTAGAATCGAAGGGCATGAACAAGCTCAAGACCTAGAGGCATGTGGCAGACTGTTTTCCAAAAGGCTGAAACCCAGTCTCAGAGTGGGGCGGAAGGGCGGCACCTGAGTCATTCCAGGGGCTCTTGGCCAGGGGGAGGGCCAGCCCTGAGGTCAGGATGTGCCCAAGGCCTTGCTCTGTGAACAGGTCCATGGTAAGCCGGGACAGCCTGGCCGCATACAGGCCTAGCAAGCTGTACAACTAGGTGTGGCATCGGGTTCCCTCAGGCCCAACAGGAGACACGACGCAGACTGGTTTTGTTTTAGTTTCTAAGAAAGTTCCTTCTGAAGCCTGAGATCTTGGCTTCAGTGCGTTAGAGCATTACCGACAGGACTGAGACAGAGCCAGACAATGAGATTCGCTGGGGCTTCTATGAAGACTGGGGAGACTGGAACTGAGACCCAGGATTTCCTCTTGGCCTGGCCTCCCTCCCCTACAGGACTCTCGTTTTTGAGGGGCTCGGCTGAACCAGAAGCAAGGACAGCCCGACTGGATTATCCAATGCAGCCCTCGGCTTATCTGAGCAGACAGGGACAGCGCACTGACTCCCTTCACCAAAGGTGAGTGTCCAGCGTGGGTCAGTGCCGCCTCTGAGCAGGGCTACTGGCTCCTTACCTGCCAGGGCTGGGATGGTGACCCGGTTCCACTCCCACGGCTGGTCGTACTCATCAGCGGGCCTGTCGTCATCCTGGGGCAGCTTGCTCTCCCGCAGTCGGGGGCTGACTGCGCTCTCTGAGTCCGAGTCGATGCTTTGGCCCTCGGGTTCGTAAGGGGTGTCGTACAACTGGATGCCTTTGTGCTGGGACCGGACACTTTCCTGCCTCTGAAATTCTGCAGGCAAAAAAAAGGAAGCAGAGGTGTCATGGAATTGAAACCCACATTTTCTCACCTGGGATCTGCCAGGTGACACCCACAGGGGTTCAGAGCCAGCCAAGGGGGTGATGACCGCACAGGAACAGCCCTCTTTTCTGCATTTAATTTCTCCTCCCACCCCTTGAAGGCAGCATCTCTGCTCTCCCCGGGCAAGGTTTCCTCACAAACATCTCAGGCTCTCAGGCCTGATGAGAGAGGTAGAAGGCTCACTGCCCCCATCCGCAGGTTCACTGCAGTCTCAAGGGCATGGCCCCGACCTGCACACGATGTTCCAGGTGTGTTCTCACACCAGCCCAGAGCACACAGAGCTCTCACCCCTCGCTTTACAGACCAGTGGAGCCTCCCCCAATAGGACGGCTCTCCATTCTCGGCACTTTCATTCCCCGTCTGAACAACGAACGGTCCTCAAGTTTCCACCCAGCTGCATATTCATTTTAAAAGACCCAACAAGCCTCCCCAGGGAGCCTGGGGCCACCGTTTTCTCCCCTGTAAAGAGGCTCCTTCCCAGCATTTCCACCTCCCCCAGAGCCTGCCTGTCTTCTAACACACTCAGCACCTCTGAGGGATGTGAGAGCAGGTGTCCATTCCACTTCTGAATAAGGAAGGAAAGCTCTTAGTCTCCTGGGGAGGGTGCCAGCACCGGCTCCCTGAGAGGCCAGTGGGGGCAAAAGAGGGATGCAAGGATGCTACAGTTGGGTGCTTCTGAGTCAAACAGAGATGCTTTCCCTGCTCTGATCAACACCCACCGTGTGCAGGGCCCGCATGGGACACAGTGAAGGGAGGGTTTGCTGCAGAGGCTGCGTTTCCAGAAGAGATACAACAACCCAAATCACCATGACACTGTACAGCGAAGGGGCTCCATGCGGGGCCTGTGAGGGTTGAGGCAGGAGCAGAAGACATTTGAACTGACAGCTCTGACAGGTGGGAAATGGGAGAGGGCAGGATTCCCGGGGGTAGGACCAGGGCAAGCCAAGTCGGTGGGGCTGGGAGAATGCTCCCTGCCTGCTTTCCTGGTGGAACATATCACATGTGCCATTTTGGCCATTTTGCGTGTACAGTTCAGTGGTATTAAGTATATTCAACCATCACCACCACGTCCATCTCCAGGACTTGTCCATCTTCCCAAACGGAAGCTCAATGGCTCCCCATTCCTCCCTCTTCCAGCCCTTGGTAACCACCATGCTATTTCTGTCTCTGGACATTTGATACTTTAAGTACCTCATATAAGGGGAATCCTGTGATATTCGTCCTGTGCCTGGCTTATTTCACTTAGCATAATGTTTTAAGGTTTCTTCCATGTTGTAGTATGTGTCAGAATTTCATTTTTTTTAAAGGCCGAATAATATCCCATTGTATATCTAGTCACTGTCCACTTTTGCTGGAGTACTGGGTCCAAAAAGGTGAGAGGGTGGAGGTGAGGTTTGACACAAAAGGGGTGAGGGTCGTGAGAGTGAGTTGTTTAAACATTCTCCAAATCAGAGTTCCAATGGCAGAGAGATACGTAGAATCACATGTGCCTTAAAGAGCAACTGACAAAACACATGAGTGATGACAGCCCTTCCAAGCAAGAGCACTGCTTTTAGGCCAGCTCTTGGGGTGACAGATGTCCGCGCCCGAGTACAGGCCCTGACACAACAGAAGCCAACTGAGGCTGTGCTGGGGGCCGGCAGTGTGGACGTTCAATGACGTTAGGGTAGTGCTCCCCAAACTTCATTTAGTCATAAGTTTGCCATTTTTTGAGTGCCAACTAGGTTATTATTTACCATATTTATTCATTCACTTTTTAGAGAAAATAATATTTAAAAAGTAAACCATCATCTAAACAGCTGATAAACATAAAAAGAATGAGGGA
Source organism: Cnephaeus nilssonii (assembly GCF_951640355.1). NCBI lineage: Eukaryota > Metazoa > Chordata > Mammalia > Chiroptera > Vespertilionidae > Cnephaeus > Cnephaeus nilssonii. The sequence continues at coordinate 27,483,841 of NC_137085.1, read as the reverse complement.
GGAGTAAATCAGCCAGGCAGGTACCACTGCCCACTGGGAGGCCGGCCCAAGGCGTGCTTCCCCTCGGCTGAACAGGAGATGAGCAGATACTGGACAGCTGTCAGGGATGCAAGCACCAGAAAGACAGCTTCCTTGTCACTTTCTCCTTTTAGAGAGAACGAAATGGAAAAAAGCCTTCTTACGACACGGTTCTCAGGCCACCTAAAAGCCTGTCTCCTCTGAGAACATGGCCCATACTTGGGCGAAGCACACTTTGTTGTGAGTAAATTTGTTAGTTTTGGGGATGATGTTTCCCATTCCATGGGGGCGGGGAGAGAGAAGAGGAAGTGAGAAGAGCTATAGAAGGCAGAACGTGGCCCTGGCCCGTGTGGCTCAGTGAGTTGGAGTATCATCCTGTACACCAAAAGGTGGGTTCAAGATTCCAGTCAAAGCACTTACTCTGGTTGCAGATTTAATCCCTGGTCGGGCCAGTGCAGGAGGCAACTGATCGATGTTTCTCTCTCACATCGATGTTTCTCTCTCTTTGTCTCTCATTTCCCCCCCACTTCCTCTCTCTAAAATAATTTTTTTTTTAAAAAAAAGGTAGAATTTGGTCAGCTGAAGGTGAAGACCAACTATAAAGTACTGTAGACAAGGGATCTGACCTGCTTTGTAAGGTCACTGTCATCTGTATCACTCTCGCCCTGGTTTCTAAGGACTGCAGTCTTGCCTCCTGTCTTTGGAGAATTCCGAGCGCTGAGGACACCGGGAACACAGCTGATAGGCACTGACCCAGGAAAACCCCTTTCTTCTCCATCCTATTTCAGAGGCAGGACAGCAACCACTACTGGGTAAACTGCAGTTTACAAAGCACTTTGCATGCGAATCACCATTTAGTCTTGAGCACCACAAAGCAATTCACAGATGTATTTCTGTGGGCCCCTTATTCGCTCTCAGAGCCGGGCTGCAAACATATTCAATGAATCTGGGTGGGATAAATGAATGACAACTGACAGCCAGATTTGCCCCCAATTCCAGTTAATTTCTGAAAGTCCCCGACAGCCATGTTACAGTTCAGTATTAGGCAATATTCAGAAGAGATGGATATCCTACATAAATACCAACCCAAAAGGAAAACACGTGCCAGGGAACAGATTAGCTATTAAATCAGAGGCCCTCGCGAGTGCACCTCTCACACAGGATTTATTGTTCCCAAAGCATCTGTGCCTCACAAAGCTGGGTTAGTAATGGCATGCAGTTAGGGCAGGCGATGTTATAATGGTAATCATTAAAACAAGCTTCCTCCGTTTTACATGGTGAATTCAAATTTTCATTAAGGCTCCGACAATAGGGAACAGTTAAGTAAATTATGGCATGCTAACTGGATGGAATATTAAGCAGCCATTAAGATGATAAATCTGAAGATTATGTAGCTACATGGAAAAGCATGCATGAAATTATGCTAAGTTACAAAGTAAAATACAAAATTGTTTATGTGTTGAGAGCAAACCGCATAATATGGGCTTTCTAAACAAGTCCTGGACAATGTGAACATGCCCGACGGGAATTCTACTCCTTGCTTAGGAATTGCTGAATACCGGCATCCCATAATATCTAAACTCTGATGGCAGCGGTGCTGTAAGTACAGATACACATGAATAAGGGGCTGAAACTCTGAGGCAGGAAGGTAAACAGCCACTGTGTATAGAGGAAGGAATTACTGCATAGTTATTTTTGAACGATGTTTTAAATAATGAATAAAAATGCTAGTAAATAAAAAATGTAATTAAGACGGGAACACATAAAAGTAAATATAATTTTAAGCAGGCTGGGCTTACAGGAGCTGTGCGTGTTTTGGAAGCAGCTGCCTTTTCCCCGAGAAAAGGCCCATTTAGGGAGCATCTTCTCTCCCAGGAGGGGTTGGCCAAGAGCCCCAGGAAGTCAAGGGCCGTCACGCCAGGCCAGCTCACCAGACGCCACGTCTCCTGCCTAATGACCAGGTCCATCCTCCTTGTTACCTGGACCGATCTGTGAGGACCCAGAGGCTGATCTAATAGGGGAGCTGGTGATCATATGTTTTATGTCACTGTGTTATCTGGACATCACCATCTATCTATACATTAATGGAAAATGACCTTTAATAGTGGGTGGCAGGCTGTGATTTCATGCCTCTTAGGCAGGGAGCAGAAACATTAAACTGACAGGGTGGGGAATTCTCTCGACCTCTGGAGTAGAAAGGTTTCCAAGTGGAACTACATATGGAGAAAGAACAACAGAAGAACTGAAAGAGACCCTGGGCGCATTCACCAAGGGCACAGGGCCAGGAGGTGAGGCAGGTGCGCTGACAGACTGGCCACGGAGAGGCAAGGGCCAGGGGACTATCTGAGCGAGGGGCCCAGGACAGAGCTTGGTGCAAACCAGGAGCCTCTTGAGTGGATCTGATGAAGGTTTAGAGTTCCCCAAGCCCACAAGCAATAAGCTATAAGCTACATTTCACTCCAGCATTCATCAACTCGGTGCCTCCCACCCCTTTTTTATTTTCCTTTGGCTGCCAGGAAGCTCATAGTTTATTTAGATGGTTAACTTTAATAGCTATGTTAGCTTAGATATTATGTAGATCCTCTTGCCCTTCCTTCTACATGGATTTTGATTAATATAATAGCCTCAGTATACACATTTCTTTTTATTATAGTCAGCCTCAAATCTACATTTTGAAAGTAGATGAACCCACAAGTAAATGAAAAAATACACTAACACACTTTTATGGTAAATACTTTCACTAGTAAGAAGACTGGAAGAAAAGAAACCTTTTCTTTACCTCTTTACCTTCCCTTCAGGAACAGGAAAAGGAGGGCGGGGCTTGGCTTCGGTCTCAGGGAGCACCCAGCCGTCCTCGCACCCAGCCAGGCGCTACCAGCACCAGAGCTGGACGGAGACAAATGAGGCACAGTCCTGGCCACCAGGGAGCCCCTGACACAAAGACTCCTCACCAGGGAGCAGACAGGGCACTACAATTCAGCTGGGGAAACTGGGGAGGGCCTTGAGATTTAGACAGGAGGTTGTGGCACAGAAAATGGCATTTGATGGAGGCACAGGGGATGGGAGCACAGGTGTACATGGGGAAGGAGGGTCATCCAGGGGGGCCAGTGAAAGGGGAAGCCGGAGGCAGGTGGAAGTGGGTTCTGAATGGCCCTGAATGCCCCAGGATGGCACCTCCAGGAGTGTCGAAGGAGAGGTGCCCTAGAACCTCTGGGCAGGGCGGAGCTGGGCGGGGAGAGGCTGGCACAGACGTGTAGGAGCCTAGCTGGAAATGATAGACGCTGGCCTGCAGGCCCCTCACCTCTAATTTTCCCAGCTGGGCTCGTCTGGGAATCCATACCAGATCTCAAATCACAGGGTGGCAGAGCTCGGAGGGACGTGTGGCCCATGGAGGTCAGCCCCTCTCAGCCTGTGAAACCTCTCCTCAGCCAGGGAGGGCGTGCTGGCTGTGCCATGAGGCTTCGCCCACACAGCTTTGAAGACTCAGAGGTCTAAGGTGACATTACTAGGACAACACACCCACCCCTGACTGGGTCTGCCCTGCACCAGCCACGTGGAGGGAGGCAAGGCCCTGGGGAAGGTGAGCAACAGGTTCAACGGCAAGTGTGATGGCTGAAAACACTGGTCCTGCCAGACTGCTTGGGCCTGGATCCTGGCCCCAGTGGGGACTGGGCTGAGCTGCCCCAGTTTCCTCATCGCTCGAGGTGGCTACCTCAGCACCCACCTCGGAAGGATGTTATGAGTTACGATTCGCACTCAGTGTTGAGGACAGGGCCTGCTGCACAGAAAGCACTCCAGGAGGGACTGGCCCGGTTACCACCACTGGGGCTTCCTCGGGGCAGCACCCCTCCTCCCTCGAGATTGCCCAATGGCCCCCAGAGCCACAAAGGCCTGCTTACTGAAATCCCACAGGCCAGCCTGCGTTGGGTTTCAATACCAACCTCAGAACTACTTCCACTTCTGGACCCACAACTTCCCATGTTAGCTGCTGCTCTGGCAATCTCACGCCTCCACGTGGGAACCCTGCCTGGGATCAAGTCTTGTGCACAACACGCAACACGCAGGGGAGGTCTCAGCGACCAGGAGCCTACATTTCACAGATGGGCAAACTGAGGCCTGGGGACGGGAAGAAAGAAGCAGGGAGGAGGGCCCCAAGTCCTCTAACTCCTGCCTTTCCTAGATGCTTCCCGACAGCTTTTTCTCGGACTGTCTTGTTTCTAATCTGGAGGCAGGGACATCTATTTCGGGCGGGGCGGGTGCGAAAAAGCACACCCAGCACTGCAGACTGAGTGAGGGGCTCCACGGCAGTGGCGGGCGGCTGTTTCTAATTAGACACGCAACCGAAACCCCGCCAAGTTCCAGGGCACCACAACAAAGCGGAGACGGGACGCTCTCCCCACCCGAACTGTTAAAAAGCTTCTGGAGAAAGACCCTCCATACCAGGGTGCTTCAACGGATGCCTGGATGCAGGTGTCCCCTGGAGGCCGGAGGCCGAGGCGGCAGCAGGAGGACAGGGCAGGGCTGCTGGGAATCAACGCCCGGAGACAAGCCCAGCATGACACAAGCAGGAGGCCCCTCCTCCTCTATCTAGTCCGGTTTCCGGAGCTGTCTCGCAGCCAGGAGACTAATTGGCGTTCTCTTACCATCTCCTTTCCAGGCGTGCAGAGGAACACCCAAGAAACAGAGGGCGAGCTCTGCGGAAGCGGGTGTGGAACAGGAACAATGGTCCCGTCAGGAGCAGAGCAGGCCCGGCGCTGGCCGGGGCCCGAGGCAGGAGCCTGGTGTGTTCCCTTCCCTCGGTCATCTGTACAGTGGCAGGGTCGCCCCTGGAGCCCCCTTGTTCAGTGGCACCAGAAGGGAGATAAGCCTGCACACCGGATGACAGCGAACGTGATCTCCTTGGATTTAAAAGGCCATACGGGCCTCTTCACAGCACTCTCGGGCACTCTCTGTGATTACTGCCCATCGCTCTGCACTCTTCCCGTGATGGCCTTCGCGTGCGGGGATGGGGGCCTGAGCGGTGCAGGCCCCAGTTCTGTCTCCATCCCCTGTGGAGACTCACTGAGGCGAACTGGCTGCTCCTAGGCAGCGCATACACGAGTCTCCATTGGAGCAGCCACTTCCCCAGGAGACAGCCTTCCAATTCTGTACCAACCGTAAGATCCAGCGGGAGCCTGCCTGCTTTGCTTTCTCAAACATCCACTGAGCCCCTACTGTGTGCTAGAGTGCTGAGCACTCCCAGGGTGTTAGACGAGGCTCCCGCCCCCCCCCCCCCCCCCAAAGATCTCCTGATTTAGCAGGAGAATCGGGACCCGAACATCTATAAGCACTGAGTTAATAACAATTACGAGTTACTGAAACCTGCTGGTGCCAGGCACCGTCTTGGGCACAGGCAGTGTATTATTCCTAGCGAGGCAAATGGGACTGTGTTTTACAATGCAGAAACCGAGGCTCAGACAGGTTCAGAGGCTCGGCTGGGCTCACCAGTTCTGACTGGCCCCAAGCACCCTAAGGTGGTACAGACAGTGGCAACTGGGTGGAGGAAGAAAGCAAATGCAGTCCTTGGGAGTTTGAAAAACTTTAGGAAGGAGGTGGCATTTCACAGCATCTCAGGTACTAGTGCAAGGAGGCCCCTCAAGGGTCAGGGGAAGCCTAGGGACCCGCCTGCTGTCCGACAGCACACAGCAGGCCCAGGCAGAATGCACGTTAGGAGGGAAGGAGGAAGATTCAGAGAGGTGAAGGCAAGGGCACCAGGAGAAAGGGCGACCAAGGCCAGACAAGCACAAATAAATGGGCAGAGGAAAGCTTGAGGGATTTTGAGATAAAATCAAATTGTTTGAGTTGCTTTGTGCCCACTGCTTATGAGGAAGAAGAGGTGGGAAGTGGCTAGAAAAGCCAAGTAGAGCTGTGCTAAGGAGCGCCGTGAGGGCGGCGGAAGGCTGCAGACTCAGAAGGGTTGGAAACTGGAAAATGTGGACCAGGAGCCTTCATCAGGTTTGCGTTTTCACACACACAGCAGCAGTCTTTTTAGAAGCTGGCAGGAAACACCAGGGTGTAGCAATCAGCTACTGATGACCTGAAAGTCCAACCGGGCAAACAATTAGGGCTCCACCCTTTCAAGAAGTGGACAGAGGATGCCCAGGATCCAGAAAGAAAACACACTCCTGCCAACAGCCCCAAACATGAAAATGAGGATTTCCACCAGGATGAGGGGCAGGTGCCCCCTGACCTCTGTGCTGCAGACAGAGGCCAGGGTCAGCAGGGACTGCCTGGGGCCTTGGCAATCAAGCCAGACGCGAGTCCAGCCTTGTGTCATCTGAGTATTGATGGTCGTACTTATAAAGAGGGCCGGCCGCCCACTGGTGCAATCTTCCAGTCTGCTGGGCATGATGAGGTCCCAGCTTCTAGAGAGGCCTCGGGCTACATGCTAATGCGATAAAGCTACGGGGGACAGACTAGTCGCACCTGCCTGTTCTCATGGTCCCCCCCAGAATGAGCGTCGGAGAAGCCATGACCACACCCAAGCCCCTCCCCACCTGCAGCTCAGACAAGCTGAGTGGTTCAGCCAATGTCTCGAAGACTCAACTCTCGATAACACTCTAAGAATTACCGAGTACTGAGTGCATGCTGGGCCGGGGTCTGTGCTAGGAGCACTGCATCCAGTCCTTCATTTAATTCTCACAGCACCTCTATGAGGGGCTACTGTTGACATCGCCGCTGTAAAGGTGGTCATAGAGCAAGCCAGTGATGGAGGCAGCCTGGCTCTAAATCCCAGCAGCTCAACTTCTTAACCCTGCAGCTGTCTGCGCCATCTTTCTGATCCAAGTCGGTGCTTCCTCTACTCTACCAGGTCCAAAACAACACCAACGCGTTCACCACGGGTGCTAGCCCCACTGTGCCAGGCAGGTAACAGGTCATCGAGGTTTATCCGACTCGGACCACACACAGGTCCCTTCAGAAATCATGGTCAAGCAGTCGGGAGGAAAGCCAAGGGCGCTATCATGAGAAGGAGAGCTGCCGTCCCAGTCTAGCTGGCCCTAAGCAAGTGATTACAAACTGGCATTGGGAGCAGAGTGCCAGCCTCCCAGGGCAGAGACAAGGCCCCTTCTGGGCATGATGCTTCCCTTCACCTGAGGAGGTGACCCCTTGCCACATGCCAGGTTTGCAGCCAAATGGGTCAAACCCACCTGGTGGTGGCTGTCGCTGGTCATGACGTCACTGTCTCATGCTGAGGGCTGTTGCTGGCATTGTGCCCTGTGCCCAGCACAGCTGCCTGGCCGGAAGCAACTTGCTGAGCTCTGGCAAGCTCTCTGTCCCAGCCTTCCCTGCTTTGGAACTGCTTCAATAGAGGAACTTATCCCCCTGGGGACTTGGACAACCTCGGCCTTCTGGATGATGGTGACAAGGCTGCCGGCCTGAGACCAGCCTGGCCCTGTGCTGACCAGCTGTGTGACCCTGGACAACCGCCTGGTCTATGGGGCTGAGATTCTTTGCAGGTGAAGCAGGAAGGGGTGTAGCAGATGGTCTCAGAGGCCTCTCTGGCTCCAAAGTCTCTCCATCCGATTCTTCAAATAGTGGATGTTTACACATGCTTCTTGGTCCAGCGCTATGGCTCCAGAATGTGAAGAAGGGGACATATGCGGGAGCACCCCTCCTACCATCATGTGGGGTTCCTGGCCTAAGCATCCCAACCACCTTCCAGCAACCTCCTCCAAATTTAACCTCAATCTGCAGTGAGAGCCCTGCCCAGTGAGCTCTACTCCAATACAGTTACGTTCTCCTGCCTGGGATAATTCATTTTGTGTCAACTTGACTGAGCCCAGATGTTTGATCAAAACATTCTGGGTGTTTCTATGAGTGTTTTTGAATGAGATTAACTTTTAAATCAGAACACTGAATAAAACATTCTCTCTCTAATCAGTTGAGGGCCCAAATACAACAACAGTTCCTCTTGCCTGACAGTGTTTGAACTGGGACACTGGCTTTTTTCCTTCCTTTTGACTCAAAGTGAAACACTGGCTCTTCCTGGGACTCGAGCCTGCTAGCCTTCAGAATGAAACTACACCATCAGTTCTCCTGGTTCTCAGGCCTTCAGACTTGGACAGGAATAAAACTATGGGCTCTCCTGGGCTTCCAGCTTGCTGATTCACCCTGCAGGTCTTAGGACTTGCCAGTCTCCATAACTGTGTGAGTCAATTCCTTATCATAAATCTCTCTTATTGGCTGTTTCCCTGGAGAACCCTGGCTAATACATACATGCCTCTATTAAGAGTCCGTCCCACATGCCCAGTACATGGTCCATGGTTGGGCTGCCTGTCCATTCGTTCCCCTTTCAATAAATAGTTCCTGCAAAGTATGTGTACCAACACGGCCAGCTGGGTCTACAAAACCTCTTTATCCCAATGCAGAGGAGATCTCCCACGTGTCCTGACCCAAAAAACAGGGATGCAGCACAGCATCGCCTCCCTAAGAGGGACTTGAAATTCTGCCCTCTGGAGACCTAACAATAGCAGAGCCACTGCAAGATCAGGACCTCAGGGTGGGGAAGATCCCTACCTGGCCCAGGAATGACCACCTGCCAAAGGCCCACCCACACAATAAAAAAAGACCAACAGCAAGACTCCCTCACTCCATACAGCACTTTCTTGTCCACAGGCCCTTTGCATGATTTGGTGCTTATAACCATCAGACTATAAACAGATCCTGGTAGGCAGAACCTCATCATGTAATAGGGGGCCAATGGGAAGCCCAGAGTAGAAGGGACTTGCCAAGTCACAGAGTGAGAAATCAGCACAATTCCTACCTACTGGTATGTCCAACTTTACTGTCACATCTTGTATTTTTTTGGTGTCACAACACAAAATATCGATTATATTTTTTGTTTTGTTTGGAAGAGGAGTGGGGAAGGTGTGTGTGGGGGTGCTACACACAAGAATGAGAAACCTGAAAGCTACCTCTGTAGAGCCACTTTCAAGCAGCCTTTTCCTGTCAATAGCGATCACAGATTACACCATCCACACAACCATCTCAAGAATTATTGGGAAGGAAACATCTGGATAGTGAATACTTTTATGCTGGAAAATGTGAGAACAGCCCCTCCTCGGGGCCCTAAAAAAGTGTCTTGAAGAGACTCCATACTGTGAGAAGGTGTCATTACGCCCGGAGCACGAGAGCAGAGGCGCCTTGAGATTGCGAGTGGAGACAGCCATCTCTCTTCCCCTGGGTCCTCTCCAGGATGTCCAGCCTGAAACGCTGCTGCCCCAGAGCTCCCAGCAGGGTTTCTGTTTGGTTTGGGACACCATGTCCTGAACCCCACAGCACGAGAGCGGCGTGTAGCAGCTCACAGATGAATGAATCCGACACCATCGCTAGCACTTCCCTTTAAGAAGCTGGGAAAGTGTTCCTGACATCTCGTATCAGCCACAACGTTCTCAATGTTAGTGTGAGAATTCCTCAGCCCAGGGACCCCCAGACTCTCTACCACAGCTCCAGACATTTGTGTGCTCAGTTCCCATCCCCACCCCCGCTGCTGAGGGCCAAGTTCAAGTCCAACCTATCTTGACACGCCCTGTGATTCCGAGTACAGAACATGGCTCCACAGATGCTCTGTAAACATGGGCCGAGAGAACAATAGTCTTTTGCAAATTTAACACAGAAGAAAGATATTTTAAAATGTATCTACCTTAGAAAAGGAACTGTGCTCATAGACTAGTGGGAGAAGTATAGACTGTGGAGATAGCCTTTTCAGAGAGAAAACTGGTGGATCTAACAAAACTTAAATACCCTGTGGCCTGATGTTCCACTTCTGGAAATTAAATCTACAGAAATACCCAGACCCAAACACAGAAATAAATGTACATGGATGGATGTTTGCTACAGAAGTAACAATGAAAAACAGGAACCCAGCTGAAGGCTATGACTAGGGGAGGACTGAGTGCACCGTGCTGTGGTCCCATAGAGCCATGTAACAGAACTAATGACCTCGGACAAGATTTGTGATGCAATGCAAGGCTTAGTAGGATAGCATCATGTAGAAAACAATGTTTGCAATATGTAGAGATGTGTATTTTTGTCAGCAAATGGGAAAATGGCTAAATGAAAATACAACAGATGCTTGTCTTTGGAGAGAGATTGCACCTTTTATTTCCTGTAGCCTGTATGCCAATTTTCTTACCGAGAGCACATAATTTTTAAAGTTATAATTAAAAAACAATTTTAAGGAAGTTTCATGTGCAGCTGTGGCACATGAAACTATCCCCTTTATTACTGTTGTTGTGACAGCACGTGTTGAGTATCTACTTTGAACCAGGCACTGTGCTAGGAGTTTTTTATTAACCCCAGGACATATGAGGAAACCGAGGCGGTGGCAAGGAGGTCGCAGGACAGAGCTGGTGTCCTTACGGCTCCCGGCTGCCTTTGGGAAGCATGGTGGCTGCGGAATCCCCTCATCTGCTGCTTAACATTCCAGTGGGATGGGCTTTAGAACAGCAGCTTCTGCTTTTGTGACCGTTTCTTAACAATTTCCATTTCTTGTCATGTTGACACATTTGCAGTTTAGGAAACAGAGTTCAGAGGAAATTATGTTTGGGTTTTTAACTCTAAGATGTACATTTAATTAGAACGTGGCCCCATAACATGCCGCTGGTCCTCATGGAGGCGCTCGATTTATAGACACACATTAAAGAACTGTAGTTACAGTCTAAGCCGCAGATGACAAAAGCTTTCCCAAGACACACAGCTCCAAGAACGGGCCTGATCACTTTTGGGGATCTGCAAAGGGTCCTGCTCTCGCAGGGACTTATACCCTTTCTTCTAAGTCACAAGGCCAGGCAATCCCCATCAGCCAATGCTGATCAGCAAGTTGCGAGTCAAAAATCAACCTAAGATGGTTGATAGCAAACAGGCCGCCCTTTGCGGAGGGGGCGTGCTCAGGGTGACGTGGCTCTCGACCTCGATCCCCGCACAGAAGAGGCTGCCTCCTGAAAGGTGGCTCCCTGCCGAGGGGTCAGAAGGGATTACAAGCAGCACAAGTCCTTACCCATCGGACTGACAGAGGATTTCAGGCTCCAGCAAGGAGAGATGTGCTTCTGGAAATGGACCAAGAGTCCTGACTGGAGAGCCACACTAGCAGTGACGGTGGAGGTCTGGATACCAGCTACTCCACTAGTTCACTCTTTTGCTGGATCGCTCAGCTACTGAGCACCCCGGGTGCTGGTTTATGGGGAGATGCTGATCAGTGAAACCTGGCCCCTGCCCTAGAGAAGCTCACAGCCTAAACCTCAGTCTTCTCTGGGGCTATTTAGTTAAGTGTGTCATCTGCTCAAGTACCTCTGGCCTAAGAGGCTCACGCTTTAATGGCTAAGCAATGGGGAGCCATCAAAGGCTTCTGAGGAGGCCCAGGGGTGAGCACTTCCCCGGCCCACCCACTGCACTTTATCCTGTGTTGGGAGGCTGGGCTAGTCAGGTCCCCCAGGCCTGTTTCCCCAAATTTTAGACTGGACTCTTACTGCCGCCATACACAGGGTGGAGTAAATGAATGCACTGGTATCAACCCCAGTAAATGAATGGACTGGTATCAAGTCCTAGGGCAAGTGTTAACTGTGGGACACCTGTGAGCCAGAATCAAGTGCTAAGGGTCTGGGGAGCACTAGGGTATATGTTTGTGCACTTACATGTACAAACATGTATATGTACACGTATATGTACACACACATGCAGAGTCACATGCATACATGACAGGCCCTCTAGCAGGCTGATTAATGCCTGAGTCCCTTAGAATGCTTGCCCCACCCTGGTCAGCAGGCTTTCTCTGTAGAGGTGGGGTGGGGGTGGGGTGCAAGAGTTGGAAGCATTTCCTGTCAGGTGTGTATATGTGAGCATCTCAGCCAGGAGTCAGGGGCACACAGGGTGAGTGACAGGGGAAGAGACTAAAAATGACAATCAGCAGATGCTCGAGGCCTGCTGAGGACTCTTCTTCCTTTTCCTTGAAATAAGATGGGGCTTAGCAAGTGGCTTTTGGATTAAGTCTCATGACCCAGTGAATGAGGACTGGGGGAGGGTGGGGTGGAAAAGGAAGCCTATCTGAGTGTGTATTAAGTTAGGAGAAGAAGGAAATCACAGGAAGAAAAATGAACTAAGCTAAAAATAAGGCAGCTCCAACATTTTGCTAGACAGAAAATATAGCCCAGCTAAGTAGGGAATCCAAAGTGGTACAAAACAGAAAATGTGAAGTTCCCACCTAAAAATAACTGAAGTACTAATGTGGACTCACTAATGAGAAATATGGAATTTCCGATATGAGCCCAAGATTGTGGTCTCACTTGGGAGGGGTTGCCCGCAGTCTGGAATTTAAGGTTTTCTTCCAACTAGGAAGCTGGCAATACAGGGCTGAGAGCAACCTCAAGTATTGTGACCTGTCGGCTCCACAACCTACAGAAAACTCTGCCCTACCCCTCACTCAAGTAAGTTTCAGACCTTGTCCATCTTGAATACATGCAAACATTAGTAAAATGATTAACCTCGATCTCCCCCTGATAGTGTAGTGCTTCAATCCCAGATATAGAATATGTTGGCAGCGCTGTATAATGGTATGCACAATTTGGAACCGGACCCGGGAGACAGGTTCAAGGCCTGGCCCTGGCATTTACCAGCTCGGGCCCTGTGGAGAGTGACTTGTCCCCGCAGAGCCTCGGCCTCCTCCGCTGTGGAGTGGGGAGAATACTAATATCAACTTCACGGGGCTGTGATAAAATAAAACCAGACAGGTTATAAAAGAGGCTTGTAAACCATAAAACCCTACGCAGATGTTACAGATTAGGGCGGCATACACATCCATGTGCACAGATAGAGACACAACCTTATTCCTAGCTGACATCTGGTATAAATGACTCGCCATTCAATCAGTTTATGTCCACCAGGAGAAGACATCTTATTTCATTTTTCTTTTGTAATATCAGTCTGTACAGTGCTTTTCCACTGAGGTTGAACAAACAGAATCAACTTCTAGTTCGGCATTCAACAGTTTCGATATTTACTCCCCTGTAGACCTTGGAACGGCTCTGGGGAAAGGGGTACCTTTATGTCATACATACACCCCCTAATAACTGGAACTGAAGCGCTCTTCCTGAACGTTTCATTAAGTATATCATCTGCTTGCGTTTGGCACTTTCCCACTAGCTGGGAACCTACAAAAACTGATGTGGTATGACAGCTGAGTCGGTGCTGCCAGACAAGCTTCCTCGCTCGCAAACGAGGTGGGGGCGGTGGGAGCCGGGAAGGAGGAGCAGAGGGGGAGGGCGGCAGCTGTCATGTTACAGCTGCCATCACAGACACGCACTTCAGATTTCACTCACGTCCCCCTGACGGAGGCACCAGCCACAGGCCACATGACTGAGGGCTCCGTGCTCATCCTGGTGAGACAAAGAGGCTGAGACTCCCTGAGGACATCCTACCCTCCCAAGGAATCTCTCTCAATGCCCCTTTGGTGCAAGCTTTCCTCTGGTGTTTACACCTGTTGGCCTCTGGGCCGGATATCTCCCCCACCAGGCCCACCGCTGACCTGGAGAAGGCTCTGCTGCTCCGCGTCTTACTGCCAACTCAGAGGGGCTGGCCCACGGAGGCCTTCAGCAGCCCCTGACCCCTGGCTGCCAGGCTGTAAAACAGTTCCTCGGCAGGTGGTGGTCACAGCGTGCTCCAAGCCTGAGTGAGGACAGGACCTCAGGGGTCCTGCTGAGGATCTGTCACCAAAGTCCATTAAAATCTCATTCATCCACCACTCAGAGGATGCCTCCGTCTGCTTAGCTTGCTTTCCTCACTGACAATCAGTGTATGTTAATAGTGGGAGTAATATTGTGGGGGACAGGGGCAGCAGAGAGAAGAGGGGTGCTCAAAATTAGGAGAGCAAACGTATGGAGAAAACTCCCCAGCACCTGCAGGGACCCTAGTTACACGCCCAAAGGGAGCCGGCTATTTCCCGCCATTCTTCTCTGCTCTGCAGTTAGAACACTCAATTGCATGCACTCCCCTTATATCTGCCAGAAGGAATGGCTTAAAATCAACTCCTCTACGAGCCAAATCATCATTTTAGGCAGATGTCTTTCAACATCCAATTGGCTCACATCCAACGATTCCATACAATAGGTCAAACCATTCTGTTTCCTGGGGGTTTAATTTGCAACTAATTCCTCTTACAGAGTTTACCAGGAAGCTCCCGCTGTTTAAAATGAGCCATGCTGGGGTCCTTTGTGGAGATTTCTCTGGGTGGTGGACAACCGGAAATGGCTGTTCTGAAATATGCCCAAGCTGATTCCAGCTATTCTGTGTGCCCACCGTCAGCTGTGGTCCGCAGGTGGGAGCAGCTGCAGGGTGGTCTCCTGTCCACAGGCTTGATCGATGGTCTCAATTTTCAGGAGGATCTGAAGCCCTCTGCCCTCACAACTAAGAGCTGTCCAGGTCCTCACCAGCATCACAACCTCCGAGCTCAGCTGCGGTGCCCAGTGGGAGCTGCTCAGGAGGGAGAGCAGCCTGGCCAGCCCAGATGGAGGCTCACTAACCCAGGTCCCTGAGCCGGGGCATGTGCAGGATCTGTGATTTCGTGCTTAGGTGCCCAGACTGCACAGGCCTGTTTTAAGTACTCACACAACACAACAGTTCTCTAAAAATATTTGGGAGGTCGGCTAACTTAGGTGAGAGTCTAAAACCCTCATCTCTACAACACCAGCTGGCTCCCCATCAGTCACAGTGTCAGTGATTCCACTCGGTGCCAGGCCCCGGGCCAAGTTCAGAGCCTGCTCTCCACTCCCCCTCCCCCAACGATGACCTTTCCTTTCAACACCCAAAGGCCTTCAAAGGCCTGGCTTAGCTCTCACCCCCTCAAGTGCTGTCCCTAACCCACTCTGGGGAGGCATTTTGCCCCTTTGCTGCCCACTCCGGCAACTGATTATCTGTCCCATTCATTTGTCAATCAATCACCAAGGCCTCTTCTAGTGCCGGCTTTAACTGTTCTCAACTTCTTGTGACTCTGTTCTCAACTTCTTATCCTGAGCTAATTTTCCAACTTGACCTAGGTTTCTGTGAGCAGAGGCTCTACGGTACCAATCAGCCTGCCCAAGTGGCCCAGTGCCTGCCTGGTACCAGCAGGGTCTCAATGAGCTCAATGATTTGATTCAGGGACAAGAAGAGATGATGGATGGGATGTGGGGAGGGGGCAAGTTACGGTTCAATAATGCCCCACAGTCCTCCGGGTAAAGCCCAAACCCCTTCGAGGGGCTCAGAACTACACCCCACAACCGCACGCCTTTCCCTGTGCCCTGCACAAACTCCAGGGCTGCTCTCCTCACTTCTGGGGATGGCCCAGGCTGTCTCTCCCCCTGCAAGGCTGCCCTCCCCTGTCCCCCGCACGGTGCCACCTCTGAGTTTCCTCAGGACCCAGCTCAGCGCCTGTGAAACCACTGGTGGGTCCCCAGGGTCACTATGCTGGTCCCCTCTTCCAAGGCTGCTTGGAAAATGCGGGACAAGCTTCAGCTCTTGGGGGGCCATTCCTGCCAACTTTCCCCTAGGAACCCAAGTGAGCACACCATGTCTGTGGGTCCTCCATCCCATGAAGTAAAGTCCAAGACGCTCCAGTGCCTGGCCTGGGTCCGCGGCTGCCCCCCAGAACTGGTACAGAGCCATACAATGACGGCTGACTAGATAAACTCTCCTGGAACACTAACCCCCTCCCCCATCTTATCTTTGTGGTCAACCTGAGAGGCCCGGGGTGATGTCTGACACTATCCTCTTGTTGCTCCCCTGAGGCCTGCCGCCCCTTGGCCCACACTGGGAGTCCTGTGCCTTTCACACCACAGAGGGACGGAGGCTGCAGCAATCCCCAAGGCTGACGGTCAGTTTGTCCCAGTAGACAAGGACAACAGGGCCTCAGGGACATCAGGTCAGGGCAGGAGACCCTGCTGAAGGACAGAAGGCCCCGAGATGGGGGTGGGACAAACACAGGGCATTTCTTCCTGGCTCACGGACCGCTGAGTGTACAACAGCCCGGAGGCAGGAAAGCCAGGGGACAGGCACTCGCTGTGTTTCGCGATGGCAGAGCTTCTTTCCCTTGTAAAGCGACAGGCTGCTCACCTGCCCTCTTGTAAAAGGAAACAAGACAAGGATTTACGGCATTCCTGTTGCTCTGGGACCTCAGAGTTACGATCCCAAGCACAGGGACCAGCAGCCAGAGGCTCGGGGAGGAGGGAGGGAAGCACCAGGGCCTGGGTCACACCAGACAGTCGCCTGCTGCCCTAGGCTTCCTCGTCACAAATGGCTCCATAAAACGTAAATCCACCAGAACTGCAGGCGCCCAAGAGACTCACAACACCTTCCCTGAGCGAGACAAACGGTCTCTGCATTGCCTGTTTTCAAACTGGGGAGAGCACGTGTTCCGACAGCTCAAAATCAGCCACTCAGGCCCAGGATGCTGGAGGAGGCAGAGGCTCTCTCAGGACTCAGAGCAAGAAGGAGACAGGGAAGTATTAAGCCATCAAGGAGCCTGGGGAGGGTTCCTCGGAGGAGGGGAAGGTGATGGTGACAACTGACACAGGAGAGAGCAGGGAGGTATGAGGCATTGCCCAGAGCCTGGAGATCCTCCCACAGGGTGCAGAGGGAGGTGTGGCTTGAGGAAGGCCTGGAAAGTCTGGACTTTGATCATGAGCAGGGGAGCAATATGACTGGGCATTGGGAAAATCATCTGGTGACAGTGAGAGGGAGGGTCTGGGAAGGGTGTTTGGGGGGGCCCGGCATGCGGGCCCTCCCTGGGTCCTCGAGCTCCCCCGCACGGGTGAAGGGCAGTGCACTGTGCGTACAGGGCACCAGGAGCTCAAGGCTGCTCCTCTTTGCTCAGATGATGCACATGCAAAATGACACATTAAAAACATTTTCTTAAAAGTAAATACAGTAAAATTATGCTCCCTTTGGAAGCGGGCTTTGGTGGAAAGACACCCCCTAGTGTGACTTAGCTCGCAAACAGATTCCCAGGGTGCCCAGTGGAAGCTGCAGACACCAGTGTCCCATGCTGTGAGGAGGTCTGATCACAACTGGTGACAAGTGGACAGAAGCACCTGAAGCCTCAGGCAAGCCCGAAGGTCAGCAGACGGAGGCTTTCGGTTTGTGGGAAGTCACTTATGGACCTGGTGGGACCTGTGTGCTTCTAGTGGGCCTTACTGCTACTACTGCGCCGTCCGAGCATCAGAGTAGGTCAGCACTGAAGTCACCTCAGGACCAGGCTGCCGCCCTGCCTTTAGAGACGGGGAAACTGCTGCCCCAGAGGGGCAGTGCCTTCCCAAGTTCACACCAGGAACCAGTGGAGCTGGGTTGAGCTCCTGATTCTTCCCCCTAACCACACCGCACGCTCCATCCCAGCCCTGTTGTTTGGCCATTAAGATGTACAAGATTCTCAACAGCTCTGTGAAGCTAAGGAGAGGAGCTGTCAAGACCGGGCCTCATGCTGTCCATCCCGAGTGGGGGTTTCTGGGTGCTCAGGACTTGCATGGGGAATGTCAAGGAGATGCCAGGATGGATGTCCACCTTGCTGCAATGGAGGCAGGAAGAGAATGGGCAAGAAGTCAGGAAGAAAAGCGCCACTGGCAGACCAGACCAAACCAGAGTGTCAGGAATTGAAGGAGATGCCAGGCTAAACCAGGGCCTCTCAAACCATAGGACCCTCTGTCCCAGAATCATGGACCCAGGTATTAAAAAGCAGATTCTGGGGCTCCAGGGAGAGTCTGTAATGGGTGGGGCCTAGGAATCTGCCTTCTCGCATCACTCACCTAACCTCATCCTCACTCCCCCTGGCTGGGTGAGGGGCCACTTGGCCTGCTTGGAGGCAGTCTTGGGGGGCAGAGAGCACAGGCCCTCTACATCCCCTACACACTAGGCTCCAGCCCTGCTAGGCCTGATTCTCTCTGCAACGCAGGGCTAACTTGCATAGTTCATCTGGGGTCTCCTGCGTGACTTACCCTCCCAAATCTTTGGGACTGCCCTCGTCACAGTCCTATGAAGTGCAGTGCACTCTGACCCTCAAAAGCTTGTGGCTGAGCATCTGTACTTGCCACATGTGAGCCCCAGAGTGAGCTGAGGACAGAAGGAGCTCAACAAATTACCACAAAAATTGCCCTACCAGGGCAGAAGCATGGTTTGCAGTCACGGTGCTGGCTTCTAGTCCTGGTTTCCTGTGTGACTTCAGGAAAGTCTCCTAACCTCTCTGAGGCTTCATCTCCCCACCTACATAATTGGGGTGTTTATCATCCTGGAGCGGTGTGAGAATAAAGGGAACATGGATGGTCTCAGTATGTCAACAATAAAAACAGGCATTGTTACACTGAATTCTGCTCTTTGGAGGGGGTGGTCAGGAAAATGTTTGTTCTTTTCTTCCAGTTTAGAGATCAGGAAGTCCATGGGCATTATTTTTCAGCAGCAGGCAAGAAAGCACTTGCATGGCTGATACCTGGCTCACCCATTTCTCCTGGAAAAGGAGCCAGGGTCCTTGGTAGGCATCTCTGAATGGCCCTTTCATAATTCTGAAACCTCAAGTGAGCGTGTGTGTTTATGTCGGTGCTTATAAAGGAAGACGGAACCACCCTTGTCAGGAGAGGAGATAATCACCAAGCAGTCTCCCTGGCAGAGGCACTGTGTGTAATTAAAGACGATAATTATAGCTCCACGTCTAGTGTCAAACCCAGGGCTCTTTCCAGACATGAAAGATTGCGCCTCTCTCGCCCTGTGTGCAAAAACACACAAGCCCCATTGTGGACGGCAAGAGTGGGCAGCTCCATCCTGTAGCTAAGGCAGCTTCTGTGGGCCAAGCCCTTTGCATGGCTTGCTCTGTAAGCCTTTTCCAGGAGAGCCGGGCCAGATACTCCCCGAGCCGGGTCCTCTTCAGTCCTGCCTCACTGCAGGATGAGGCCAGGTGCCAGGGGTACTGGGGTGACAGGCAGCCTCAGAGAGCAGGAAAGAGGGCCAGCTGGCCCCTGAGGGTCAGGTGAGTTCCCCTGGACGTCGCACGCTCACAGGCACACAGGGCTCTCTCTCCCAGCATCCACCAAGGAGCCAGAACACTGACTCAAACACTCAGCTGTTCACCCACACTTACCCTGGGAGGCCTCTGGGTGAGAGGTCCCTTGGCCTTCTAGCCTGTGAGCTCTGGAGGCCAGGAGCTCCTGTGGCTGTCTCTATCCTCAGGGACCCTCCCTGCAGGACCTGGCTCAGGGCACAGGCTTTGGGTGATGGAAGAAAGAACAAGCCCTGCACTTGGGAGTCTCGAGACCTGAGTCTACCCGGCACTGCTTGCTGGGTGACCGGGGCAGGCTGCCTCCACTCTCTCTTTTCCAGTTTCTCTGTTGCAAAACCGAGAATAACAGGGCTGCCTCCAGGCTTGTTCTGAGGACGAAATGAGATAACGTCTAAGAAAGTGCTTTGCAGTCAGTAAAAGGAGAAGAAAATATACACTGTTATGACAGTAACCCCACACATATACCTGATAGCCAAAGTCCTGGAAAACACTAGAGAAAAGCCAACTAATCTGACATTATTAATTAGAAATTTCCACAGACCCAGAGAGTTCCTGAAACCAAGACATTTTCCTTGAAGACTATTAAGCCCCAGAGAGAGAAAAGACATCGCTGCTCCCTAAAGACAGGGCCCTGGAGACAGAGCCAAGGACACCACAGGAGGGGTTCAGCAGGGGAGGCAGGCAGGGGGAGGGCCTTCTTCATCCTCTCCCAGGACTGGACAGAGGTGGCGACTCCCATGGGTGCCAGCCACTTGCATGCACTAAGGGGAGAAGACGGATCGTTGATAGGTAATGAGGTCCCCTGACACAGGGAACAATAGCTGCAGGAGGCCTTGCTTGGCAACAGTCACCGAACTACACGTGGTGACTGGGAGGAGCCCTGGGCCAGCACTTTCCTGGCACCACACAAGGGGCAGCTACACCTTGCCCCCTGGCCTTCTGTTCTTCACCCACAAAACAAGGAGGCAACCAGATAGCCCCCCCCCCCCCCCCCCCAGTCCAGAGCCACTACAAAATCCTCACTCTGTGAAGGAAGATTTCCAGCGAGGGGACAGGTTTTAACACCAAATTTAAGCTTTTTAAACAGCACCACACACCATTCAGGTAAGTCAGCAGCTGGCTCTGGACTCCAGAGCTTGACATCGAGGCTGTCACAGAGGCTGCGAGGCCTGGGTCCCAGCCCCAGCGGTTCTGCCCTTCCGTTGGGGAGCCCAGTGTGGGGCACAGGGCTCAAGCCCAAAAGGCAGCCCAGAGCTTTTCATGAGCACTAGGAGCCTTGGGAGTTTACAGGAAATCTTGGTCCAGCTGAAAATGAGTTTCAAGTCTAGGAGATAAACAGGCTGAGTGCATTAATAACAAACAAACCCTTCCTCCTAATTTCTGGGTGTAAATTATGAAAATAATGAAAACATTGCCTGGCTTCCTCTGAGGCTCAGTTCTCCATGGCTCCTTTGCACTGTAGTGAGGACGCGGAGGGGTGGGCGAGTCAAGGGCCTCCCCGCCCAATTCTAAGGCCCTCCTCAGCAAAACCCTGGGGTCTGTGGGGCCAGTCCTCCAGGCCCCCGTCTCCTGTTCCAGGTCTACCCTTAGAGCATAGGGCTGGGTGACTCCCGTGGATGCCTCCCCAGCCCCGTCATCAGGTGGAAAAGTATGTTCTAACCCACAACCTCCACCTAAGCAGACCAGACCACACCCTCCCCAGCAGCCCCCAGCTACACGCTTCTATGCCCACACCTGACATACCCCGAGGATTGACTGCAGTTACACGGCCACCTCCCACTACAATGGGCCTCCTGTGGGCAGGTCCAGGTGGACACCACCTCCCAGCACAGCAGGGGCTCAACAGATGCTGGCAAAGCTCCCTCCTCAGAGGGGAGAGAAACCTGGGATTGAGCTGCCCCTCCTCCATCTTACCTGGCTCTACACTGCCCCCTGCCCCCAGAAACTATCCCATCCCTCTCCCCCTAAAGGCAGCTGGGCTCAGGATTAAACCTTTCCTTAGCAGCTCTGAGCAAGGGGATGCAAAATGGTGCAGAAAGGAGAAATAAAGCCCTAGAAAAGGCCTAGGAAAGCATGTGGGAGGGACCCTGTCACCCACTGGTTGTTTTTAGCTCTGTTGGGTTGTAAAGTTGTTGCTGGGACCACCCCTGCCCCACAGATCCATCCAGTCCGACCCCAGGGCTGCCCATCTTTGTCTTTACCCATCCTCGTCTCTACCCATCCTCAGCTTGCCCCCTCCCCCCCCCCAAAAAAAAACACAACAACACACACACAAAGACCACCTGAGGGTTTGGCCTCGGGAACACAGTTCCCAGGATGCCAGAAATCCTCCCCAATAGCCCCAGGCAGTTGCCCGAGCCTCTCCTCCTGCTTTGTCACCAGTAAAATGGGGACCATCCCATGCACTGCCTCCCTGATTGCATGCCACCCGTTCTGGTTCTGATTTGAAAACCTATGGGAGTTGGGGAAAGAAGCAGGTCAGGAGGTCAGACATGTGCAGAAGGGCTTCAAGGGAAGGCACCCCTAAGCGGGCTGGCATGGCTGGTATTGGGAGGGAAGGGCACAGCATGAGCAAAAGGACCGAGATAGAGCCAAATGACAGGAGACAGGCTCCCCCTCCATCCCATTCAGAGCCAGGACTGTGCTGGCAAATTGGGGGATGAGGGTTAGAAAAGTCATGTGGGGACAGGCCGGCGGTTGTCCCAGCTTCGGCAAACAAGATGCTAGTGCTGAGTGTGGCATGATGAGGCTGACCATGTGAGGAAGATGAGGGCTCAGGCACTCAGGCACCAGCTTCAGGGAAAGAGGGTGGGGAAGGTGGCAACACCAGGGGGCAAGGAAGGGTGACAGTACCAACTGGAAAGGAGCCCATCTGGTGATGGGATGTTGGAGAGGGCGCTGTGGTTGGGGCTTGGGGACATGAGTGTATGTGCCTATGAGGCCCGGCAATGGAAGTGAACCTTCAGAGGCACAGTCCAGAGGGCGGGAGCCCAGGATCAGAGAGCTTTAATGCTCGGGGAAGAGTTTACCGATCACTTGCACAATACTTCACCAACACCACACAACTTCTGACCCGGAGACACTCTCCACCATAAAGTTCTGAGGCAATACCTCACATCCTGGGCACGGACAGTCTGAGGGCAAGGGTTCCCAGCCTGTGGTCCTTGCCCGCCAGGGGCCCCCAGTGCAGCAGATAAATTACGACACAGCGCCTAAGTGCTGTATCAGCATGATCGCACAAAGAGGGACTGTAACAGCTAGCATAGGGCGGACCAACCAGGAAGCTTGGGCCCTGGGAGATGACTCTTCCAGAGCGTAATTTTTTAGATTGCCAGGTACAATTACAGGCCCGCCTTCTGGGAGGGAGAAAGAAGAAGTGGCATTTTATTTATTTATGTTTTGGAAAAGGACCAGAGGCAGTGTACCACATTAAAACACAGGGGCCAAGCCAGCTGAAAGGCAGGACTATTGGGGGGGTGTTGAGGGGGGAGGGAGATCTGATGACTAAATCTGAGGCACCTGCCAAGTGACCCCTTAGGTGGAAAGACTTCACATAAAAAATAAAAAAGCAAACTCGTTGTTACTCAGCATCCAGAACAGCAGGCAGAGACCCTGCAGAGAGGGGAGCTGGAATGGGGCACAGTCTGGTCAGCCTATATGACTACTCAGCTTTCTCATCTGTAAAATGGAAATGATCCTACTGCTTTCTCCCAGAGCCCCAGGGGGATTCCTGGCATCGGCTATAAAAGGCACCCTTTAAATACAGCCCTCTGCCGTGGCTACAAACGTCCAGAAAGCCAGCCTGAGCCCTTGTTAGAGGAGGGTACTGATTAATTAGCCAAATAATAGGGTGCAGGGCAAATCGCTGAATCTCCTTCTTCGGGCCTCTGGAGGAGCAGGGATTTTGGTAGGCGGTCTCCTTGGACAGTCTTGCAAACGAGCTCCTCTTCCCAGATGCCCCCAGTGTGGCCCCTGGAGCACCTGGGCCCTCCTCTGACACACGAATGCCAAGGTGCCCACTGGCTCCTCCCCCAAGAACCTTCCTTCCCCTTTTAGGATATAGGCTGGTCCCCACCAGGTAACTGACACTGTCACCCTCCCAATCACCAGGATCCCAGCTTCTCCCCCTCTCTTACCCACTGCACTCCAAGGCTGGCAAGCTCTGTTACCCCACCCTCCCACTCCAGCTCCTTGCTCCGCCTACAGCAATCCTCAGCCACGGCCCTGGCTCTGGCCTCAGCCCCCTGGCCTAGATGACTGTCGTAGCCACAGAGCCACCGAACCAGTCTCCCTGCCTCTTGCTTCTCTTTGCTCTAATCCATCCTACACACCCAGGCGGGCACAACTTCCTAAACAACTTCCTAACTGTGTCACACCCTGCTTAGTGCTGTTGGGTGGGTGAAGGATGCCAGGAACTTTGCTGCCAATCAACCCGAGTTGCCCTGAGCCAATTTCTAGACAGGCATTTCCATCAGTTTCTATGCCATGAGATCTTTTCATGTCTCTCTGGGATTCTGAAAGGCCAGGGGCAGGAATGGGGAAGTCTGGCACACGGCAGGTGTATCCTCAATGACTGTCAGCTTTCTGTGGCCTGTTCCATCCTGTTACCACCTTCCTGAAAAGCTGGGCAAGCTCAATGTCCAGGGTCAAAAGGGAGAGGGGCACAGGGGTGAGAGAATAGGAAGTGACGGCCAGTATGGGCCCACCGGTCACCATGGAAACCTAGGCTTCAAGCTCCTCTCCCCTGGGCCAGGAGCACCACCAGGCTGGGTGTGTGAGCCAAGCTATTTCTCAAGATGAGGAAAGTCATCGGGTGACTAATACAAAATCTATTTACACTTGATTATCTTCTTCCTGTCCGGTAGGTAAGTCATTCTGGTAAATGATAGACCAGCCAGGGAACTCTGCACAGTCCATGACCAAGCCTTCTATCTGCCAGGAGGTGTAAGGGCAGGTTTCAAAACATTTCAAAACAAGGCCCAGCAGCTCTAGATTACAGAAGTCAGGAGACCGGCTCTGCAGCTTGCTGCTATGTGACCTTGGCCAGTTAGTGCTTGGCCCCTCTGAACCTCAAGCGCAAAGAGGATGCTGGGCAGAAAAGACTGCTCTTCCAGGATAGTTCCATCCTGACATCCCCCAGCCAGGCGAGAGCTGTGACCACCAGGACCGGCTGAAGCCTGAGGCGACTTGGGGAGAGGGCAGACCAGGAGGAAGCACGGGGCCTGCAGAGGGTGACAGAGGCAGCCTGGCAGGAGGGGAGTGAACGGGCACCGGGAGGGATGGTTTGGGGAACAGAGCTCTGCAGACAGAGCAGGCCAGGGGAGGAAGAGGCGAGTGCACGGACATTCTGGGAGCAGAGTCCACAGACAGTGAGGAGCTGGGGAGGGCGTGGACTCAGGACCCAGAGGGAAAGGCCCTTTGCTCGGCTGGTGTGGCTCAGTGGTTGAGGGTCAACCCAGGAACCCAGGATTATGGTTTGATTCCTGGTCAGGGCACATGCCTGGGTTGCGGGCTCGATCCCCATAGGGGGCGTGTGGGAGGCGGCCGATTGATCATTCTCTCATCATTGAGGTTTCTCTCTCTCTCTCTCATCCCCCTTCCTCTTTGAAATCAATAAAAACGTGTTTTTTTAAAAAGAAAAGAAAGGCAGTTTACTTTCCCAGCTACCGGGACCAGAGAACAGCACAGCCTCGAAGCAGGGGGGCAGAGGTAATGCCAAACACACGAGAAAGGATGGCCAGAGATGACCTCTCTGAAACCCAGTCAAGACTCAAGAACACCCCCCTTCTCTGAGAAGCATTTGCTGGTCTTTGGGGGCTTTATTCCAAATTCAAACAGGAGCTCTAGGAAGGGCCTCTGGAGCCTTGCCTGTGAAGAAGGGTGCAAACCTGCAGCTCCCAGCACTATCTGTCCTGCAAGAGGGCAGCATGCATGTTCCTGGGAGGGTGCCTGGGCCAGCTCTTCCTCACAACCTGCAAGACCTGGGCTGGCACCATGAGGAGGTGGTGGGGATGGGGCAGGGAGAGGTGCAGTTCTGACCTTGACAGCTGGAGAAACAGGGAACTGGAGGATTTATAAAGACCGTCATGGCACCCAAGGATGAAGGCAAATCTGACTTTCCAGATGAGGAAAGTAAGACCCAGAGAGGGAAAGCAACTTGCCTCAGGACACCCAGCAAACCAGGGCAGAGCCAGAGCTAGAACCCACATTTCCTACCTCCTGCAACAGGCCACAATTCTAACAGACACTTCAACATGATACACACCACCATTCTCTCAGAAAGCCTGTTGCTGCTAGAAGAGACTACGACAGAGAACAAGAAGATACAAAAAGATGCCCCCTCCCCACCTTAATTTGATGACTGACTTTACCCGGAGTTTTATAAAGGGCAGAAATTGTGAGCAAGGAAAACAGCCACGTCAGGATAGCAGGTTCTGTGTGAAATGGCTTTCCTTTAATTCCCTCTTATTATGCTATAAACTTGACTTAATAATAAAAACATGCTAAGGACTTCTTAATGTGTAATTGCTTATAATACTAAAAATTATGGGAAAATGCTTTCAATTAATCTGTATGTGAATCATCCTGTGAGATGACACTTTGAACAATTTTATAAGGGATGTTGGGGGTGGGGTGTCACACATAAAAAGGGGGTCCAAGTAACTGCTAAATTGCCAGTTATTTCTGCAGATCTTTTGGGAGTACAGGACAGATGTGAGAGTGTTTTAGCTGCAGGCAACAGAGGGTGTGCTTTTCCTGATTACCTAACCTTTCTGTGTCTCAGTATTCCCATCTGTAAAATGGGGCTGAAGGCCTCAGGAGAAAGGATCCTAGTTGAGAATTATTCTGTGCTTTTAGGTAAACTAGGGCTTCATGATCCAATTAATCTTTAGAAGCTCTTGCCCCATCATTATCATTCTGTTTTTTCTATCATTATCCTATCCTATCAAAAGCCTCATCTCTGGCTTCTCCTCTCCAGCAAAAAGATCCCACACCTCGTGCCTTTGCTCAAGCTCTTCCCTCTGCCTGGGTTAGTAGATCCAGCTCTCATCACCACCGCCTCGACTCCCGCTCCTGCCCCTGCCCCCTCTCCGCCCCCGCCCCCACCCCATTTGGATGGCCCAAACTCTGAATTTCTGGAGATTCACCTGCTCACCTCCATGTACCTGGGTCCAGGCCTGTCACCCTGCTTTATGGAAGTTCCTGGGGGCAGTGGCAGTGTCTGCCCAGGCTACATATCTAGTCTCTAACACAACAGTCTCTAACAGCAAAGGCTCCAGGCAGGCTGCCCAGGTGCCCTGCAGAGGGCCTAAGGACCACCTGCTCCACTGTCCTGTTGTTTTGGCCACCCACCTCCAGGTGGCTAGGGCCTGGTCGGAGAATTCGACAACACTTAATTCCAAGTAAAGGACCAACAAGGCCCTCTGCTCCCCAATAACAACAATCTCATGCACATGTGCAAAGCTTGCTCGCTGCCCTGGCTGGTTTGGCTCCGTGGCTAGAGTGTCGCCCTGCATACTAAAGGGTCCCAGGTTCGATTCCAGTCAAGGGCACATGCCTGGGTTGCGGGCTCAATCCCCAGTAGGGGGCGTGCAGGAGGCAGCTGATCAATGATTCTCTCTTATCATTGTTTCTATCTCTCTCTTCCTCTCTGAAATCAATAAAAATATATTTTAAAAAATTATAAAAAACACACAAAGCTTGCTTGTTCCAGCTGAGGCTATGTCAGTGTTGTGTGCCCTACTTTATAATGAGGACACTGCAGCCCTCACTAGGCTAAGCCTCCTCACCCACCCAGGTATTCACGTTGACCTAAGAGCCCGGTACCTTTCCTATACATTAGCAGATCTCTGTGCATCTGGGGCCCTTAAGTCTGGGATCAAGACTGGTGTGAAGAGGGAAAGAATGGGATGCAAGGCATGGCTTTGGAAGGAGGCCGCCTGATTCTACCGGCTCAGTCGGAGGTTTGGCTTGGGGACACCAAATACATAGACACTAGGGCAGGAGGGAAACCCAGAAGTGCTCTGATTCTTCCTCTTCACTTTATACATGAGGAAACTGAGGCTCAGATGGCAATCTGACCTCGAGAGATGGGCCAAGCAAGATGGAAAGGTGCACTAGGACTGAATAGCACAAGCCAGGCTGGCAAATGTCCCCTCCCCGCTTCAGCTCCCTGCCCCCATGTTTTGTAGATATGGGTCTGAGCCCCTCACTTCTATTTGTGAAACTGAGGGAAGTGACTTGTCCTCAGTTTCCCTCCCCTGTAAAATGAGACAGCACCTCCTTTGCAGGGAAATGGTAGGTGTGTATGTCAAAGGGCCCAGGACAGAGCCTGGGAGCCAGCCTCCGATGGCTCCTGCCATTTCCTCGTGTCCCGGATACCCCAGCGTCAAACACAAACACTACACTTCCTCCAGTACTCCACCCCAAAGACTGCCCTGCCAAGGCCAGGCCATACTTGGCAGTCTGCCTCCAACTTATTATGTGTCCTTGGGCAAGTCCCTCTCCTTCCCTGGACTCAGTTTCCCTGTCTGTTAAATGAGGCTGTTGGGTTTGGATGACCTTGAAGATCCTTTGCTGACCCTGACATATGAATGTGCCAGCATCCCAAAGTCACTCCTATAAGCCTGGGCTGATGTCTGCTGGATGTAAGACTGGCCGGAGCTGAAGGGCCAAAGCTCTCCACGGCCCTGCCACAGAGCTGGCGTTTCACTGAGCCCAGTGGGGGTGTACATGGGAGGTGATAGGGTATGACAGCAGGAGCAGGTGTTACTGCAGTGCTGAGGTGAAGACTCCACCAGTAAACCTGGTTCCCTGAGTCTCTGGAGACTCCCTCAGGACCCTAGGAGGGTCCACTCAAATGCACACTCAGCTCTCTGTCTCTTGCCCCCCACAGAGGCCCCTTTGCCAGGAGAGATGGGGAAGATGGGAGTGAGTGTGAGGGGTGGCCCTCTAGGAGCGTGGCCTAGGTCCCTCTGGTCAATTACTCCCTGGCCCTTCACAGGGTGGCCCGGCACTCCAGGGGATACACTGGGGGCTAGAGAATCGCTTTCCATGAACAGTAGAAGCACGAGGCAGAGTCCTGGAAGCAGGGCCTGGACTCGTACCCAGGTCCTTCAGCAGTTGTCCTACAGTCTCCACAGCCCCACGACCTTCTATTCTGCACGGGCCCCACATACACTAAGTGCTCCGTAAATGTCACTTCCTTTCCCTTCCTTCTTCTAACTCAGGAGGAATAATGCAAAAGTCCTCAAAGACATCATGAACACAAACAAACAACAGAGGGCCACAGAGGGAGGTATCTGTATCCCAAATCCCGGACATACAGAGCACCAATTCACTGGGCCTCAAAATTAGGGGCGGCTCCCAACCTGCTCCAATCCTCACAGGAACTCCTCTGTCTCTGGACTGCCCTCTGGGCCAGGAGGACACGTGTGTGTGTGTGTGTGTGGGGGGGGGGTCCCTCCTCTGCTTGAGATCTCCCCACCAGTCAGTCTGTGATGGCTGATAACCACCTGTCTGTGGTGGCCGATATCAGTTCATTCTCTTAAAATGCTCTGAGCATTATCCTGGCTAGACAAGAGGCCCTCAGGATACTGGACACCTGGCCACATTCTTTTGGGCCCCAAGCAATTGCTTTGACAAGGTTTTGTCATTAAGGGCCAATATAAAATAGCCATGGAGGGGAAGTCTGTTTCCTATAAACCTACCAGGTAGAGAGCAAGGGCTCTTTAGGCTGCTTCCAGCCCCTAAACGAGGATTTCCTCCTATTTGGACAGGGATAATTTTGTCCGCAATGATCTAGTCTGCCCCCTTCTACTAGGTAATGAAAGAAAGTGACCCAGCTTGCTTCTTTTATTGCCTTGGCTGCTAGGAAGCTCCAAGTTAAGCTTTTTAATCTCAAATGCTGTATCTTTCTTCAGTCAGAAATTCCCAATAGAACTTTCCCCTCTTCTCCCCAGTTACTTCTCTGTCCCTATCTTGCTTACTGTACTTGGTACCCTAGTGTCTGGACTTTTACTGTGCCCTGCCACGTACTTCCTGATGTAGGTGAACATGAACTGGGAGACTGTGGTGAAGATTAAACACACCAGCCTCCCAACTACCACCTTGAAAGCACAAACCTTCCCGGGCTGAGGCTGGCTGGGGACCGTCCATGTGTCCAGGAATGGGCTCTCTGCCCCCTTGCTGAGTGCAAGTCCTTGTGCCAACTGCCCTGCTTACCTGTCATGATCCTCTGGGCCTCGTAGGGCTCCATGTAGCCAGCACTCTCCCCCTTTCCCGCTTTACTCTTGAGATCATTCTTGGCATCAAAGGGATCTGAGTAGTCATCAGCGATAATCACCTGCAGGGAAGAAGATGCAAGGGTGAGTCCACCTTTGGCTTTCTGCTTCACGGTCAGGCTCTGCTCCAACACACACAAACTGAGCCTGCACCACACCAGCAAGGAGGTGCGGGGGGGAGGCAGGAACCAGAGCTGGGGCTTACCCTCAGGAAGCTCCAATTCTTGCAGGGGTGACAAAGGGACCCTCCCTGGCAGTGCTCCATCACAAGAGAGGGGCCTCTGAGCCTGTACCTGCCGCATGGCCGGCTCGGGGCAAGGTGAAATGAGATCAGAAGGGCAACTGGGTAGAGAAGCACAGAGGCAAGAACCTGGAGGGTGTCTTTGGGAATGTGAATTGCTCAATTTAATGGCATGGAAGTGGAAGAAAGTTGGAAAGGAGATTGCAGAAAGCCTGGAAATGCTGACAAGTTCCTGGTGCTGGCTGAGGCACAGAAGAGCTTGTGTAGAGATAATTATGTTCAGCGTTCCATTTCCCCCAAATCTGGAACACAACCACGCCTTGGGTAATCAGACAACAATTTGGTGAGATCAACAAACTGTAAAGATGACTGTGGCCCCAGACGGACCCAATGAAAACACAAAAGCAGCTCAGGATGGACAGATGGACTGCTTGGGCCAGAAAGGGCCTCGGAAGCAACACATGGAAAGACCTTTCTGTAACAGATGGGGAAGCTGAGGTCCAGTGGAGGATGGGGCTGGACGAAGACCCTTGGCCAGACCCTCTGCTCGCAGGGCCCTTCCTGGCCTCCTCACTTGTCTATATTTCAGAAAATAGCAAAGTTCTACAACAAATGGACAGAGAGTCACCTGGCGGTAGACAGTATGGGCCGGTGGGGGGGGGGGGGGGTGGGGCGGGCGCGGTTGTTACCCCATGAGATCGTGAGAATCTGAGATTTGAACACTTCGGAGACCAAGCTCCACATTTTCCCTGGAGAAGGATAAAAAAAAAATCTCAGTTGGAGGCTAGGTGTAAACATGACAACTTTCCTTCCCATTTCTTACTTCCTAACCTTCTTGAGTGGCACACTTATCAAAGGGGAAAGGACAGGAACCCACCAAACAGGTTCCCCTTTAACACATCTAGCTCCACCACAAAGCCACTGTGACTTCTATCATTATCTATCCCTTTGGTCACACATCTGGCAAAGGGCAAGTTCCTCAACCTCCCCGCCAGGGCCACCCAGCTGACTCCTTTGGGAGGGGGTAGGTTAGCATTTCTCTCAACCCTGGGGTAACATGAATTGTTATTTAAATTGTGGGTTTAATTAGAAACCACAGGAGCCTCCTCTCTCTCCCAGCTCCTGGAATGTAAGGCATTTGAGGGGCCTATAAACCCAGGGGAAGGGAAAATCCCCCTTTGTCTGCCCCGCGAATGGCAGCTTGTGGCAGCAGCCCTGGCAGGGTGAGCAAGTGACCTCCAGCTGCCCGGAATGTGATGCCGGAGGAGGGACAGTGGGCAGCAGCCCTGTCACTGGCATGCAGCCGGGGGCCAGGGGAGGCAGAGCACTCAGCAGTCAAGCTCTTCAGTGAAAAGACCCAAGGCTGGAGCGCCCACCATCTGAGCATGTGCGCCCCGCTGTCTGCCCCCTACTGCCTCCTCCAGGGGTCAGGCTCTGAGTCCCAGCGGGGGCCCTTCCAGATGCTGACATGGTAATCGTGGCCTCTTTTGAGACTCACTGAGCTCAAATGACACCAGGCAGGGGAAAGACAGGGGGGTGGGGGAGAGCTGGGTCAGGCAATGTCTTTCATTTGATATTTCTATTCCACCCTTTGCAGAACACACCAGGGAGAAAATTATGCATGCGAACCACTGTCAAACAGAGCAGCTCAGACGCTGATCTAGTGTAGGTTTTTTTGAGTCTCAAGAGGTGAGAAGTTCAAATGGAGAAAATGATGAACCTGCTGTGGCTGACATCTAATCTAATGTCTCCCGCTCCGGCCTTCCTTCCTGTCTCTTTTCAACATGAACATCCTCCATCTATTCTGCAATGAGGAAGGGAGCAAGTATTTCCCCAAGAAAACAAAATAATTTGTGGGGGGATTAGCTGAGGAGGTGAGGAGGTAGACAGGGGAGGAAGCTGGGCTGCAGTCTCTGTAATCTAGAAATCAACATCCCAGCTCCTCTCCCAAGTGCTCTGTAATTTACAAACATGGAGGTTTGCAGGATATAAACCAAATCTTCGCTAGCCTAGGGACGGGAACTCTGGGAGGCCTTTGGTTCGGCAGGCACTATCTGTACTTTCTAATTAAAATGAGATCTGAGCTTGCGCTGTCACTGGCCCCCAACTGCCTGCCTTGCTTACTTCCGTTTCAATAAGAACTTACAAATCCTAAAACCAGGAAAAGCCCCTGCTCTCTGCTGACATGTGGTTCCAGTTATACCTGCTGACAGTTGAAAATCCTTCCGTTTAAAAAAAAGGTTTAGAATTCTGTTAGTTTAAGAAGCAAATCGGAAGGTTCCTAAAATGTATATTTAATCAACTTGCTTTCGAACTTCAAAGTGAGGTGGGTGGAGGGGAGGGAATTTGAGGTTTGAGCAACTTGAAACTAGGCAAACACTTACTGAGCTGTCTGACCTTTTGCAAAATCATGTCCTGGTTTTGGCGAGTAAAAATTTAACCAAGTGTTAGGAGAGCTGAGCGGGCAGTTAGCCAGAGTGATGTGTGCTGTGCCACATGCCCCAGCCACATGCACCGGGCAGTGTGATCACTGTCTAAGCTGCCCAGGGCTCACTGTACTAATACATCAAGATGGCCTGCAAGAGGCTTGAGTGAAGGCTGTTGGGAAAAAAAAAAGAGAGAGAGAGAGAGAATAAGTTTCCCCAGATGTGGGCTTGGATTCCTGCTGGGGTTGCTTTTGCCCCAGTTAGCAGACAAGCCCTTCAAATCTAATTGAACAATTCGACTAAAAGGAAGACAGCAGGGACTTCTCAGCAGATTAGGCCATCTGGGCACTCAAGATGCTTTCCTTGATTTTGCTCTTGGATTGGCAAAGACCTGATAGGGCATCAGACTTCTTCACCTGGCCTGCTTGTGGTTTTATGGGGCAAGTGCAGAGCCGAGAGGGGGACCCAGGCTACTGGTCTCACCACTTCATTATGGAACTGAGCAGCAGGAGAAAGACAAGGGTCATGGTCCTGTCCGGGTAGCTCAGTCGGTTAGAGCGTTGTCCCAATACACCACGGTTGAAGGTTTGACCTCCGGTCAGGGCACATACAAGAATCAACCAATGAATGCATAAATAAGTCAATCAAATTGATGCTTCTTTCTAAAGTCAATTTAAAGAAAGACAAAGGTTATGGCTAAACCCCAGGCAAGTCTCTTCTTGCTTTCAAACAAAACTAGAGACCCCAGGTAAGCCCGGTGCCCGTAAAGGACTTTCACAGGCTCATAAAGCAGTGAAGCTGGGGGTCCTTGAGAGACCTGCTCCACAATCCCCTTCTTCTGTATAAGGCCCAGGGCAGCCCTCTGCGCACCACCTCTCTGACAGGGCTCTGGGAGTCAGCTCTGCATTCCTCCTTTCTGTTTTGCACACACTCCTTTCCATCAGTCTGGGGCCAGGGTGTTTTTATCGTGGGGACTAAGCTTTGTGATAGGAAGCAGTCTTCCTGTTCATCCCCAAAAGGAAGTACCAGAGAAAGATGGGTGTTGCCACTTGGCAACATGCCCATACGCTTTTGCAAGATAGCTGCACCTGGGTGGAGAGCTGGACCTCTCCATGTGCTCTTGGGGGAAAGGTAAATTGGGAGAGCCACTCTGAAAGATAACCGTTGACAGTATTCATTAAAATCCAGAAATATTCATGGATTAGCCCAGCAACTTCGCTTCTCAGTATTTATTCCCAAATGTACACAAGGAGGCATGGACCAAGATGCTCACTGGAGCAAGTAGTAATGAGAACTTGCTATATCCTACTATGTCCACCCATGGGGAGTTGCAAAATCCTGCTAGTTCCATGCTATGGAATATTATGCAGCAGATTTAAAACCAACAAAAATGAACATAGAAAGCAGGTTCTAGAATGAGAGATACGACCTGATACCTGTTTAGGAAAAAAAAAACCAGAAACCTGTATCACCATTTAATGTAAAGAAAAGGTCTGGGGAGATACACACTGCTCACTGACACCTCCTGCGGGGGAGGTAACTGGGATTGGGGTGGTTACAGGAAATCAAAGGAGACGTGTCTGTAATGTTAACACACTTTCAAACAAGGAAAACTTATTGATGCATTATACGCAAAAGTAAACTTTTAAAAAAGCACTCCTCTTCACAGGCTATTTTTGGTACAGTAGATAAACTGTCTCCCAAACTTGCCTGAAGATAGGAATGGCTTGGAATGCTTGTTAAAAAAACAGATACCTACCCCCGCCCCCCCAATAATGTGTATATTTAATAAGCAACCCAGGTGATTTTTATCAGGAAAGTTTGGAAAATGTTAAGCTAGAGCCAGACCCCTCCCCCACCAATCTAATGCAAAGCCTTCAGATATTACTCTGGATTTTCACTTTTCCCAGATATCTCTCAGTCCTGTTCATCAAAGTGAAGCAAGAAGTGGGTGTTAAAGGCAGCTCTCTCTTGCTTTCTTTCCCTGGGAATCAACTGGAGTAAGAGATGACCCAACATGCCTTGGTTCATCTCCAGAATCCAAGACGTAGAGGTAATGGCATCCTCTTTGCAATCTGAGGGCTGGCCCCACATTGAGCAACAGGGCTGTGTGTGGGGAGAGGGCCACACAAGCAAGACCCTGCCCTGCCCAGTGAGGGGAGCCTGGGCCCAAGGCTAATCTGGCCGTGAGGACGTGCAAAGCTGTCTGCTCTAAAGCACAGACTCACCCTTTCGGGCCAACTCCATGTGGCTCTCAGCACACTCTCAGGATGATCCCTGGCTCCAGAAAGGGCTGGTGGGACTGCAGAGGGGACACTGCTGAAATGCACAGGCATCCCTGCTAAAAATCACTCACACCTGCTCAAAGGAGGGTCCAGACAGGCGGAGCAGCTACCACCTTCCCGGAGTGGTGACCTGTATTGTCCCCACTATCCCAAGGGCACCTCCTCTACTAGTAACCACAGTCACTCCATGTGCTCTGCTGTCTGTGGGAACTGGCAGTTTGGGGCTGCCCCAACTTGGCCTCTGCTGGATGAGGCAAGCTAAGTCTCCCCCACTCAATGTTGCTCTTCTCTCACTGGAAAGTGAGGGGGTGGCACCCCATGAGGTCCTGGGTATGTTCCAGGTCCATGACTTCTGTCTACGCCAAAGCAAACTGCATAGGAACACACCTGGGAATGTTCTACACAGTCTCAGTCGGACCATTTCCTCATCAATTTGCCATCACGACTACACATTAGTTTTCTGAGCAGCTTGGGGGGCATGAATCTCTGTGGGAATCTGATAAATGATGAAGGTGTGGCTCCCTCCATCACCTTTATATATGCCTGCAAAGTGTTGGGCACATTTCAGAAAGGTTGGGAGTCTCAGGTTAAGGCCAAGTTCCTTTCCATGTGAGTCACTATAAAGAACATCTAAAATGAGACACACTAGTTTTTTTTTATAAATCTTCACCCTAGAATATATGTGTCTTTTTAAATTGATCTTAGAAAGGGGTAGGAGAGAGAGAAAGAGAGAGAGAGAGAGAGATCAGTTGCCTCCCATACACACCCTACCATGCATTTAACCCGAAACCTAGGTATGTGTCCTGACTAGGAATAACCCCCCAACCTTTTGGTGTACAGGATGCTCCAACCAACTGAGCCACCTGGCCAGGGCATGAGGAACACTCTTTGCCTTAGCGAGGTGGTGGGTACTGACTGTTGTAATTCAACACCCATTATTCACCTGGCTGAAAACACAGTAGGATGTGTGACTGGCCTGCCAGTAGGCTGGGGAAGGAGGGGGAATGTGAGGACAGTCAGGTCGTTGTATCTTGGCTTGCCAGCTTGAAACCCAGCAGCCACATCCCTCCAGAGCAGAGGCAACCTGGCCCTCTCCCTCACCCGGGGGATCAGGAGGGTTCCTTGAAGGTGAGCAAATGGTGTTCAGGTCATGAGGTGGCAGCAGCAGCCAGAGGCTCCATGCCTCTGTCCTGCATCAGGGGGCTGGGCAGGCTAGAGTCCTGGTTCTCCTTTGGGACCCACCATGACACAGGCCCTGGCAGGCCTGATGTCCCCATAACGGAGACTCTGTTGCCATGCCAACCAAGATATGGCATGAATGAAACAGGGATTGGGGATCTGGAAGGGTTCCAAATGACCAGGGGGCTGCCCGAAAAGAAGCAGCGGATAGACATTCTGCACAGACCCAGAAACTATACAGACACACACTCAGTGAGTCAGGGAGGACATCTAACAGCCAATAAAGGAACACACTCCCTGGGAACCAGAGCTCCTGCCATTAGGGTGTCCGAGCAGAGGCTGTAAGGTGGGCATCTGCTTTGGATGGAGGTCAGCCTACTAGCTACTGTGTTTTCTCAGCACAGATTCAGTGGCCCCAGAGCAGCACCCATTGCAAGGAATGGGTGGCTGTTTGCAGGACCCCCAGTGTGGCTGAGGCGGGCGGTGTTTCTGAAGCCCCAAGGCTGGCCAATGGCAGCTGGGCTGCTGCCTGAGGCTTTGCAAATACACAGAAAGGCAAGTGGCAAGGCAGAAAGGACACCGCCAGCAGGGACAGCCCGGACAAGCAGAGCTCTGGAGCGAAGCTGGCTCTACTGCACCCTCGCTGGGTCATTCCTGGCAAACTGCTTTATCTCTTTGAGCCCCTGCCATTCATCTGTGAAATGGGCAAAACTGTTTGCCGTCTCAGCTTCACGTGAATGTTGTGAGGAGCAAATAATGCGATGATGTGGGGATGTGACAGCAGTTTATAAAGAAAGGTGGCACCTCCTGGGTGCTGGGGATCGAGTTAAGGGCTGGGTCTCTGCCCAATGAAAATCTAGTGGGGAAGACAAAACAAAGACCTGAGAAGAAACCTCAGTCAAGGCCCAGCGATGACAGAGAAAACTGGCTGCAATCAGGTATGACCACAGCTGTCATATCTATCAACCACAGAAACAGGAATATTTATGAAGGACCCCCCCCCCCCCCCCCCACACACACACACTCTTTTATGTTCTGGGTAGGATGCATCTCCTAGTTGGGGTATCTGGCTAAGAGGTCGAGAACCTCACGGGACCCTCAGGGCCACCCTGCCTGTGTGCTGGATAGCAGCAGAGTGCTGCAGGTCTACGGCCTGATTCCAGGGCTCTGGGGCTGGGAGGGGGTCCACAGAACTGGCTGTAACCTTCCTTGGGGACACCCCATGCAGAGATACAAGCAAGCATCCCCCCTCCTCGCCTTTCTCTGTCCCAGCTTTGACCATCATAGACGAACTCTCCTTAAAGGCGTGCCAATAAATCATTTCTGACATGGTAAGGAAGTTAATTTGGGGAAGATTAATTAGCTACATTCACACATTCAGCTGCAATTCCTGGAAATCAGATGGTGGGGAGGGCACTTTTCCACGGCAACCAAGGATGGGCTGGTGCCTCGCCTCTAAGGTCTGACTCGCTCATGCAGAATCACCTTGAAGTTCGAAGTCCATCTTTCATGCATGGAGGTCAAGTGCTCTGCCCTCTAACCCCGCTCGTGGGGAGCTCACAACTCCGTAATTCAGTCATTGGGACAGTTGTCACTATTAAAGCGGCCTCCGTCTGGCAGCCACCTTCCACTCTGTGCAGACCTTGGGTGCTCTAGTGTAAATGCTTCTTTACAGACCAGCCAGGGACCTGCCCGCATGTCAGGAGGCGAGGGGTGTTTCCAGTGGTCTCCCCTGGTCTTTCCAGTCTTCCCCTTCCCACAGCCACAGCTGTTTGCCTCGACACCTGCAGGCTCCAACTTGTTAGGAAAAATGCATTCCAAATTACAGCCTCTGTCAGCTCCTCTGGGGCCCTCCTCTCGGCTCCCCCCGCCCCCCACTCACTTGCATACCCCACTCTCCTTCAGTTTAACCCCATGGAGGTTGCTATGGTCCTGGGTGGGAGGCTGCTGGAGTGGAGCCTGGCTCTGCCCTCTGTTTACCCTGAAACCTCACTATTAAGTGGTAGGGACTAGCTTTTCAGCATCTCTCAAGCAGTGGGAAGTTCTATTAACTCCGAAATAGCTAATCCTGTAATTTCTTAACTGCATTCAGCTAGGGCCTATGGACGAATGAAGAGTTCAGTGTATCCCTCCTGAGGACAGAAGCCTCCTGGGGTTTGCAGAGTAATTACAGGTGATGTCAGAGCTGAAAGGGTCCTGAGAGAAGATCTAGTCTGGTGGGTTTCAACAAATTATGTAATTTGTGCCAAGGAAATCTCACAGGGAGCCCCAACATGCACTACTCTCCGTAGTCTGAAAAGCACGAATCCACTGGGAGCCAGGAGGCCCCGAGGGGAGGGTGAAGGTCAATGCCAGAAACAGGTAACCAAATGTTTCCTAACTCCCAGGTCCACATGTGTCTGCAATACCTGTATGGCTATCGTTTTTTCTCTTAAAGTCATTCCTAAAATTTCAGGGTATACCCACCATAATCACCCCCTGGATAAAGCTCCCACGGCACCTCTTGCAAGGACTGCCACCCACCCCTGCAGACAGTTCCCTGTGGGAGGCCGCCCCAGGCCAGGCTTGGTCCACAGAGGTCACCCATTGAGCCTCCCTCTATCCTCCCCTGAGCTCTGGCTCAGCGATGCCCAGCCCGCTGGCGACCCCATCAATCTCCACCCACCCTTCCAGACAGTCCTTTCTTCCCAAGCTTCCTGCTCAAGGGGGTACAAGTGCTTCTCCTAGAAAATGCTCTCGGACCAGCCCTGGGGTCAGGATTTTCTTCTTTCCCTGGCAGGGCACTTGGAGCTGGAACGGTCAGAGAAAGTGCAGTCAGGAGCAGGGACACGAGGTGGCTCTGGAAGTCATTTTCTGCTCTGTGCCTCAGCTTCCTCATCTACAAAATGACGATGGGGTGAGGACTAAATGAGCCAATATACGGGATGTACCTAGAACGGGGCCGGGCACACAGCAAGTGCTCAAGAAATGTCAGGTGCACTATCATCTGAAACACACCATCCTGCCTGGCTGATTCCGTCTTGTGGAGGAGGAACCTGAGGAAGGGTCCTGCAGAGGTCACCTGGATGTCCAGTAATAGAAGTAGCAGAGTGATAAAACCTGACTCCCACCAAACCCCAACCGCAGGAGAACCCAAGTCATTTGGCGACCTGTCCTATATAATAAAAGGCTAAGATGCAAATCGACCGGATGGCAGAACTACCGGTTGCTATAACATGCACTGACCACCAGGGGGCAGACACTCAATGCAGGAGCTGCCCCCTGGTGGTCAGTGTGCTCCCACAGGGGGAGCGCCGCTCAGCCAGAAGTGGGGCTCATGGCTGGCAAGCTCAGCGGCGGTGGCAGGAGCCTCTCCCACCACTGTGGCAACACTAAGGATGTCCTACTGATGGCTTAGGCCCACTCCCCCTAAGCCGCAAGTAGAACATCCCCCGAGGGCTCCCGGACTGCAAGAGGGCGCAGGCCGGGCTGAGGGCCCCCCCCCCCCCAAAACGAACCCCCAAGTGCACGATTTTCATGCACCGGGCCTCTAGTATATTTATAGCCTGCCTGCTTCCAAAATAGGTTTTAGACAGCTGTGTTCAAGTCATCTTTCCGGCTGGACCGCTCCTTCCCAAGAAAGGACGGGGAACGCCCGTAGGGCTTTCTCACAGTAACAGAAGGCTCTGAGCACCAGGGACAACTTTGGCAGTGTACTCACAGGAAAGGTATGTGAAAGAAAAACGGCAGAGCCTAGAAGCCAAAGGCCTTTCCTGAGAGCTGTGGTACCTTTAATAACCAGGCATCCATGTCCCACGCAGGGCCCGAGAGGGAGCAGGAGTGACGGAGTGAGAGGGGGAGCTGAGATTAGCGTGAGAAGGTACTCGGGCCTCGTGCAGCCCATGTGATCCAGGCCCGCACAGCCGTTTCATCAGTGACAGTGACACAGGACCGGACTAAGGGAAAGGTCATTTCTCTGTGAATGGGGCCCATTAGGATGATTCGTGCACATTTCTAACACGAGGCTGCCTCTGTATTGAGGACAGGCAGCACTGGCCATCATTACCGCCACTGTGTTTGAGGGTTCCCAATTACGTTCAGCTTAACAGTGGGTGCTCAATAAATGGTGATTCACTTTTTTTAAATAATGCCATCTTCTCAAATCCGCCAGTCACCAAGCTCGATGAACTCTTTGTCATGTGCAGTCCTCCAGGCTAAGAATCTGTCCCTGAACCCCAAAGCACTTTTTCTCCTGTGTACTTGGCACCTTCTAACGTACAGGGAAGTGACTGGGGACAGAGCTTTGCAATGCCACACAGTGTCTGTAACGGTGTCAATGGCTTGTTCAATCATATTCACCCCATGCTTACAACGTGCCAGGCGGTGAGCTCTGAGCTGCAATGCAGCGGTGAACAAAGGCAGGTGTTCCCCTGCCCTTATGGAGCTTCTGGTCTCTTGGGAGGACAGCTGACCATTCTGGGGCGGGGCAGGCATGGTTAAGGATAGGAGTACTCAGCTGTCATGTGCCAAGCAGAGGAGTAAGGGCATAGGCAAAGTCCCTTTATCCCCTGTCCTGAACTGGAGCTGTGTGCAGACCTGTCAGGTGAGTTACCTGAGGATGCCCACTATGAAATCAAAAGAGGTTATAGAATCTTTACCAATAATAATAAAAAAAAATTACTCTTGGCATCTGAGCCATTGACAAAAAATTAGGTTTTAAAACAGTACTTATAGGACTCAATTTTTCTAAAATATTATACATACTCAAAGGAAGAAATGTGTTTTATGTGCAAAGAAAAAGGACTAGAAGGTGTACAGTACAATATAGCACACATCCAGAAGTTTCCGTGAAGCTCGAGGCCTAAACACTGTTCCCCTCCTCTTCAGGTGGCACCATTAGCCAAGCCACACTTCCTGCCAGGACCTCAGTTTCCCCATCTGTAAGATGGGAAGGGCAGAGTGGGCCTTACATACAGGAGGAGGGGAAGAGACACAGGACCACGTCACTAAAAGAAAACCAACTACCATCTTTCCTTACCAACATTTTCTGAAGGAAAGAATAAGAAACATCACAGAGGAAACAGAATAAAGTACAGTCCTTTTTAAAGCGAACGGAGTTAGCTTCATAATAAACCTCCCTAACTTTTCATTTTTCTCATCCCACACTATGCTTTCGGAGCATGGGGCCCATGGGCATTTCAGTCCTTCTGACATTATTTTAAAGACCACGCCCTCCTTTGGGTTACAACCATCCGGTGTGCATCCACCACGAAAGGGTGCTGGCTTTTCTGGCCCCTCTCCCCTCCTGGTGTCCCTCTCACTCTTAAAGGCACGTTCTCCACTACCGCTGAGTGTCGGTCTCTATGGAACACCAATACAGCGCTTGAGAGTAGCCTCATGAATCAATCAGGCATGAAGTGGCCCTAATTTATTAATACACATTGTAAAATCCCCTTCCAAATGGAAGGTCATAAATCACCTGCCGCCGGAAACGTTCTATTTTTAAAGGAAGGCCAAGGTATCTTGAACTAAATGCCAGACTTGCCCATTTCAAAAGAGCAAACTTTGATCCATTGCTGCTATGCTAATCAAGTGATTAGGGAGGCCCGGCCCCGCCCTGATAACGCAGCTGTCACAAGACATCACCAACCCCCACCAGTTTCCTCACACACTTCTCTGCCCAGACCTGAGGCCATATGTGACTCACAGGGACTGACTTCTGGGTTATCTGAGATCCTTCGGCCAGACCCTCCAGGAGCCTGAGCGTGTTAGAGGATTAGAGCTAGCAAGAGGGTTAGAGGTGATGCTGAGGATGGAGAAAGTGTTCTCTATGTGCCAGGCACTAGACCGTGTGCTTGTACATACACTGTCTTAGTTCAACTTCCTAATTACATTATTTTCAGATGAGAAAAGTCAAAGCTCAGAGAGGTTTAGAAGCTTCCCCAAGGCCTCAGAGCACATAGGGCAGTGCAGGTTTCAACCCTGGCCCGCCTCACTCCAAAACTTTGGCTCCTCCATGCCACCCACGGCCTGTTGCATGAGTTTCTAATATCCTGGGTCCCTTCCGGACAGCAGGAGGAAATCTCTGAAGGGAGGTTTGACAGGAAGCAGAGGAAGCTCTGCCAGTTTGGCTCGGATGTGCCAGCCCTGACACTCCCTCAGTCAGCTGGGTACTGGAAATCTCCCTTCCTTTTCCTGTGACAGCCTCCCTGTGATTGGAGCACACCTGCAACCTGCCCGGGCCACACCTGGGGAAGCAGCCACTTCCGCCCGCAGCCTGTGCCCTGTGCTCGGCTTCCAGCAATTACCTCCCTCCATCCTCTCCGGCCTCATCCTTCCTGCCTGGGGGATCCCATCTCCACCTACTCCCCCAACCCCCAACCCACCACAAAAGAGAGTGCAGTATAGCAAGCAGGCTGTGCCCTTACATTAGAAGGAGGGTTCGTAACAGCCGGGAGGCAGTGGAGAGAGGCCCAGGCATCCCCCCCGCCACCACGCTGCCCCGCCTCCCTACATCCACAAACCTTTGCACATGGAAACATTATCACTCAGCACAGGAGAGGAATGAGAGCTGAAAGATGAACCTGAACCTTGGCCCCTGCTTCATTAACAAGAGTTAATACTTGGACAGTGCCCAGCATGCACTAAGTTATTGTTATTTTCTAAGTTGACGGTAAAGTCAGTCTCATTTTTCTCATTGTACAGTGGGAGGGAAATTTATGTTAGAATTAGTTCATTCTTCATCTTGTTAGGGTAAGCCCTGCTGCATTAAAAAATAAAAAAATGTCCAGACATACAGTGTGGACCAGAGGAACTGGAGAAGTTCTATCTGTGGAGGAGGAGGCCCTGGGTCAGAGGACCAGCTTGAAATCCCTATGGCCTTCGGGCCCAGAGGTGGTGGTGATGCCCGAGAGGGGGACCCAGGCATAACTCAAAGCCATGGGAGCACCTCATTCCTCTATAGGTGCCCCATCATTTTCATTTCTTGGGGATAGCATGGGTGATTTGGGCCACCTGACTGGGGTAAGGGAGGTCCTTTCAACCCACAGACCCCAGAAGAATGCACTCCCTGGAGACATTTAAGCCAATGGCCCAGTTGACCAGCCATTTGGGGAGGGCCTCAACTGGGTCCACCTGAGTGGTCTGGCTGCACTGCCCCTCTCCCCACATTGCTGTCATGCCCACCCTTGATCTGTGGGCAACAGGTCTACACAGATGGTCCCAAGCTCCCCATCCATCCTGGTCCCTAACTGGCATCTCAGGCTTACAGACTGGCTCAGGCAGGCTGTACAGCTCCTGGCACCTTTGCTGCACCCTGGCCAGGCCAGTCTGCTTGGAGAGTAAGGCAGGGAGGCTTACCTAAAGACTGCCCACAACCATATCCACCTAAGAAAAATCGGCTGTAAAACACTGACACCCTCCCAGAACTGCCTCCTGGATTTAAGAAAGGGAGAGGTGGCTTGGGTTTTAAAGAGAAAATAAGATTCCCATTCATGAACTCCCCACAGCTAGGACAAGTAAAACGGGTTCTGCCACTGATTAATGAGCTGGGGTAATAATGGGGCTCACCCTTCGTCATTAAAAATATTAACCTCGTTCCTGGCTCAGCGATGTCATAAACCCAGGGCCCACAAAGCTCTCTCATAACCACACTTCTCATCTGCTGGGTGAGGATGCTAGGTGCGTGCCTCTAGCCCTGGGGACAAGCCAGGAAGGCAGAGAGCCATTTGGGAAGATCACAGACCCTCCACAGAGCCAGCTGCAGGTGGACAGGTGAAAGAAACAATACCATAACTTGCCATAGGTATGCAAGAATTCAGGGGTCTCAGCTGGCTGGGACCTTTATTAAAGTGATGCTATGCTCACGTGGTCTAATGTAGCTTCCAAAAGCCAACCTGCCCACTGGCTGTGGTGACAACAGTATGACCTTAGGACTTCTACCACTAGGAAGGAGACCGTCTTACTCCAATCTGCATAAATCTGAGGGTCAGTGGAGAATCACGTTCAGCTTTGGGCCCCGAACTTTAATTAAGAGCTGCCACCAGGAAGATAAAGAGCCTGGGCTCCATGTCTCATGAGCATAATTAAAGAGATTAAGGGTTTGTACATTCTAGGGAAGATTCAGGGGTGTGTGCGCAGTGCAGGATGGTGGTTAATCCCTGGAACAGGATGCAGACAAGTTCTGCTGGGTAAGAGGGCAGAGTGAGGACTAATTAGAAGTTGTAGAAAAGATTTCAACTGTTTTAGGAAGAACGTTTGATCAAACAGAGCTGTTCAAAATAGGATAGTTTTGAAGGTAATGAGTTTCCTGCCACAGGGACGTCCATGCAGAAGCTGGTTGAACACTGGCCAGCAGAAGGACCTAGACTGAGATCCTTTGCCATTAGACACCCTATGCATCTCCTGGGAGTTTTATGGTACCCCAAAGCGTGGGCCTGAGGGTGGGGGAGCCAGTGTTGAAGGGGTTGGCCAAACCTTACAAGAGTGCATCCCTCTCTCTCACTTCCACAAGCAACCCTAAGCTTTTCTGGCTTCCAGGCCCAAAGGGTGCTGCTCTGGAGCACGACTGGCTCAAAAGCATGTGAGGGTGAAAGGACAGCCATGCCTGCCCTCAGAGAGGCAGCATCACCATCCAGGTGAAGGGGAGACACGCAGAAGGTAGGCGTGAGCTCAGCATCTCCAGATGGCTTCAGTGTGGTATCCAGGCTACTGGAGGCAGGCAGGTATGTGTGTGTGTGTGTGTGTGTGTGTGTGTGCACGCGCACATGCGTCTCAGCCTAAGCTAAGATTGCCCTCTTTCCTCGACAGCATCTGATAGGTTGGGTGTTGTGGGAGAAACACAGAATCAGACCCAAAACACTTCTGTTCTGGAATTCAGCAATGCCCATGGTGGGCTAGGTCCTGAGGACAGAAAGACAAATATATCCCAGTCTGCTCTAAAGGAGGAAAGAATCTATCAAGAGAGGTCAGCAAATTTATTTCGTAAAGAGTGAAATAGTGAATATTTTGTTTGCAGGCCATAAAGTCTCTGTGGCAACCACTCAACTCAACTGCCACTGTGTGATAATGTGAAAGCAGCCACACACACAACTCAATGAATAGGAGTGACTCTGTGCCAATAAAACTTTATTTATAAAGATAGGCAGCAGCTGGATTTGTCCCAAGGGCTGTGGTTTGCCCACTTCTGGTCTAGTCCCATGTTTCTCAACAGGCTGCAAACTGGAATCACCTGTGGAGCTTTCACAAAGCACAAATGCCTGAGCTCCACCCAAAATTCCAACTTAAGTGGTCCTAGTTAGGGCCTGGGATTAGTGGTTTCTAAAAGCTCCCCCAGGTGACTATACTGTGTAGCCAATACTGA
The DNA here is from genome assembly GCF_951640355.1 of Cnephaeus nilssonii. NCBI lineage: Eukaryota > Metazoa > Chordata > Mammalia > Chiroptera > Vespertilionidae > Cnephaeus > Cnephaeus nilssonii. The sequence goes on along the minus strand of NC_137085.1, from coordinate 27,439,024 downwards.
GAATCACTGGTCTCTACCAGAAGAGAGGCACGTGTAATCCCAATATTATCTTGCAATAATCCACAAGGTTTCACAAACCCAACTCAGGGGAAGTGACTCGCTCAAGGTCATACAATGAGTCAGGAGGCAAGGAATCCCAGCCCATGAGCTTTCTTCTGCACCACAACCGACATAGATGGGCCTACTCTCCTCCTGGAGCGCGGGATACAGGTAGCCTTCTAGCTCCTGACCCACGGTTTCAAGACGTTAAGGACCCTGGAGACATAAATACCAACCACATTCTCTCAAACTCTAACATGTGGGACCTGGCCCTCTCCCCAGACCAAACATCATTGACTTCCAACTAACACGGGAACAGAACACCCAACACATCTCCCTCTCTTACGAGAAGCAGCATTTTCAGCAATTTTGAAGCCGTTTATTAGCATCTGGGAGGGACAAAAGAGGACTGTAAAAACTGTATTTCCTCAGCTCTAACAAGCGAAGCCACAGGAAACTCTACCAATGACACCCGTGAGGACCTGCCAAAACGTGCTGCCTGCTCGGAGCTCTGCCCACGCAGGACTTGGACACTGGAACCATCAGAGCCCTGGGGAATGTTGCAAGAGCTTGGCTGAAGCTGGGCGGCCACTGGCAGCAATGATCTCAATGTCTGCAGAGCAAACGTGCTCCACAGACAGGGCGAACCCAGGCATCACTGGCCTTGCAGGAGCTTTGCGGGTGGCCAGAGAGCCTCTGAGCTCCAGGCTCTCCCTCCTCTCCACTGAGCCACAGAGACAGTCAAGGGCTTGGGAGAGCTAATGCGCCCAGTACAACGATAATACAATAAATACCGACAGCAGCTACCGGGGGCTATGTGCCGTTCTTTTAATGCTCCCAACAACCCTCTGGAGTAGACTCTTACATTGTCCTCATTCTACAGATAAGAAAACCGCAGCACAGGGCGGCTAGGTAACGTGCCCAAGGTCACCAAGGCACTGAGTTACAAAGTCAGGATTCAAACTTAGCTGCTCTGACCAGATTCTGGCTTGCAATCCTTTACTCAAAGGACTTTAGAGTGACTCTACTGAGCAAATGGTCCCTGCAGAGACAGTGAAACAGACCCAGCAAGAGTGAGGGGCCGGTTGGTGGGATCACAAACGTGGGAGCTCCGACAAAACCAAGTCCACCCTTGGGAGAGCCCTCTCTTTTCATGGACAAGGATCCTGCCAGCTCCTAGGACACGTAGCATGGGCTCACACAGGTGCTGAGGGCTTGCTGAACTAGAAAAAGAGCCAGCTCACAGGGCTCTTGCCTGCTAGGAGACCCCATGTCACTCAGGAACTTCCTGTCCCACCTTCCTGATAGAGAGGGCCATATGCTTGTTTCCTGTGTCAGCCCCTCCCTATTCCCCACACTCACCTGCAGGAGTCACAAGCCCCCAGCTTCCACCCTACCCCAGTCTTTGCCTACCCTGTGCCCTCCTAGGGTACTTCCTTCTCTAATCACTGCACATTCAAATTCTACTTAGTCTGCACAGCGCAGTGCATGACAACATGAACTCTGGAGTGAGATCTGAGTTCAAATTCTGGCTGTCACCTTGGGAAGCTTGCTCAACCTCTCTGGGTCTTGGTTTCTTTATCTATAAAGTAGGAATACTAACAGACTCCACCCCTGCCTGGCCTCTGAGACCCTCACCCCAGCTAGAGGTGAGCTCCCCCTCCTCTGAGCCCCACTGTTCTGCTGCTCCTCCACTTGGCCTACCTGGGCTGACTTTGGGCCAGGCCCCCCTACTGGGCTCTGGGACTCAGAGGAGAACAGAAACTACTGCAGTCTAGCACGAGTTCCCAGGCTAGTCAGGGGGACAGACTCAGGCTCACAAATAGCTGCCAGGGGCTAAGTGACATTTTACATCCTGTCTTCCCACTGATGACAGGCGGTTTCGCTAACTCCAGACAAGCTGTATAAGAGGTTTGTTTTTTGTTTCCTTGTTTTGTAAATCAGGTCAAACCACATTTGTAAAACTCTAAACGGCTTCCAGAATTTTCTCCCTCCCTGACTTTTCAGTCTGGGTTTGATGTCCAGATGCTCCCCAACCCCATTTTACACCCCTGCACATGTGCCCTAGCCCGTGCATTCCATGTATGCCCAAGCTCAGCAACCACAGAGCAGGGGGGCACACAGGTACCAGGCATGAAGGGACCTCCAGACTTAAGAGCACCACAGGCAAGTCTCACTCTACCATCAACGCAATGGACTCAGGAGCCCCAGGAACCAACACTCCTTGCATGTGCACTGTACTTTATAGTTTATGAAACCCTTCCAAGTCAGGGTCACTTGCCCTCCCCAAACCCCCATGGAGTCATCTTGCCATGATTTTTAAGACCTCCTAAAATGGGGGCTCCAGAGCAGGGCCTACCTATGTCCACTCATCTTTCTGGTACCTTTGTCTAATGCCGGGCCTGGCACACAGTAAGGTGCTCAGTAAGTGAAAAGGTGAATTTTACATGTGATGAAACTGGCTCAGAGAGGTTAAGAAATGTGCCTACGACCACATAGCCAAGGACCACAGCAGGTCTGCCTGGGGACAAGGAGAAGCTAAGGCTACCCAGGAGGAGGTGACAAGAAAAGTGGGAAAAGGCAGAGGAAGCACAGGGAGGGAGAGTCTGACCAAGAGAAAACAAAGGAGGCGCAGGGAGCAGGCTGGAGAGGGTCCAGAGGAAGTGAGGAGATGGATGCTTTTGAGATCGACTCTCAGCTGTGAAGAGATGTTTCTGAACTCCTGAAGCTTATCAGGCCAGGCGGGCATGACAGCTCAGGACAGCACAGCACAGGGAAGGGCTTGCCACAGACCGCTTTCTTCCCTTGGAGAAATGTGGATAACTTGTTTGAATTATGAAAAGTGTACTTGGGATAAAGTGCTCTGTCCAATGCTGCTGTCAGGCCTTGATGCCTCCAATATCACCCCCAACCAGGTAACCAGAGTGATTTAAAAAAATAATAATAATCTGAACTCTATTCCAATATGCCATTGCACCGAAGTCAGAAGAAAACTGACAAAATGGGCTTACAAAAAAGTGCATGTTGAAGAAGCCCAAGAGAAAGCCAAGTGCAAGACCTTATTGCAGTGCGGGGATTACTGTCACTCGCCTGCTTGTGCTACTGCAGATCCAAAGAGGGGTCATGCCCTGGAGCCCAGGACGCCGTCCGGTTTTGTGGCAAAGGAGTATGTGAATGAATGGGTTCCACGAGTACTCGGATTTTACAACCCTCAGCTGCTTCACACCCCTGCCCTCCCCCATCTACAGAGCAGAGGTCACAAAGCCACAGGTCCCCTTGTAATCCTACTTCCTGTGGATGCCAGTCTGGCTTTCTGAACAACCTCTTTAACTTCACCGCACAACCCACAGCCATCCAGAAACAGCTCTGATGTAAGCAACACCTCGGGGAAGCTCAGCGCCCTCGGAAATCTAAGACTCCCCTGGCCCGGGGCCTGCCATCGACCGCCCGCCTTGGCGAGGGCCGTGCCCAATGACTTGGGTCTGTCAGGCCAAGCTCTCTCCAGGGTGCCTCACAGCTGAAGAAAGAGGGGCGAGAAGGAGAAATCCTGGCAGGCAGCTCTTGTCAGGAGTCTGGCAGCCTGTGCCCTGCTCTCTACAAATCCCGGGGCCAGTTTTACTTTGAGCCAGAATCGTTGGTTCGGGCTCTCAGGCCACATTCTAGAGCTGCACCAAAGGCTAAAGTGCTGATAGCAGCCTGATGCTTGAAGTGTGGTTATTCGCAGCTGATAAGACTGGTTATTTGTCCTCAGAAATTTGCAAACCCCCACCACAGCTCTTGTCACTGAAGCCAGGTATGCAGTGTGAGGTGGAGGAGAGGATGCAGAGAAGGGCAGGACCAGCCCACAGGCTTTGGCCACTCTGCCAAAGGGGATGAGACCACTGCGCTCCACTCCAGTGAGTGGGCAGGCGGGCAGTCCTAGAGGAAGTGGCACGTCTCCCCTGGGCCCAGGCGGGAGCGACTGCACTTGAGGATCAGCAGTGAGGCAGCACCTGGAGGGGTATGGAAAGGAGGGAGGGGAGCAGTGAAGAGACCAGGCTACAGTGTTGAAGGGCTTGTGTGGTGGGTGCATAGCAGGGGTGGAGAATGTCCGGCTCATTTGGTCTGGCCCTGCCAAGCCATTAGGGGTGAGTTAATCAAATGTTTGACCAAATACAGCAGGCTAATTTTTAAGTTGATAATTTTGTACGGCCCGCGAATGATGTTATAAATACCCAAAAGGCCCTTGGCAGAAAAAAGGTTCCCCACGTGTAGAAATGAGTTCCGGGGGTGGATTTTGAGGGCTCTGCTTTGGGGATTTACTATAAACAGAATATGTCAACACTACAAAGGAGAGACAATGTGTACTCAACAAGATGAGGAGTGATGAGGGTGGGACGGGAATGCAGTCATTCTGGGGAAAGATGACAGAGCTGACTTAGAAAAGACATCTGTCCCAGAGATGTTTAGAGGCAATTTCACTTCCAGAGGCCCTGGTACCTGGCAGGACTGGAACAGACTCGGTCCTAGGACATTTATCCTCACTTAGGCCCTCTTTTCTCCAGGCTAAAAAGCCACAGCTTAGTGTCTTCCAGCAGGGATGAAGGGTCAAAGTGCAGTCACTACCAGGTCCTTTGTTCTTTTTCTACACAATTGGAAACAGTCCTTCCACACCTATACCCAGAAAGCCCTTTTCACTCACCAGGAACCTTTGTTTTCCCTTTGCCCATAAAGGCCTTTCCCATCACCATGCACACGTGTGGGCTAACCTACCACCCAGCAAGGAGCTCTGCATGGGGGTGGGGCACAGTCATGACACTGCTCCACTATACATGAGGCAGGCCAGGTAGTCACAACAAGGCCTAGGGCCTGACCCACAGGTGGGGGTCAAGATCGGAACTGAACCTGCATTTGCTAGGCAGGATGGGGTGGCAAGAGGGAGGATGGGCATGCCAGCTTCAGGAATGGTCATGGACAAAGGTGCTGACGGGCAAAAATCTAGTGCATTGAGGGAAGGATGTTCTCCTCATAGCAGGAAAAGGAGATGGGACCACCTTGTGGGGGGCCTGGAATGCCAGGTTAAAGCAACCACAGGTTCTTAGAAGCTGAGTGATCCGGGAGAATGTGATGTCGCCTGTCCTCTCTAGTGGACGTAGGCGGGACCAGTATTGATGCACAAAGCACAGCAGAGGACAGCTACAGTGGGAGCTGCCAATTGCCAAAATCTGGCCAGCCAAAGCCGGCTTTCAAATGTACTTTTCATGAATAGTGCTTTGGGCCTTAGTGGAAACAACCTCATTCTCTACCTATTTCCTTTCTCGTTCTCCAATTTTATCCGAGTTTCTGAGTATGGATCTCATGAGGAAGTCATTAGCAGGAGCGGCAGTCATTCTAATCACACAGTATGCTAGGAGTGCCAAGGCAGATGAGGGGGCGCTGCCCATGTCTGGCCTCAGAGGCACCAGGGCATCGAATTCAGAGCGGGCCCTGGGATGGGACTACCTGAGAACAAATGCCAAGTCTGTCTGGTGCTGGGTTGCTTTGTAAGTTACTTAAAGTCCTGTGACCTGGTCCCCTCACTGAGTACAACAACAGTACTTATGAACAAGGGTTGTCAAAAGAATGAATCAAAGAAGAGCTTTGCACAGCATCTGGCACACAGTAGGAGCTTAATATGTCTAGTGTGGCCAGAAATTACCTACCGTCTTCAGTTGTCCTTTAACTGCAAACCTCACCTCCAAACTGTGCCCTTTAACTGCTGAGGGATTGTGCTATGTGGTGACCAACACACAGCTGGAAGTGGGGAGGCCCAGCCCTGCTCTGGGGCTCCTTGCCTTTGGGGCAACTGCAAGCAATTCACTTCTCCATCTCTAAAATGGGAAAGGAAACCCCCACTCTCTCTGCCTCCTGGACAGCTGAGATAATACCAAAGTGAGGGCCCAAGGCAAACTGTAAAGTGCCCATGTGAGGGGTCAGTGGTCCTGCCCCCACTTTCAGCTGGGAGTGTAAGAAGGGATCTGTGCCTGCGGGAGAGGCATTTCCATCTTGCCCATCTGTTGGCTCCCTTCAGAAATCATTGTGACAGGTTCTTCGAAGGCCAGCCCAAGGAAGCAGATGCCACAGCCAGGAACAGCAGGGGCTCATTTCCAGCCTGGCCAAGCATGGGCTTTCCTGGGGCAACCCAGCCCAGCCTAGAAGTCAAATTCCTGTTAATTCCCACCATGGACCAGGCCCTGGGCTTTCCCTGGGTCCCTGCAGTGATAGAGGCCAACCTCCAGGAGCCCCTCGCACCCATACGTAGCCAACACTCTGACCAGTTCAGAGCCACTCAGATGCCCCCACCTCTGCCCTGCCAGATCACCCACAGCCTCACCTGTTCCCACTATGAGCTCCTGCCTTACACCTTTCCCACCAGATCCTACCTGTACTTGCTGACTTCCATGATTTCAGCAAAGCCCAAAGTGCTTTTCAGGGCCCTACAGCTGAAACCTACTCACACTTCCTCCAAGGAACCTGCCCAGATCTCCCTCCCAGAATTAATTGATCAGAGGCCCCTGTTACCCTGATCATTTTGCTGTGCAGTAGTATGCCTTGCACCCCAGTTTCTCCACAATGTCCTGTTGTGCAGTATCCACTGTGCCCAGGCCAGGGGGCTCACTCAGTACACGAGTAGGGAATTGAACTGCTGAAATACCACCCCACCCTGCCCCGTCTTTGAACAGGGTAACTGTTCTGCATAGATTCCAGGGACTGACATCTTAATTGCATTTCCCAATATGAAAACAGTGAGTTGCATCCTCCCTGGAAAAGTGGTCTCTGGGGGTGGAGGAGACAAAACCACTTAACTGTGGGGCCAGCTGCCTTTAGATGGTAGAATCCCAAGGTGACCAGCCAAGCCTAGGAATGTGGAGCTGGAGTGGGAGTGATGAGGGGGGAGAAATCAAGGGTCAGTGGTACTCTCCTCTCCCCTGGAATAGGAACCCTCAACTGAGCCAGCAAGTCTTAGGAGGAGCTGGGCCAACTGTCTTTAATTCTTCCAGAACATGTTGGCAGGGAGAGCTCTGAGGGGCAGGCCTCGCGTCAGGGCCACGGCCCCTAGAATAGGGCCAGCAAGCTCAGGCGGCGACCTGGAGAAGCGGGCAAGCCCTGGCTCTGCCTGGCAGCCCACTCCAACCTGCCACCGCACATAAATTACAGGGAGGAGGCTGGTGGCCAACTGGCTTCAAGGCCGGCCCTGCCTGACACAAGGAAGTGCTTTGTGTAGCCCAATACCTCATTATCTGGCACCTCAGCCACACCGGAAAGGGCAAATAATGGGGTGAGTGCGACACATGTTGCACAGACGTCCCTCCCTGCACAGACCTGTCCTGGAGTCCCCATTGCCTATGGGGCAAAGGCTCAATTAACTCCTCAGTATGGCATTTGCAGCCCTTCAATCTAGCCACAACAAATCTTTCCAGAAAAACCTCCTCTAGTCTAATTCACTTATTCATTCAAAAAGTATTTGTCGAGCATCTATTGTGTGCTGGGCACGATGCTGAAGGATGCCTACGTCCCACTGCCCTGGAGCCTGTGCAGATCACACCCAAGTCCCTCGCTTAGAGCTGTGCAACCAGGAGGTGCTCAATACTTGGTAACTGCCATCACCATTACTCCCACCTGCCCCGGAGGAGGAAGGAAGCAGCTCCTCCCTGATGCCCCCTGCCTTTTCACCCACAAGTCTCACCACCACCCCAGAAAGGTGGGCACCAAAGCCACTCGGCCTGTTGGAGGCCCACCAGGGCCTGTAGTTTAGAGTGTGCTGGCTGCTCAAGGGGACACTGGGGTTTTGAGTGTTTCCCTGTGCTGGAGTTATGGAGGTTTGGGGACTCTGGGAGTTACAGAGCACATCGGGCCCTTAATCAACCTCTCAGAGGCCACTCACCTGATAGGCATTCCTGGGCCCACGCTGGGTCAGGCTCTGTGTGAGGGGCTCTCCTGCAGCTCTCCAGGAGCCCAGCAGGGACAGGAGCGGTGACATGTGTGGCCACTCCTGCCTCAGACGCATGAACACATGCACATGGAGAAAGGCAAAAAAGGAGGGTGGGAGATCGGTAAGCTTCCCGAATGGCATGACAGATGAGCTGGACAGGGAAGGAAGAGGAGGATAAAGACATACAGGATGTAGGTAAAATCCTGGCAGAAGGCAAGAGGTTTCCAACTGGCTGGCCGTGAAACATGGAGCAACAGGAAGCCTTTCAGAGAGGGAAGGGTCAGCTCGAACAGCATGCTATGAGTCTTGACATGATAGAAGCCATAAGGAGTGTTTAAGTAATGACATGTCCAAAGTCACTTTTGAAAGATAGAGATGAAGGACGAACCAGAAGAGTCAAGACTCAAGCATTATGGAATGTCAGGTTATGGGGCTTTTCTTCTGAAGTATCTGAGAAAGCCGTAACAGTAACCGATGTGGCAATATATCAATTTCCTGCATCTTTATAATGAACCAGACATACGTACATTGAGAAATCCTACACAGGACAACACAGTTGCAGGGAAAAAAATGGTGCATTTTAAAAAGACATGCTTTTTTGACGTGAGAATATGGGCAATTTCTACACAACTGAGCGTTGATCAAAGACCTTATAGCATGTCTAGGTCAAAGACAGTTTGCAAGAAATTAAGGGGTACAGGTGGGGGGACTTCCATACAATCAGGAGGTCAAACAAGGGATTCATAAAACAAAGAGAACAAGTCAACATGGGTTGTGATTAGGAAGAGATGTGCCTAACGTTTCTGACCAGGGATCTGCAAAGTCATATATCTTTAAATAAAGTTTTATTGGCACACAGTCTCACCCGTTCATTATGTCTATGGCCACTGTCGCATTACAAGGACAGAAAGGAGTAGCTGCAACAGAAACCATGTTGCCCCCAAAGCCTAAAATACTTATCATCTGGCCTTTACAGAAAGTTCACTGACCCCTGTGTTAAGACACATGGGAACTCATACACACGAACAAGTGGCTACGCTGGGAGGCAACGTACTTATTCCCAAAGCCCCTCTGCCTTCCTCTCTGAGTAGGGCCCCCACGATGCACTTCTTTGCACATCTTGGGGTAGTAAATCTTCCATCTTCCAGAGTGGATTTAATTTCTGGAAACTGCCCCAAGTTTTTCCAACCCAATGCAGGTGAAAAGGTGGGTAACCATGCCAAGGAATGAAACATGCAAGCTTGCCAGGGGCAGGACGCGTGCCTTAAACACTGGATGAATTGAAATTGCAGTGAGAAATGTGGTTTCATTATAAACTTGCGCAACTTTATTTCTTGTGTCTCATTAATAGGGGACAACAGTCATCTGATGTTTAAGCCTCGGTATGATAGTAAAAAACAACAACACCTCAGTCGCTTGTGACCACCTCTTACAAGACCAACCACATTCCACAGGAACCTGTGATCTTGGGTTGGCTATTAGGGGCTGGCTGTCCTGGGAAGTCTTTGGAAAAGACAGGTCCTGGTGACAGAAGAACCCTTGGCCATTTTACAAATGGAGACACTGTAGCCCAGAGAGGAGATGGGACTTGTCCAAAATCATCTAAGCCATGTCACCTCAAGGTTCAAGTTACCCAGAGTGGCTACAGAGTTCCAGGTTCTGAGCTAGAAGCTGCGTAGGTAAATCAAAAGTGCTCTCAGCCCTAGCTGACTGGCTCAGTGGACAGAGCCTGCGTCAGGCTCTGTGTGAGGGGCTCTCCTGCAGCTCCCCAGGAGCCCAGCAGGGACAGGAGCTGCGACATGTGTGACCACTCCTGCCACAGACGTATGGACACATGCACATGGAGAAAGGAAGAAAGGGTGGGACATTGGGGACTGAAGGGTCCTGGGATCGACTGGTCAAGGGCATATACCTTGGTTGCAGGCTTGATCCCTGGCCCTGGTCAGGTGCATGCGTGAGGCAACCAATTGGGTGAGTATTAACAAAATAAAATAAAAATGCTTTAAAGGAACTGAATCCCTGGCATCCAAAAGGATGGGGATGTCAAAAAACATGGAGGTTTGACAGGCTATGGCCATGTCTCCTGACCTGAGTCTGTTTCTTTATATTAAAAATAAGTAATCGCCGAAACCGGTTTGGCTCAGTGGATAGAGCGTCGGCCTGCGGACTGAAGGGTCCCGGGTTCGATTCCAGTAGGGGGCACGTACCTTGATTGTGGGCACATCCCCAGTGGGAGGTGTGCAGGAGGCAGCTGATCGATGTGTCTCTCTCATAGATGTTTCTAACTCTCTATCCCTCTCCCTTCCTCTCTGTAAAAAAATCAATAAAATATATATTTTTAAAAAGTAATAAATCTTTTTTTTTGTGGAGTTCCTGAGAAGATTACAGTGAATTGTACCTAAAGTATAGCATACAATGGGTGCTCAATAAAAAGTAGCTCATAATCTCAGGCATGAGGGTGAGCTATTTTCTAATAACGATATTCCACTATCGTTACCCATGCGTGCATGGATACATACACACCCTTCCGTACAGGAACTCTTCTTAAGACGGCAAGGCTTCACTGGGCACCTGTCTTATGCAAGGCACGTTCTGCCTGCCTCCCACAGTGAAGTTAACAGAGGGGAACAACTGCAAGCTGCCTTTGGAGCAGCAACATCCCCAGCCAAGGAGGGAACAGTCCCCTCTCCCAGCTAAACTGCGTTAGCAGGACAGTTGTAAACACAGCACAGACCAATGAGAACTCAGAAACAGAAGCAGATGAAAAGCAAGTTGATCTGGCTTTTGGAGGCAGCCCCAATAGACTTCTTCCAAAGGGGCCAGGAACATCCCCACACCTTCCTGCAAATAAGGCCAGTAAATCCCTCCACCCTGGCCATTCTCCTTTCATGGAATAGCCCAGCAGCATGCCAGCGGGAGTTTAGCAAGAGAGGGTGTGCGTTGCAGCTTCCTGTGCCTGGCTGTGAAGTTCCGATAACAGGTCCCTGCCCAAGCGAAGGCTGTGACACAGACAGATGATGTCCTGATCAAGTACCCAGGGCCAGCACTGGCACCAACGCGCAAGCCTGGTGAGCTTGTATAACAAAGGCCTTGTCACCACTTCCTGCTATCCTCATTGCCCACATTCCAACACAATGAGACACTCCCTCAGCCCCGGCTTTGAAGTTCCAGCTCAGCTGGGAGGCACAGAGCCTGCCCTGGCTCACCTTCTCATTCCCCTTTGCGCTTGGTTTGTCACTAGTTTGCTGAAATAAAAATAAAAAAAATTTTTTAAACACACTTTTGTGATTAAAGAATGTTTTTAAAAACTGAAAAAAATATCCAACTTTCCAGTGACAACCACTGTTCACATGGGATCTATTTACTTCTAGCCTGTGTTTAAACATAATATAAGGACATGGACATAGGATAGGGGAGAATATGAATATTCAGTTTTTTATATCTTATTTTTTAGAAAGAATTGTGTAGTAAGCCTCCTTCCTCTTGACTATTCTGCACTGAGTTACTCAACTCAGCTTTGGGAGGCCGCTTGCCTTTCACTCTGCGAAGGGCCACACAGCCATTTCCCACGGCTGAATATTTAGGTGATTTCCAGTTTTGTTTCTCCAGTGCTGTGGGTTACTGGTAATGAAAGCACGGTGACTCTCTTCCCGCTATCCTTAAAGATAAACTCCTAGGAGGGGAATCACTGGTCACAGAGCAGCAACTTTTAAGTTTCTACGCGTGCCCACTCACTGTTTCCTGTCACCCTTTCTGACCTGGAACCAAGTCTACAACATTTTTTAAGGCAAATTCATGATTTATAAAGTCCTTTCACAGTGGCCTTATCAGGTGACCTCATGACAGGTCAGCTACAATGAACATCCTCATTGTAAACATGGGAAAAGGGCCCAGAGAGGTCAAATGACTTGCCCAAGGTCACAGAACTTGAATCTAGACCAAGTCTTAATGCCCCAGACTGCCTCTCATAGGCCCCCAGGCCAGAATTTGAGCAGAGACTGTAGAGGTATTTTAAAATCGAGTACAGGATGATTTACAACACCCAGCTTGCTACAAATCCCCAAGTCATACCTTGTGATTCTGGATACATTGTCAAATGCTTGCCAAGGTTTTGACCATCCAACTGCAGACCAAAGCAGCGAAAAGCCACATCCTTCAGCAAAAGGACTCCAGTGGTCTTTCTGTTATCCAGCAATGGGGAAAGTTCTTTTACCACTAAACGAAGGTGTAGAAAAGGTCATACCCTGAATAGCTACAGGAATAGACTTTATAATAGACAATCTAACTCACTTGTCTTTGATTTTTATACTGTGAATACAGGATGACCTTGGATTTCATATTCAAACCAGCCTTTGAAATTCAAATATATAGATCTTCCAAGGAAGCCAGGCCTCTTCCTACAAGGGAAGCCCTGATTTCCCATTATGAAATTTTTTGAAGAAAAGTTTGAGTAAGACAAGAACACACGAACTTCTTGTTTGTTTTGGTACCCTTCATGAATCTGAAGTCCTTTTTACATCCATAACTATACGATGGCCATCAGAAATGTCCAAGATAAATTGACTCTCTGGAAGTGTACGACTGAAATTTACTTTCAGAGTAAGAAATGTTTGGGCACAACAGAACTACAAGCCGCTGAACTTTAATGAATCCAATACTCTGAAGCACTTGCTGGGTTGTAGAGAAATAGGTAAAACCAGAAGAAACCATAAAAAAGCAAAGGAGCGTGATATTTTCTGGGATAACCATTCCCCAAAGGAAAAGACCGGTATATAAAAAAGGCATTTCTAATTTAGGGGAAAAGAAATTGAATAGTACCAAAAAGAAAGTCAAAATTGTGCCCTACCCCCACCCACTGTGCTTCCAAACTGTTTCATCAGCACCCCTCTGTGAGCTGTCACTACCAGCAATTTCTGCTTCCTCTGGGGGTTTCATGTCTAATAATATTTAAGGACTCCTTAAAACAAAGGGTTTGCCTGGATAGAAACATTTCTTCTGGTTTTACGAAGCCAGGCCCACTTCTGCCCCAGCCTGCAGGTGATAAAGAACCAGCATCAAGGATGCAGACAAAAATCAAAGAGGGGTGGGACAGGGGGAAGGAAGGCAAGAGCCCAGAAACATGCCAGAATTGGTGTCTGCACTTTGACAACATTCAGGCCGAGGCCTGTGAAATCAGGCCTTACCAGTGTTCTCAGCTGTCCTGTGGGTGACTGGGAAGCGACGACACAATGCCCCGCATTTTGTCACTTTGCAGTCACACCAGAGATGGCTCTCAAGACAAATCCTGAGCAAGCAGGAACCGAATGACAGCTGAATTCCCCAAGCGTGTGTCCCAAGTGTGAGGCAAGAGCCCCCGAGCTGGACTGATGGCACATTATTCCTCAATCTTTATTTACAAAGCGTCTCTTCTGGACTTGGAATGCGTTCTGATGGCCAGAGGGGCCTGTCTGATTCGGCAGTGAATGTGGAAGAAATTGGCCAAGGATCCTCAGGGGGCCCTTCAACTGAGCCCAGCAAACATCTCTTCATCAAGGCTAATGTTTCTTCCCCTCTGGGGACCTGAAGGCTCCTGAGCACTTATTGCTTCTTACAGACCTTGTGCCTGTGTAGGACGTCCTCTAAAGGTCAGCATCCCAGCAGCAGCCACAGGGCTCCCTTCTCCCTTCTCTTCTAAAGGCTCCAGCCCCACCAGCAGCAGCTTTGCCGTAGCTTCCTTCTCCTCTGTGGACATCTACCTACCTGGACATCCTGGAATGCCTCCAACTCCGTGAGGTGTGGCCATCAGATGGGAGGGCTGAGCTTGGTCTCAAGGTCAGGTGACTAGCTCTGCTGGCCCCCAGAACAAACACTGCCAGCTCCCCCATCTCCTTCCTCCCATGCAGCTCTCCTCACTGAGGAGCTGCTTGGTGGCTTTGCCCTTTCCTGCTCTGTGTTGCTGCAGCTTTCCAACAAGGACCACAGGTGGAAACTATCTCCATTCCAGACCCAGGCCCGGGACCCCTGGCTCACTATCCACCTGACTGACAGATGTGGACAAATGCTCTGGTGGACTGGATAACTTACCAACTCCCAACGAGGGCATCTCAGGCTATTGACAACAGCCATGCAGAAAAATCTATCCCCTTGACAAGTACTTGATCAATTTTCCTCCATTGACCAGTGCCATCTGAGAGCCGCCTGAGCAGTCAGTGGCAGTATTTCACTGCTTAAGGGTGCCGACTAGGGCCAGGCCCCTGCTGTCTCTGCCTAAAGCATTTGCTATTCTAACTGGGGTCCTCCCTCCAAGCCCAGCTTAGGCCACCCCTCCCCACCATCTCTAACCCATTCTCTTAAGCTGCAGACAGACGGGGTTTCCTAAAGCAAAGATCTGGTCCTGTCACTCCCTTGTTCTACCATCTTTCATTATCCACAGAAAAGACCACACCCTGTGGCCTGGTCCTTCTGGCCTTCAGACACCTTGCTTTATCTCCCATTCCATAATCTCTTCCTGTTATCTTTTCATAGCCTCTTTTTAGGTCACTTGGGACCATTCACAGGGTCCCTTCCTGGGATGCCCTCTTCACATCCACCAATCTCTAAATATCCAAATCTTCCCTATCCATGAAGGCCCAGTTCCCGTACCACCTCCTCCATGAAGCCTTCCCGATACTCCTTTGACAGCATTATCCTAGAAACAAATATGAAAAGTGTCTGGCTCAGATGCTTTCTCAACAGAGAACTATTGTTTTTAAATGGCTCTGGCCTCATGATTTTGGGAGTACCAGGTGATACAGAACTGACCTCTGTCACTGTTCCCAATAGCTGTATAGCACAAAGTTTAAAGGTAGACAGAAGCCAGACTGGCTGCCTGGTCTCGACCACCCTTCTCTGCAACTCTACCCATTACTTGCTTTATCACCTACAATAAGATACTAAACAAACAAAAAACGTATTTGCCTCAGCTTCCCCATCTGTAAAATGGGACTCTTAATAGAATACATATCCTAGGGAGTGTTATGGGTTCCGTGAGTTAATATTCAGAGCCAAAAGAATATGAAAACATTCAAAAAGCTCTTTCTAGATGCCAGGGCTAGTCTAGGACTCAATGACATGGTGTGACATAAGGTAATAGTGAAATATATAGACACCCTTAGTCTCTCTGAACCATAGAAATGTTCACAAGTATTCAAAAATCTGCATTTTTTTTCTTGATTTATTCCCCCAGAGCACTCCTGGACTTAATCTGTTCCAATATCACCAATTCATTAATGTCACGAACCTCACAGTGGATACTGCAGAATGGATTATCCTGACACTGGTCTAGGCCAGAAAAAGAAGAAAACACACAGGGGTTCAGAAAAGGTCTCTCATTAATTAAAGAGACAGGACACCTGGGTTGAGGGGGATAAAAAAGGTTAGGAGGGAAGAACTCTGTGAATTCATATCACTTGAATTGGACTTTGGTGGGTGTGAAAAAAAATGTAAGTGACCAAAATAATATACTAGTAGTCCCCACAAGCCACACCTTCAAGTCTTACTCATCCTTCAGGTCTGAACTTCTGTCCCACCCACAGTCTGCTCACTGAACTTCTGTCCCACCCACAGTCTGCTCACTGCTGTCTACGCCCACCTCAGGCTCCAATGCTTCTCCACTCAGTCATTTACCTGTCTGTCTTGGTGTTGAGCTCCTATCTGGTGTTAGAGATATAGCAGATCCTTAAATAATGTCATTTTGTTAAAGGTTGATGAGATGCCATAGGAATTGAACTCTTGTTTTTAATAAATTCGCCTCTGGTAAAATTGGTTTTGTTATACATCATTTCACTGAAAGTCAACGTTAAGTGAGGATGGACTATATTCTCAGATCTTTCCAATATCCCCCCTGAGCGCTGCGTTAGAGCACAGGGGCTTACTCATCCGCAGGACTCACCCAGTGTGGGAACATGGTAGGTATCTAAAAACTGTTTGTTGGATGGATGACTAAATGTTGCATCCCTTTCTCCACGAAGTCATGGAGTGAAAGCTAAAACAGACACACCCAGGTAAGGCCACACAGGCGGGGTAGACCCCAGTTAGTGGTCTGCCCTAAATGGACCTCGACAGCTGCTCCCCTTCCCCGGTCTGGGAGGTGGAAGCCAACCCCACCAGAGGTGAGTAGAGGCTTTCCCAGCCTCATCCCACCCACAGTGTCAGGCCTGGCACCCAAAGATGAGTGCTAATACCCAGTTACTTCCCTCAGGTGTCCGATGTTGAATGTGTAATAAGCTCATGGATATCTGCAGACGGAAGGTTTCATTTTATAAAGAAAAGACGAAATCATCATTATCATAATAGCTGATGAGACCTAAAAGCAGTTAGGGTGAGACCAAGTCAAAGTATTTAAGTCTAAAAAGGCACCTGAAGAAATACAGACAGGTCATAGAACAAGCAATAAGGAGAGGATGTCCAGAAAGATGGTCATCCAGAAAAATAAAATTAAAATCCTACGTCATACCCTGAAATCGAACTCCAGATATTACATCTTCTAGAATCCAAATGGCAGGCAAGGGCAGCCATCCTTAATCCGCAAAGAGCTCTTACAAATTAACAAAAAGATAAGCCCCACCGTTGGATAGAAGATGGATGGAAGATAAAGTACACAATTTTAGGAAAGAAACACAAATGGTTAAGCACAAAGACACCAGTAACCCAAGAATTTGCAAGTTAAACTAAATTGCACTAGAGTAACAGGCATAAACTTGTAAAGTCTTTCTAGAATACAATTTGAAAGCATGAATCAAAATTTTTACCTTCTTACCCAGCAGTTCCCCTTCTGGGAACCAATCCGAGGGAAATCATCACAGACTTAGGCAAAGAATTAAGTTACAAAGATGTTTATCACAGCACTGTTCAATTAGAGAAAACTAGGGAGAATCTAAATGCAAACTGAACGCTATACAGCCATTAAATTACAGTTGTTGAATGTTTCAGAAAATATAGACATCTTCCCATGTCTCTAAGCAAAGAGAAAAGAAACAGATACAACTAGCTGATGAGACCTGTGGAGGAAAATGTATGATATAAGCATAGAAAAAAAAAAGGCTAGGTGGACAGTGAAACTGTAGTTTCTTTGAATTACAGAATTAGACTTTGTTTCTATCTTACTTTTGGTTATCTGCATTTTCTATACCAAACTTGTCTTAGTTTTGTTAAAAGGGGAAGAAAAAAAGTTAACACAGAGAGAAACATTGAAAAATCCAAGCTCGCAGTTCTGAGGAACTGCCAACTCACAACTGCCCCCACGGAAGGGCAGGTAGGGGCTGCACCATTCCACAGATGCCGGGCTGGCCCCAGATCACATGTGTGGCTTTGGAATGCACCGGAGGGATTACGGGGCTGTCTGGCTTTCTGGGAGTGCCCATCCAAAAAGACAGTGAAGCTTCACTGTAACTTTCTGGTCATTTCATTTCTAAAATTTAGCCAGAGCCTGGAGAAACCAGAAAGTTCCATTCCTCCTACTTCTGTGTGCCTCCACCCGCCCCCTCCACACACACACACACACACACACACACACACACACACACACACCCCTAGCCCAAGTTCCAGTGAGCCCCATATAAGGGAGAACTTTCCCAACAATCACAAGTGCTCAGCAATGAAATGCCCTGCTTAGCAGAACAGGCAGGCCCTGCCCCTGGCCCTAGAGACAACCTGGCACTCATTTTTGCCCAGGCACACAACACAGCACGCAACTCCGCAGATAACCTCTTTTGAATTTGGAGAACTGGGGTAATTTCAGACCAGTGGCAGGGGAGGCCCTTCACTCCAAACTCCCCCACCCCCCACCCCATCCTCTATCACCCGCAGTTACACCCCAGGTTCTGGCCACACCTCCATAGGCAGCAGCACTCTCCTTCCGATCTCAGTCACTGTGAATAGGATCCTTTCTGTCTGGGATGTCCCATACCCACTTTCCTCTGCACCCACCTCCCATCTGGTCTCTTTTTCCTGGTGGCTTATTTCCCCCAGCTCCAGATGAAAGATGAAGGCCACCCATGCCTTCTCTGGGTTCTCAGGAACCTCCCCCCGCCGTCCCAACCCCCTCCCCCCCCCACACACACACACCTTAGAAGGCAGAGCATGGCTTGCTCCCAGCCCCAGGACCAGTGGATGGATCAATTCCATTGGCAGAACTGTGCTCCTCCGGCTTCTTCCTCATCACAGCTAATAGGTTGTTCAGGCCAAAACCTTGGAGTCATCCTTGACTCTTCCCCCTCTCATACTTAGATGTCATCTGCCAGGAAATCCCGCAGCTCTACCTTCATGACATGTGCTGAACCTGGTCTCCTCGCTACCCACCATTAGTGTCCCAGTTCCAGTGGCTACAGATCCCCCAGCTGGTCTCCAGGCTTGTCCCCTCCAGTCTTTTCTCCACCAGGCAGCCAGAGCCACCCTCTCAAAACCCAAGTCGGTTCACGTCATTCCACTGCTCAGAATCCTCCATGCCGTCTCATCTCACCCGGAGTTAAAGTGAGAGGCCATTTGTTTCAGTGCTTCCAAAGGCTAGGCACGCTTGGCCTGCCCGGCCCACCTCAGACCTCATCTGCCTTCTCTTCCCCACTTGCTCCCCTCAGTCATGCTGACCTCCCTGAAGGACCCAGGCATGCTCCTGCCTTGGGCTTTTGCCCTGACCAGTCCCTCTGCCTGGAATGCTCTTTTCTGGGAGAGCCATGAATCATGCTACCACATCCTTCAGCAAAGCCCTCTCTGAGCACCCATCTAAAACAGCACCCCACCCCAAACGCGGGCCCACCCTAGCTTCTATATCCTGCTTTACTTTTTTCCATACTCTCTACCTGACATACTGTATTTGCTTGACTCCCCCTGATAGGGCAAACTCAGGGGAGCACAGTTTTATGTTTTCTTCACCGCTGTATCCCCAGCACCTAAATAGAATAATATCCAGCACATAGCAGGCACTCAACAATGTCTGTTGAATGAATGAATGAATGAGGAGAAAGGAGTTGGTATGGATTCTCGTGGCCCAGTTGAGAACTCGGGGTCCAGCCTGTAAGTGAAGGACCAGCAGTGGGCCAGTGGTCTCCACCCCCTACCCACCTGTCAAGTCACTCTGCCCTCAGGAAGCCCCTTTCTGACCATTACTCTTAAGTACTGCTTGGAAAACCGGGGCCTGAGTCATTCCCCAGGGCCCTGACTAATTCTCTCTCCATCCCTTGGACCCACCTCCAAGATCCTTCCTCTACAGCATAATGGGAAATCCAGAGAGACCTCCCTATGGAGAAAATGGAAAGGAGCTGAATGATTTAAAGGAAAACTCAATTCTTCCTGGCTCAGCAGTTGAGAAAGCACAAACTCTCAGGAAGCTAGTGCCTCTGAAAGTGAAACAGTAATAGAAATATTACTGGAAAATACCAAACAGGAAGAGAAGGAAAATTCCATTGGGGAAGCAAGGTCCTCTGTCGATCCTCCTTAATGGCCTCAGCAAAGCTTTTCAGAATGAAAACAAGGAAAGAACCGGAAATCAATCAGGCTGTCACCCTTCCTGTGGACTGGAGCTATGGCCAAGTCACCTCCACATCACCCTGGTCTGGCACAAGGACTTGGCCAGTACCTGCTGTGGTGCAGGGCAGGCACCACGTCTCCCCGGAGCCTCAGTTTCTCCATCTGTAACATGGGGGGGGGTGGCTGGTGACAGCACAGAGTGACTCTGAGAAATTAATTATGGGTGTGAAAGTGTCTTTTAAGCTGTGGAATACTCACATAAATGTAGGAATCAGTCACTCCTAAAGTATTAACAGAGAAGATTTTTTTTTTTATCTGCCACAAATAAGGCATGAAATTGTGCAGCCTGAGGTGGAGTGGCATAATGGTTAAAAAAGATTCTGGCCCTGGCCGGTTTTTTGCTCAGTGGTTAAAGCATAGGCTCTATCGGCTCTTGGACTGAAGGGTCTCAGGTTTGATTCCCGGTGAAGGGCACGTACCTCGGTTGCAGGCTAGAACAGGAGGCAATCAATCAATGTCTCTCCTCTCTCTCTCTCCTTCTCCTCTCTCCTCTACTTTCTCTAAATATATATATATATCTATGGAAAAAAATATCCTTGGGTGAGGATAAAAAACACACAACACACACAAATAAACAAAGATTCTGGGTTCAAATCTCAACTCTGCCACTTACTGGCAGTGTGACTTTACACAATTTACATAACTTCTCTGTGCTGCAGTTTTCTCATATGTACAATGGAATGACAGTAGCACCAACTTTAAAGGACATTAAAGGGTAAAAGAGTTAATGCACAGAAAGCATGTAGAACAGTGCCTCACTCGGAGTAGGTGTCATGGAAGTACTGGCTAATATTGCTACTGTGGAAAGCTCCCTCAATTCAAGTGACTACTCTTTTTTTTTTTTTTTTACTCAAATGCTTTCTCCAAAAAGCCTTCCCTACTTCCCTCACCCTGCTTCTCCTTTAGCTCCATGGACTCAAGGCTCAGCCCAGAACAGACTCTGTGCCAGGATGGCTCTGAGTTCACCCACACACACTACTTTATTGCTAAATCCTGCCATACAGATCTGTGTTCTAACCTTGCTTCCTGTATCCTCATCAGAAGTTAAGCTCCTTGCCTAAACCGGTTTGGCTCAGTGGGTAGAGCGTCGGCCTGCGGACTGAAAGGTCCCAGGTTCGATTCCGGTCAAGGGCATGTACCTTGGTTGTGGGCACATCCCCAGTAGGGAGTGTGCAGGAGGCAGTTGGTCGATGTTTCTCTCTCATCGATGTTTCTAGCTCTCTATCCCTCTCCCTTCCTCTCTGTAAAAAAACAATAAAATATATTAAAAAAAAGAAGAAGTTAAGCTCCTTATGGGCAGGTACCATCTATCCCCTGGCTCATCCTTGTATCCACACAGCTCCTGATAGTGGCCTGCTTATGGCAATTCCTCAGTCAACACAGGCCAAACAAAAGTTATGAAGTCAGAGTGGCAGACACCACCGCAGCCTCAGCCCCCAACCTGCAAGAAACCCATCACCACCTCCACCCAACCTCAGAAGGCCAGGATCTAGCTCTCTGCTTCAAAGCCACCAATTCCAATTTATTTTCCATGGCCAAGCCTGACCTACCCCTTCCCCCCTCTCTCCTCCCCCATTACCTCTTGGCTATCTCAGCACAAGACATGAAACTGTGGTGGGGGGGAGGGGGCGAGGGGAGGCGGTGGGCTGCGGGGGGGAGCTCTTGACTGCTGGCAAGTTCAGTTTTGCTAAATGACCAGAGGAAGGAAGCCACACCTGTTTCAGATTTGCTGTTTAACTCCTATTTTATGGGTCAGAAATGCTTTAGGGGCAGGGAGAAGACAGGGCAGGCCTTAAGGGTTAAGTCCTGGGATATCAGTCATGTTCTGAGATTGTCAGATTAGAGGACAGTCACCTGATCTCCTTTAAGGAAATTTAGGTTCCTTGTTGATAAGGAAGGGCCAACGTACCACTAATTTTTGTCTTAGAACAGCACAGACAGCCTCGCCAATCCTTGGGGAGGGAACATTTAGTGTTGCAATGAGGAGACATGACTGTTACAAGACATTTTGTGCACCTGTAGTTT
Source organism: Cnephaeus nilssonii (assembly GCF_951640355.1). Classification (NCBI taxonomy): domain Eukaryota; kingdom Metazoa; phylum Chordata; class Mammalia; order Chiroptera; family Vespertilionidae; genus Cnephaeus; species Cnephaeus nilssonii. The sequence goes on along the minus strand of NC_137085.1, from coordinate 27,417,468 downwards.
GGGAAGCACCAACTCTGCGCAGAATTTCTCTATAAAATAAGTCAAGTGGCCCTGGCCATGGCTCAGTTGGTTGGGCGTAGTCCAGTGCCCGGAAAGGTTGCTGGTTCGATTCCCGATCGGGGCACATCCCTGGGTTTCAGGCTCCATCCCAAGGAGGGGGCGTGCAGGAGGCAGCCAATTGATGTTTCACTCCCAAATTGATGTTTCTCTCTCCCTTCCTCTCTAAAAATCAATAAAAATTATTTATCAAACACTACTCTCTTTATAAAAAGCTAACTAAATAAGTAAATAAAAAAATAAGTCAAGTGCTGCATTAGCATCTCATTTATGGAATTCAGAGGCAGATGGGGGTGTGGGAAGAGAGAAAAGCCAACTCTGGGGCCTCTTCTGGGGACCACCAAAGACCAGTCTGAGAGGGATAGGAATTAGGGCAAGGGGAACAAGACGAGGAGCATTAAGTAAAGGGAAGGAAGAGACACATAACACATTTCATTAAGTATCAGACTTACTTTCTCTACTTAAATTGTGAAAACTAGTGGAACCAATTCATAAAAAGCATGTAGGCTTTGAATTCAGACTGCACAGGTGTGATCCTGGCTCTGTCACTTGGTAGCTGTGTGACATAAGCTAAGTCATTAACCTCTAAGCCTCAGTTTCTTTATCCATAAAATAGGGGTAATACTACCTGTGGTAGATGGAGGGCATCGAAGGCCCTGATTGATGGCCTGCCTATATCCCTGCCTTTTGCCTTGGATTTTGCAGCTCCTCCTCTCTACTCAAATCCTGGCTCTGTGACTTGCTTTGGTCAACAGAATGCAAAAGGGAAAGTGTGCCAATTTCCAACCTCAAGAAACCTTATGGGCTTCTGTTCTTTCTTGGAACCACCATCATATGAACAAGGCTAGCCTGCTGGAGGATGAGAGACCACATGGAACAGAGATCACATCACTGTCGCAGCCAAGGCCATCCTAGACCATCTGAACCCCAAACATGGAAGAGAGCCCAGCTAGGATCAGCAGGGCTGCACACCCACCCCACACTGACCACAGATGCCTGAGTGAGCCTAGCTAAGACCAGAAACTACTCAGTTGACATGTCCTTATTATAGTTGAAAGTAGGGGTTGGAAACTACAGACTACAGGTCGGCTGCCTATTTTTGTAAATAAAGTTTTATTGGAACACAGCTATGCCCTTTCATTTATATACTGTCCCTGGCTGCTTTTAAGCTACAATGGCAGAGTTTAATAGTTGTATTGGAGACTGATCTGCAAACCTAATATTTACTATCTGGCCCTTTATGAAAAGTTTGCTAACTCCTGGTTTAAAACCACTGAGTTTAGGGTGATTTGTTACGCAGCAATAGCTAACCGATACAGTACCTGAACGTCTTCTAGGGTGATCATGAGGATTAAATGATCAATTTGAATCCTGGCTAGATAGCTCAGTTAGTTAGAGTGTCGTCCTGATACACCACGATTGCAGGTTTGATCCCCAGTCAGGGCACACACAAGATCAACCAATGAATGCATAAGTAAGTGAAACAAATTGATGTTTCTCTCTTTCTCTAGATATCAATTTTTTAAAAACATAAATAAATGATCAATTAGTGGTTAGCATGAAGCATGGAGAATGTATTTCTCTTCTGGGAAATCAATGGAAAAACTGGACTTGATATGCAGGCATTTCTCTCACATTACTTTTAAAGGATAGGACTTCAAAGGAGAAAGTATCCCAAGCCAAACCACAACTACCAAGTATGGCTCTAACCTTTTCAGTCAATTACTTTCTTAGAACTGGAGATTGTGGACCATTAACCAACTGGAAATGACTTGACAACTCATGTTTGCCCTGCTGTCAATCAAGCCACACATCAATGATTTTATGTGAAAAGGACCAAAAGACAGGTCACAACTTCCCAGCAAGGCACAGGAGACACTCTCTTCCCTTTGTGGCTCCGACCTCCCTCTGCCACCCCCACCACTTCTGCCCTGCTGAGCCTCCAACCATTCTCTCCCAAGCCTTCAGGCCTGAGCACAGCTGTTCTATCCCTTCTGCACGGACAGCCTTCCTCTTCACGTCCCTGCCTGGGGAATTCCCACTCATCCTTCCAGTCAGCTCAAATGGTGCCTCCTCCTGAAAGCCTTCTTTGACTCCCCAGACAGAGTTGAGCCCTCCTTAGCCCTATGCACACACTAGCATTCCTTGGGTCATGATATTGTCCCTGAGAAGCTGCAAACTGAGTGTCTTCAACTACAAACTGAGATTCTTCCGTCTTTGAAGGCTAGCCACCATTTATTTTCTCTGACTTCCCCCTGCCTAGCAGGCTGCTCAGAAACTGTTTGCTAAATGTGTGCTTTTTTTTCTCTTAAGGAAAAAAAAAAGGTTAGACACGATATTATTTATTCCTTAGGAAACATGTTATTTAACTCAACTCTGTGGATGCCGACAAAATATAAAGTGTCGGTATGCATTAGTGTGTATTTAAAACTGATGTCATGATGCGTCTTGACTTTTTCAGCTGTGGTGGAAACATTTACTTAATGATAAAAGAAACAAGACTTCAGCAGAAAACAACTGGATGAGAACTGCTTGGCTGCCCAAAAGAACTACCAAGTTACTAGCCTCTTTTATCATCTTTTTAAAAAATACATATTTTTATTGATATCAGAGAGGAAGGGAGAGGGAGACAGAGATAGAAACATCAATGATGAGAACCACTGATTGGCTGCCTCCTGCACACCCCACACTGGGGATCAAGCCCGCAACCTGGGCAAGTGTCCTGACCGAGAATTGAACCGTGACCTCCTGGTTCATAGGTCGACGCTCAACCACTGAGCCATGCCAGCTGGGCTATCATCATTTTTAAATACAGACAACCTGAAGGAATAATATTTACACCTACTAAAGGTTTGTTCTCTCTTCCCAAGCGCTCAGCTCCTCACTGTCTCTCCACTGGACTATACTGCAATTGTCCTCTAACTCTGACCCCAACGTCCCCAGATTGTGGTAGCCGTTTATATAGCCTGGGATGCTCCCCAACCATGGCTCTAACTAAATCTATCCCATTCCTGGCTTAACAGTCTTCAAGGACTTCCCTGGGGTGGGGGTGGGTACAAACTCAGGCCCCCACCTCTCTCATATTGTCATCTTTCATTCCCCAAGTGAGGCCCACTGCAAACAAGCTCTGGTTTCCAAGAAGAAGCTCCTCACTGAGGTTTTACATGTACACACACACATATAGGGACACACTTTCATATTCACGTGTACACACACAGCACTGACACACTAGTGCTCCTGCAGGCTGCATCACCCCTTTCTTTGCAATGAAATTCCACTTCACCTCTAGGTTCAGCTCAAAGTTGCCTCCTAGGTGAAGACTTGTTAAATTTCCCAAGACAAAAACACTGGGAGACAAATGATGAAAAGACAGTGTGTCAGTCTCCTCCAGTGGCGTAGGCCAGAGATTACTGACAAATCTTCTGCAGCTTTTCTTCCCTCCCCTCCTAACTCACCCTGGTACCAAGAGATCTCTGAGCACAATAGAAGTGCTGGGTAAAAGCTGGTTACATTGAAAACACAGTCCTTCCTCATGCTTCTAATAGGGAAAATGCCCATGATGCTAGTGGTGGTGGTGACCAGCTGTGTGTGTGCCCCAGGACTCACCTGGGAGAATAGGAGGATGCCTAAGTGTGTGACAGAGGGAGGCGCAGATACTGAGGGAGGTGGGGGGGCCGGGGGGGGGGGGGGAGGCGGAGAATAAACTATAGTGGCGTGCCACTAGAGGCATTAAAGGGAGGATCTGTGGACTGGCAGCTTCTATTCCATGCCATACACAGGAACTCTCAACTCAGGTCCAATGTTAAAAACAAACACCAGGCCTGGCAGACGGGGGCATTCAACAACCCTATAGGTTCTTGTCCAACTGATAAAAGGAAGCTGGGCCTGAGATTAAGCAGGGTGCTAGAAGTAGGTGTTCCTGGATCCATGGATGAGGGGCAGATGGAAGGCTCTGGGGTGTTCAGGGCTGGATCTACAGCATGCCTGGCCTCCAAAAGCTGTCTGGCTAAAAATAATGTGAAAACCAGGCTGCCTCCTGGCTGCCTGACCAGGCTGGATGCTGGCCCCAAATTAGGAGGCAGCCCCACACAGAGGGCATCTGGAGTCTCTACATTCCCCAAACAGCTCGGACCAGAAGACCCCGAGGGAGGAGGGTTAAGGAGAGGCCACGGTTGCATGAGTGGTTCTCAAAGCGGGTTGAGGATCAGCAGCAAAAGATCAGCCGGGAACTTGTCAGAAATGCACATCCTCACACCAGGCTGGGTGCACCAGTCACTGTGAGGGCTGGCTCTAAGCAATCTGTGTTTTGACCAGCCCTCCAGGTGATGATTTGAGAACCACTGTCTAGTGTGACCCTCCCTGGCTGTTCCCCTCCTCCTCATTAGCAAAAACACCTGGTAGCCTCAATTCCTCAGCATATGGAATGGGAACAACTTCTCAAAAGATCAAAGGGCTCGAAGTCACAACCCAATAGGTGAAATGCAGCCCCGAGATCTTTTCCAAAAAAAATTGTATCTGCTCCCATCACTTAATCCATTCCTTGGCCCTCACTGTGCTTAACCTCCCTGACCCCGCCCCTGCTGTCCCCCTGGGGCCCTGCCAAACTCTCACCTCTCACTCCCAGCTACAGGAACTTTACCTGCAGCTCCCTGAAGCACCAGGCTTTCCTCTGCAGCCAAGGTCAACACCCCTCCCCCATGATAAAGGCCCTCCCAGACCATCCCTCCCCTTCAGTCCCAGGTAGCACAAAGCCCCATCACAGCAGTCCTCATGTACACTTCAGCCTGGGACACGGGATTCAACTACAGAGACCGCTTCAGCACTGAGCCACGGAGGGCACAAGAAGACCCATGAGGAATAACTGATGGCAGAAGGAAGCCAAGTCTTAAACACACTTGACATTCCAGCTATAAAGCATTATTCCTCAGTATTTGACATAGTCTTAATTGTAAGTAGGAAAAAATGCTTACAATAAAGTTTTGAAAGCCATAAAAGAAGACTTTAGTGAGCAGGCAGAATGGCCAGCAGCGGGAGAGAAAGGACATGTGCCTACCTGGCAGGTGGCCACGGAGTAACAAGGTGGATTCAGGGAGTCCAGCACCTTTGGCTGTGGCTCTCCCGATAGCTAGGCTGGGCCTTCCCGGCACCTTCCATACCCAGGAATTTTAGGTTCTCCCAGGCCAGCACCTAGATAAGCCTGGACCATGCATAAGGTGGTAGGGAGCCTCTTTGGTGTTCCCCTTACAGGTTCAACTACAAGCCCATGATCCCGGAGGCTCACAGAGAAATCTCCCCTTCCCCAAAGCAGCATCTGGGTGGCCACCCGGCTACTAGCTTCTTGTCATCTAGATGAGACATCCTGGGTGCTTAGGAAGCCCAAAGTCCATGCTTCTGAGGTGTGGTCCCAAACTGACCCCAGGGAGAGGTGGGATCCACCACAGACTGCCCATGCTGTCTTCAGCAGACCAATTGGGAAAGGGATACTCTGGGGACCTGGGACCTCAGAGAGAGAAAGCCAGGCAGAAAAATTAAAGGTGGGCAACCCCTTACTCCTCCCCACAGGAAAACAAAAAAGATCCATTTCCAAGCACCAGCTGGTAGGTAGGAGCCTGTCTCCCACCTGGCTGGACATCTAGTCCTAAAAGGAACTCAGACTCTTTATCAGTCTCGCCCTACCCTGCCCGGGCAAAAGTTTACAAGAGGGACAGCCACCTGACAGCCATAGCAGTACACGGCCTCAGATGTAATCAAAACACTGCCCTCCACCAGAAGATGGAACAAGTATTATTTTATGGGGAAAGGGAGGCTCACAAAAGTGTGAAGGGGAGGAGAGGGCCCAGTCTGGCTGTAATTAACTGGCCTGCTTCAAAGGGGGAATCAAGATGGCCTGATATGTAGGGCAGAGGGTTGTCACAGAGTTGTCCCCCTCACCCCTGGGACAGTGTGGGGCAGAAGTAGGGTCAGGAAGGAAGGTGAGGATTGGAGAGGTGGGTCTCCCATCAGCGGAGCCGAAGGGCGGACCCCCTCCCGGAAAAGCTGGCTTGGTTTCAGGGGCAGCTCCAGCACAAAAGACAGCCCGCATTTGGCTCCGGGGGTGGGGCCGCGCTGGGCGTTCAGTGGGATTTACATATGCACTTTTAGAGCCAGCCGGCCCGGATCTACCACCGGGAATGCAGTGTAATTCGGGGCGAGTCCCTGCCCAGCTCTCGACCGGTTTCCCATCAATAGACTGGGGGGGGGGGGGGGGGGGTGATGTCGGGGAAGAGGAGATAGACAAGAGTAAGCGCTCTTTTGAGTCCTTGACAGCTCTGACTCTGACTTTACTCCTCGGGGGCGGGAAGGGCTGGCTGGGTGTCTCGTTCTTGGGCAAGGCCGGGCGGAGCTTTCCCGTCAGGCAACTTCCGAAGCGGGCACCTGGCTGTGGGCTCAGAGAGGGGACGTTTGGGGAGCAGCAGAGAAAGAGGGTATTTCAGGAGGTCGACGATCCGGGGGGGAAGTGCGTGGAGGGGAGCAGAATCAGGAAGGAACGTGGGAGTCCTGACCCCAGGGTCCTAGCAAGAAGTTGTTGATACAGGGACTCGAAACCGAGGCAGTGCCTCAGTTTCCCCATGGGCACAGTGGCCCTGGAAGAGGCCAAGGGGCGCCTTACCTTCTCCTTCTTGCCGGACCCGCTCTCCTCCGCGGCCGAGGCCGCACACTTGTTGAGCAGTTTCTTGCCTCCGCAGGCGGTGGGGCTCCAAGTGCGGCCGCCCGAGCAGGCACCCCCCGGGGGATCCCCGGCGCTGCCCACGGCGCTCTCCACCTTGATGAGGCGATGCTTGGGGGAGATGTAGCGCACCTCGGCCGGCGTGGCCGGGCGCCGCTCGCTGCTGCTGCGGTAGAGGTGCGGGGAGCCGGAGGACGAGGACGAGGACGCGGCGGCGCCCGCACCAGAGGAGGCACAGCAGCAGCCCGCGGCGCCCGACGCGGACGAGGCGGAGAAAGCGCGCTGGCCCCCGCCCGGCTCCCCGCCGCCGCCGCCGCAGTAGTCCAGGCGGCACATAGCGCGCAGTTTGCGCAGCGACGAGCCGGGGCCGTTGTAGGGGTCCTCGAAGTCGCGCTCCTTCTGTGCGCGGTAGGCGCGGATGAGGTCGCTCGTGCTGCCGCTGTCGTCGGGCAGCGATCCCGACAAGGCCGAGAAGCAGGAGGCGGCGGCCGGACCGCAGGACGCCGAGGAGGACGCGGAGGCCTGCGGCACGGCTTGGGGGGGCTGCGAGGGCCGCTCGCCCCGGCGCCGCTGCTCGCGGTAGTCGGGCCGCGGCGGCTGCGGGGGGCTCTTGGTCTTGCTGTTGCCCAAGCTGAAGTACTTGTTCAGCCACTTGGCCATGGCGAGAGGCCGCCTAGGGCCGCGGCACGGGAGCCAGGTCCACGGCCGCGGCCATTCGGGGGGCAGCGCAGCCGCCCAGGTCCCTCGGCGCCCCGGCCCCGGCGGGGGGCGTCCGGGGCGCCTGCTCCCGACGCCAAGTTCAAGTTCTCTCCGCCGCCTCCTGCCGGTGGCTCCCGGGCTCCGGCAGCTGCAGCACCGCCCTCCGCCTCCGCCGCGCGCTGCCGGGGCTTCGGATCTGGAGCCCCTCGCGGGAGCGTCTCATGGGATCCCGGCCCACGGCCCCGCCGAGAGCGAAAGGCCCGGGCGCCCCCCGCCTCGGACGCTCTATCGTGCGCTCCGCCGCGGAGCGCGCTGCTGCCCCGTCGGAGGCGCAGCCTCCGGCTTTGGCCGGGATCCTGGCTGCTAAGCGAACTTGTCGGCGTCCTCGGCCCCCCTTCTTCCTTTCCGAGGGCGCTGGGGCGATCCTAGCCCCACAGCCGGAAAACGAGCGACGGAGGGAGGCAGCCGGCGCCCTGCCGAGCCCGCGCGCCCGTGCCCGTCCCGGCGGCGCCTGCCGCTACCGCTGCCGCCACCTCCCGAACCGCCGCGTGTGTGACACTCAGGCCGCCAGAGCCCGCCCCGCGCCGCGGCCCCGCCCTCTCCGGGCCGGCGCTCGCCCCGCCCCCAGCCCGCCCAGCAGGCCCCGCCCCTTCCCCCCCCAGGAGCCCGGCCGCCAGACCTTGGCCCAGGCCCCGCCCCCTTGAGCCCGGGTCTCCGCCGGCGCACCGCTCCCCCTCAGCGCTCGCCACCTCCCGCGGTCGCCTCGGCGCCAGCTCCGGGCTCAGGCCTGAGGGCGCCGGGGTCCCGCGGCGCTGCCAGCCCCGCCAGGTTTTCAGCCCGCCGCCGCCTGAGGCGAGAGGTAGCCATCCTTTAGCCGGCCACGCTCGGAGACCAAACCCGTCCGCATCCCCAGGGACCCTCGCGCTGTGTACCCAAGGCGTCCCCACTGTTGGGTAGGGTGCAAAGGTGGATTGACAGGGAACATTTCTAGTTTACAGCGCGACCCGCCCGAGGGAAATGTGGTGCAGAGACCCCTTAGGGACAGAGTGGCTATCCCCTTCTTAAAGGGACGGAGACTCCGGTTCAGGACAGATGTGCCAGATCTTCGGAGCAGTCTATGCTAATGAGGGTATTAGCAATCCAGCTGGAGGTGGCGGCCGGGAGAGGCGGCTGGGGCACTGCCCTGCACCAATCCGAGGGCCAGGCTAAGGAGAGGTCGGAATGTTTGCTTACCTTTTCACCTCTGAGGTAGTCGTGGTTTTAACCCTGTTCACGGCCTACCTGGCGGAGCAAGCTGTGGGAATGTTTAATGCCCAAATTGTAAGAGCTGACAAGACTCCAGTTAATCCAGGGTCCTCGTTTTGCCGATGGAGAAACTGAGGCCCAGAGAAAGTCACCCAGGTTCACTGGGCGCCAGTTCTCCCTTCTGGTGGCTCCGGAATGATGTCATTTACACTCATCTCTACTTTGTAACTTAAAATCGTCCTTTGATTATTAATAAGAAATGAGGAAACTGAGGCAGAGGGAGGGGCCCAGCTTGGTTTTCAGGGCAGCGACATGCTCCAGGTAGAGACAAGAACTGCCTGGAAATGAGGTAACTGCCACTAGAGCTGGTGTTCCTTTGAATTGGGCTGGGCAAGCCGTAGAATTTGACTTACCTTCAGGTCTGAGAACTGAAACCTGAGAAATTCTCTAAGAAATCTTACAGCACAAATTTTTAAAAATCTCAACTGGCTACCTGTATATTATAGATGGGCATTGGGAGAGTCTGTTTTTTCCCTTTGTCCTAGCAACAAGATCAGGGGCTTTTTTTTGGCCAGGACACAGCCCTGGCCACACTAGAGGTGGAGGTCAAACTCTGAGTCTGGACAGGAAGGGATCAACAGCTGTTTACTGTTCCTCTACTTACTCTTCCTGAGGCCACAGTTGCAAAGTGGCAGAACTGGGACTCAGACTTGGGTCTTACTCTGAATCCTGTGCTCTGTCCACTCAGCCGCACACAATGAAGCCATGGAATAGACTGCAAATTGTCCTTTCCTGATCAAGTTATTTGCTCTTTCCCTCTTTGCTCAGATTGCACTATCATCTTCTATGAGCCAGTAAAATGTTTCAGACCCACACAATTACAGACACCATCGCAGATTATACAACCCCTTCATTGTCGTGTGTGTGTGTGTGTGTGTGTGTGTGTGTGTGTGTGTGTGTGATGTGTCTAGGGCCGTGGTCGGCAAACCGGCTCTCGAGCCGCAGTTTGCCGCTCTGTTGACTAATGAGTTTGCCGACCACTGGTCTAGGGGATGGTGGAAGGACCCAGAAGTTGACCTGGGCTAAGATGTTTATTTTGGGTATTCCTAGACTTAAATATCTCAAATTACATTTTAAGTCATTCTGCTGCTCTGTAAGCACTTAATTATCCTGCAAGTAAGGGAGGCCCGAATAGAAAAACTGAAGGACATTCTCATTTAAGTCCCACCTTTCAACCAACCACAAATCTTCTCTGGCTCCCTCCCTCCCCTCCCATCTCTGCTTCTAGGCTCAGGAAGGAAGATCAGCAGACCCTGGCAACAGGCCAGGTGACCCGGGACAAGAGAGTCCTCTCCAGGATCTGGAAATGTGTTCCCTGCATGTGGGTTGCACATGGAAGCATGGTCTCTGCCTTTTTCAAAGGGTTAGGAAGAAACGTTATATTTTACAACTTGTTTTTTTTCATTTCACTTTCAGCAGGCCATGGGATCAGACCCACTTTTCCATGTGATACCTTGGCTGGGGTGTAATTTGCAAGCCAAAATTATTGTAATACTATAGTATTATGCCAAGAACTTCCAGCACACTTGTGTATCTGCTTAACCCCTACATGGTCTGTATGTAATTAACCCTACTCAGCATCCCAGCGATCTGGTGTATATTCCCAGTTTATAGATGGGGTAACAGGCCTAAGGTGGAATTTACTTTAAGCAGGCAACAAAGACATGGGTGTTTTTCTTTGGGAACTAGTAGAGACACACCTTACTAGACTCAGAGTCAGAGTCATCATTCTGAAAGGAAACAGAAAAGTTTCCTAAGAACAACGTTGGAGACGTCGCGTGTCGGGTGATTGGAGGAGACAGGGCCTTGCAGGAAAAGGATCCCAGCACTGGGAGGCTTACAGCTGGACAGACTCTCTTTTCAGAGAGCCTGCCGCTCTGTTTTCAGAGGGAAAACTGGGAGCCGTGAAGGGAAGAGATGGAGTTAAGAGGCACAGCTGGGATTGGCACCCAGTCTCTCGACATCACAAACCCAACACTATGTCCATCATTCTTGGCATTTTTTAATTTTTTGTGCCCCCCTCCCACCTTCTTCCCTCCCTTCCCCTCCCTGGTTTTCTTACTGGAAGGATTAGGTATGGCCCTGTTTCAGTTTCTGTCCCCTCGACTTCTCACTTTAGACCAAGATGGGGACATGGCAGCTCTTTTTTCTGTACCTCCCTCCGTTATCTGGAGGTAGACTATACATTGGTAGAGGCCTGGAAAAATTGTGCCACCAACCACACAGACTCATCTACTTTTTTCATTTCGGTCCACCAAATGTTAATGTCAGTTCCCTGCTGTGTGCCAGGCCCCTGGGCAGGAAGGAGTCTGGTCAGAAGTATAGATTTGGAAGTCGTTAGTGCTCAATGAAGATCTGAAGCAATGATGACTATCCGTCATCATTGACACCTTCTTTCATTCCTACTCCATGCTACCCATGGAATATGAGCAAGGAATATGCAGAATCCTACCACATATCTCAGCTGCCTCCACCTGTCCTTCATCTCTCGCCTGTGTCATTGCAGGTGTCTCTTACTCATTTCCCTGATTCTGTCTCAGCAGCCAGTGATCCTATTAAAAGAATATGTTTATGCCTCTCTGCTCAAATTTCCCATTAAATCCCCATTTCCCTAATAGTACATGCCCAAATCCTCACAGGGCTCATAAGGCCTTACACGATCTCGTCCCCTTAAATTTCTGACCTCATCTTCTGTCTTTTCTCCTGCTCCAAGCAGGCTGCCTCTTCCTTGGGGCTTTTGCACTCACTCTCCTAGCCTGGCGTGCTTTTGCCCAGCTGTCTCCATGACTCACCCCTCAGTCCCTTCAGGTTTTATTTAAATATCACTACTCAGTGGGGCCTCCCTTGGGCAGCATATCTAGAATTGTCCCCACTCAACAATTAGCATCACTCATCCCCATTTCACACACAGCATACTTTACTGAGTTTTCTTGTTTATTCTTGTTGTCTTGCCCCATGATGCGAAAGAGATCTTTCCTCTTTGTTGACTGCACATCTCCAGCATCCAGAACAGTGATTGACACCTAGTAAGCACCCAATAAATATTTGGTGAATGAGTGAATGTGAGTGGTTGATCATGAAGGGACTGAGGGGTGAGTCATGGAGACAGGATGGCAAAGGGCTAAAGCTTGACATTTCTGTCTGCCTCAGAACTGGTGCTTGTGGCTATTAGCTTTGGTCTGGAGGTGGGAACATGTCAGACTAGCTGTGTTCTGGGATTCTGTTCCCAGATCATCTCTCTCTCTCTCTCTCTCTCTCTCTCTCTCTCTCTCTCTTTTAGTTATTTAATTATATATATATATATATATATATATATATATATATATATATATACTATTGATTTCAGAGAGAGAGAGAGAGAGAGAGAGAGAGAAATATCAATGATGAGAGAGAGAGAATCATTGATCCGCTGCCTCCTGCATGCCTCCTACTGCTCAACCCTGACATGTGCCCTGACCAGGAATGGAACCATGACCTCCTGGTTCATAGGTCAATGTTCAACTACTGAGCAATACCAGCGGGCTATTTTTTTATTAACATTATTACAGATTTCTCTCCCCATTTCTCTCCCTTTGCCTCCCTCCACCCTACCCTGCCCTCCAGTCCCTCAGGCCCTAACCACACTGTTGTCTGTGTCCATGTGCTATGCATATATGTTCTTGGGTGGCAGTTCTCTTTTTTGTCCAGTCCACCCCACCTATCTCCCCTCTGGCATCTGTCAGTCTGTGCCATGCACCCACGACTCTGGTTCTATTTTGTTCGTCAGTTTATTTTGTTCGTTAGATTCAACATATAAGTGAGATCATATGGTAGTTGTCTTTCTCTGACTGGCTTATTTCGCTTTGCATTATAATTTCCAGGTCCATCTATGCTGTTGCAAAAGGCAAAGACCGTGTCTCTTAAGTGGAGAAAGCAGAACGAGAATCTTCCCTGTCTTCCTAGCATCCAGATGGGGCTCCAGGAGGGTTGTGGCGCCCAGGCTGCCTCTTCCACACAAGTCCCAGTCATGCTGACACGCAAGCCTGTCTGCAGTGTCGCTGAGCCAGCTGTTGTTCCCTCCACCTCAGGTACAACTAATCTTAGGAATCTCATTACTGGTTGAAAGATAATCCTCTGTATCTAGATTAAAAGCTGTGTTTTGACCATTACCGCACATTGAGCATTGAGCCGACAGTTTAATTGAGCTGTTTATGCCGCTGCCTTGATCTCTTCCCAGAGAATTTACAACTAATTCCGAGTGTCTCTACGAATTAAGTGGGCCTCTCCCAACATGCTTTGCCTGTAGTTTGCCTGTGCCAAATCCCACTTGTCCTTGTGTTACCCAATTATGGGCTCTCAGCTCACAGCTGTCTCTGGCTGGTACCACTTCCAGCCCACTTCCTCCCTGAGGTGGCCTTAAGAATATGGCCCTGAGAATGGCCATAGCCCAGGACAGCCTCTGTGATATCTGCAACAGAAAGGTGGGTGGAGGTGAGAATTGAAAAGGGAGTAGAAAAGACAGAGTTCCTATCTACCCCTTTGAAGTCACCTCCAAGCAACTGACAATAACCCCCTAGCAAGAAAAGGGTATAAGTACCTTTCACACAGTTAAGTGTGATGGAAGGAAAAGAATTCTGGACTGAGGTCAAGACTTCCTCTGTGTCTTCTGGGACTCTTGGTGCTAATATTTATGAAATGGGACCTGGCAGGTCATTGTTTCTCATTCTGTGTTATGGAAGTGTCTAAGGGTAGGGATGCCATATTTAAGGGGGGGGGGGGGAAGCAATAACATTAAAGGACATCCATGCAATATTTGGGACATACTTATAGTAAAATATTATTAGTTGTTTATAGAAGTTCAAATTTAACTGGGCGTCCTTTATTTTATCTGGGGATCTCAAGGGTCCCTGTGGGGGATAAAGAAGGCTCCCCACCCTTAGCCCCGCTGATGAAATGGACAACAGCAGACATTTACAACCCCTGCTGAACATTAGAATTACCTACAGCGTTTATACAATGCCCAGTGACCAGTCTGTATTTCAGACCAATTAAATCAGAATGGCGGGGGTGGGAGGGGAGGGTAGATTCAGGCATTTGTCGTTTGTTTGTTTGTTTTTAAATCTCCCTAGGTGAGTCCAATGTGGAGCCAGGTTTGAAAACCACTGGACTGGAGCATGGGTTCTCAAAAGTGAGGTCCCTAGGCCAGAGCATCAGCCTGTTAGAAATACAAATTGTCCTTTTGACTTTCAGTTCTTCAGAAACCAGAGGTGGGGGGTGGAGGGGGTGGCTCAGCAAGCCCTCCAGGCGATTCTGCTGTAGCTACAGTCTGAGAGCCAGTTGGAAAGTCCCTTTGATGAGAACAGGGCTCTGTCCTTTGGGGCCTGATGTACAAGTGGGTGCTAGGAAAGCAAATTAGTTGAATTGTTTTTGCAGTGATGCATCTCAATGGTCAAACTGCCTGTCCTCTGGCAGTTGCAGTGTAAATTATGGAGGTTGAAAATGTTCTGAGTTGCAGTGGCTTTTTCAGTCCCAAACATCAGTCTGATGGCAGTCTTGAAGGCCACCATTGGTACCTGGAGCTTACTGGCAGTAGAACAAATTAGGGCAGAGGAGCCAGACATGGACCATAGGTATCTGAGGACATAAAGTCACCTCAGGTCAGGCATCAGGTAGCCTGAAGGCCCAGCAGATGGGGCTTGAAACATGTGGGCAAAGAGGAGATAAAAAGTGTGGCAGAAAGGAAACAGGGTTAGGGGACAGTGGGTCAGCCCAGGTCCCAGGAAGGCTGGGGCAGTGAAAATCAGTGATATCTCCAGGGCTGACCACTGCTTCTGTGAGGAGCCAGGACCAGGGCAGGCCTGGCAGACTGGAGGAGGTGGGTGTCAGAGGCAGAGAAGGAAGGCTGTGTTTGTTCTGTTTTGCATTGTTTTGTGTTAAGAAGCAAGTGGCCATCAAGAGCAGAGCAGTGGTTTTCTGCAGCTGAGGAGGATTTAAATACAAGCCCACTAGTGCCATCAGGTTTTCTTCTATGGGGGTCTCACAGTCCCAGATTGATGGGTTTCAGGGATGCCAGGCGCCCACCATGTGTGACTCTCCTGTCCTTGAAAGACATCTGAAGGGCAGACAGTAGGAGTTGTGCATTATTCATTTCTGTCCACTCCCAGGATGCACTCAGTTCTCACCAAATGCTAGGCCCTGAGTGACTGTGTGTGGAATTGAATCTAGGAGAGGTCTAACAAATCATGGCTCTTAAATATGAGTTATCACCTCAAGCCTTAATGAACCACACTGCAGAGAAACTACAGACATTCCCCATGCAAAAAGGCCCTCATCGTCACCCTTGTAAAATCATTGCAGACTCTCTCCTTGCTGCCTCCCTTTCTCTTTTCCTTGCACCCAGCGCCTCTCCTGTGCAAGGCCAGATGCTAGACCAGACCGGCCCAGCTCCCTCCAGGGGGCTTTGTACACTGTAGGGAACGATAGAGAAAGAAGGGATGCAGCAAACATTGACACCTCAGAGATGACACTTACCTGGGTTCCAGTGTGAATGACTTGGTGTGCTGGTGTGTGAAACGATACATCTAAAGAGTTTAATTCAATTCTCATCTCCAAAATAAACTTCCTGAAAGGGTGAAATATTACTTTAAGTACTACAGTTGGGAAAATGATTTATTTCTTCAGTGTTAAACCACACACACAAAAATGCTCTTCTGGTGATGCAATTTCCATCCTTTCACTTTGGCTGTAACATTTAGAGACGATTTTTGAAAGTCACTTTCCATGCATAATTTTCTCCTGATATACTTTGTTATTTTTTTCCCCCTCTTGAATTAACATGGTTGACATGCTGCCATTTGAGGCTTTTCTAAGTGGGATGCCTTGGTCTCAGCCAGACCCAGGGAAGAGTTAAAGTTGCAAATGACTCTCTGTCCCCAATCTGAGTTTGGGGGTGGATTGGGGGTGGAGACTGCCCAATTGTCTGTCCTTCTCTTCCCCTCCCTAGGGCTGAGTACAGGATGTTGAGCCTCCCAAAATAACTCAGACCCTGTGGGTAAATGCCTGCTGGAGTTGGTTTGGAATAGAGGATTCTCAGGATCAGAGGTGAACTTGTGTGGCCCAATGATCTGATCTCCTGGGCTCAAAAGAGGAGCCCAGCCACCTTCTAAGCCAAACGAACAAGCCCTCAGTGGGCTACCGGGAAACCAGGTGACTGCTGGTGGCTTCTTTCACTCAGGTAGCATCCAACAGAGTGACCTTCTCCAGAGAGGTCAGTGGGCATGGCTTGGAGAGACACTGGCAGTTCCAAGTCGGTCATTAGAATTTCTGGAGCTTTTGTAGCTTACAAGGCGCTGTAGAATTACCACTTACTGCACATGTCCAGAGGAGGGAACTGTTTGGGTTATGCAGCTTCCCAGAATCATAGTGGGTGGAGGGGCTCAGAGCTCATTCTGATCCCTTTAGTGCTCACATGCAGATAATGGTGGATTTGGGGGCTCTAGATGGCGACTCCCTTCACCCCCAAGGCTGGGGCAGCATTTCATTCATACACTTGGAGTCTGGAGCTGGTGAAGCTCAGAGAGAAACACTGCTTTCTCCCTAAATCTCCTGCTTTTATCTCTATGTATAACTCGATTCGTATTTCCGTTTGCTCCCATTTGTGGACGCTTTTGTGGCGGCTATAACCTTTGTATGTTATTATTAGGCTCTAAGCACAGGAATCCACTTCTTCAGTGGACCAGTTTTGCTATAAAGTAGCACATCCACAAACTCCCAACACCCTGCTGAGAAGCCCATTAGGGTCCTGGTGGGGTCTTGGAGTCTGCAGTTCTACACGAACCACAGTGGATTCTGCTCAGATGGGCCAGTGACCCCACTTGGAGAAGCTCTGGCTAGTGCCTGAGCTCCAGTCCATGGCACAAGCCAGCAAGTTGTGGGTGGATGCTTTTCTGACTTTTGTCCCTGTGGTTTGACATTCAGAGGGTCAGCCAGCCTGCATCCCAGTGTCCCTGCAGGGTGTCATATTGCTTCAACTGTGCACTCTACAGGGCGCATAGTTGTTCTTATTTATCCTGAGCAAATCTCCCTCCAAGGCCAGTGTAATGGATTCTGAGGTGAACCGGGGATGAGGCAGGAGGAAGGGAGGAGAGCGAATGTGAACTCAGAGAACACGGTGCTGGCCCCCCTGCTCCAGGCGGCACTCCCATGGTGCCTGCCATGGTCCCACAGAAGCGCTTGCGCTGGCCATCAACACTGCCACTTTGCAGCTGAGGAAAAGGGGGCGCAGAGTTCACATAGCTGGTCTGTGGTAGACTCAGGTGTATTCAACTTGAAGACCTTCTTTTCTTGTCTTTTTTTCTTGGGGTGGGGGTGGGGGGTGGGGGAGGGTTTGAGGGGAAAATGCATGCTCCTAAAATTTTTCCTTCACGTTATTTTGAAAAATTTCAAATTACAGAAAAATTGTAAGAATAATGCAATCTCACAGATCCTTTCGTTGTTAGCATTTTGCCACATCTGCACCCTCTCTATTTATCATAATTTTGCTAATCCATTTGAGAATTACTTGGAAACATTGTATTGATTTACTCCTAAATATTTCAACTCATCTCCAAAGAAAGGGACATTCTTCCACAAAACCTCAATAAGATTGTCACTTGGGAAGGAAATAGTAACATGAACACATGACTATTTAATATCTGTTTTATTTTACCAATTGTTTATAAAATATCCTTGATAGTGTTGTTTGTTTGATTCAGCATCCAATCCAGGTTACTCACTGCATTTAGTTGTCACATCTCTTTAGTCATTTTTTATTTTTTCCATCTAGGATGGTATTTCATCTTTTTTTCCTCTTTAATAACATTGACATTTTGTAAGAGACCAGGCCAGGATTGGGGAATATCCCTCAATTTGCATTTGTCTCCTCAAGATTATATTCTTCTTAGGGCTTCATGTCAGAGAACAAAGGCTTTGCCCTTTTGATTGTACTCCACTGCCTCTTGCCAAGTGGGGATCAAGTTTGACCCTTTGAATTGTTAAAAGGACCAGTGATAAGAAGGAAAGCAGCATGGCTTGGTGGAATGAATGCAGGCCTACAGAGCAACCTAATCAAGTTCAAGTGCTGGCTCTGATCTCTAGCTGATTGACCTTGAGCGTATCAATTAACATCCCTAAAACCTGGTTTTCTAATTTGTAAATGTAGATGATTTCTGCTTTGCAGGATTGTAACTACCGTAAGTAAAGAACCCAGCAGAGTATCTGATGTATAATTAATTGTAACTTCATAAATGGCAGCTGTTATTATTGTCTTTAATTACAATATACCAAAATATCCTATTTCTTCTTCTAACACATCTCTCAGAGGCACCTTTTTCTGTGTTTTCACATTTCTCCCATTCTTGAGCACCTCTGTTTTCACTTCCTTCCTATTGCCCACACACTAATATGTCCCTTACATACTACCACTGGTTGCCCTAAAATGGGGTCCTTGCCATTATATTCACCTTGCTTCCTTCTTCTCAGGACATCACCCCCGAATGCCTGGCATTCAATGTCTTCCATAGTCTCACCTCATCCCACCTACCTGATTTTACCTCCCACCATTTCCCACCTGGGGTTGGCGGTAGGTCGGGAGGTCTGTGATTGCTCTTGATTTAGCTGCTAGCACAGTCTTTCTCCTCTTCCCTCATTAGACAGGTTCCTCCTCCTCCTCCACCTCCCGGGTGTTCGCATGTGTCCGTTAGGGTATGTCACCGACAGGGGCTGCTGGTGGTATTTCAAGGAAGAAGGAATTTAATAAAGGGAGTTTATTACAAAACTGTTGGAAATTCTGGACAGAGCAGTTTTGTTACCAGCTTTCATAGATAGGAATTTGAAGGGACTTGAAAGCCAGGAGAGATGATCTCAGCTGCCTCCAAACCTGAGGCCCAAGGTTTTCAGGAAAATACTTAGACTGCAAAGTGGCATGTCTGCCTAAGCCTAACGTTTGACACGGCCAGAACAGCACAAATCCAGCTTCTGCCTTTCCTCTGCCTAGCACGTCGTGGCAAGTGCTTCTCATTCATGCATTTTATTCTAGGATCTGCAGACAGGGGGTTGGGACATGCACTCAGGGTTCCAGCCCCTGTGACATGGGGCAGAGCATAAAAGGGGTGCTGAGCCAATGAAGGTCTCTCTCTGGGACTCTTCTGATGAAACTAGTGGGGAAGACTTTCTTTGGCTCCGGAGCCACAGCTGGAAGTACATGAAACTGGTTACCTGGCCATCTTCCCTGACTTCTGGGGGAAGCCCAACTGTGGTAGGACAGAATGAAGCACTCAAAGGATGATATCAGCGTGAAAAACAGAGCTGGAGGGAGGTGGGGGGTGGGGGGGGGGGAGAGAGAGAGAGAGAGAATTAGAATGAATAACATGTGACATTGTATCAGCTCTTGATTTGGTCACACCTTTTGCTAGTGCAATCCATGTCCCAATTATTTCAACTCATAAATTTATTTTTTTGACTAAATGAATTTAAGTTGGATTTCTGTTAATTGCAACGAAAAGGATCCTAATGACTAGCAGAAGGGAGACACACAAGCACTGGACATATTATTTGAGCCATAATTTTATTTTACTTGTTATTTCTCATGGACTTTGTTTCCTTTCAAAATACTTCTTTTTTCTTTCCTTCTTATGATATTGTGATTTATTATCCTATATAGTAAAGAGGTAATATGAAAATTGACCATCATGCCCTCGCACAAGATGGCCACCCCCATGTGGTCACAAGATGGCCACCACAAGATGGCCGGCAGGGGAGGGCAGTTAGGGGCAACCAGGCCAGCAGGGGAGGGCAGTTTGGGGTGACCAGGCCGGCAGGGGAGGGCAGTTGGGGGTGATTGGGCCGGCAGGGGAGCAGTTAGACGTCGATCAGGCTGGCAGGTGAGTGGTTAGGGGGTGATCAGGCTGGCAGGCAGAAGCGGTTAGGGGCAATCATGCAGGCAGGCAGGTGAGCAGTTGGGAGCCAGCAGTCTTGGATTGTGAGAGGGATGTCCAACTGCCGGTTTAGGCCTATGGGATCCCTATGGGATCGGGCCTAAACCAGCAGTTGGACATCCCCCGAGGGGTCCCGGATTGGAGATGGTGCAGGCTGGGCACCGGGCCTCTAGTAAATATATATTTGGTCTCCATCCTGTTCCTTGTACAGAGCTCCTAAAACCCTAGGAATTTCTTAAGTTACAAGAGCATAAAAGTGAAATGGGTGTCTTGTTATTCAGAATAAGCCCCTTTCAACCACGCCCAAGTTTATGTTGATGAGGTGACTTTTGGGAAGTCCCTAAGGATGGGGAGTGGCTGTCAGGGCAACCAACCAGGGGATTAGAGGGTTGGGACTTTCAGGCACCCCTCATCCTTTTCCCTCTAAGAATGTGAAAGAGGCTGGAGGTTGAATTAATCACCAATGACCGATGATTTAATCAACCAAGTCTAATAAAACCTCCACAAAAACCCAAAACTGGGTTCAGAGAGCTTCCAGGTTGGTGAACATGTAGAGATTCGGGGAGAGTGGCCCACCAGGAAAGGGCATGGAAGCTCTGTGTCCCTTCCCACATACTTTGCCCTATGCATGTCTTCCATCTGGCCGTTCCTGAGTTATATCCTTTTATAATAAACCTGTAATCTAGTAAGTTATGTTTTCCTGAGTTCTCTGGGCTGCTCTTGCAAATGAATCAAACCTGAGGAGGAAGTCTGAGAAGCTCCATTATAATTGATTGGTTAACACAGATAACTTAGACTTGCAATTGGCATCTGCAGGATGTGCAGTCCCGTGGGACTGAGCCCTTAACCTGTGGGGTCTGATGCTATATCTCCAGGTAGACAGTGTCAGTATGGAGTTAAATCGAAGGGTACCCAGGTGGTGTGGCAGAATTGCTTGCTGTGTGGAAAACCCCCACATCTGGTGTCAGAAGCGGTCTGGTAGTAGTGTGAAAGTAAAGGGGACACATAGGAGTCTTTTTCCTTTACTTCTGTTTTCAAAATACTTCCTGTCTTCCAAATGCCAGGTCAAATCTCTTTCTCCAGGGGCCTCCCTAACTACTTCACCCCATTTCTGTGAATTCTTGAAGTTCTTTGCCCAGAACAGTTAAACATCAAATTATTTTTTAATTTTTGGGTGTGTTTTGACTCCCATTATTGATTGTGAACTCCTCAAGGTCACGGGCTACATCTTACATCCGCTCTGCACTCTCTCCTTCACCCCCTCTTGCCAGATTTATCACTATTGACTGGTACTCCATGAATACTTGGGAGTTGATGACTGATTGTTCAATGGAGAAGCTGAAGTTGCCGTGGGCAAGTAACTGGAGGAGTAAGAGTGAAGGAGAGGGAAGCTGTCCAGATATCAGCCATCTAGGAATAAGGAAGCCTTTCAAGAAAGAGTAATTAAGCTGGCTCAAATATGCTTGGCAAATGGGGTGGACCAAGTCCCAGGCAGTGCACCTCTCCTATTGGCCACCAGGGGGCGGCAGATGGCATGGTCTAAGTCAGTGGTCGGCAAACTCATTAGTCAAAAGAGCCAAACAAATATCAACGGTACAATGATTGAAATTTCTTTTGAGAGCCGAAAACCGACTTCTGCGCATGGGCCACGAAGTTTCAGTCGCACTGTACGTGCGCGCCCGCACATAGTATTTTGTGGAAGAGCCACACTCAAGGGGCCAAAGAGCCGCATGTGGCTCGCGAGCCACAGTTTGCCGACCACTGGTCTAAATATCCAGTTGTCCCCATGGCGGCTGGACGAGCCAGTCAGCTAAACCCTGCTAGAAAGGAGATCTTGGGCACAGGCGATTTGCACAGGATAAGGTGGACTTCCAATTAGAAGGCCTGGAAAGTAGGATGTCTGGACCAAAGTTGGGAAAACCAAAGGATAAACACATGGATGGTGGACGTCAACAGGCATGTAAGAACATGAGCTGAATCCTCCAGAATCAAAGCAGTGAGAGAACTTCAAGAGATCTAGATATTCTGCTAAGAGCAAGGGGGTGCTTAAGTGCTTTGGTGAAGGAAGCAAGACATCCAGGCATGGTATAGGGGCCAGGGCAAAGCCTGGAAGGCAGGAGTCTTGGAGTCCCATCTCTAAGCTTATAGGTTCTTAGCCCTTTGCCTGATGGATGCTTTTGCTGTGTGACCTAGGGATTGACCTTCCCCTCTCTGAGCCTTAGGTGTCTCATCCTATACAGAGAGGATTGGTGTTTAGAGACTCAGAGACCAGCCCTATCTTTGCACTGGGATCCATGATGGCCAGGGATCCTTCTCACTTCAATAGTCTCTGGGGTTATGGGAACAAAGCAGTTCAGTTGGCTATAAAGACATTTCTTCACTACCCCTGTCTGCATATATCTGCTTTTCTTAAAGCTTTTGATGGGCCCTGACCCATGGGACAGGGTTGAAGCTAAGCAGTCTAACTTCTAGATGCACTGCCCCATGTCACAGCACACATCAAAATGTTCCCACATAGCACTGTAAATGCAATTATTTTTGCTTTAAAATAGTCTTGTAAGTTAGGGCATTTTTATAATTTTGCTTTCAAGATTATTTTGCTAATTTAATTTTCAGTGGCTATGATTTCTCAGAAAGCATCGGGTACAGTTAGGAATTCCTTGAAGTGAAAGGATCCACTAATTGTTTTCAAACATCATAAAAATTTTATGGATATCAAGTTGAATAATTTAGGAAGTTGATATAATACTGTATTTTGTAGACAGTTAATTTTTTATTTTGGAATTTTCATTTTGTGTCTTGGAGTCAACAAGCATGTTGGTGGTGTGCATTTTTTTGAGACTCTTGAAAAGCTTGTTTGTCCTCAGTCCTGTGTCTATGGCCCCTGATGAATAAAATCCTCCTGAGGCAGCCGAAATGGGGTTTGGGGTGGGGTCCTTTCTTTCAGTTATTACATTTTGTCTCAGCTTCTGGCCCGGGAGCTGGAGCAAGCTTTGAGTGCATCAACGTGAAAAGGAGCCCCCCTCCCACTTCCCTTTAGTCTCAGAACCTTCACTGTAAATCTGTTTTCCAGCCCAGTCGTATAGGCAGGCACCCAGGTGGCAGAATCTCCTTGCTCTGGGATTTTTGTAAAGTCAGGTTTCCTCCCAGTTCTCTCAGGCACACCACATTCAAGCCGAACACCATCCCCATTGTTGACGCTTCCACAGAAATAGATATCTCACAAAGGGCACTATCTCACCAGAGAATTTGTTTTCTCCTGCTGATAATTTCTCTCCATAAACATTTTCTGAGAGAGATGAATAGGTGTACCTTTCTGGATCAGCGGGCAGATGCTGGGGCGTGAAATGACTTTGCGTGGCATGTTTTATGTATGAGGGGAGGGTCCCAAGGACCACCTCTGACTGGTTGCAGGTCGCCAGGTTCCTCTCCTGCCTGTGACTGACAGTTGGGCAGCCGCTTCACTCACTGCTGCCCACCTGAAGCGTTAAAGGCCCAGCTTGGGTGGAAGCTACAGAGAGACTCCCCAAGGGTCGGTGCAAAACATCACCAGCCTAGAACACTCTGGGGCCACATGAAGTCCTAATTCCCCCCTCCACCCCCCCGCCCTGCATTTCACAGCCAATGCCACAGTCTTCAGATACTTTATTTTGCTGTTTTATTTTTTTATTTCCCTCTCTCTCTGTTTATAACAGTGACAAAGGGAATGAGTTCCTTTCCATCATGGTGTTAATGAATCTCAAAGGAAAAAAAAAAAAGACATGTGACCTCAGAAAAATAAAGAAGCTAACATAAAAAGGGCAGACACAGTGACCTTCCACAAAATGAACACATGTGGGATTTTTCCATTCATCTCCCTCTGGGGGAGGGGAGGGTGATTGTTAATAACAAAGTGGCACCGAATAACTTGCCGACAGTTCATCAGGGTCCTTCTAAAGCCCAGAGTCAACAACACCAAATGACTCATGAAGGTGGCAAACCACAAGCGGGTGTGGGGGTGTGGGGGGTGGGGACACAAGTTCAGGTCCAGGCCACCGGCTTCCAGAAGGGTTTATTCCCACCCCAGGGTGGAGATGCCAGATGCAAGTAAAAATATAGGATGCCCAGTGATGCAGTTGACTGATGAACAACACAGGTTTGAACTGTAGGGGTCCACTTACAGGTGAATTTTTTCCGATAAATACAGCCAGCCCCTCCGTATTTTGGGTTTCACATGCAGGGATTCAACCAACCTCCTAGGAAAATAGTATTTTTGAATTTCTAACTGCATATTCCCAGCTGCAGATGGAAAATACTGTTGGTTGAAATATAGTTGGTCGGATTTGCAGATTCAAAGAGCCCACTATAGAATCCACAGTTGTGCTTGGCTATTCGACTGCCCGGGGTGTCGGCAGTCATGTTGTTCAAGGGTCAACGGTACGTGATCTTTAGGTAAGCAATGAATAAATTTTTAGTGTATTTGGGACATACCTGTACTGAAAATGTTTATTTGAAATTCAAATTCAACTGGGTATCCTGTACTTTCTCTGGCAGCCTTATTACCTCAGAGATGCAGCTCTTGTCTTCATTTCACAAGGACTTACATATTTCTAGGTTCAAACTCCACCAGGGGGAGGCTCCCTCCAGTCTCAGATTCTAAAACCTTACGCTGTCTCACAGGCACAGCTCGAATGCCACATTTTTGTGAAGACTTCCCCCTCAATCATGTTCCTCCTTTCCCTCTCTCCTCTCCCCTCATAGTATTTTATTTTCCTAATTTCATTTATATTTCGTTGTTTGTAAGTCTGTCTCCCCCACTAAAAGGGGAGCAACTCAAGGGCAAGGACTATATCTAGATTCTTTTCCCCATGGTCCCCAGTACAGCTTCACCTGCACCTGATGTGTAGTATGCACTCTGAATGTTTGCGAATGAATGACTGATCTTGGCTAACATACTTTGAATGCTGACCACGTGCTAGGCATGGTTCTTAAGTACTTTACTGGAATGAAGTCCTTTCATTTTCGAGTAATTCTCTGAGGTAGCACCATTTTTATTTCCATTTTAGAGATGGCGAAATGGAGGCACAGAGAATCTCAGTAAGTTGCCCATGGTCACACAGCTAGTAAGGAACAAAGCTGGGATTGGAACCCAGGCAATATGGCTCCAGGGTCTGTGTTCCTAGCCTCTGTGTTATCTTGAGTGACTGGATGGAGAGAAGAATGAGTGAAAGAACAAATTAAGGAATGCATGAACAGAGGTGCAAACAGGTGTTCAGATCAGGACACAGGAGGTGGAGCCAAGGTGGGTGTTAGGAGAGCAGAGTCCGAGGAGGCAGGGAGGTGACAGGGAGACAAGCTCAGGGGTGAACCTAGGCAAACGCACAACTGGAACAGAAAGGCAGCTCAGCAGCAAAAGGGGCTGATCTTGTTTCTGCTTTGAAAGTCAGTCCTGCATCTTTCTTCCTAGCCTCCTGCCCCCACAGCCCTCCTCTTCCTGGAGCAGAACCCGCCCTCTTCTCTCTTAAGAGGCTCAGGCGAGAGGAGCTCTGAGGCTGACCCTGTCTTCCCTCTGGCTCTCAGCTAGGAGTTAAGAGGTTTGGCGCCAGCACCTTCTTTGCTTGGGCTCCAGTCCCTCCGTGTCTCATGCACGTCTGCCTGGCTTTTGCCAGGAGTGTTACACAGAGGAACCCATGTGGTCTGTGGTGATCATGGACTCCAGAGCGCCGCCGCGGTCATGCTGGTAATGTAATAACCCCTTCCTCTTCAAGCCTCGGGCACAGTGGGCAGTGGCTTGCTCGTGCCTTCCAACTAGGCTTTTTTACTTTTTGAAAATTGTGGTTAAGAAAACACATATAACATAAAATTGACCATCTTAGCCATTTTTTTTCAAGTGGACAGTTCAGTCATGTTAAATACATTCATATTGTTGTGAAACAGATCTCCAGAACTTTTGCATCTTATAAAACTAAAACTCTACCCATTAAACAACAATTCCCCTCTTTCACTGTCCCCAGACCCTGGTAACCACCGTTCTACTTTCTGTGTCTGTGAATTGGACTGCTCCCAGTATCTCATATCCATGGAATTACACAGTCTTGGTCTTTTGGTGACTGGCTTATATTACTTCATGTCCTCAAGGTTCATCTATGTTGTAGCATTTGTCAGAATTTCTTTCCTTTTTAAGGCTGGAAGATATTTTGTTGCGTGTATACACCACATTTTGTTTATCCATTCATCTGTTGATGGACATTTAGGTTGTTTCCATATTTTAGCTTTTGTGAGTAATACATGGGTGTACAAGTATCTCTTCAAGCCCTTGCTTTCAGTTGTTTTGGTGATATACCCAGAAGTGGGATTGCTGGATCATATGGTAGTTCTGTTTTTAATTTTTTGAGGAGCTTCCATACTGTCTTCCATAGCCATTGCACCATTTCACATTCCTACCATCAGTGCACAAAGGCTCCAATTTCTTCATATCCATGTCAACACTGTTTTCTGTTTTGTTTTTGTAGTAGCCATCCTGATGAGTGTGAACCTGTTCTTTATCAGGAGGCTGTATTTCTGGAACTGCTTAGCGTGATCTCTAATTACCCACTGGAATTGAGCAATGGGGAAAGCAGAGCACCGTGCTTCGGGCAGATGACCTGGTAACCTCGACAGAGAGCTATCCTAATTCTGTCCTTGACTTTGTGACTCTGGGCAAGTTGCGCCACCTCCGAGTTTCCATCTGCCCACTGGGGACCAGGCCTTCTCGATGACAATCTCCTCCCTCCTCTGCCCTGATGTTTCTTCCTGGAAAAGGCAGGAAGCGAGAGATGGGAAATGACTTGTTAGGTATGCATCTTAATCTCAGTAGCCATCACCCCAGTGTATTTTTTTTTCCTTTCTGTTATAACAATAATTCATGCTTAGTTGTTTAAAATAAGGTAACTCAGAAAAGCATTAGAAGCAAGGAAGTATTTGTCTATCATTTTGTCACCCGGAGGCAACCTCTGATGACATTGTGGTCTGTTTCTTGTAGTTAGTTTTTTAAGTGAGGCAAACTTTTTTCAACCTTGAGAGTCCCTCTTTCTCTAAAGAAAAACTCCTTTCACAGCAGTCGGTAACAAAATTAACTGAGCTCTCAATTTCTTAAATATATCTTCCTTTGTGCTATTCACTCCTTCAGTGTGTCACTTTGAGTGAAAAGCAATTAATTACAGTGGAAATGCTGCTTGGAGACAGCTTATGAAATTATGTTAATATGTATTGAGAGAAAGAAAGGAAGGGGAAAGGGAGCTGATGGGCAAAACAACCAGCCTATTTAAATGGATAATTTTCTCTCCTTGCAAGTTTCAGAGTTGAGGGTCACTATATTTCTGAAAGGACTAGAAAGCGATTATTGTAGTTTTATTTTGTCAAAATCAGTAAAACTCGACTGAAAAGCAAAGTTGATAAACTAGCAAAAAGAATGACTTTGGTAAATGTAATGTAAAACTTTTTTTTTTTTTTTTTAAATAACACTGTTATATCGGTTCAGGAAAAAAAATCTTCATGAGAATCTGAAGATTTATAGGTGGAGTGTGGAGAGCTCTAAAGTGTAAAAGGCAACCTCCTGAGGATTTCTGGCCTTGGGAAACGATGCTTGGAGATGCTTCACCTGGCGTTGTCTAAAGCAAGCATGTCAAACTCAAAGGCGAACACGGGCCAAATTAACGAGGCATGAGGCCCGCCGGCCTCGAGTCTGACATGCTTGGTCTAAAGGGATTGGTCTTCAGTGCTGCTGGATACCCAGGTTTTGTGTATATCGCCTGGTCTGGCTGGGACCCCTGAGGATGGCCTGACCTGGATCCTGGGCTGGTGGAATAATGAATGCATGAAAGGTGTTTGGCACACAGGAAGTGCTTAGTAATTGTTAGGTAATAATTGCTATTATCCGGATTCTAGATCTTCTTGGCAGTGTGGTGGGGGGTGGGAGAGAGTCACACTTGGAAAGGGGGCAAAGGTGCGGAGTTGATTAGTCCCTTCATTTACTTTCTAATTCTCCCCAATCTAGGCTTCCAGGGTGTGTATGTGCACACGAGCATGTGGTGGTAGTGGTGGTGGTGGTGGTGGTGGTGGTGGTGGTGTGTGTAGGTGTGTGTGTGAATGTATTGGAACATATAGAGTGGGGAAGGCTCAGGAAGGAGGAAGAGAACTAATATTTATTAAGTACTTTTTATATATAGACACCATGCTAAGCATTAAAAAAATTCTTGCAAGAGCAGTTAGTGAACTTGACTAAATGTTTGGACCAGGCTTGTTTGCCTAACCCTAAGAGACATTCCCTTCATTTTCTGTGGACCTATAGAGAGATGTTTTGCCAATAAGTTTCAAGAGTTCAAGTCCAAGACTTTCCCCCATTTGTGATAAATCTGAGACTTTCCTTTTTGGGGTGTTAAGGGGTTTTCTGATGTAACAAGGAACTGCACCATTGTTGGCCTCTCCTCAAAGGGCTGGGAGGGGTGTCCTGAAGATGTTGGCATGGGCTTGCCAGAAATGGCCTCCAGGCCACGTGGGAACCTGGAGGTCCCACGGTCCCTGTCTGGTCTGACCCAAACCCTGGGTAGAAGGGAAGCAAGCCCCAACCTGCAGGCCAAGTCTGATACGCAGTGGGACAGTGGGCCGACTGCCATCCTTGGCACCACTGGGGCCAGATTTCTTGCCAAACAGGCTTGAGTTTCAACACGTTGGGAGAGCGCAGGAGGCTGGGAGCATCACTTTGCTGTCGAGCCCGAAGCTGGGCCACAGCGGACCCTAGAGAGTCAGGCAGCACAGCACTGGAAGGGGGTGGGCATGGGCACGGGCACTGGGGACTCAGCCCTCTCTGGGGGGAATGTTTTGTACCATTTAACTCCGAGGAACTGGGCTGTGACGGGTATGCCACAAGCCACCCCAGGATGAAGATGAGCTTTCTTCAGGTGTTCTGCCTGTGAGATCTTAGAAGTTAGACTAGAAAGGTTTTTAGGAACCATCTAGTCTACAGTGATTTCCTATTCTTGTTGGGCCTGAGTCAGGAGAGGAGGTGAACTATAATTAATAGATACTCTTTAAGAAAGCAAGACATTTTATAGTGTGTCTTAGAAAGATTTATATTCAAAATGATTGTTGTTCTTAATCTATATGCAAAGTAATTATAGTTTTTAACCTTTTGGCCAAGGGAAGCTTCAGCAACCAGCAAATTTTATTTAAGTGGGATGGAGAGTACCAGATTTTGCTGGGTAATGATAAGAATCACACTTAATGAGTGTTTACCATATTTCAGGCCCAATTCTAGTAAGTGCTTTGCTTATCTTAATTCCTTTGATCCATGTAATAACCCTATGCAAGGGTACCGATAGTATCCTTGTTTTAAATATGAGGAAACTTAAAGGCAGAGGGGTTTAGTAACTCCCAAGGTCATACAGCTAATAAGTGGCAAGCTTGGATTTGAACCCAGGGAGTTTGGCTTCCGAGACTATGTTCATAAGTACTGTGTGTTAAGGTGCCCCAGATCATGAGGACTTCATTTCTTTGGATATTTTACCAAGTGACCATTCATGTCAAGTACCTGTGGGCATGTCATGGTGACTGGGGATCAGTTGGAACAAATTGGGAAGACAGCTTGACTCCTCCCTTCCCCCTGTGTGATAAATATTACGAACGAGAAAATCAAAGCCCAGAGATGTAACTTCCCTAAGGTTACATCGTGGAAAACTGACCGGAAGTCAGAACTTAACACCCAAGCTGGGCTTTCCTCAATAGATCATCCTTTGTTCTGAATGAGCTCTATAGCAAACTTTTAGAGTTCTGAATTCCATCTCTGTCTCCCTCTGTCTCCCTCTGTCTCTCACTGTCTGTTTCAGTCCAAATTCTTCTCAACCAAAAGTGCTTGCACTTGCCTCTGCAGTACGTGTAATCCTGGGTTCTGATTTTTTTCAATAAACACTCCCGGGGCTCTCCCATTCCTGTCTTGCCTCCTTTCCAGGGGCTGTGCATGGAGGGAGAAGACAGGATCTGTTTCGCTATCAGTGTCAGGATCAGAGCAGGGTGGCTAGGAAAGGAACTCGAGCCATGAGATTCAGACCACGAGATCCAGGCATGTGATGGGGGTGATGGAAACCAGGACCTGGCGAGAGCCCCAAGTCATGGGGGACCACACCCATCACCCCATCCGCTCCTCCCTCAGCCATTTTTCATGTCACTAACGACACTGCGATGCCACGACTGAAATGTGCCCTAAGAAGCAAACAAAGATTTTATTGTCATGGTTGGGTGTTGGAAATACTGAAAGAGTTCTGGACTGGGAATCAGGAGGCCTGGCTTCCAGGCCTGGCTCTTCCACTGACCAGCTGTGTGGCCTGGGGCAAGTTGACACACGTCTCTGGGCCTCCTGTTTCTCATTTGTTACGTGGGTTAATCAGCTGCTTGCCTATCCTCACAGGATTTCTGTGAGGCTAAAGAAAGAGAACTTAAGTGAACGTGCTTTGGAAATAACAATGCAATGTAAAGATGCGAGGGGTGACGGTCCTTGCACTGAGCCAGATCCAAACAGGCAGCACCTCTTGGTCCCTGTCCTGGTGGTAAATAGAGGCATGAAAGACTTTATTTGCTTCCTCCTGCCATATTAAGTCTCATTCCCTGGAAAGGAGTTGGGCACTGGGAAAACGGAGCCCAGCCTGGGATTGCTTCCATCCCTCCCACCTAGTGTTCACTCTTCGGAGCACTGTGCTAGGAGTCAGGAGGCTGGGCACCGACCCCACCCTACCACAAAAAAGCTGTATGCCCTGGACATCTCTTAGCCTCTCTGCGCCTTGGCTGGCTCTAAAATTTTGATGCCACATCGGCAGCTTGAATGCAGGGAGTTGGATCAGCTCTGGGATCTGGAGAGGGGGAATGGGAAAATTTCCTTTCTTTCCATGTCATCTATCTCCTTTCATTCACTCAGCTCATGATTGTGCCAAGCTCTGTGCCAGATGCTAGGACCAGTCGTGATAGACAGATGTGGCTGGCTTTCTGGAGATTCCAGGGAAGCAGGAGAGACAAGCATATGCAAATGATCCCACAGATACAGAATGGCGATAGTGGGAAAGGGTAAGAAGGAAAAGAAGAGCAAGCCATTGGCAGGTGGGGGAAGAGGGACCAACGCAGGCATTATGGAGTTGAACCTAACAGGTAACAAGGAACTGGCCAGCTAGAAGGGGACAAGCCTTCCATGCAAAGGGAACAGGTGCGAAGGCCTGGGGTTTGAAGGCTAAGGGTGTGGCCCAGAGACTGAGGGAGGCAGCACGTGTGCATAAGGAGCGGGAGCCAGGGGCGGACCATTGTTGGTGTGATGCCCAGAGGCTGGCGGAGCCCTTTCTTAAGGGCCATGGTCAGAAGCAGAGATCTTGATCCTAATCTTGACACCTTTTTATCTTAGAATATGCGCTCCACTTACCTAGATCTTCTGAATATAATTAGAATTTCTTATTGTCTAGACAATCTGATTGATCACATTCAACTAATTCAATAAACATTCACTGTACTGAGCCCTAGAAAATCAGGATTAAAAAAAAGACTGTCCTTGCCCTTCTGGTCCCCATCGGGAGGACGGGCTGGGGAGAGGGCAGCGGGCAGGCACGTTAAGTAATTCTGAAGCAAGACAGACCGAGATGAGTGCCATGCGAGAAAGTGCGAAGGTTCAATGACCAGATCTGACAGTTACGGGAACTTGTCACATTAATGGCCACATCTTTGAAGTGCTTGTCACATCCATGGTGAGGATTTCCAGGAAATAGTGTAATTGAATCTGAGCCTTGGACAATGATAAGACTTTTTATTTTTAATATATATTTTTTCCAATTTAAAAATAAGCTCCTAAAAGAAAACTTGGGAAATACTGAAAGTGTAAAGAAGAGAATCATAGCCATGTGTAATCCAGAGAAACCACTGTAAACATTTTAGTATAATCTTCCAGAAGGCTTACCTACATTTAACAATGGTGAAATCATTGTATGGATACAATTTGGCAGTACTCTCTTTTTGCATTTCATATGTCAAGATTTTTCCCCATGTTGTTAAGTATTCTTCAAAAACATGATATAGAATGGCTGTTCAGTATTCTGTTCTTTGGATCTGTGTAACCTCTTCATTCTCATCGAATGGATGTTTTGGTAGTTTCCAAATTTGTAGCTACCATGAATAATGCTCACGTGAGCATTTTTGTACATGAAGCCTGTGTCAGCATCTGGGTACTCCCTCAGGGCAGACTCAGAGGAGCAGAATTGCTGGGGAAAAGGGTGTGAACAATTGCTATGGCTTTGGATACCTATGGACCCATCACACTCTCACCAGCAACATAAGGATGCTCCTATCTCGCTGCACACTTGCCAGCACTGTTTTTTGTTTGTTTGTTTGTTTGTT
This sequence comes from Cnephaeus nilssonii, assembly GCF_951640355.1. Lineage (NCBI taxonomy): Eukaryota > Metazoa > Chordata > Mammalia > Chiroptera > Vespertilionidae > Cnephaeus > Cnephaeus nilssonii. The sequence continues at coordinate 27,385,368 of NC_137085.1, read as the reverse complement.
TGTTTTTGTTTTAATCTTTGCCATCTTGATGGGGAAGAGCAGAGCTCTCTTGTTGCTTAAGTCTGCCTTTCTTTAAGGATGAGCCTGACTTTGACCAGCAGAGCTGGGGGGATGGGGAAGGACACAGAGAATAGGTTCAGGAAAGGCCTGGCATGGCTCTGCCCCACGCAGCTCCGTGGAAGTGTCTGGAATGTTTAAGGGGCTTGCACAAAGGCTGCCCCGTGTCTTTGGTAACTTCTACTCTGTTGTTTGGGCACTTTGAGCAGCCATGACTCTGGACACTTCTACCAGGAGGGCGAGTGGCTGCATGAGACACGGTTCTGTTTGCCCCCAGAAATATCCAGGGGGTGAGAGCCCTTCTCAACCTCACCCACTCTGCTCTCCTATAGCACAGACGCCGTCTCCCCTAATTCCCTTAGTGAAAGAGGAGCCTACTTTCAATCTCCATGAGAAGGGAAGTATGGTGAGGTGAGATCTGGGAATAAGAAATTTTTGGGAAGTGCCTTCAGGACACAGGACTTGATAAACCACTGGAGGGAGCAAGAATTGGTTCAGTCCTTTTGAAGGGCAGCAGGGTAATATGGCTCCAGTGGTAAAGTATGAATACTCTTGAACTCAGTAATTTTACTTTTAAGATTGTATCTAAGAAAATAAAGAGATAAGAATGCAAAAACATGAGCACAGGGATGTGTATAGAAGAAGGTATTGTTGGCATTAGCGGGGGGGAAAAAAGGGGAGGGGAGACAATCTGTCTTCCACATGCCTGAGAAACAGAGGCACTTGCATGAGAAAGTCCGTAGAAATCTGTTTTGAGGAAGAGGTTGATACCAGCTAAGAAAAACCTGCCTGGAGAATATCTGGAAACATCCCCTGACCAACATCTAAGGGGAGCCCTTCCTCCCAGCTCATGTTAGGCAAAGCATGGCTGTGCCTCATGCAGGCAGTCACCCAGTGAGGGGCGTCCACTCACTTCCGTCTGCAACCCAAACAGGGAAAATAAGTCATTCAGCCAGGAAGGTGGGGGCCCTGTCAGGCAGCAGCCCCTCCTGGTGCCTCTCAAGTGGCCAGTAGGACAGCAGATATTTCATCTTGGCCTGAGACCCTCCAATAAGGACTTGGGATATGCCATCATCAGACAATATCATGCCCCCAGCCCCCAACATCACCATATATCTTTCATGGGATTCAAAAGGTCCTAATCAGGGGCCAATCAGACTAAATGACATATTGCAGGGAATAGGAAAAATATTAGAAAATATTTAACTTCAAATGACAGCAGGCTTTGAGAGGACATGACACGGATTCATTATAAAAAGCCCGTGGTGAGTGCCTCCCCTGTGCTGCGGGGGAACAAGGCAGGAAAAGTCCCTGTCATCATGGTGTTTATCTTCCAGGGCGGCGAGAAAGATGGCACACAGGGAAACAGGTCATAAATGGTGGGTATGGATGGAGCCGACTGCCCTGAGTGGATGAACAGGCTGCTGAGGCAGTGGCAGGGAGGGAAGGTCTCCTGGGGGAGGGGATTGTGAGCTGAGACCTGGTGATTGAGACGTGCAGCTCTGCAGGGACAGGCTTGCCAGGCAGAGGGCACAAGCACCAGCACAGAATGTGGCTCAGGGCCCAGCAGGGAGACGGGTGTGAGCTGAGGATCCCACAGGGCCTGCTTCAATCTATAACAACTAGGGATTATTGAAGGGTTTTAAGCAGGGGAGGAATGTCCATCATATATAGTTTATGTTTTTTGCTATGCTTTTAAAAATCTGTACTTTTTAACCATTTTTGAAATTTTTTTAAATTACAGTTGACATTTAATATTATTTTATATTAGTTTTAGGAGTACAGCATAGTGGTTAGGTATTTACATAATTTAGGAAGTGATCCCCCTTGTAAGTCTAGTATCCACCTGGCACCATACAGTTATTATAATATTTTTTACTATATTCCCTATGTTGTACTGTTGCTTATATTTTTAATTTACTGGGTATTTTTAAAAGTTGAGATATAATTGACATACTGTATAATTCACCCTTTAAAAATATTCAAGTCAGCCCTGGCCAGCATTGCTTAGTAGTTAGGGCGTTGGCCTGCCCTCGGACCAAAGGGTCGCAGGTTCTATTCCTGGTCAAGGGCATGTACCTGGGTTGTGGGTGCGTGCAGGAGGCAACCAGTCAATGTCGCTCTCATATCAATGTTTCTCTCTCTCTCCCCTCTCTCCCTCCCTCCCTTCCTTCCATTCGTCCTGAAAAATCAATGGAAAAATATCCCCGGGTGAGAATTTAAAAAAAAGTATTCAAGTCAGTCTCTTTTTATATTCACAAGGTTGTACAGCCATTACCACTATCTATTTCCAGCACATTTTCATCCCCCTAACAAAAAACTCCATATCGGCCCGCATTACTCCCCATTTCCCAATCCCTGAAGCCCCCTAGCAACCACTAATTCACCTTTTGTCCCCATGAATTTACCTATTATGGATACTTTATAGAAATAGATCATACACTTCATGGCCTTTGTGACTGGTTTCTTCCACCTAACATGTTTTCAAGTTCATCTACATTGAAAGCATGATCAGTACTTCATTCCTTTTTATGACCAGTGACATTCCACTGTATGAATTTACCATGTCTTATTTATCCTTTCCCCAGCTGATGGACATTCGGGTGGTTTCCACATTTGGGCTATTATGAAGAATGCTGTATTATGGGCGAGTCTTTTAAGGGACATATACTTTCTCAAATAAAGCTCCCTGGATGCTGCAAGCCTTGGTTAATTTCCCGAGTTCAGGAAAAGTTGATACTGACTATTTTTGCCACAGTTTTCATTGCTCATATGGAGAGGATTTTTGGAGATCCTTACTCTGCCATTTTGCCGATGTCACTCTTGATCACTTCATTTTAAACCCTGTATTAGTATTTGATGAATCAAAATGAATTGAATTTTAAAGGTAAGCGACCCTGAGGTTTGTCTTTTAGATCATTGCTGTGGTCAGCAACATCACCTGGCTCTGGATTTTAAACTTGTTTCCAATGGGCCAAATGTTGAATGAAACAAGGGACCATCTAAGCACATTAGACCCTTACTCAGCCTCTGGATAGGGCTTCAGGGTTGGGAACAGCACAATTGCATGTTCTGGAAAGATGGCAGGGTTGCTGTAGGAAAAGCTGCTGGGGTGGGGATGACTGTGAGATGTTGAGAGCCCTTGGCTGGTGGGTGGAGGCAGGCTTGTGGCCCTGTCTGGCTGTGGGAACTTCTTCCAGGTCTCGGATGCCCAGCTTTATAATTCATTATGGCCAGGGGTCCCCAGCAGCCACCAGGGTACTCTGCCCTAGGAAGGCTGTGTGTCACTGAGTGATGGCGACGCCTGCATGTGATTCTGCATGATTTCCTGTTCAGATAGATTGAGGATGGCGTCCTGCAGCAGAGGGAGGTATGAGCAGACCTCTCAGAGTCTGTTGCTCCTGGGGGATGGGGCATGAGCACCTGGGTATGCTCACTTCTCCTAGATTGGCAGAAAGTAGATGTTATTCACCCACATATGGAAGCTGGAAGAGCTGAGGCCAGAGCAGGGCCAGGACCATCTCAGCTCCCCACTTGCCCGCTTCTAAGTCCTCGAAAGAGCTATCTGTGTTCCATTTTCTAACTGGCTTGTGCTGAAGACGGCCTCATCGCAGGGTGGAGTTTATCCAGGATCCATATTAAGTTTTATCAATTGCAGAATTCTAGCTCAACGGAGGTAAATGAGAGAAGAGCTCAGAGGACAGGGTTGACGGAGATGGCTGGGAAATATGAGGGCCACCCTCGGGGGCTAAGAGGATCTCAGGCTGCACTTAAAGTGAAACAATGTCTGGAAGGAGGGAGGTGAGTGTTCTCTGCACTCTGGGCTGCACAGCCACTCCTGGGATTCTGTGTCTTGGAGTATGTCTAGGGTGGGGGGCCACCTGAAAATTGTATTGTGTTAGAATAAGTGAAGGATTTGGGGCTGTTCAGCTGAAGGACAGTCTCAAGGGACCTGGGCATTGTTTGCAGATCTCTAACGGGCTGTTCTGGGACAGGAAAAGCAGGTCTGTGAGGCCCTGAGGGCAGAGTTGGGCCCAATGGGGGAAGCTTCAGGGAGGTTGCCTTAGCCAGCATTGGAAAGGTCTCTGTATCAGGCTGTGTCTACGCAGGGGCGCTTGGGCCCATGTGTAGGTAGTGAGTCCCCAGTCAGTCCTAAGGGGCCAGGTCGGTAGAATTCTAGAAAGTGTTTTGCACAACAGCCAAAATGATGCTCTTTCAAAAACATGCCGGAACTGGCCGGGTCACTGTGTCTTCACTTATATCCCTTCTTCATTCCACATCTCTGAAGGGAAGGCCCTGTCCCCCATTTGCATAAACCAGAACCTAGGCACTCTCCTAGATGCCTCCCTTTCCCCCCTCATGCCAATCAGTCAGTCAGTCACCTAGTCTTGTCCAGGACAGCCTCAAGATATCTCTCACATTTGTCCCTTTTCTCCAAGCCATCGCTGCTGTCTTAACTCAGATCTTCATCATTTCTTGTCCTGGCCTTTGTTACAGCTTCTGGTCTGTCCAGGCCCATTTTAACTGATCATCCTTAAATGCAGACAGATCATGTTGTCACCTTTTTGAGATATTTGCCCTCCCTCCACAGCCTCAGGAGAAAGCACAGACACCTTGACATGATATTTAACCCGTCTCTCTGGCTCACTGTTCTCCCAGGTACTTCCTGCTCCAGCCACATGCCACTGCCAGCCTAGCCTTTATTTATGCTGATCTTTTTGTCTAATGTTCTTTCCTGGTTGTTGTTTTTTATTAAGAGCAGTTTTAGGTTTACATAAAAAATTGATTGGAAAATACAGAGTTCCCACATACTCCCCCCCTCCCCAGTTTCCCCTATTATTTATATTTTGTATTAGTGTGGTATGTTTGTTACAACTGATAAACGGTTATTAATACATTATTATTAAATCCATAGTTTACATTAGAGTTCACTCTTTGTGTTATACATTCTAGGGGTTTTGACAAATGCATAATGACATGTATCTACGATTACAGTATTGTACAGAAGGATTTCACTGCCCTAAAAAGCTCCTGTACTCCTTCCAATATTTCCCTTCCATTAACCCCTCACAACCACTTTTCCTGGCTTTTATTATGTGAAAATCTACTCATCCTTTAGGGTCTTATGTAGATTCTTCTTCCTCCAGGAAACCTTCACTGATTCTTTCATTTGAAAATATTTACTCTCTTCTCTTAATAATTAATATGCCATACCTATTCTGTCCTGGGTATGATACCAGTCTTCTCTCTTTTACACACCAACTCTGCTGGAGAGATTTGAACTTACAGATGAAGAAACAGAGGCTTATTTATCCCAATGACTCATTTAAGGCCAACAACTAGCAAGTGTGAGGACTGAGTGTGAACCCACATCTTTCTGCCTCCCAACCTATCCAGGGCCCTTTTTGTTAAGTCCTTGACCTCATTCACTGTCTGCTTTCCCCTCTAGAGGAAAAGCTTGAGATCAGGGGCCATTTCCAATTCATTTCTGTGTCCTTAGAACCCAGCACAGGTGCTTAAACAGATCAGTGGAGGGATTGAAAAATATTTTTGTTCATTGGAATTCTAATGAACTCTAGTTGGAAGAGCTGAAAACAAATCAGGATTCTTTGGGCTGTATACAGAAAAAGGAACTTGTTCCATACACTCCAGCGGACCCTCTGGTCATAGCTTCTGGAGCATGCTTAGTAATTTCAGTGAAGATGACCTGGAGTGTGTGTGTGTGTGTGTGTGTGTGTGTGTGCGCACGTGTGCATGCCTGCTAGTGCAATAGATTCCCCCTCTCTCCCCCCCGCCCCAACACACACATCTAGTTCACTCTTAAGAGGGAAATGGGCTCCTTCCATCTTAGCTTGGAGAGGGCTGGAGAGGCCCCGACTTCCAGTTGGACTCTGCTGGGGATGGGCCAGGCCTGAGTGCTCACATGTGTGCACTTGAGCTCCAGTGCCTCCTCGTCTTCAGAGATCACACCACCAGATGCATAGTTCTCCTCTCCACTAATGCAATTTATATGTCTGAGCATGAACAGAGGATTTGTGAGCCTTCGAGGCTGGGGCTTCGGAAATTACCTCACAGGCTGGGGCTGCTGGATGGAGATCTGGGGTTTTAGGAGACTTTGAGGGAATTATTTTCAAAGGTCCTGGCAGGAGGAAGAGCCATCTCCACCCAGATCCCCCCCTAGGCCCTTCCTCTGGTTCCTTTTAAAACACACCCAGTAAGACTTTCTGGTTTAACAGTGAACCTGAAGGGAGCTACACAACGTGGCAGAACAAAGGTTCATTGACCAGATCAGCTGGACCAGGAGGTGAAGGGGAAAGGCAGAAGGTCAGGCTTGGGTTCCCGTCCAGAATCGGGCACTTACTAGCTGGGAGTGTTCAGTGTTCAAAAGATGTTTGAATCTTAGCCTCAGCTCACACCTGATGAAGCGGAGAGGATAAATAATGTACTCCAGGAGGTAGTGTCTCATATTGAAAAGGGCACAGGCTTTTGTGTCCAAAAGACCTTTGTGGGCTCAGTCAAGCTACTTTACCTCTCTGAGGCTCCTGTCTGTCATTTGTAAATTTTAAAATAATAACAGCTATCCTGCAGGATTGTTTTTGAGGGATTAAATGAGATAATGTGTAGAAAAGGCCCATAGTCATGCCTGGCACCCAGTAAGGGCTCAATGATCTTTGGTACCTTTCTCTCTCCTTCATAGTATGTGCTAATCGCTCTCTCCTGCCCCATTGCATGGCCTCAGCTTCTCACTTACATTCCATCCAACCCCCATCCCCTCTCTTGACTGACAGTCATGAGTCTGTGACTTTCTCCCTACCTGCAGGGACGTACTTGCCTTCCACACCTGTCTAGAAAAGGCTCTTTTTGAACCATTCTGACCATGTCGTTTTCCTGTTTAAAAAACCTCCTATGACTTCCCTTTGCCTACAAGATAAAACCCAAACTCCTTATCGCCTTCCACCTTTCCAGTCTTACTGTTCTTCCTCTCAGCAGATGATACGCTGCAGCATCAGATCTGATGACTGCGGCTCCCGGTTTTGTTGTCCTATTTCTGGGTATCATTATTGATCTTTCTCCCTCCCAAGATTTTAATAACAAATTTTGAAAATGATGGTTTCTTCGTCTATTTTAAGAAATACTTCTCTGGAAAAATAAATTAACAATTATTTTTCTTTATGCCTTGAGAGCCACCTGAGTTGGTCCACAGATTTGTTCCCTGTTTTCCTATGAGCCAGCTGTAGCCGTGGACTGATCAGAACATTCTGTTTCCTTGTAATTTCCCTGTGCAGGGTTGCAGACCTGGAAAATGATAGATGCCTAAAATTGATCAGGGTAATCGATGCTACGTGAAGTAATTACACATGATGAATGTGTCATCTGCCAGATGTGAGTGTTGGCAATGGCTTGCTTGTTTATAAAACCCCTGAGATCCCATTTGTAACAGTGACTAATGTTTGCACACGGGCCTGTTTGCAGTGTTTCAGAAATGACTATTTATTCGATATAACCACCTTTCTCCTTTAATTCCCCATTTATCACAAGCCTTGCTGCTCTTTCCTACATAACAAAATCAGGGTTTTATTCCATCTTTTTTCTCCTTGACCTCTGTGAAATATGGGGGGTGTTTTTATTTTGCATTTCCATCTGGCTTCCCATCTCGTCTCTCCCTCTTATTCACAACTTACATGTTGCTGGTGTTCTCTCATGAGGCTCTGACGCCCCATTACTGCACCTACAATATAAACTCCAAACCCCCTTGTATGCCATTTCGAATCCTCTCCAATCTGGCCTCTGCTGATATTTCCAGCCCTATGTCTTACCGAGGACCCCAGCACTGGACATGGAGGTCCTTTTAAGTGACGGAAACCCAGCCTGACCAGCTTACACCCAGAAGGCTATTTATTGAAAGGTCCCAGCTTAGGACCCCCAAGGAAGAAAGACCTGCCTGCACCAGCCCAGCTCTGGGGATCCCAAGGACTGGAACCAGACTCTCCAACACCATTAGTAACTCCCATCCCGCCATTTCTCCTTTCCTCTCATTTCTGTCTGTCTTGTGTGATGGCTTCATTCTCTCCTGCAGACAGGTTTTCTATGCATGGTGAGGGGTATGGCCACTGCCGGTGTATCTCCGCAATGGAAAGCATGCCTCCTCCCGGCTGCACTGGGGGAGGGGCTCTGGAGCAGTCACTGTATTTGGGACATCGGGAGCGATGACTGGCCCAGCTGGCATCGCTGGCCCAACTCTGTGGCCTGGGAGGAGAGAAAGGGGCAGGGTGGGCTCCTAGAAAAAGTAAGCATGGAAATATGTGCTGGGCACACAAAGCTATGGCTACCATCCCCACTCTCCAGACTAGCCACAGGGGGTGTTCCGTTCAGGTAAAGGCTTATGAACATCAGCACTCTGTGCCAGGCTCCCAGCCCCTCCTTCACCTGAGCTCACCATCTGGCGGAGGAAACAAATGCCCAACAGATCATTATAATGCAGGGTGTAGAGTGTGACAGCAGAGACAGGCTCGGAATGCTGTCAGAGCCCAGGCAGGAGGCCTTGAACTCAATCCGCACAGTCAAGGAGAATTCTTGGAAGAGTGACAGGAACCTGAGTCTCCTAGAACAGCAGAAGTGAGCGAGGCGATGAGGGAGAGAGAGGCATTCCAGGTGAACAACAGTGTGAAGGTGTGAGACTGCAGGTCTGTGCCCAGAGCTTCCTGCAGCCCAGGAAGGCGAGGGCCCCTAATGCAAGGTGGAGCGGAGCGGGAAAGGTGGACCGGGCTCCCAAATGCCTTGGCCTTTGCTCCGGCCTTTCCCTTCTGCTTTCCACACAGTGAAATGCAGCTCAGCCTCCAGACCAAACTCTAAAGCTGTCCTGTGTTTTTGAATCCGGTCGCCAGTTGCAGCTTCCTCGGGGACTCTGCAGCGCCTGTCAGGTGTCTCTGTGCTAGACTTCTGTTCTGCTTTGCTTTCAGTTATTTATTCACACATCTGAGGTCCTTTTCTACATCAAACAACACTTGAATGCGGGAACCGTGCCCTAAACGTCCTTCTCTCTCACACAGCCCCGCTCAGCATAGGGCCTTGTTCAGTGTTCAAAAAAATAAAAAATAAAAAATAAAAATTGTTGAATTGTGATCACTCGGCTAATTGGATGTTTTTCCCCCCTTGGGAGCAACTAGCAACATGATATTGGTATCATGTAGGTAAAAAGAATTTTAAAAAGTATCTATCAACATTTTTCCAACATAGCCAAGTTTTGTTTTTTTACCAAAACAAAAAGAGCTTTATGGATTTTACTGATTATACAGTTGTTAAATATGCACATAGAAACTGCAAGTGATACATAAAAGCCTAAGAATCTAAAACCGCACAAGATACCGTCTCCTTCTCCTAGAGGCAACCACTGTTACCACGTCAGATAACAACCGTTCAGACGTTTCTCTATAAATCCAACTACAATATATAACTAAGAAGGTAGTCCAAAAGGCCACATAAACTAGCCTTCAGAGTACTATGTTCAAAAGAATTTAACAGTTGAATTAAATCTGCTTCCCGCCCCCCCCCTCCCTAGATAATCTAAACGAGTTCTTAATGTTCCCTGAGGAATTCAACAACCACTCGATATTTGCTGCAGAAAGTTCTCCCGGGGTGTTCTCTCTTTCTCTCTCAGATATAACTTACATACCATAAATTTACCCCTTTAAAGTGTACAACTCAGTGTTTTTTTAGTGTATTTTACAGATTGCACACCTATCTAATTTCGGAACATTTTCTCTCCCCCAGAAAGAAATCCTGTATCCATTAGGCTGTCACTCTCCATTCCTCCCTCCCCTTAGCCCTTAGCAACCACTAATCTACTGTCTGACTCTATGGCTTTGCCTATTTTGGACTTTTCCTATAAATGGAATCATATACTATGATGCCTTTTGTGTCTGGCTTCTTTCACTCAGTAAAATGTTATGAAGGGTCATTGTGTTGTAGCATATGTCAGTACTTTATTCTTTTTTATTGCTGAATATCACAGAGTATGGATATACCATATTTTGTTTATCCATTCATCAGTTGATGGACATTTGGGTTGTTTCCACTTTTTGCTTATTGTGAATAATGCTTCTGTGAACATTCCTGTAAAAGTTTTTACCTGAACATATGTTTTCACTTCTCTTGGTTATATGACTAGAAGTGGAATATATGGGTCATATGGGAACTCTACGCTTAATTTTTAAAAAATCCTTTTTTATGCTTAACTTTTTAAGGAACTACCAAACTCTTTTCCATATCAGCTATACCATCTTACATTCTCACTAGCTACATGTAAGGTTTTTTCTTCTTTTTGTTTGTTTGATTTTTAATCCTCACCCAAGGATATATTTCCATTGATTTTTAGAAAGAGTGGAAGAGAGAGGGACAGAGAGAAATATTGATGTGAGAGAAACACATCGGTTGGTTGCCAACTGCATGTGGTCTGACTCCATGGTTTCTGATAAAAAATTAGCTAGTGATCACAATGGGGCTCATTTTTGTACACGAGTTGTTTCTCTTTTTCTGCTTGGAAGATTCTCCATTAGTTTTTGGCTTCTGGTAATTTGGTTATGATATGTCTGTATCTGTATCTCTTAGTGTTATCATACTTAGAGTTTGCTGAGCTTCTTGGATGGGTGGGTCCATGCTTTTCATGTTTTGGGGGAGTTTTTGACCTGTTTCTTTTTTTTTTAATTTTTTTTATTGATTGATTGATTTTAGAGAGAAAGGAAGAGAGAGAGAGAAAGAGAGAAACACTGACTTGTTGTTCTACTTATTTACATATTCATAGGTTGATTCTTATATGTGCCCTGACCAGGGATTGAACCCACAACCTTGGCGTACTGGGACGACGCTCTAACCAACTGAGCTACCTGGCCAGGGCGACCCTGTTTCTTAAAATCTATTCTTTCTACCTTTTATCTCTCTCTTCTCTTCTTGGGACACCCATTGTGTGAATGCTGGTATTCTTGATAGTATCCTACAGATCTCTGCGGGTCAGCTCATTTTTCTCCATTCTTTTAAAATTCTCTTTCCTCAGATGGATGATCTCCATTGAACTATCTGTAGGTTTACTGATTCTCTCTTCTGCCTGCTCAGTTCTGCTGCTGAGCCCCTCTGGTGAATTTTTCATTTCTGCTATAGCACTTTTCAAATCCAGAATTTCTATTTAGTTTATCTTTATAATTCCTCTCTTTTTAAAACAGATGTTTTGATTGATTTTAGAGAGAAAAGATAGGAGAGGGATAGAGGGATAGAAACTTCGATGAAAGAGAACCACATCGATCGGCTGCCTACTGCATGCCCCCTACTGAAGATCGAGTTCACAACCCAGCAACCGGCATGTGCCCTGACCCAGAATCAAACTACCGTATTTTTCGGCGTATAAGACGACTGGGCGTATAGAAGATTTTCCTGGGTTAAAAAGTCGTCTTATACGCCGGAAGATACGGTAGTAACTTCTTGATTCATGGGTCGATGCTCAACCACTGAGCAAAACTGGCTGGCAATTTCTATCTCTTTATTGTTATTTATTTACCATACACCATTCTCATACGTTTCTTTAGCCTTTAGATGTGTTTTCCTTGAGTTTTTGAAATGATTTGAAATAGCTAATTTAAAATGTCTGGGCTTTCTCAAGCACAGTTTTTACTGATTGCTTGCCCTCCCCTCTCCCCCCCACCCCCGGGTATGATACATTCCTTGTATTTTGTTATTGAAAACTGAACATGTTTAATAATATAAAAAGAAATTCTGGAAATCATATTTTCTCCCCACCCCCAGAGTTTGGTATTGCTATTCCCTGGAGTGTGTTGGGACATGTTTCCTGATATGTCCTCATAGATCTGATTTTTCTAACCCAACCCAACTAGAGCTCTCATCTGTACTCTGACTCTCCCTTCTAAGTCTTCTAGGCAGCTTGAGCACCTGCAAACACTGGGGTTTCTTGTTACCCAAGGTTCTTCTGTGTTTACTGTGATCAGCACATCTTCACCACACAAGACACTTTGGATTGACTTCAAGACTCATCTTGACATTTGACTTGAAACTTTTTCCACTTTTGGCTTCTGTGACAAAGACTCTATTCTCTCTCTGGCTCCATCAGCTCCTCTCTGACTCCTTACTGGCTTCATCATTTTGCTCAGGGTTTGCTATAGTCTCATTTCCCTCTCTTTCCTCTCTACTTTGCAGAGTTTATCTATTCTTACTTCTTCAATGGTTTTCTCTGTAGCAACTTGGTGAAGGCGAGTTTGCTAAGTCCTAATCAGATCTCATTTCCTGTCCCTGACTCACTCAACTTGGCTTCTTCCCCTACCCTGTAGCCTAGGGTATGTGTGCTGATATACAGATTTATTCTCTTTATTGGCACAGTTTCTACTTCTGTGTTCCCTTAGTCTTTTCAGAGAGTCTCTGCCTTCTGTCTGTTCTATTCCATCCCAGCCTTTACATTGATGATCAGTAGGATCTTTCTAAAGCACAAATTGGAGCTTGTCACTCCCCCAATAAAAAACCTTAAATGGCTCCCTAGCTCTCCAAGATAAAAGTTACTTCCTTAGCCTCCTTTTGTAAGCTCCCACACCCCTCTCCAATCTGATCTCAACTCAGTTTCTCTACTTGGCTGTTTCTGAAGGGATGACCCCTTCATACTCTTGCTTATTCTATTTCCTCTGCTTGGATTTGTTCCTTTCCCCACACTTCTCTATTGAAATCCTACTCACCCACCAGGCCTTAGATCAACCATCACCTTCTTGGGAAGCCTTTCTTGATCTCTTCATTCAAAGCAAAACCCCGTTGCTTCTGCATTTCCACAGAATATTATTTATTCAGCAGAGAAGAGTCATTTTCTTTCTTCTTCATATTATAATAAAGGCAAAGACAGTGTCTAATTTAGGTCAGACACTTGGCACATAGGTAGTGCTCAGTAAACATTTGTTGAAAAGGGGATGATTTTTCTCCCTGGGTTTCTGGCTTTAGACTCCATCCCCCACCGAGTTATTTGAGAGATCCCCTCCAATTCACCTACCATAGATTGATCTTCCTGAAGGGTGGCTGGATTCATCTGCTGCCAAACCCAACTCATGTTCATCTACATTTAAACAAAGAAGCAGGAAGAAGCAAGAATTAGTGCAAGATCCTAATCACTGAACACAGAGATGCCTGCTGGCACAGGGCTTTCTGGTGGAATTTCCAGCTAGTCCACAAATGCAAGTGGTCGATGATGCCCACAACTAGTATTCACATTGGCTGAGCTAGAGAATAGGAGCATCTGGGTCCTTCCCAATCCTGGGTTGTCAGACCTGGAACTGGGGCTCAAGATCAATGTGTCCCCAACTTCCTCATTTTATAGATGGAAGAAGGCTTCCTAAGATCACCCAGCAAGTCAAGGCAGAGCTGGGGAAGAAACCCAGGGCTCTCACTCCCAGGCCTGGGCTCCTTCCTCTCCACCAGGTTCTGGAGTTTTGTAAGAATTGTAATTTCTAGATGTCTTGTTTCATGAACACTGATTTTCCCTAGAACTGAATTAATAAGACCTTGAAATTGGCACCTATCTTTTAAATTCCACGTGCAAAACTACTAATGAGTAGAGAAGGAGTGGGGAGGAGGAGGAGAGGCAGAGAGATGAGAGAAGATGGAGACAGGGGGAAAAAAGAAAGAATGAGATAGGGACAAAGAATGTGACAGAGGGACAAAAAGAGATAGTGTTGAAAAAATTTCAAAGACCAGCAGACAAAAATAAATAAGTAAAAGACATCACTGAGAGACAGAAGGGAGGTGGACAGTGTGTAAGAGAGACAGGAAGCAGAGATGGAGGAAGACTACAAGAACAGACCCTCTCTACACTTCCTATCTCCTTTTTTTTGCTCCAGCCCTCGGAAATGCTTGAAAGGTGATGCAGCTGTTGCTCCTCATGGGTTCTCTGAGGCTCAAAGGATGACATAGCCTCAGAGGACTTTGTTCCAAGACTTCTTTATTGGGGGCTGGAGCTTCAGCTTTTCTGGTGGTGTGTGAGCTGCAGCAGTTTTGTGTGTATGCGATGGAATTTGAGAAAACTGTTGGGATTTATCCAGTAGCTTCTCCCAGGTTTCCTGAGGCTGCTACAGAAAGAGCTCATCAGGGCAGGAACATCAGGAGCTTTGGCCCTGGTTTGGGAGTGCCTGGCTGGAGGTCATAGGAAGGTTTTGGACTCGGGGTTTGGACAAGGTGATTCCTGAGGCCCTTCCAGCTTTAAATTTCATGACTAACTGAGCACTTGGACCTGAAGATAAAGGGTTCTTTTCACCCGGTCTTCTTGGATGCTTAAGCCAACTACTACTTTGGATTCATGTCTGCCATCAAGGATGTGAACAGAGAGGGATCTTCTATTGTAGCTCCACCAATTGATTCCTCCAGCAAAGAAATCTTCTTAGTGGAAATGTTAAGTCACAGCCATGAGACCTGGAGAAGCACCAGACACATCTCCCCTAATTTCTTCAATTCTCAGAAGGGGAGACATAGACCATAAAGTCATTGTCAGGGCAGGAGCTAGAAGTTAGAACTTAGATCAGCTGGCTCCCAGCCATGTCTGGGGCATTAGGCTACATGCTGAGTGGCAGGGAGGGAAGTTGGGAGGACAAGATTGTTTTTTTTTTTAGCTAGTGAGAGCAACTAAGACCTAGAAATATCCACAAAATTTGGGGTTGGGTGGCACTGCTTCTTCTTTCCTGTTCCCCACTTTTACATTTTATTTAAAAAAATATATTTTTATTGATTTCAGAGAGGAAGGGAGAGGGAGAGAGATAGAAACATCAATAATGAGAGAGAATCATTGATTGGCTGCCTCCTGCATGCCCCCTACTGGGGATTGAGCCTGCAACCTGGGCATGTGCCCTAACCAGGATCGAACCAGCACCCTCTTGGTTCATGGGTCAATGTTCAACCACTGAGCCACACCGGCCAGGCCAGTTCTCCACTTTAAATTAAGCTGTTATATAGAACTCCTTGGGCAGTCCAATCACCCCAGGAGTTGAGAGGCAGCTGCCCACACACTTCCATTTCGTTCACCAGAAACTCAGACTTTTAGCTCCTCTGTCTCTTCCTTGACAGCATCTGAGTGCTATCTTAGAGGAGGTTGCTCCATGATGGGGCTTTGGGGGTCTTGGACAATGGGTGGGGAAGGCAGCAGATGAGTATAAGTTGGGAAGGTGGAAGAGATATTTTAAAAATGAAGCTCAGCCCTACCTGATTTGGCTCAGTGGATAGAGTGTTGGCCTGTGGACTGAAGGGTCCTGGGTTCGATTTTGGTCAAGAGCACATGCCCAGGTTGCAGTAGGGGGCGTGCAGGAGGCAGCCAATCAATGATTCTCATAATTGATATTTCTATCTCTCCCTCTCCCTCTCTGAAGTCAATAAAAATATATTAAAAAAACAACGAAGTTCAAACATGTAAATCTATTTACATTACACACCACAAATCATTGTGGTGGAGCTTTCTTTCATGGACATTCTGAGGTTGTCTTCTTCATCCCTTTCCTTATTCATTTATACACTAGTTCATTCACTTGTGTATCCAACCAACCAATCATTCATACGCACATGCTTAGGAGTGGTCATGGGGTGGAGGTGGATGGCATTGGTGGTGGTGGTGATAGTAGCAGGGAGTACTTTTTTGTTGTTGAGTAGTATTGATGAATGTGGGCTATTGTGGTGATGCTGATGTTGTAGTGATGGTAGTGGGTGGTCATGATGGTGGTGATAGGTTGGCAGTATTGGTGATGATTGGTGGATGGTGGTAGATTTGTGTTTTTGTTTTGTTGAATGTGTTGATTAGCAGTGGTGATTGTGGTAGTGTTGATAGGGTAACTGTGTGATGGTGATGGTGGTTGTGGTGATGATAATAGAGGTGGTGGTAATTTTGGTGCATAGTGGTGGTTGGTGATAGTTGTGTTGTGAAAGGGAGAATAGTGGTGGTGGTTATGGGGGTATTGGAGGAGGGGAGATGGCAATAAAGACAAATCACCCAGTTTGTGCACTCTGGGGCTGGTTGGGAAAGGGGTATGATCTAGACACAACTGTAACTGCAGATATATATACAATGCTCAGGGATGTGGGAGAGGGAAAGTGAAGAGCTTTGGGGGTTGGAAGAGGTAAAGGTTTTCTCTGGCTGGCGATTAGGAAGTTCTTCCTGGACCCTGAAGGGCAAGTGGCTAAAAGAAAAAAGATCTATATAAAATTAATAATCTTATTACTTTTATATTCATTAAAGCTGCTAACTAAACAGAATTAAGAAGTACAGAAAAGTACAAAGAAGCAAATTTAATTGTCTAAAATCTCACTTCCTTGACATAAAGATGGGGGTTGGGAGTTTCCTGACTCAGAAAGACATTCTCTTCCAGATGGAGGAAGCAGTGTGAGCGATGGAATGTGTCCGAGGGTAGGGATTGTTCCAAAACAGCAGGGCCCTTCAGCAGAGGTGAGGGCCTTGCCCTCTCCGGGAGGAAGGGAAGTGGCATATAGGGTGGTAAGTGGACACACCATTCACAGAGTAGACCGGAAGTAAGGTGTGGGTGGTGGTAGCAGAGAATGGGCCCTCCCTCTGCCTGCCCTTTGTAACTATGACCCACTTGGGTGAGCAGATAAGCTTCGGATCATTGCGTTCTGTGTGTCCCTCCTGGACAGTGTATTGAAGTGCGTCGATGCAGCCCACTGTGGAATCTCAATGAGCAAGAGAGATCTGGAAAGGAACAGGATCATGTCCCCTTCCTCTTCTCCCTCTGGCACCAACCCTCCCCTTCTCTGCCCAGGAGCAGAGCCTCTCAGAATCCCCAGCATTTGTGCTTATTGGTGAATCTGTGTGAGGTCAAAGGAGCATACTTGACAATGACCTTGGGGAAAAGACTTCTTTGGGTCCTATTAAGACTAGAGGTTAACTGGAAGTTTTCAGTGCAACTTGAAGGCTTGGAGCCCCTTAAAGATGATCAAACCCAGGATTTTTCAGTCTTTCCTTTCTGGTTTATTTTTTAAGCTGTGGCATTCTTTTGTCAAGCAGCATCTTCAGTGCAAGTCCAATATGAACACCAACAAAAAGGAGGCTGCTTTGGTTGAAACAAAGGAAGAAGATTCCACCTCGCTGAGCCCTTGGTCAACTCACCCCAGGGCCTTAGATTGAAGTGTGAAATGGGGATGATCATACTTATCTTTCAGGGCTGTCAGGAGGACGAAATGTGGTGATGCATGTAAAGTTCCTGGGACTCCAGAATTCTGGGAGGCACTGAGGGCCTCTTAACAGCTTGGGATTCACTCTGGGCTCTGGCGTGGGAGCAGCGCCTGGAAGTTGGCCCAGAAGGGTACCCAGGAAGGTAGATTGCCATTCTGATAGTTGGCCCCAGCCACCTCCTGCTCTGACAGGCAGCACTCAATTTGACACACTCTTCCTGTCTCCCCAAGTTCCACCGCCATCGGAGGTGACCTCAGTGTCCCTGGACTTACACTTCACTTCAGCCCTGCAGTCCCAGGGTCACCTTTTATAACAATGTTAATAGCTAATATTTATGGCACTTGCCTCCTGCCAGGCACTGTTCTAAGGGCTCCACACGTGTTATCTCATTTGATGCCCCCAAAACCCTTTCTGCACTTGATACGGCATCACAGAGAGGGTATGTGATTCATCCAAGGTCATGCCTGTCATCAGTAGCAGAGCTAGGATTGGACACTGGCACCGTTGTGCCAGGACCCATCCCCACCAGGGCCATCCCCAGCCCTGAAATCTCAGCTGCCATGTCTCCTTCCTGGCCACAGCTTCCCTCTGCCCTGTGCTTCCACCTCACAGAGACTTCTAGGCCCTCTTTGTACCGTCCCCCATTTTCACTCAGTCTCTTTGCCCCATCCTGTCTTCACTCCTTTATCAGCCCAAATCCTTGGACTTGTACAGGCAGCCTCACCGGCTCTCTGAAGCCCATGTCCTGCTCGTGTGTCTGGTGAACACCCAGCTTTCCCTATCTGGAATTAGAAGAAAAACATGTTTGAAAGCTGGCTGCTTTGGAAACTTCTGGAAGGTCTGCCAAAGTATTATTCTGGAGAAAAATGCTCCTTTGTTTGAAGAAGCTTCTTCAAGAACCTTTAAATGAGACACAGGATGGGTGGGGCTAGAGTGGGCGAGCAGGAGCCATCAGAGGAGGTTACCTCCAGGTCGCAGCCTCACGCACCCTGGGGGGGGCCACCCACATTACCCCCTCCTGCCCAGGGAGAGCCTCAGCAGGGCCTCCCCCTGGAGTATGCAAGGGAGAGGTATGCTCCTACCTTAAAATCCTCACCCACCTATAAAATGCAATCCAGAGTCCTTGCCTTGGACTCAGGCCCTATGCAACAGGCCCCTGCCTCTCCCATAGCTCTTCACCCATCAGGATCGCACCACTCCATCCACACTAGCTTCCCAGCTCTGCTAAAACCCCAAGCACAATCCAGCCTCAACATCTGCCTTTGCCCTGTGTTCTCCTGCTGGACCGTGCACCCCTAGACATCCAAACAGCCTGCTCTTCATTTCCCTCAGTCTCTGCTCAAATGTCACCTCCTCAGAAAGGCCTCCCTGACCTGCCAGCTCAAATTGCACACTGTTGTTCTCTGTCTCCTCACTCTGCTTAAATTTCCTTCATAGCAGCGATCATTACCTGATGTCAAAGTATAATTTCCAAAGAGCCAAAAAAGCATGACTCCCACCCAGGCATCCAGTGGGATGGGTCAGTGCTTTATTCAGCTCATTAGCATGAGAATCAGCAGAATGACATATCTGGTCAAAGTGGGTATGAGAAGGCCATCTATGTAGTCAATGGAAAAAGAGTGCTGGAATAAGGCTGCAAAGTTAGACACTAAATTGGTTAATGTCCTATAGCACAATAGAACGGTGGCCTTTGGGGTTGTCTTTTCTTCCAGACAGAAATCATTTGCATCTGTGTGGGACAACAATGATTTGCAGCTTATCAATCTTCTTTAAGTTAACATTTCACTTCTCAGAGTCTGGGCCCTAGTCAATAGTAAATAGTAAGTCAAACGAACAAAATTGCTCTCCTAGAACAGCACTGTCCAAAAGGACTTTCTACAATGAAGGAATGTTCTAGATCTGAGTGCCCGCCAATATGAGAGCCCAGCCTCATGTGGCCAGTCAGCTCTCGAAATGTGGTTGATGTGCCTGAGAAACAGAATTTTAGATTTACTATTTACTTGAAATTAAATTTCAGTAAATGTAATTGATATATGAAATATATTATACTTATGCATATACTAATATAATATGTAATTTAATATAAATAGAATGTAATATGGTACAAATATAAATACGAAGTAAAAGTATAATTTATTGTATTAAGCATATTCCATTAATTTAATATAAGGTTAATAAGTTAAATTAAAAGTGCCCCTAGTGGCTACCCTATTGGACAGCACAGCCCCAGGAAGTCAGGCGACAAGTAGGCAGCTTGTTAGACAATGCTGTAGTTGAAAGAGCCTTTTTTCCATGTTTTGAGTAATTTTTTCTGGACTGGTATCATAATTATATGTTTATCTGTTTGTTGTCTTTGGTCCCAAATAGGAGCAAGCTTTGTAATATCAGGAACTTCGTGTTGTTCTCTGCACGTCCCCAGCACTTAGACTGGGTGCCCGGAGCGTGGCCAGTGCAGTCAGTGACTGTTGAGTGAAAACATAAGCACAAGGAGGCTGGAGTCTTACCAGAAACCAAATCAATGGTGAGTTTGGCTGATGAGCATTAGCAAGTATGATGCCTGATGTTTCAGTTTAAGTGGTTTTCTTATTCTGTAAAGTAATTCCCTGCTGTGAACCTCCAACCTGCAGTGCACATATGTGGCTCTGGTCTGTGGTTCGGGAGGGGTGGGGTGAAGTGTTGTAGGGAGATGCGAGGCTTGCAGGGTGAAGTGTTGGGGGTTGCGGAAGGATTGAGCTGGGTGCCAACATATAGAGCCAGAGTGGACAGGGGACTCCCCGGAGGAACGCGAGTGCTTCCTGGGGATCCTCAACTTATCAGGGAGATCTTCAACTTACCAGGGGGAACCTCAGGTACCCCATAGTTAAAGAAAGTTAGATCTAGCTATTTACTTTGGATAGTGTATTAGTCAGAGTAGATGACCTGCAGTAACAAACAGTCCTACAATCTCAGCAGTTGAAAATAGCAAGTTCTCAGGAGAGGTTCCTGGCCTTAAAGGGCATTATCTAGTGGGGGTAGATCCAACTCTTTGTCTGTTTGCATAGAGTGGCCCGGGACCGTACAACTGCCTCTTAGATCCTGGTGTCCCACCCCTTGTTGTGCAGAGGACAGACCTGGGCCTGGAGAGGAGAAGGGCCTGCTTAGAGCACGCAGCAGGCAGTGGCAGAGCTGGGCCTTGAACCAGGGGTTCCTGATTTCCATTAAGGATTCCCCCAAAGCCTTCTTCAAAGGTGCTTGCTCTTTGGACTGGTTCCCTGGTCCTCCTGCCCTTTCCCCTGCCATCAACGGGGCTAAAATGAAGCGGGAGGAGGAGAAGTGGTGGGATTTGAAGAGATGCCTTGTAGGCTACAGGAACCTTTATTTATGACGTCCCGTTTTCCAGGCCCTCCCCCCCACCATGTCACCATGCTATCTGAAGTGAGGGGGCTTACGCAGGTGGCAAGCACTGGTCTCCAGCTGTGGGTGCAGCTGGGGTCCCAGACTGCTATTTGGCTACACACCCCTGATATATGTGCTGCACTCTCTCCTCCTACCCCTGGGGATTCCCTGTTCCCTCTCCCTTTTCATCTAACAAGAATCTACCTGCATC
The DNA here is from genome assembly GCF_951640355.1 of Cnephaeus nilssonii. NCBI lineage: Eukaryota > Metazoa > Chordata > Mammalia > Chiroptera > Vespertilionidae > Cnephaeus > Cnephaeus nilssonii. The sequence goes on along the minus strand of NC_137085.1, from coordinate 27,364,522 downwards.
AGGGTTGGGAGGGTCCTTAGAAATCATCCAGCCCCCTCATTTGCAGCTGGAGAAAGAGACCTGGAGAGGGAAGGGGCTTACACTTGACCACATAGCCAGTTGGGGCAGAGCTGGAACTAGAGCCCAAGGCTTCTGAACCAGCCAGGGGTTTTCCCGTGCTTCAGGCTGACTCTTGCCCATTATCTTATCTTGTTTCATCTTGTCTCATCTCATTAAGGATCAGGGGCTGGAGAGGCAGCACTGAGATGGGATCTTCAAATCGACTTTAGAATACTCTTGGCTTGTACAGTGTATCATCTGAGACAAATACTCCCCTGTTCCAGTGCCCCGCACCTAAGCCTGGGAGTGCAAACCAACCCAGCCTCCCTCCTCGTCACCCTCCTTTGGCCAGGCTGTCTCTGGGGTCCTAGGACAAAGTCTGGACAGGGAAGAGGTAACAGTGAGTATACCAAGAAAGAGGGACAGGCAGCAAACTGTTAGGATAGTCCTTTGGGATTTAATGGAATTCTCTAGAAGGGAAGGTAGAGGGAGATTGGAGCAGGAGAAGAAGAAGCAGAGGCAATAGCTGAGGCATCTTGTTGTCCCAGGAGGATGAGGGGGTATAACGGGGACTCTTCCTACAGGGAGTCTGCCAAGCTTGATTTCAGGATTCTTTACAACAAAGGCAAAACTCTGAATGCATTTGGTTCACTCAGTCAGGATTTTTTTTTTTTTTTTTTTTAGGATACTTTTGGTTAAATCCAACTCACATATTAGGTCATGGAAGAGAGGTGGTTATTGGGAAGACACTGGGCTTTCTCATGTCACTAAACACAAACAGACCATGTTTCTGTTGACTTCAGGGGCATAGGAATTCAATGCAGCCAAGACCCTCCTCCCATCTTTCATCTCTGCTTATCTACGTGTCAGCCACATTTTCTAATGGCTTCTTTCATATTAGGGGACACAGGGATGACCAGTCTCCAGTGTCCCATAGCTCAGCGCTTTGCCCCAAGAGATGGATGGTTCCTTTTTCCCGAGGTCCAATTGAGGGAATCCCTGGAAGGACTTAAATGATCCTGGGTTGGGTCGGATGCCCACCCATGGCCTGAACCACAGGGAGAACAGACAACTGCAGGGAGCCAGCGAGTCTCCTTCCAGGAACCCGCTCCGGTTGATTTCCTGGGATTGCTTGTTGAGGTCTCCTCTATACCACACCCTGTTGGGGCTGAGCAGTGAGCAGCCTTGACTTTAGGGTAATCACAGGAGCTAAGCACAAGGCAGGAAGGGCTCCAGGCCTAAAAGAGAGACAGACATGGTGCTCTGGGATGAGAGTGGTTTTAGAATCAGCCACAGAGAGCAGAATGTGCAAAAGCTTGGAGGGAACCGTGAGCCTCTAGTGCACAGGGCAAGCAGCGGGTGATGAGGCTTATGAACAAGGCTATGAGCTCCGGATTTGTGCTGGAGGCAGTGTGGGGCCAGGAGGTCAGGGAAGGCACCGAGTCAGACCTGTGCTGTGTCTGGCATGGGGTTGCTGAGTGGCTCTGGTTTAGGAACTCTCCTCTCAGTGATGTGTGGAGGGGAGGAGCTGAGATTGAAGTCAGAATACCGGGTGAAGCTTATTCCAGGGTGGCCTCAGCACTCCAGACACAATTATGGAAAAGCTATTATTAGCATAATTGAGCTCCTTTGTTCTTGTGCTATTTCTCCATGGGAGCCAGGAGAGAGACAGCACTCCTCAAGCAAAGGGAAAAGGGATCGCTCTGTGAAAACAATTCATTAGCTGAAGAAGCTGCTTTGGGGTGAATTCTAACATCTCCGTAGCTTTCCTTCCCTACTTCTGGTCCTCGGCTGAGGTCATCTGAAGCGTTGGCCAGCCCCTGTGGTGAGGAGGAAGCTCTGGGCAGCTTGGCTGGTGACAGGAGACCACCGAGGCTCTGAGGAGGAGGGCAGAGAGGAGTCAGACACGTGGCCTCCCCTCAGGGGGATTCTGGTGTCTGGACCTCTCTCCTGGGGTCAGGATAAACATAGAGCATCTTCCTGAAGTATCTATTGTTACCAAAGAGTTTGGAAGAGAAAAATCACGTATCATTTTTATATAAAAATCAGATGGATATATTATGGAGTAGAACTCACATTATGCAAACTTAAAAATGTTTGGTAAAATACACCTAACATAAAATGTATCATCTTAACTATTTTTACGTATTCAGTTCAGTAATGTTAAGTATTTCACATTGTTGTGCAACAAATATTCAGAAGTCTTTTCACCTTGCAAAGCAAAACTCTGTACCCACTAAACAATAACTCCCCATCCTGCCTCCTTCTAGTCCCAGGTCATCACTATGCTGTTTTCTGTCTCTATGAATTGGACTACTCTAGGTATTCCATAGAAGTGGAATTGTAATTATTTGACTTTTTATGTCTGGCTTGTTTCATTTAGCAGAATGTCCTCAAGATTCCATGCTGTGCCATGGAACAGGATTTCCTTCCCTTTTAAGGCCGAATAATATCCCGTTGTCTCTATAGGTCATATTTTGCTTATCCATTCATTCATCTGAGGACCCTTCGGGTTGTTTCTACCTTTTGGCTCTTGTGAATAATATTGCTGTGAACATGGGTGTACAAATATCTCTGAGAAGTTCTGCTTTAAATTCGTTTTTTAAATATGTTTTTAATGATTTTAGAGAGAGGGAGAGAGAGAGAGAGAGAGAGAGAGAAACCTTGATTGGCTGCCTCCTGTAGGCCCTCACTGGGGATCGAGTCCACAACCCAGTTATGTGCCATGACCCGTTCGATTCCCAGTCAAGGGCACATGCCAGAGTTGTGGGCTCGATCCCCAGTAGGGGGCATGCAGGAGGCAGCCAATCAATGATTCTCTTTCATCATTGATGTTTCTACTATCTCTCCTCCCTTCCTCTCTGAAATCAATTAAAAAAAAATTTTTTTTAAAGAGTCAGAGCGTTAGGCTCAGAGATGGGGCAATACCTTCCCCTCTGGGGACACCCAGAGGGTAGCTTTGTGGAGGAGTGCCATCAAGCTGGGCAGTGAAGGTAGCGAGGTAGAGGGAACCGGTATTAGAAGAGAAGGCCACACCTGAGCAAAGGCCTGGAGGAGCAGCAGTTTGAGGGAGCCATTTGTTGAAGAGACAGGAGAGGGTTTTCCTCTTACCCAGACAGAGCAGGTCTGAGGGGTTCCAGTGGCTCGGGACGTAGCCTCACCCTCCTCACCCCAGCAGCCAAGTTGCCCTTCCTTTAGGCCAGGGGAGCCAGTATTCGGTTCCTTCTTCAGACTTCTCTGAGTTTGGCCCTGCAAACTACCCCTTTTTCTCCAAACTCTTTCCTTGACTTCCTGACACCTGCCTCTATTGATTTTTCTCCTCTTCTCAGACGGTCCCTCCTGTCTTCTCTGATTCTTCCTTCAGCTCCTGAGTGTTTCTCAGGGAGAAAACCTGGCAGCTTTCAGTGTGACATCTTCGTGCAAACCTGCCATCTGGATCCCAGGGAAGGGGCTGTCAGCCTTGATTGCTGGAGCCCCCAGAGGAACCCCCTTTGTCCTCTGGCCTCCCTTGCCCTGGATAAAGCAGCAACTGCTCTTTTCTGGCCGGGGTAATTGATTCAAGCTCCCAGAGGCACCTGGGCATCAGTTAAGAGGACAGCACCCAATGTCTTCAGGCAAAGGTGTCAGGGGTCCTCCTTGCACCTGGTCTTGTGATAGAAACAGAGACGAGCCTGCCTGGCCCCTGCACTCCAAGAGGACAGCCAGATGTGGAAAGAGGCGGTCACAGCCCTGTGATGGACAGTGTGGGGACCATCAATCCAGCATCAAGGCGAGGCTTCACGTAGACCTGACAGCCTCGCTGGGGGGATGAGAACACGAGCCAAAAGCAACCCGTTCTCAGAGGCATCAGACATACAAACAAGTGCTCTTGGCATTGAAAGAACAGGGCACTTTTTCCTATTTGAAGATGAAGGTGGCACGAAGGCTTCTGGATGAAGCAGAGTTTGAGCCACACCCTGGGAAGGTGGAAGCAGGATGAGGTGGAGATAGAAGGGCTAGGGATGAAGATGAGTGGGGCTCCGGGACAGGAACCTGTGCACTGATTCTGAGGAATGGCATGGATTTAGGATGGCTGAGCCTTTTGGTGATGGGGAGTCACTGAAGATTCTTGAGGAGGGGAGTGCTGGGGTGGGAGGCGGGCAGTGATCGGCACGGCCATTAGCTAGAAGTATTAGGTTTGGGAAAAGTGAAATCCAATCTGTATGGACTCATTAAATGATTTCTGGGTCAGCAAAGCGGGAGCAAGTCTAACCTTTTAAAGTAGTTGCTTGAGGCATCGATGTCCAGCTCCTGCTCAGCTGATTCTCAATCTTTCTAAAGATGTCATTTTAACCTAGTTTCCTGGGGCTTGTACAATTGAATATTTGATGCTTTAAAAATTGAATTGGAAACTCTCAAACAAGGTAGAAAGAGCTGTCATTTCAAGAAGAGTGGATGAGGTCACCTAGGGAGACTGTATAGAGAGATGGGACCCAAGTTCCAGGCAGGAGGACGGGCCAGCAAGTTTTCAGGAGCCAGGAGAGGTGGGAAGGGTCCAAAGCCACGCCCCAGAGGAGACATTTCAAGGAGGAAATGATGTTGTGATGCACGCAGAGAGCTCCAGTGAATGGGCAGTGGAATTCTGTCTGTGCTTTAGCCAGAGAGGGGTGGGATGGAAGCCAGCTTGGAGGGGCTGTGAAAGGAATAAGAGAGCCTAGGAGCCAGAGGGGTTGTTGAGTTTTTGGTTTGTCTTAGTGAGGAGACACCCGATTGTGTGTTAGTGCTTAAGGAAGAGGCTGAAGTTTGGGGAGAGGAAGGCGACCCTGGAGAAGATGGGCAGGGGCCGGAGTGAAGGCCAGAGGCAGCAGGATTACCTTTGTCGCCCAAGACCCTCTGCACACATCTGTGCTGCCTGCAGAGCACACATTCCGTCTTATCTTTTTGTTTTGGTCACTTAAGATAATACCATACGCATTTCCCATTTGCCACCCAGTATTCATACTTATCTTTTAAAATTAGTTCTTCAATTACAAAAGTAACACATGTGTATGGTAAAACAAAATGCAAACAATTCAGAAAGGAATAAAAGATGAAAGTTAAAGGGCTTCTCCATTTTCTTCCAGCCTGCCTTTTTTGATGTAACTGCTTTTTATAGTGTTCTTGGGAATTCTTCCCAAAACTTGTAACGCATATATGTGTATATATATGCATATATTTTAAAATAGACAAGTGGGATCCGACAGTGTTCTGTTCTGCACCTTGCTTTTTTCACTCGATGCTGTATCTTGGAGATACTTTCTTATTAGCATGTGGAGAGAGTGCTCATTCTGTTTCAAGAGCAGGATGGTGTGTGGAGATGGGGCAGGATTGTCTAACCAGTTCTATGTTGACATGGTGTTGTTTCCACTCTATTGCCATTAGAAGTGATACTTCAATGTGCCTTTTAGTCCATTCATCTTTGTGCCCAGGAGGAACTATTTTTGTACATTAAATCCCTAAGAAAGCAATTATTGGAGTCAACAACAATATGTACATTTAAAGAGGATGCATATTAATACGTGGAATTGTTGGGCTATATAAGAGCATATATATTTACAAGTGTGATAGTTACGGACACATTGCTCTTCAAAGAAGTTTCATAAATATTAATATTTTAAAACTTGGGTAGGAGATACACCGATGTTAATTATATTACTGCCTGTATTTTTCTATATGTTTGCTAGTTTACACACATGCATAATAGGTTACAATATGTACACTCCCATGAACAGTAAATGAGCATGGCCCCACCCCCCATTTTGCCAATAGGACATTAACAAAATTTTAAATCTTTGCCAATCTGAAGGGGGAGACATAGTATATTTCTATTGCTTTAATTTGATTTATTTAATTATGGGGATGTCTGATCATGTTTTCAGTGAATTGCTTTTTCTATTGAGTCACATTTCTTGAATGCCTACAGAATATTTAATTTTATGTATGTATTCTCATTTACTTAACTATATTTTCGTGGGTTATTTATGCTGCTTCCAAATGACTGTGAACATCTTTGTACATAAAGCTTTGTTTTCTCTTCTTCTTTTAGGCTTTTTACTTTAGTGTTCCATTTCGGAAGATGAATTGCTGTGTCGATAGTGTAGACATTTTTATGACTCAATATATATTGTCAAGTTGCTTTCTCAAAGGACAGTACAATATATAGTACCCTCAATTTCATTATATTCTGATTAGCATCGGGTATCCATAATAAAAATAATTTTTGCTAATTTTATAGATAAAAATATTTTTTTTGCAAATTTTTATATATGAAATACTTGCTAATTTTTTATGGCCATTTTATTTATATTTTTCAATACCAGTGAGGTTGAATGTTTTCATATATATTTGTTAATTAACTGCATTTTCACCTCTGAGCTGTCTGTTCCTTTTCTCTGCTCATTTGACTTTTTATACAAAGGAAAGAAGATGATGTCTTATCGGGGGGAACCCCTATTTCCTCAGGTCCTGTGACTTTCTGGGACATTATTGACTGATACAAGATTATAAAAGTCAGTCTCTTATATGAGAACAGGTGTGGCAGTGCCTGGAAAGACTTAGAGTAATGTAGATGGGAGAACTGAATGAATAGGATTGCAGGTTATGATGAGAGGGGTGGGGAGGAATTTGTGAGGCAGGATAAAAACCCATGGGCAGCATAGCATCGGTGCTGGGCTCTCAGACCTCTCCATCTCTGACCTTCCACGTGACACTCTGGCGACCTGTGCAGCCAGGACTGTGTTTGGAGTTCCCGCCTGGGTGTGGTCACTTCTGCTAGGGGAGGCTTTCTTCAAGGCCAGTGCTGCAGAGGAGAAAAAGGTTGGGATGAGGGAGGATTTTGCCTAACCCTGGATGAGCCATTATTGAGCACAGTCCCCTTTGCTTATCTAGGTAGCCATTCAGTGTCATCATTATTGAACAGTCTTTGTTAATTAATTTGATGCCTAGAGTTATTGTTTTAATTTATATTTCTTTTATTACTACTCTTCATATATAGAAATATCTCTTATCATTTTTCATATTTAGGTATATTTACATATATGTATATGTATATGTATACATGAATAATATATGTCCATACCATTTAATACTATTTTTTATATCTGTGTGTGTGTGTGTGTGTGTGTGTGTGTGTGTGCATGTGTATGTATTCTCTCCTATGGAGGGAATTGTTTGTACTCACTTTCCACCCCCGCCCCCTCCCCCCGCCCCCGTTAGGATGTTTTATTTTTCCAAGTAATCTTTCTATATTAAAGTATGAGACTGTCATATTTTTCACAGACATTATTTCTAATTTGGCATTTACCATCTAATTGTACTTATTTTTTTCACTTTTTGTTAACGAGATGCACAGAACGTGTTAAGTTGCATGAGTTTTGACACGTGCATATACCTGTGTAACCTACATTTCTGTTGCCCCAGAAAGTTTCCCTGTGTCCCTTCCCAGTCAATCCTCATCCCCTGTCTGCTCTGCCAGAGGCAATCACTGCTCTGATTTCTATCACCAGAGATCAGCCTTGCTTGTTCTCACATTTCGTGGAAACAGATCATGAAATATGTACCTTTCTGTGTCTAGCTTCTTTCACGCAACATGATGTGCTTGTGACTTAGCCATGCTGTGCTGTTGGTAACGTTGTCACTTTTAATTGCGTACTGATATTCCATTGTATGAATATAACACAGTTTGTTTATTCATTCTCCTGTCCATTGGCGTTTGGGTTGTTTCTAGTATGCAGCTACTATGAATAACACTCCAATGAACATTTTTGTACCAGTCTTTTTATAGACACAAGTTTATACTTTTATTGGGTAAATATATAGGAATGGAATTGCTATCTTATATACTCAATGTATGCTTAACTTTTTTAGAAATTGACAAACTATTTTCCAATGTGATTGTACCATTTTGCATTCCTACCAGCTGAGTTTGGAGTTCTAGTTTCTCCATATCCTTGCCAATATTTGATATAAGTTTTAAATTTTTTAGGCATTCTAGTGGGTTGTAGTGGTATCTCATTGTAATAATAACTCATCGGTTCAACTCTTAAACATTACAGTCTTTAATCTACCTATAATTTATTTTGTAAGAAAACTATCTGTCCCCACATAATTAACCAACTGAACTATATATTGAATAATTACTTCTTTCCACACATATTTGATTTACCACATTTATCTTAAAACAGCCTTTAACATATAATTGAATTTATTTCTATGCCACTGTGTAACTGTTGATTTTTTCCATCAAGAATACACTGTTTCAATTATTAGAGTTATAGAGTTTATCAAGTAAGCAAGTTTACCTTTGTTACTCTGTTTTAAAAATATTTTTTTTATGAGTTTATTTGAGCCAAACTGACGACATATGCAGGGGAATGAGATCTCATATGCTTCAAAATAATAATACCCAAATTATAATACCCTTTCAAAGATATCCACATCCTAATTCCAGGAACCTATAAATGTTCCCTTACATGGCAAAAGGGATTTTGCAGATGTGATTAAGTCAAGGATCTCGAGATGGGAAGATTACCCTGGATTATCCAGATAGGCCACATGTAATCAAAAGGGTCCTTATAAGAGGGAGGCAAGAGCCATAGAAAGAGACGATGGAAGCAGAGTCGGGAATCATGGGGCCAGAAGCCAAGGAATGCAGGCTGACTGTAGAAGCTGGAGGAGGCAAGAAACAAATGATCTCCTGGGGCTTTCAGAAGGAACAAGCCCTGCCAGCACCTTGATTTTAGCTCCTTAAGACTCATCTCAGACCTCTGACCCTCCAGAACGATAGGAGGATAAATTTGTGTTGTTTTAAGCCACTGAGAGTTTGTGGTAATTTGTTGCAGCAGCCATAAGGAAGTGATACATTGACTTAAAAATTCTTTTAAAAAACCAAGTTGTAAATGTTGTTCCACTGTGTTTTTTATTAGATTGAATTAGCACAGAATTTAATTTGGGAAGAACTGACATTTTTATACCACCCAGTCTTGCTATCTAGACTTTTCCAGGAAAATGCCCCTTCTCGCCTGTCTGACATTTCTCCCTGTTGCCTACCGTCTTACTAGTAGTTTGGGTTCCCCAGAGGTAGACCTGAGGAAGGGTTTGAGTACAGAGGTTTATGTGAAAGGTAGTCTCAGGAAACACGGGTGGAAGAGTGAGGCAGCGAAGCAGGGAAAGGAAGGCAGCTGATCAAGGATTCTACCTCAGGGTTCCCCAACTTCCCAAGAAAGCAAATGCCTCCCCTCAATGCTGGAAATGGGAGGGGCGGGCATCAGGGTGGAGAAAGACCATCAGACCTGGTGATGTCAGCGGTGGGTCCTGTCCCTGCAGCCTCTTGTGGAGGGGGCACTCCCGCCCTCCCTGGAGCCCAGTGTCCCCACCTTCCCCGCTGCCTCGGAGGGAAGCAAGGTTATACAAGGGGCTAAAGCTGGCCTAACTGCTCAGGACGTGGTGGCCAGAATAGCTTCCCAGAGAAGGGGAGCCTCCTGCCAAGGGTCTCCGTAGCTGCAGCAGCGGCTCCCTTTAGCCTTCCCATTGCCATGAATGCCTGGCTTCCACATGCCATGTCTGCATCTCTTCGCCCAAGGGGTTACCCTGCTGGCCAGAGACCACGGTAAACCCAAAGTGCCAGAGATGAAAAGTGGCCTCCCCAGCAGCCTCCAGCCAAGGACCAGCTGAGGCCTGTGTGTGCACACCGCAGCCACCTTGTCCCGGGCAGAGGGGATGGAGAACTCTGACCCCCAGACTTCCCCTGTGGCTGGAAGCTTGACCACACGCCTTCCCTTCCCTGCCTCACATCTCACTCTCCAGCAGGTGTTTCCTGGGGGCACCTCCCAAGTGTATGTGTATATCTGAATCCTCGTCCCATGGCCAACATCTGGGAAAAGCCAAGTAAGACAGCAGGCAGTGGACCTAAATGGCCAGCAAACAAGATGAAGGCATAGGGGGATCAACCACAGGCCCCAGGAAACTGAGGGACAGAGATTTGGCGGCTGGGATGTGAGGTGAGAGGATTTGGGTCTTCTTTATACCTTATGTTTTTATGGCTCCCCTAACCACTCCTTCTGGTTGGCTGGCTGCTCACCATGGCTCCTATTAGGGGTCTGGCCCCAAGATGGGGGTCCTCCTAGTGATTCTGGTTGCTCCTGGGAGGAGTGAGAGTGAGGCCCTTCACTTGGCTAAAAAATGGTTCATTTGGTTTCAATAAGGCAACAGGATCTGCAGGCCACCGAGACCAGTGGTCGGCAAACTCCTTAGTCAACAGAGCCAAGTATCAACAGTACAACGATTGAAATTTCTTTTGAGAGCCGAAAACCGACTTCTGCGCATGGGCCACGAAGTTTCAGTCGCACTGTACGTGCGCGCCCACACGTGGTATTTTGTGGAAGAGCCACACTCAAGGGGCCAAAGAGCCGCATGTGGCTCGCGAGCCGCAGTTTGCCGACCACTGACCTAGACTTCATTTTGGCAGGAGAGCCGAGAACAAAGGCTTCTGGTAGAAGGAACTTTCCATCCGGGAGAATTTAATGCGTTCCTGGAAGGGGAGAAATATCAGTGGAGATTGAGCTAGTGCTCCAAGGAAGCCGTTCAGCTGGGCCCTCCCTGGTAACCATGGGGATGGAGGAGAGCGGGAGCCTAGCAGGATCCATATCCCATAAAAATGTTGGCGGCTGGATTGCAAGATGAAGGGCCTGCAGATACCCTCCGACATCATGTAATTTATGGGGTAATCAGAACTCCTCCTGAAGGGCTAGGAGGGAAGAGGAGCTGTGATTCAGAGCCTCCGGGGCTTGGATGTTTAATGAGGCACTGGGAGCCCATAAAGATTTAGATCAGAATGATTTGCCCATTTAGGATGCTGAGTCTATCTTAGCACCGCCCTTGAAGGATGCCACTTCTCTGAAATGCTCGGAGGTCTGGATGAGAAAATCAGTGACCCAGCATTTGAGGGACACTGTGTAAGGACCCGGCCAAAGGGTTCAGAGGCCAAAACTCTCCTTCTTGACACTGTCTCATGGCTACCACCAAGAAACCAAGAGAAGCTAAGAATCTCACGCTGGAGAGGGAGAAGCTGAAGCCTAGAGAGGTCAAGTGACTTGTTCAAAGTCACACAGTGCACCAGGGACCATTAGCCTTCGTGATAAGATCAGCTGGAGAAAATAAGAACCGTGGAAATCTATGCAAGGGGAAAGAGCTGATATGATTCCCTCTTAGAAGACGAAGGGCCATTTATGGGGTACAAAAGGTAGTATCTTTTGGGGTTTTAAAGCTTGCACATTTAAATTGCTTTCCTAACTGCAAAATATACATATTACAGCATTTTCAGAATCTCTACTGATTGGTTCTGCAATTAAGAGGGAGCCTAGCTCTGGCCAGTGTTGCTCAGTTGGTTGGGTGTCGTCCCATGCAACGAAAGGTGGTGGTTCGAATCCCCATCAGGGGACATGCTCAGGTTGTGGCTCTATCCCTGGTAGGGAGTATGTAGAAGGTAACCAATCGATGTTTCTTTCATTCTCACATTGATGTTTCTCTCTCTCTCCCTCTCCCTTACTCTCTCTCTAAAAATTGATAAAAATATTTTAAAAAGAGAGAGCCTATAATATGTGGTGACTGGCTCATGAAATGGGTTAAAAATGGTATCTGTGCAAGGGGAAAGAGCTGACATGATTCCCAGTGTCTGAAAACACAAGGGCCCAAAACAGTATGTTGAGTGGATGTTCACTGAATCATAGGATGAAGGAGCCTGGCCCTCTCAGCGGGACATGATCCTCTCAGTGGGCCCTGGACAGGAAGTGTTCATTTTTTTTCTCCTTTCTGATTCTAAAGGTAATGCATGTTTATTGTAGAATACAAAAAATATGTAGAAGAAAAAAACACACATTACCCATTAAACCCCCACTCCAACCTCCCAGAGAATAACCATTCTTAACATTAAGATATATTTCTGACAAGCCTTTCTCCTATTTTTGAATGTATGTTTTTTTTTAAATTGGTGACATTCTTATTTAGAGGTTTTTATTTTGCCTTGATTCTAACTTAATATTTAACAGTCTCTAAAGAGATGAATTTAGGTAGCTGCGTTATATTCCATTAAAAGGTTGTGGCATGATTTATCAACCTGTTTCTAGTCATTTCCAATTTTTCAGCATTATAAATAACCTGATGATAAACATCTTGGTGCATAAATCTTGGGCACCACCTCTGCCTACACTCAGTTCAGTTCCCAGCAGCGGGAACAATTATAGAATCCCATCCTCCCTGCACTTCCGGCAGCAGCGCCCAAAGGCTCCAGCCCCAGAGGCTCCAGCCCTGCTAGTGGCTCCACAGCCTCAGCCTCTGGGAAGATGACCTAACAGGGTGGAGGAGAAAGAGTCTGTGGGAACTTGCTGAGTGCACTCTGCTTCTGGTCAGGTCCCTCTGACTTTCTAAACTTTGTTTCCCCTTCAGTAAAAGCAGGAGCATAAACTAGGTTATTGGATATCAATTTTACTTTTTTTCCAAACTTGGTGAATATATACTATATCTCTATATATAAAAGCCTAAGCGACTGTTACAACCAAATAATAGGAAAGACCAGTCGCTATGATGCGCACTGACCACCAGGGGGCAGACACTCAATGCAAGAGCTGCCCCCTGGTGGTCAGTGCGTTCCCACAGTGGGAGCGCCACTCAGCTGACCTGTCCTGGAGGTCCACCAGCCTGGCGGCAACCACTCACTCCCTCAGTAGTCTTGCAGGTCCAATCTCCAGAGAATGGGCCAGGCATCAATGGACCAGTGCTGCCAGCACGATCCTGACAGTGCCATCAGCCTCCTGGAAGTCAGCCTCAGGCACTACGGCTGCTTCCCCTCCCTAGACATTCCACAAGGAAGAAAGAATATAAAAGCAGTCGCCAGGTGGCTCCCGACAACCTGCATGTCAGTGGGACAGATCCAGATCCTGGGCCAGGGAGGGTGTCCCACCGCCCGCCTGGAGGGCCAATTGTGAACCGGCCCTCCCCCCGCCCCCCGGGGACCTCACCTGTGCATGAATTCATGCACCGGGCCTCTAGTTTATTAAATACAATTTTGTTTGATAATATTAAGGATCTCATAAATAATATTTTTTAAAATATGTTTTTATTGATTTCAGAGAGGAAGGGAGAGGGAGAGAGAAATAGAAACATCAGTGATGAGAGAGAATCATTGATCGGCTGTCTTTTGCATGCCCCACACTGGGGATCAAGCCCGCAACCCGGGCGCGTACCCTGACTGGGAATCGAACCGTGACCTCCTGGTTCATAGGTTGACACTCAACTACTGAGCCACTGCCACCCGAGCTCATAAATAATATTAAATAAAAATGTATACATGGCATAGGTAAAGCAGTAACATTTTGAAGGAAAGAGAAAAACCATAAAAATTTTACCTAAAATTTTGTAATACTGAAAAATACTAGGCTTGTGCATAGTAAGGATTAAAAGCTTCATAATACATCAGAACACTGGTAAGTCTCCAGGTACTGTGAGAACAACCTGCTATAGGAAAAGCTCAGATTAGACGTACAGATCCTTAGAAATGCACATCATCTAAAAATAAGTCCCTCAACATAGCAGTACACAAAGCTTTCATTTCTTCTTTGGCACTTAGCAATACATATCAATTTTATTTTTTTAAACCCCTTTTTGTTCCAAGTTAAATCTACATAGAAGCCTATTATGTAAAACAGAAAAGAAAGAAGAAGCTCATTTGACTGGGATCAAACCCTCATGCACTGCGTGACTTCTTTTATCCAATGAAAATTAGTGGGGGTCTACTCTGTGGCTGGCTGTGCCAGGTGCTGGGATAGAGTGTGAGCAAACATATTCAGCACGGGGAGGGGGTTGGACTGTACTAAGATTGACACCATCCGGCACCTACTTTCCTATGACATTCATTATGCTTGATAGGGTGGGCCCTGCATTCATTGACTTGCCCCAGGCTCTGCTCCCTTCTAGGGACAGCCCTGCCTGATTCCACCATGTCTAGTGGCCCCTGAGACCTGAGTTAACGCCTCATAGCCCCTACGTCCTGCAGGCACAGTCTGAAACTGCAGCCTCTGTCCATTCTGGTGATACCACTGTTTATACCACTCGTGCTATTACTGCTATTAACGCTGCCGTCCACCGGGCTCTCACTACGCACTGGGCACTGTGCTCAGTGCTTTCTGTGCATTATCTCACAGTGCTTACAACCATTTGGAGGTGGCGATGATCAGTATCCCCATTTTACAGATGAGATTACTGAGGTTCAAAGGTGTTAAGCCCCTCACCTAAGGTTCCAGTCCTTCTGGCTGCAGAACCCATGCTCCTGCCCACTGCATGCACTGCCTCTGGGAGCCCCTATTGATGGTTTCATACACTGGCAATGCTCTGCATGGGAGGGAGAGGACTATGTTATCAGCAGTTGTGCCCGGCCTTCTGTAACCCATCACAGCATCTCCTGCACCACAAAGGGGGCTGTGAAATTGGCCTGTTTTGGGGGCGATGCTTGCTCCATCTCGGGACAGCCATGGTCCTGACCAACTGGGTCTGGCCGATGGCATGGGTCAGGGCTGGGGGGTCTAAACCATGTGTCTTTGAAATACTGACCCACCCTGAGGCCTGCTTGCTGTTCCCACTGCCCACCCTCATCGATGGAAAGCTATTGGCAGCTTTCTCCTTTCCTGTCATCTCAACCCAGGTACCTCAATAAAATAATTCCTGACAAAAACTAACTTTGCATCTAGGATTCCCAGAGAGCTCTGGCCTGGGATAGCTGACTCTTGGGCCCCAGCTTCCTGTCTGTGTCATCCTATTCACCCTGACAAGAGGAGCCGAGAGGATGCATTGAGACAACACATAATGAGGTCTTGGCGCCACCCCTGGCACCCAGTAGATGCTCAGCAAGTGGGTGTCCTTTGTTCCTCTCCTCCCCTCTCCCTGAGATTCCTGTTTGGGACAAAAGTGCCTGACAGCCCCAGCTCTCTGGGTCCACCCCAGAGGTTTAACCGTAGCCCAGAGGCTTGGGCAAGCAGCATGGGTTGGGGACAGCCAGCACCTGAGCAGGTGACAGGCCCCCGGGGCTCCGGGAGCAGCTGTGAGGATCAGGAGCCTGGCCCTAGCTGGCTGTGAGGGTGATGGCTGTACCAGGACAATGGCACTGTCCCTGTGAGCATGGAGTTCTTTTGTCCATTCTTCCCCAGATCTCAGCAACTGCTGGGGAGAGCAGATATTATGCCTGAGATTTCTGCTTTCCATGCTGGGGGAAAGGTGGGGTGTGAGGAGAGAGAGGATGCTCGGGCTCCTGTCCTGGGTCTGCCACTGACCTCTGTGTGACCGTGAGCAAGCCCCCTCCCCACTTTGGCCTGCAGTGTCCATCCCTGTCAATTCAAGGTTCGGTTCCTGGTGCTGGCTTAGCAGTTATAATCCAAGAATCTGCCTCCCTCGTTTGGTACCTGGAGGTCTGAGTCCTTCGTGTTAGTGGACGGCTGTGTGTCTGCAGTTCCCCATGCCCACTGGCCTGTGAAATCCCCGAGGGCAGGACCATGCCTGATCCTTCTTGTCCGCACCCTCCCAAACCAGCCCAGTGCTGCTCCCTTTGTGTCTGGCTGAACGAGGAATGTAGAGCCCTTTGGGGGTGTGCGGGGCGGGGGTGGGGGGGGTGGGGAGGGCGGCTGTGGCCAGTGTTGTTGTCCGCCTGCCCTCCTGTGACCAGCAGGGCTCCAGGTCCCAAGGGGAGGGGCTGGCTGTGAGTGTCACAGGCAGATTTTGTGTGATCGCATTATTAGTTTCCCCAGTGTAAAGCGGAGTTTGTCTAGGTGACGCTAGACAATAGCATACAGGGCTTGTATTATCAACTTCCAGATCTGTCTGCTTGGCCAGGCTGGGCTTCCAGAGGTCAGGGACCCTGTCAGATTCCTCTCTGCGTCCACACTGCCAGTGCAGCGTTGGGGCCCAGCGTGTGGGGAGAGAAGCCCCTCAGAACGGGGGCCAGGCTGTGAGATGAGAGTGGGGGACAGGGATAAACCTGACTCAGTCTGGATCCTCAAAGCGTTTCCCTCCTCGCCTGGACACCTTGCTCCCTGTTCAAGTCCTTCTTGTTGCTGGAAGCCTATTTCAAACGCTGCTTCCTTTGCTGGGCTTTCTCTGATCTCCCCTGGGGGAGGTAAAAAAAAAAAAAAAAAAAAGCCTCCTGCCCTTGGTTCCATGGCCCCGTATCTGCCCTCTGTCTGGGCAACAAGCGCTATTCGCTCAGCATCACAGTTGTTTTGGTCTATGACTCATCTCTTCACTCAGAATTTTTTCTTAAGTTTAAGAAAAGCCATGCAACAATATGAAAAGAGAGAAAAGAATCACTTTTATCCCGCTGCTGGCACAACTTTTATCATTTTAATGTAGCCCTTTCTAGTTTTTCTGTCCATGTGTGTTGAATATGTAGCACACTTGTAATGTTGTATTGGATCAAAATCCCCTTTCCCCATGTTGCTTCCATGGTCTTTAAAAAAAAAAAAAAAATATATATATATATATATATATATATGATTTCAGAGAGGAAGGGAGAGGGAGAGAGAGATAGAAACAGCTTCCTCTGCTTTTCCAGTCCCCCTGGCAGAAACACTCACTGATCATGCCCAAGCCGCATACATGACAATCCAGCTTCCCCGACAGCACTGGTCCCTCCTTCTCAGGAGCAGATTCCTCTGTGTAGCAGGAGCAGGATCCCATCCTGCCAATACGGGTCCTCTACATAACTAGGTAGCTGGGGTGGAAAAGGGATCCTGGGAAGAAAATTCCACAGTGAGATTTTCTGTTGCTTCCAAGTAACAGCTACGGTATTAGTCCCGTGTATTAGCACATAAACTTTTCCTTATTTTGAATTATTTTCCTTGGTCCAATTCTTAGAAGTGGGATAACTGGCTCACAAAGTCTGTACATTTTTATATGTAATATTATTACCAAATTGATTTCAAAGAGTTATTCAATTTCATTCTCACCCAACAGCGGTGTATGAGAGAGCCATTTCATCGCACCATTGAGAACACTGGTCATGGTGACCTGAAATAGATCTTTTAATATTTTAATAATCGTAAAAAGATATCTCACAGTAATTTTTATTAGCATTTGTCTGACTACGAGTAAGGCTGAAGGGTTTCCCATATATTTGTTTTATGGGAGTGTGTTCCCCTTTGTGAATTGCCTTTTCCTGGTCTCGCCCATTTATATAGTGGAGTGTTAATTCCCGTTCAGATTTAATTGCCTCTTCCTTTTGTGTGTGCGTTTCACGTTCTCTACCTTTCTTCGGGGGCATGAATCATGGCCTAGCTTGGATTGTAGTTATATGTGTCCATGTCTGATCTTCCTTATCGGATTCTGAGCTCCTGCTGGACAGAGACAGGCCTGGCAGCAGCCTCGCACGAGCCTAGTAAAGCCTCTGTGACGGTTAATTGGATAAAAGGAGCATATGGTTGCAGTATGCATTATGCACAAGTAATTGTTCAGCCTGCGTGGGGCTGCGTACAGGCTGCAGGGATGCTGGAAACAGACCTCATGCATTCATACTGAAGATCTGTCCCATGCCAGGGCCTATGAATATGCCTTCCTGGAGTTGTAGGACAGTGAAGGAGACAGAATTAAACAATGAATGCACAGCTAGCAAGAAAGCCTCCTTACCCACAATGTTCCAGAGAGTTCTATGAACCAGAATGGAGCAGGGGCATACTAGTAGATACAACGTTATCTAGAGCAGGGATCGGCAAACTCTGTAAAGGGCCAAGTAGTATGTATTTTAGGCCTTGCAGGCCACATTCAGTGGGCTGTCACATAGCCTTTCTTGTGATTTTTCTTTTCTTTCTTTATTTGGTTTACAGCCCTTTAAAAATGTAAGAAAAAACCCCAACAACAATGCTTAGCTCATGGCCCATGCAGAAACAACCGAGGGCCCGATTTGGTCTGTAAGCTGTGGTTTGTCAACCCAGGTCTAGACCACAGAGTCATAGACCAGGATAGCTGGAAGGGTCAGCTCCCTCATTATTATACAGATGGGAAGACTGAGCCCCGGAGGACAGAGGCATGTGTTGGGTTGTCTTGCTGATACCTGTGCTGAACTGGGCAGCTGATGGCTTTGCCTGGACCTTGGCAGGGTCCCCTCTGCCTGTCTCCTGGAACAACCTGCTCCCTCATGTGCCACGGCTGGTGCTCCCCAGGAGGTTAGGGGGTGGTCTGCTCCTAGCGCACAGGGCGCCCTCCGCAAGGGTGGCCCCTGTCCCTTGCAGCGTCCTCCTGTTGGATTGGGGTTATAGAATAGGTGGAGCAGCAGCATTGTTAATTAATGCTTGTGTGTCCCGAGGCTGAGAATTTTGTTGACTGTAGAAGCTTTTCCTTTATTATAATTGATTTTTACAAGGAAAGCGACATTCTTTTTTCAACTGAATTGTGTATGGGGCAGAAAATACTAAATATAATTGCTTCCTCTCTCCAGAGATAACTCTCCTGACCAAGTAACACACTCAGCAACAAACAGGGCCTGCTTGTTCTGTCTCCAGAAGCTTCCGTGGACTCAGGGCCTTACCCAGCCCCTCCTTCACTGGGCAAGGGAAGGGAGGCCAGAGGGGACGGGCAGTCCTACCGGAGCTGCCCCGGGGAGTGTGCTACTCCAGGGTCACAGTGTCCTTGCAGAAGCCTGGGCACTCAAGGCTTCTACTCCCACCTGGTCATGCACTGCCTGGGCCGTGAGGCCTCATAACACCTACTCAGCTTTGGGTCCCCTGGAGGCTCCCATCTCTATTGTCAGCAGGAAATTTCCTGCAAGCAATAGCCACCCCTAACCCCCCAACCTTGTGTTCTTACTGCTCTTGCTAAGAACGTCTTGATGCCTCAGCTCAGGATGGGCAGAACTTGCAAGTGACAAGGAATGGTTTGACCTGACAATCAGATCCTTAGTTAGGGGCTGAGGTTCTGGCGTTCACACCGCGTCTGCCGGCAATGTGACCTTGGGCGAACAGCCACCTCTCCCTGGGTCTCAGTGTCTCCTTCGGTGCTAACAGAGAACTGACTGTGCTGTTCCTTTGCTTCTGGAAGCCTGTGATGAAGCTGACTTGGGACCAAGCTCAGCCCTGAGGACCACCGGAGTGCTCTTGGAACGCAGGCTGCCCTCACCGGGCTCTGCCCCCTCCTGCCTCGGTGGCCTCTCTGGTCTTTCCTTCTGACCCCTCTCTCCTTGCATGTCTGCCCCACTCATGCTAAATGATTGATTGGAGTGCTCTCCCCTCAGTCATGCTTAATGATTGATCGGAGTGTCTTCCCTCTTCCTAGAACGCCCCTCCTCATGGGGCTAACCTGCCAGCCACGCTTGAGCAACCCCTTCACCAGAAAGTGTCCCAACACCCAGTTCCCTCTGCTTCTCCCATGCTGAGTTGCAATGGAGATTTTTTTTTTGGGGGGGGGGCGGGGGGCTGGTAACATTGTACCTGTCATGAAGCTGGACATCAGGCACAGAGATTGGGAGGACCTTGTGGGAGGCAGAGCAGGCCTGGGGAATGGAGAAGATATTTATGAAATAACTGACTCAGTTTTTTACGAGGTGCTGGAGCTCTGACTGCCTCTCCCACCTGCCCTCTGCCTGGATCCCTCCCCTCTCCTTGGACAATGCTTGTCAAACTCCAATGTGCACAGAAACCACATGGGGATCTTGCTAAAATGTACATTCTGATTCAGCAGGTCTGGACTGGACACCAAGGGCAATTCTGACATGATAGGACCCTACGTGTCTGGTTTGGGCCATGGAGGAAGGTGGGGCCATTCGATTCAACTTCCTGGGTTTCAGGGCCTGCCTTTGGCTTTTTCCTAGAGCAGTGAACCTCAACTCCAATCAGGGATGGGATGTCTGGACATCATTGTCCCCTTTGTAGTTCACTGGGGAGTCTTAACACACCATGCAAGTGAGAGCCGGAAACGGCTTACCTGTAAGAAACATGCTTCTATTCTATGTGTGCCAAATGTAGTAAACACCATACGCTCGTGGAAAAGTTGTTGAACTTGTGATTTTATTCTGTTTCCCATTAATACTCATTTCACCATTTGCCACTTGCTCACTCCTTTTTCTTTTAAATCTCTGCTCAAAAGTAGGCAAGCGGTTGCAAGCACTAGGGTTTTAAGGAAAATGTATGAGAAAATTTAAATTTAGAAAATTCTCTTCATGAACTTACTGTTATTAGCAATACTTGGAAATTGAGAAATGAGGGCTGGCACCACAGAATGGGTGTCTGTCCAACTCCCAAAGCCCCAGAGGAGCATTGCCAACCGTCTCGTTCTCTGTGATTCTAGAAACAGGTGTAACCTGAATTCCCTGGTCCTCACTCACCATGGGTGCCGAGGAGTGTATATTACCAATAACTTAAATTCTGATAGGTCTTCAGCCACCTCTCAAATCTCCCCAGGTGGTTCTCTGAGAACCTCCTACATGTGTTCAAACAGTGGAATGTAGATAGAGATGGTGTCTAAACCTCAAGGACCTGCCTTTAAAAAGTGAGAGATGCCCTTCTCTCTCACTTCCTGCTCGCTGGAACGCAGCTGTTTTGGCAGGAGCTTCAACAGGCCTGCAGGACCACGAGCTGGCTGTGAGAATGCACAACAGAGTAACAGGATGGAAGGAGCATGATCCTGTGGAATGCCGTAACAGCCCGGTGTTTCCCATTGCTGGCCTTCTCAAACATCAGGGAAGAATAAACTTTTATCATGTTTAACACACGTCACTTAGGGGTTTTCTTTTCCTCAAAGCTGAACCCTACCTCAACCAATACTGATGCCAGAATTGGAGCCTTGTTGTGTCCAGACTGAAGTGAGGACCATGTGTTCCTCCCAGCTCTGCTGCCCACAGCTAAAGGCTTCCAGCTTCCCTTCTTTTTCTCCCTAGCAGTGCGTTCTCCCAGAGCTCCTCATACTTTTAACACACACTTAAATCACGGGGACCTTGTGGAGGTGGGGCTGAAGAGTCCGCATTTCTAACAAATTTGCAGTTGGTGTTGCAGCTACTGGCCCAGACCAAGATTTGAGACTAATCTGTTGGAATGCTGGCTGTGAGCTACTCGGCAGGCATGTCTGTTTCCATAATGCTTAGCACACAATAGAAGTTCAGTGTATGCAGGGTGACTGACTGAAAAATAGGCAATTAGTTTGCAAGATGCCAAGAAGTCCTGCAGAAAGAAACCTGCCACTCTGTTTACTATGCATATCTCACATTTATTTTCACAGGAACCCCATCTCAGAAACACCAATTAACATTCCGTGAAAATAGGGCTCTGAGAAACCCATTCTGGCAGATCCTGATTTAGAAGGGGGTCTTCCCAGCCCTGTAACCAGAGTGAGCCAAGCTTCAGATGGGAGTCTCAAATCCAGGACTCTGTTTGGGTGTCTGCTTGGGCAATTAGGAGAAATTGCTTCAGCTCTGACTCCCTGTAGCCCTGAGGGCCGGCAAACTCCTTGAGGGGACATATTTGAATATATTCAATACAGGAGCTGTTGTGATTGCTAAGGTGTTCAGTTTCCCTCTTCCCCTGGCAGTGCCCAACAGGCCTGTGGCCCCCTCAGGGCAATGGGAGCCTGAGTTGTTTGCCAATTAGCATGTTCCTGTGCATTTGTTGGAATGTCTTTGTTCCCAGGCAAGGAGGAAGTGCTGGGAAGGAAACTGAAGGAGTTGGAAGCTGGCGTAAGACTGAGTTCCCCTGTGGGGACATTGTTGACTAGCTGAAGCCCTAGAGCTCTTTTCTGCAAAAGAAGCCTCCTGGGCTCTGGAAGGTCTGCCTTTGCCAGCTTCAAGGGAAGGGGGAGCTGGGAGGAGGGGCTTTGTCACCCTTTGTGGGAGCATCTTGGAATGCAGACCCTGCTGTCTGCTCAGGAGCCCTAAGAGTGGCCTGAAGCCCCAAAGGAGTCAAATTCATAGGATCAAGTGTAGGCTCGACATGGGCTGCATCCCTTGAACTAGAACGTGTGGCCACCTAGCCCTTTGTCTTTATTTTGGGTCTTCGCATCAATTCTGGATCAGTAGGGAAAATCATTCCATTACATTTGTCAGAAGATACGGCCCCTTTGAAACAAAGGTAGAAAGCCATAAGGAGAAGAGGGACAGACATTCTTTTAAAAGCCACAGAATGAGCTAAAAATAAAAATAAAAAAAATTAAAAAATGAAAAGGGAATTAATGAGAAAAGGAAACACTGTAAGAGAAACTAAAAATGTAATCACAGAATTAAAACTCTCCATTAATCCCTTGGTGAGATTAAAGAACAGAATTGGTGCTGTCAGTGCTGGAGAGGTCAAGGTTGATCAGTCTCATCAAAAATACAGGGAAAACGATAAAGACATTAAAATGACAAGAGGAAAGTTTACACGTATGTAGACCAGAGAATTAAGAAGTGCCAAGCATTCACTTGATGCTTCTGAGGGTGAGACCTGAGAGAAGCAATCAGCCGAGAGATGAGAGAACGCCACAGGAATCCTGAGCGTGCAGCTCGAAAGAGATCAATACGTGCCAGGCAAAAATCGCTGAAGATGGGCCTATGCCAAGACACCTCACAAAAATGCTTGAAGAATCGGGATTTTTAAAATTCTGCAAGTGTATACTCAGACTAAAGGGAAAACCTACAAAAGAATTCAGACTGGCTTCAAACTCTTGCTGCCCTCACTTGCAATGGACAATGTCTACAGAGTTTTCAGACAATTATTTGATGTCCTACCAAGGTACATTTCATGTTTGAAGTGTCAGGAAAGATACCCTCAAATATGTAAGGATTTGAAAAAAATATACTGCCCTGTACCTTTTAAAAGAAGGAACTTGGAGAAGTTTTCAAGACTGTCATCAAAAGATGAAGTGCTGAGAGTGGAGAAGCCCTGGTAGAAAAGGATGGGGGCGGGGGGGGGGGGGGGCGTGCCTGCTAAACAGAGAAAAAACTACGAAGTTGTAAAAGTGGTACAAAACCTAATGAAAAGTTAAAGATATTTGCAAAGAGGTAAAGATGATTCAGGAAGTAGTGATTTTCTCTTGACTGATACAGGCATCCCACCCTTATCCACAGTTTTGACTTTATCATAGGTATGTATCGGAAAAATCACTACATACAGAGTTCGGTACTGTGTGCAGTTTTAGGCGTCCCACTGGGGGTCTTGGAACATCTCCCTCTATTGTACTTCATTTCTCCCACACTTCTCTTGAAGGTGGTGATCAGGCCAAGTGTAGTTCCATGAAGTGGGGGAGTATCTCCAGAGACCCCCAAGTCCAGACTCAGGGTGAGAGCGTTGCTTTGTTTCAAATGAGGACACGGCTCATTTCAGAGCATTTCATCATTTCTTCCTTAGGCAGCTGGTGGATGAGAGACCTGTAACTTCTTGCTGTCTTGGTGTGGATTGTCTTTGTACTCTGTAGACAAACTTTCTGCCCAAGGTCACCGTCAACACCTTGCTCTTGCCAAGGGGACACCTGCTACTTCCAGGTGTTCTGGATGTCCTCAGCCTGCCGTAACTCCTGCTGGCCAGGGAGAGAATCCAAAGGCCTCTGTAGGTGTCTGCACATTTCTGAAGCTCTTCTGTGGGTTCTGTCTAAACTTTTCTCGGCAGCCTTGAGTCAGAAACATTCTTGACATGCTTGGGCCTGGGCACGGTGCTGCTCATGCTGTAACTGTGCCTGGAGCTTGAAACAGGTAATAGGTTGGCTTGTACTTTTTAATAACGGAAAGTGACCAGGAACCCATGTGATCTGCTGAAGGTCATTATGGGGCAAGAAGGAAGGATTTCACAAAATTTGTTTGAAGGTAAGTAATTTGACAAACACACACACACACACACACACACACACACACACACACACACCATTTTATGTTTATGCCCTGCTGACTTTAGACTGTTTAATAAACTGGTTACCCATTTCAGAAGGTAGAGGCAGAAATCCCAAATGAGAGAGTGTTCAATCCGGTACTATGTTAAAAGAATCATACATTTGACCAAATTGTTTTATGGCAGGAATGTAAAGATGACTCAGATAAGACAGCACATTAATGCAGTTCATCACAGCAACAGGGCAACAGGAAAATGGTGGCAGGAGTTCAGGAACCTGTTCACACAAGGTATTTTCACTCCCCTAGCACAGGTGTCAAACAGAAGCCAGAAAGACAAACGTGATTCTGTTTCGGATGGCTCTTTAGGCTGCTTTGAGAGACTTATCCTCAAAGAATCCATTTGATTTTGGGGTGGCAAGAAGTGTGCTTCATGTGAGTAAAAAGCCACGCTGCATCATTCTGTGAGAACAGAGCAAGTTTAGCTGCAGGTCAACGGTTTCTTGAATGTGGAAGAGACTCTCCAAGTTCAAGGTGACAAAATTTGCATGTGAGAAACGCTTCAGGCTCCACCTGGAATTCTCAATGGGGCTTATCAAAGTGCTTTGAAGACCAGAAAAGGGAAATGGCTAAAACACCGGAGCAACAAAAAATGTAGTCCAATGAGGGGGAGGCCAGAGATTCGAAGGGCATCAGGGCAACCATTGGTTGCAGCTTCTAAATTATCTCAAGACGTCAAGCAATTTTGCTGCTTGATTCTTTAGGGTGGCTCCTGGTCGAGATGTAATTCACATACAATATCACCAATTTTAAGTGTACGATTCAAGGGGTTTTGACAAAAGTTTCCAGTCGTGTTAACTGCCACCACAATCAAGATCTAAAACATTTCCGTCATCCCAGAAGTTCCCCTGCCTTTCTGTATAGTCAATTCCCTCTGCACACCCTCAGTCACAGGCAACCACCAACGTGCCTTCACGCTATGTCTACTGAGGGTCTCTGGAGCTCTGTGCACCTCCCTGTCTTTGACATTCTATCCTGGAGATTCTGGCTGCCTCTGCCTCCTTGAACTCTGATTTGTCCCTCAGCTCAGCAGGGCTGCTGGGCTCGGTTTGGGTCCCCCTCCCAGTGCTGTGGCCTGGGAGCTCCCTCCAGGCAGTCAGGTAGACAGACATAGACCTCACCTGTGGTTTTTCTCATAATCACAGTCCTGTGTTGTGGGTCCAATAGCTATAGGAGAGATTTTATTAAATTGATTTGGTTTTTAATTGTTTATGCTAGGAGGGCAATTTCTGCAGCCATTAATCCCTCCCAAGCAGAAGTGGAAGTGCTCTGACTCATGCTTTGCTATTTGCCTGATGATCTCATGTTACCTGGAGTCACCAGAAGAAAGCCCTTCAGGTGCCTTCAGGCTGGTGGCCACTCCCCTGAGGCAGGTGCACAGTTTCAGCTGAAAGGAAACAATTGTGTTTTCAGTTTGGAACCCACTGCCTCCTCGAGGCATAAGGAAGTATACAGACATGGTTGAATAATAATTCATTTTGAAATAATTTCAAATTCAGTGAAAAGTTGCAGGACCAGATGTACAAAGAACTCCTATTATTGTCAATTGTCCTAACCAAGTCTTTGTTCCCTCTCTGGTCCAATCCAGGCCAATATGTGCGCTTAGTAATCATGTCTCTTTGGTCTCCTTCAGTCTGGAGCGGTCCCCCAGTCTGTCCTGCTCACATATATCCCAGATAGTTTTAAAGAATACAGGCCTTTCATTCCAGGGCAGGGTCCTCCATGTGGGTCTGTCCATGTTTCCTTGGGTCCAAACTCAGGCCGTGCTTTCTTGACAGGAATTACATAAAAATGATGCTGGGCTTTTTCAGCGCAGGGCGTCAGGGAGCATAGGATGTCAGTTGATTTCGTTTTAATCAACTGGTCACAAGGTTGTGTGACAACTTTCTCCACTACTGGAAGGGCCCCATTTTCCATTTTGTAACTTATGGGGACAAGTTCTGAGACTCTGCCAGTATTCAAAGATGCCTTTTTTGAAGGGGTAAAACATTTATGATTTAACTGCTCTAAAGGATAACAACAATATAACAAAAGCGATCATCTAATGAGTACTATTAAGTGCCTGACACCATGCTAAGCACTTCGCATTTCTTAATTTAATCCTCAAGTGCTGTGCCTTAGGTACCATTATTTTAACCTTTTGTAAGTGAGGAAACTGAGGATCTGTGGTAATGGCTTTGGAGCAGGACACGTTAGATGCCACCTATTCAGTTTTCTTGAGTACTAACAATTTCCTTTCCATTTAGTTCAAAAAAACCTATAAAAGATAGCAGCCAAGAGAGAATTAAATGCACCAAACAGAAGCACTGTGGGTTTTCCCCTTGCAGCTTAAATGTTTCTGTTTTGGCAAGTAATGACCAGAAGTTCCATTTGATGCGTTAGTAAATGATACACAGTAAAAAATCTGCAACCATTTCAAAATTGGGTCAAAGACACTTATTTAAAGTCACCAAAGTTGTCAGAAACAAACCCCACTAAACCTCATTGTTTCTACCCGTGTTAGGTCAGGTCATGAAAGGTAATGACTAAAAATGTCAACCCCGTTAAAGCCATTTGGAAATGTGCCAAGGCAGGGACCAACCCAAAGGAGACCTAGAATATGATCTCTTTGTAGAAAGAAACAACCCACCCTGGGCATTATTAAAATATGAGGATTGATGTAACAATTTTTATACTGGTCAAAAATTATGAGACTAAAATATTTCCAAATACCCTCGAGAAAGAGACCATAATTTTCTCATGTATTAATTATAAATTAAGCACCGTCTATCAGTCTCTGTTTCAATTCTTAATGAGAATTTTTATCTGAGTTCATTTTTATTAAATCTCCCTTGGGAGAAGAATGGTGGATTTACAGATATTTTACTAGGGCCCATTTATTATGGGCCATTTGCTGTGGTCATAAATTTTGCGGTTGAATGATGAGTGAGGAGGAGTGGAGCAAGAAGTGGATTGAGCCTGAAAAATAGGGTGCGATGAACGGGGGCTCTCACAGAAAACAAACAGCTTTTACCTTTGGAGACAGCCCAAAATGACCTGGAAGAAGTACCACATTAAAATGCTCTTTGAATGAAAATAGTCACGTCAAAATGGACTGCTTCACTCATAAGCCTGTTACAACACTCAACGTCATTCCAAGTATTTGTGGCATTCACAGACATAACATGGAGTTTTGGCTTTTCTGAAGACCCTAAGGCCAAGCGTTGGAATCCTGAGTTGTGAGGTCAGTGTGCTGAACCACAATACTGAGTGAACCCAGCAGACTGCCTGACATCCCATTCCCACAGAAGTTTTGGTGTTCTCCATTAATCACTTAGGGAATGGTATTTAAGTGATTAAAAAATAATAATTTGTTATGCCTGACCAGTGTGGCTCAGTGGTTGAGTGTCACAGTTGAACCAGGAGGTCACAGTTTGATTTCCAGTCAGGGCACATTCTTGGTTTGTGGGTTCAATCCCCAGTAGGGGGCATGCAGGAGGCGGCCAATCAATAATTCTCTCTCATCATTGATGTTTCTATCTCTCTCTCCCTCTCCCTTTCTTTCTCTGAAATCAATAAAAACATATAAAACATTGTTTTATTTTTGTTTGTTATGTGTGTGCACATGTGTGTAATAAGTGGAAGTAAAATTTTAATGGAATCTTCAAAAGGCAGATAACTAGTAGTGGGGGCTAGGGGTAGAGAGTGAGTATAGAAATTACCAGTGTCTTGTTAGAAACATGATTCCAGGAGTCATAAACCTTCATATCTGGGTTCATGGCTTTGGTGGCTCAGAAATATTTGGAAAGTGTGGGCAGAAATGGCTGATTTCCCTGTCTTTTATATACAGTAAAACCTTGGTATAACTGGCTAATTTGGGCAAGAGGGAGTCTGTTAAAGCTGAAAGTCCATTATATAATAAAGTAGTTTTTCTGAATGTGTATGTTAAAAAATTGACAAATGAGTTTTTACTTATGTAGACAAAGTTGTGTAATTAAAATTAAGTATGTATGAAAAGTTTAATTTCCCAGAAAAGTTTTCTGTATGACTGAATTTTAAATTTATACTGAATAGGTCTAGTAAATGCATGCATTCACTAGTCATTACATGTAAACAAATGCACAGGGCTGGGGCGTGGCTTAGTGCACATGGAACATTGACTGGCTAGAGTTAAATCTGCTGCAGAAAGTCTCCCCAGACAACAGAACCAATTGCTGAACCCCGGATCCAATGTGATCAAGTGTAATCATTCCCCGAACATTGTTTATGAGCAGTGACGCTTGGATTTAAATATGTAGACTATAGTTGTAGACATGTAATATTTATGTCAGCAAAATTACTACAGTATTTTTCCCAACATATGGCCTATTTGCTAAAATTTATTTAAAACAACAATAAATTGCCCAACTGGTGTGGCTTAGTGGTTGAGCATCGACCTATGAACCAGGAGGTCACGGTACGATTCCTAGTCAGGGCATATGCCCAAGTTGTGGGCTTGATCCCCAGTGTGGGGCTTGCAGGAGGCAGCCGATAAATGATTCTCTCATCATTGATATTTCTATCTCTTCCTTCCTCTCTGAAATCAATAAAAATATATTTTAAAAATACCACAGTGAATTAATAATAAAAATAACCTATTAATTTAATTAAAAGCATTTTAAAATTAACAGGTTGTAAATTTTCACATATGACATACAGACTTGAAATTTTGTCAGTTAAATCCAGAATCCATTAAATCCAGGTCTGAAAATTCGAAGGTTTACTGTAATAGAAACCTGAGTTTTTTCTGAGCGCTTGGCTGCTCAGAGGAAAGACTATGTTTCCCAGACTTCCCTGCAGCTAGTTACGGCTGTGTCATAAAACTCTGCCCAATGGGATGTAGTGCCCAAGTTGGCAGTTGAGTCCTTAAAAGGGAAGGAGCATGTTCTCCTGGCCCCTTCCAGCTGGTGGGAATGTAGACTCAAGGTGATGCATCTTGGACCAGGTAAACGAGGAACCCTCGGGATGGCAGAGCAACCAGAAAGAGGAAACCTGGGTCCCTGACAACTTGACAGCTAGAGCTGCCATACCAGCCCAGACTTTTATTCATGAGAGAAATAAATTTCTTTTGTTTAAGCCACTGTCAGTCTGGGTTTCTGATGCACATATCTGGACCTATGTCCTAACCAATTTTGTAGGTAAGTGGAGGGTCCATGGTAATTGTTTCCATGCTTGTCTGTCACCAGGCTGTGAGTTCCTTCTGTCAATCTCTCCCCCTATTTCTCTCTAGTTCCGCATGGTCGCTCCAAAACTACCCTGGGCCCTGGCACAAAATAGCGCTGGTGAATGTTTATTGAATGAATGAATGTGCTGTGAGGCAGATCCGCCTGGGGTGGGAGCTGTGATGTATCAGAAGACTGTGGAGGGCCCTAGTTGGTTTGGCTCAGTGGATAGAGCATCACCTTGCAGACAGAAAGGTCCTGGGTTTGATTCCGGGGGCACATGTCCGGGTTGCAGGCTTGGTCCCCAGTGGGGGGCATGCAGGAGGCAGCCGATCAATGATTCTCTCTCACCATTGATGTTTCTGTCTCTCTCTCTCCCTTCCTCTCTGAAATCAATAAAAATATATTAAAAACAAAAAAAGAAGACTGTGCAGGGAAAGCTGCTGCCCAGTTGGAATTTACGTCTAGGAATTTGTGTTTGGCTGCTCATAACAGAAAAGCCAAATAACAGTGACCTAACTATACAGTGATTTAATTTCTTCACATGGAGGATCTGGGGGTGGGTGGTTTCTGAATTGGGATTGGTGGTTAGTAGTGCCAGGCCTAATTTCTGCCATTCTCTTGGCCTCTTCCTCATGGTCACAAGATGGTAGCCAAACTCTGACTAGCAAGTCTGTGTTCTAGCGAAGCAGGAAGGTCAAAATGGTGAAAAGGAGAGCCAGCCACGCCTGACCCTCCAAAGGTCTCAGGACACTCCTGATATCTGCAAGGTCCAGGAATACAAAGGGAGACCCAGCTACCATACGACTGAATATATCTGGGCATTTTGTTGATGAGCTGGCAAAGTCTGAATGAACAATAAAACCAAGGTCTACATAATTATCTAAAGTAGGGGTTGGCAAACTGACCTGCAGGCCTGCTGCCTGTTTTGTGAATAAAGTTTTATTGACACACAATCATGCTCATTCTTTTACATATTGCCCATGGCTTCATGGTGGCCAAGGCAAAGAGAAACCCCAATAACGCACAGAGATCTTGTTGGCTGAGAGAAACAGATGCACTGAGCACTAATTTGGCAGCCAAATAGGGACATGACCTAACAAAATGACAATGTACATTGTTGTTCATTTTTATGCAAGATGTTCTTCTATGGCTCCTCCTTGTGGATTTCCTCCAGCTAAGTGGACAGCATAGCATAGATCACAGTTCAGGGATTAAAGACCCCACACCTGCTTTCTGCCCATGTATTCAGATCCTGGAATTAGGCTTAGAGGATCCAGGGACCAGCTGAGGGTTGCTCTGTCTGTGTCGGAACATTCATGCGAGGGGCCAGGGCTCATTTGTAATTAATCAGGCAGCAGTGGGAGCTGGGGAGCTCCCATCGATTCCTAACACATCCTACAAAATGGCGACAGCAGCCTGGAAGAGGCTGGCCAAATTGGATTAGCGAACCAAATGTCTAATCTAATGCCTGAGAGATGGACGAGGCACTTATTAAACGGTCCACAGGCAGGGATGTTTTAAGTACTTAATCAACCCTTCATTTCTCTCCTCTGGGGAACAGGGAAGCCTCAGTGCCCCCGTGGTGAAAAATTGCCAATCCCTGCAGGATCTCTCCTTCCATTTTCATGGCAGAAAGTGCATGAATGATAGCAGAGCCTAAGCAAGACAGGATGCCTGGCCATGGAGGAGTGGAGACTGCATAGGTGTGGGGCAGGAGGCCTGGGTGCTCCTGCCTCTCCCACCTGCTCACCGGGAGGCCTGGCGTAGGTGCTCCCCCTCTCAGGTCTCAGGGCTCCTGCAAGGCCTCCCAGCTGGAGGCTGGAGGCCAAGAGGCTGGTGTGGCCCGTGCTCTTTCCTGGGGTGAGGACTTACTCTGTGTGGGAGAGAGCCTCGGGATTTTCTTTTTGTGATTTTAATTCAACCTCTGCCTCCTGCTTCTTACTCTCTTTGCTTCCCCCTCCTCTTTTCACACTTGAGAGATTTACATTTTAGAGCCAGAGAGCACCAGAGAAGCCACTACGGGCCCCTGTGTTCGAGTCCTGGAGGCCTCCCTCTCTCTGCTCTGGTAAAATATCTCCCTTGATGAAGTTCACCTTTCCCATCAGGGAAACTAGGGGTGGAGGGAGTCCTGTGTTAGACTTGCATCAAGGCCCACTACTGCTGGTTACGTGGTGACTTTGAACTCAGTTGGCCCAGGCCCGTCCATGTACAGTTTGGGAAACTGAGGCCCAGACATAGGAAGAGCTTTGCCTAAGATCCCAGGGTGAGTCTCAGTGGAGCCAGGGCTGGGCCTCTCTGGGGCACTTCTCCCTTTCCCCCTTGCCCTGGCCCTGCCCGGCTAAGCACCACCTGGCCTGGTCATCAGGGGACACAGTCCAATCCGCAGTGGAGCCCACCACCCTCATCTTCAATGCCCCTCTCCCCATCTTGAGGCCTGATAGCCCTTCTTAGTCACATGGACGTCCCTTTGCAGGGTTCTGTGTGTGTGTGTGTGTGTGTGGGGGGGGGGGATGGACAGGAGTAGCCTTTGTTCCTTTCCTTCCAGGACCGGTTTCTATCATCAGAGCTACGGGCTGGTGGGGGACCCACCAGTTTCCTGGTGGGTCTACTTTCCTTGGGGAGGCTTAGCAAACCTTCTCATAGCACTCATTAAGACAGCCGAATAGAAACATTTTATTTTATTTTTTAAAAATATATTTTATTGATCTTTTACAGAGAGGAAGGGAGAGGGAGAGAGAGCTAGAAACATCTTTGAAAGAGAAACATCAATCAGCTGCCTCCTGCACACCCTCTACTGGGGATGTGCCCACAACCAAGGTACATGCCCTTGACCAGAATCGAACCTGGGCCCCTTGAGTCCGCAGGCCGACTCTCTATCCACTGAGCCAAACTGGTTAGGGCTAGGAACATTTTAAAAAGCAAGATAAAATCCTGGAGGAGAAAAACCAACCAAACAAACCCCGAAACTTCCAGTTAAAATGCGGCCCCCATCACTCCAATTCTTCTGTCATCCATCAGGGCGGAACCTAAGCCCCTCTCAGCCCCACACTTCACAGAGACCTTCTTTCAGGCCTGCCAGAACATGGTCTTCAGGGTCCAGCATTTTTGCCTTTGATGTTCCTGGCCCTTCTCCTCACTCCCCAGTGCTGCTTCCATAGCCAGGCCTCCCGGACCCCACAAGGATGAGGGACAAACAGTTGGAGAGGGCAGTGAGGCAGTGTCCCCCCAGAGCTCCAGCTGCCCCTCCTCCCACTTCAGAGGCTCACAAGGAGGGGTGAGTTGTCGCCTTGGTGGGGTGGAGGTGGTCCTGCTCCTGGTCCTTCCAGTAGCAGATGATTCTTAACTGATTTATTTATGGCCTGGCCCTTTCTTCATCTTTCTGATTAACAGTCTAGCTGGGGGTTCTGGGAAATTTACATCCAATTGTTACCATAGCAACCAGCTCTCTGCACAGGATCCCGTAGAAAATGCGTTTTGGGTCTTCTGAAGGAGCCGAAGTTTACAAGGATCTCAGCATCTACCACGGCAGAATGGGCAAGATGATGTGTGACCGATATGAATAAGAATTATGAGCAGGGATATGAGATGGTCTCGCCTCGCCGTAAATCGGGAAAGACAGTTTTAGCGCCTTCCCTCTTCCCTTTTCTTTTTCTATCACTGGACACCGCTCCCCCTCAACATCCCCTCCTAAGTCCCCTGAAAGTTAGTTCTCCACAGGCCAAAGGCAGGACCAGTTCGTTGAAGTTGTGAGGAGGCGCATTTCCTTTTGAGCAAGAGGAAGAATTTGTAGCAGGCAGACCATCTGAAGATGTAATGGGCAGCCTTGAGACGTAGTGATCTCCCCCCTCTGGAGGTGTGTGAGGGGGTCCTGTCAGAGGGCTCTAGAGAGGATGGGGTCAGGGGTGGTATATGTGGAACCTCTGGGTCCCTTTCAGCCCTGGGATGGGGCGTTGAACTGAGCCTGCTTGTGTGACTAGCTCGCACCTCTCCCCTGGCTAAGAAGAATGTCAGATTTGGGAATTTAACTCCCTGGGCACCTGGGATGTCCTTTGTGTCCTCATCAAGATGACTTCATTCTCTGGTGAGAGGAGGAAATTCAGTTTCCATAAGAGCCCTCCTTGGAAGCTCATCTCTCTCAGTGAGGGCTGCTTGAGCATTAAGAATGGATTCCTTTGGCCCATGCACAGGCCCCTCTTGGGGGCTGGGCAGGGTGTGGGGATGGCCAGGAAGGCCCTGTGGCTGGGCCTGACCTCATGAAAGGTTATATAGGTTATATGTCCCACCACATGGGCACACTGACTGATGAAAGCAGAAAATGCTCAGCTGACAAAGAAGCATTTTCATCCCATTACTGAGCACATCACTTTTAGTACACTATAAATTAATATGCTTTTAAATAAATGCTGTGATCTTGTGATGAGCAGTTTTATTACTTTGCCTTTTTCTTTGATATTGAAAGTGGCCACTTAATAAATGTAAAGAATTGAAATACATCACAATTAGGGTAACTGTTTCTTTATATCCTTTATTTATTAGTATACAAGCACCTCAAAAGTCAGAAGAGGCCCAGGACCCCCTCTGAGAGGCCCTACTTGCCTAGGAGTATGTTCATCCTATATACATCCTATACATGTATAGCTATGCATCATATGTAATCCGATACAATAGTTGTGTGACCTTTGGCAAGTTGTCTCTGCAGCCTCAGTTTCTTCATGTGCTCCATTTGCAAAATGGTGAAGATAACTCTGCCTTGCAGAGTTTCAAGGATGAGATAAGGTGAGGTACATGAAGTACCCAGAAAAGTTTCAGATACACAAAGTTCCCAGTAGGTGCCCAGTAATGGGTAGCAGTGATATCATTATTTTATCCAAGTGCTAATTTGTTTCCAGGTGTTTTGATGTATAATATTCATATATCCGTTATCTATTACTGTGTAAAAAATCACTTTAAAACTTAGTGGCTTAAAATAACAATCCTTTATTAACCTCAAGGTTCTGTAGGTTGGCTATTTACCGTATTTTCCGGCGTATAAGACGACTTTTTAACCCAGGAAAATCTTCTATACACACAGTTGTCTTATATGCCGGAAAATACGGTAGGTTGGGCGCAGCCAGCAGGTTTTCTGGACTCAGCTGGGATTCCTCTTGCTCTTGTGGTCAGCTGCAGGTTGGCTTTGCTGATTTTGGCTGAACTTTTCATATTTGGGGCTGCTGCCAGGACAACTGGGGTGATTCATTAACTCATCTCCTGTAGCTTCATGTGGACTTGTTCATATGGCAGGAACAAGGGTTCCAAGAGAGCAAATTGCAGGGTGCAATGGCCCTTGAGGCTTACAATTGAAACTAGCATAATGTCATCTCTGCCACAGTGTAATGGTCAAAGCTGGTCACAGTCTCAACGGGTCGGGAAAGAGACTCCATATCTTGATGAGAAGAGCTACAAAGTCTCATCTACAGAGCAACAAAGATACAGGAAGAGAAATAACTGGGGTCAGTTTTGGAAACAATCTACCACAATTCACCCTTTTTAAACAAAAACCAGAGCCAGGAGTTTACTCCCTGTGTGCCCCAATGAACAAGCCTTGATGAATTCTGTTCTTTCCCATTGCCTTGGTTCAGGCCTATTTTCAGATTTGTCTAACAAAATGAATTTCACACCTGGGTTACTCACCCACTAACAAACACTTTGTTCTTATCTGATGCCTGAGACAAACACCTAGACAGCCTGGATTTGTAGTTCCATTACCTAGGAGCACAGTAATTATTAATTACTTGCTTTATTTGGTTCTGTTGCGTTTGCCAATACTCAATTACCTATGTTAGGTTTTCTTGTGATCAGTGGGGCTTATCCAATATTGCAGCTCAGCTTTGTTTTTGTCTCAGAGATGTCTTTTCCAAGAGAGTTAAAGAAAACCCTTGTTCACTAGTTTATTGAATATTAGCCTTTATCTGCTTATTTCAAAGGCTCGTATTCACAACTGCAAGGACCAAAGTGCTCAGACTGAGCTCTTAGAATCGAACAAAGGATAAGCCCCTCCTTTGCCTGATCTGGCTAAATCCCAGTGCGTGGAATAGAGGAAAGAGTGAATTGTGGGATCCTGGGGCATTCGTTTAGCTCATGCCTGAATCTCTGAGCCTGCCTTATCCCCTCTAATCCACCCTCCGCATTGCTGCAAGAGACCTAACGCAGAGATCTGATCACATCGCTTGTGCTAGAGTGCGTTGCTGGACCCAGTTCTTCCGTTCTTCTTATACCCATGGCCTTTGTCATATGACTTTGCAGGTGCACGCCCTTGAATCTGGACTAGGCCACATGACTTCACGTGGTCAACAGAACAAGGTGGAAGTGATGACGTGACAGTTCTGAGCCCAGGCCTCAAAACACTTTGCATGTCTCCTTTTGCACGCTTGGGCCTCTGCCATGAGCAAGACATGCACAGGCTGGCCTGGCGCTACCAGAAGGAAGATGAGACTCATGGATAAGAGCCAAACCACCTCAGTCCAAACCAGCCAACATCCAGCTGACCCCAGATGCGTAAGTAAAAAACACTGATTGTTGTTTTAAGCCACTGAGATTTGGGGTGTTTTATTGCAAATCAAAAGCTGATTCATGATAGTTGTACTTAAACCCCAGCACTGGTCCCCTGTAGCTTGAGGCATAAAAAGTCCAGGCAAAACCTTCCAGCATCTGGGCCCTGCTACTTCTCTTGTCTCATTTCCTCCAGATCTCGACCTTTGCACTTTATGCTTTGACAGTGACCCCAAATGCAGTTTTTCAAACGCATCATGCTGGTTCACATTTCTGTGCCGTTGAACCTGGCGTGCCCTTGGCCTGGAATGTCATTCTCCTCTCTTTTGCCTGAAAAACTCCTATTTGTCTGTCAAAACCCAACTAAGGCATCATCTTTTTCAAGAAGTCTCATTGTACTCTCCTTTCTCGTTGTGGTAAATCATGCTCACTTCTGTGAGAGGCCTGGACTCACATTTATGTCTGTTGTGACCATGTGACATGATAGTATGATACACGTTATTTTTATTTTATTTTTGCCCATCTTTGCCGTCTATCAGACTGATTCACTTAACGACAAAGAACAGCCTTAATTTGTCAATGTTTTCTCAGTGCCTAGAGCAATGCCTGGCTCCAGCAACGCTTGGTGAATAAATGAGGTGCTAGGATCCCTCCTAGCTCAGGAAATTGCCAACAATGGGAAGGCAATCATTTCTTCCTTCCTTTCTCCCCACCCCCCAAACCATCCCCCAAACTCACATGATGGAATTCATGTCCTGTCCTTGCACTTGTGGCCTGACTCCACTGTAGGGGGCACTCAAGTGCTTAGTGAACGCATCATTCCTTGGTCCTTTGGGTCTCCCTGCTGGGCCATGAGCTCCTCCAGGGCTGAGTTTAGCCACCTCTGTGCCCATGGTGCTGGCACCAAGCCCATACACCACAGTTTCAGAAAACACATTTAGTCAAAATATTCATGTTTCTGGACTATCCCTCAAGTGGCAGGCACTGTTCTGGGAGCTTCGGATAGGTGGTGACAGAGAGAGACCTGGGTCCGCCTTTCCCAGGGCAGAGCATGCATTTCCAGTGGGGAGACAGGAAAATGAAGAGCCACAACTTAGTTAAATAAAAGGTTGTTTCTGTCCGTTTGTTCCCATGGCTGGGGGAATTTTCTTTGCATGTGGAGGTTATGTTTGTGTCTGACTTTAGAAAGCCATTTGTGAAGAGTGCGCAGGAGCCGAGGGGCACCTCTGAGCTAGAGCAGTTAGTTCTCCAGAAGGCTGACCTCTGTGACACAACCAGAGGTCAGAGCCGGCTGCTCCTGCCTTACCGCCGGCACATGGGGACAGAGAAGGGGCGATGGTGTAGAGGGGAGAACAGTGGCAGTTTTCAATATGAGCCCTATTCTGAATAGCTCTGGGGCGTATTCCAAATCGCAAGTGCTAATTTGTGACCAAGCCGTTTTTCACTCGGACAACTTTATATATTGTGCTCCAGGGTGCGCAGTATCGTGGATGTATTTACTTAATGATGTGGGGGAAGCCAGCCTATAAATAAAATAATTGCAATGTGTGACAAGCACTTTTTAAAGAGGCCTGAGATGAAGGTGTGTGGGGGAGGAAGGGGCCAGATGATGTTGGGCCTTGAGACTACGGTAAGGGCTTTGGGTTTTAGTGCAAGTACATCGGGGACCAGGGGAGAGAGGGGATGCGATTGGCACTTTAAAAATATTACTTCTGCTGCCATGGGGAGTCAGTTTTTATTTAATTGAATCAAATGTTTCTGGAGAGCGTCCAAACAAATTGGCCTCTCGTTCTTGAAGCCATCACCTCCCCATTCTGAATTTCACTGCCTCCTTGTAAAACTCGGGACCCTAATTTTCCAAGGAGACAAACATTCAATTTCTGGTTTAGATTTGCATTAGAAAGAGACCTTAATTACTCTGATCTCTAACACCTCCAAGGAGCTGATTGAGCTTTTCAGATGCAAAGAGTGTTAATTGGCTAAGGGGCCCAGCTGAGCAAAACCCTCCACCACCAAGTGTGCAAGGGGCCAGGGTGGGGGCGGGGAGGGGTCGGGAGGTGGGGAAGGGGTTGGAGAGAGAAGGGGACACCTCACCTTTGACAGGTTTCATGGAGGTCAGCACGAGAGAACGAGGGGAATCAACAAAGCGGTTTTGCTAGCTTTCAAGCCTTTGAATCTCTTCCTATCAGTCCTTGCAGTTCCAAGGCACTGCCAGTGCATCCAGGAAGCACCCCACCTCCACTCCCAGCCCAGGATCTCCCATTCCGCTTCCCGGGCAGACTGTGCTTCTCTGGGCTCCTGGTTTCTAATTACAGCACTTCCCACGTGGCATTGGACCGTCTGTCCACTTGGTGGACACAGACCATCTCTTGAAGCTTTGCCTCCTTGCACAGTCCAAAGTGATGCTCAGGAAATGTGAAATGGATAAATAATAGAATAAATAATAATAGGGAGAATGTTACTAATATAATAGAAGCCAGCATGTATATAGGACTTCCTATGATTCTTTGCTGTTTAGTCCTGTTTTCCTATTTCTCTCAGAGCAAATGTCTGACACAAATCACCATTGATAATTATAGATTTACTGGTATTTGTGAGATTATTTAATATTTACCACCTCATCAGGACAAGAACTCCTGTCCATTTAATTGGAAATTGATAGAATGACTAGACGGGAAATCAGTGAGACTATAGAATACTAGACAATACTATCAAGCAACTTGACCCAACTGGCATGTATTGAACACTCTTCCTAACAACAGCAAATACACATTCGTATCAAGTGCATACAGCACACTTACTCAGACAGACTGTATTTGGGGCCTCAATAAATTTAAAACAATACATTTAAAACAATTCACTTCATACAAGTATTTTTTCAGATCACACTGGAATTAAATTATAAATCAATAACAGAAAGATCTCTGTAAAATCTGCAAATGTTTAGGAACTAAATAACACTTTACTTCTAAGTAACCCACGGGTTGAAAAAAGTGAAAAATGAAATGAGAAGATATTTTGAACAGAATGAACTGAAAAGACAACATCAGAACTTGCGGGATGCTGCGAATGCAGTTACTTATGAGGAAGTTTCTAGCACTAAGTGGGTGTATTAGAAGAAAGAAGTCTCAAATCAATGACCTCAGCTCCCACCTTAAGAAACTAGAAAGGGGAGAGAAAATAAAACCCAAATAAGCTGAAGAAAGGAAATAATAAAGATCAAAGTGAAAACCAATGAAATAGAATATCGAAAAACAGTAGAGAGAATCAATGGAAACAAAAGCTGGTTTTGAGAAGATCAGTAAGAATGATAAATCTCCAGTTTGACTGACCAGGGAAACAAGAGAGAAGATATAAATTTCCAACATCAGGAAAAAAAGAGGTGCTATCACTACACCTTCTCCAGATAAAGAGAGGATAAGAAGAGACTATTATGAACACCTGTATGCCAATAAATCTAGCATTTTAGCTGAATTGGGCAAATTCCTTGAAGGACACCTATTACTAAAGCTTACTCAAGGATAAAATGTTAACTTGAATAACCCTTTATCTATTAAAGAAATTGAACTTATGTTACAAAAACTTTCCCACACTGATGAGTTTCTACAAAACACTTAAGAAAGACATAATACCAAGTCAACTCAAATTTTCCCACAAATTTTTAAGGAACAGGGGAAAGGAGATATTTCCCAATCCATAACCCCAATCGTGGTTATGGTTTCATGGGTATATACCTATGTCAAGCCTTATCAAATTGTATACTTTAAATATGTACAGTTTATTATATGTCAATTATATTTTATAAAGCTGTTTGCACCCCCCTACACACACACACACACACACACACACACATACATACACACAGAAGAAATTTGTGAGCCCTGTCCTAGGTCTGCTGATTCAGACTATGTGGAGGAGACTTTTGATCACGGTTTTGTAATTCTGATGCATACCACAGGTTGAGAGTGACAGCCCCATGACCTTGAAATTCTTTCTTGTGGCCTATGAGGCTCCCCTTCTCCTCTTCATGCTTCCCTTGAAAGCTTTACCTCTTCTCCTCATTTCATTTTTTTGACCTCCAGCTGTCTGTAGTTCCCTGCAGGTACATGCTCTTTTACCTTTGCAGACACTGTGCCCTTTCCTTAGAATACCTTGTGCTCTTCTGTAGTTGACTAATTCCTACTTGTGCTTCAAAACCCTGCCCAGGTGGCACCTCCTCTGGGAAGCCTTCCCAGATACACTGTACTCCCGCTGAGGCTTTCTCTGGGGGACCTCTTTGAACTTTAATTTCCTGATCTGTAAAGAGAGTTTAAAAAGAATGCTTACCTGGGAGGATTGTCTTGAAGACTTAATGAAATAACAGATAAAAATATTTAATACTAGTGGCCCAGTGCACGAATTTGTGCACATTGAAAGGAAATTAATTAGAAGAAATATTTTAATATCTCTATTCGCCCTTTCTCTATAATAGAAGTGTCAACCAAATTCACAATCAACAATGACAGATCAAAACACACATGTGCAATTGGTGCCAGCAAGAGCTTTATATACTGTATGTCGCGCATATGCGAGTCAACTCAGCCTTTTATCTATATAGAATAAACTTGCTTAGTTAGACCTGCTTTCTGATTTAGCTAAACTTTTTCCAGCCCAGTGAAGCACCCCAACTTCTCTTTCAGGTAATTGTCAACAACACAGCAATAAATACCAACACGAAGCAGATTATTATTGTAGATCACGCAGGGAGAACAAAGGGTAAAATATTTAACTTCAGCAGTGTTTGACTATATTCTGCACAGTGAGAAAACCTGAAGTCATTTTCAAGGTCCACAATTTCTTCTTTACGGTCGGGCCAAGTTTCTAAGCTTTCTAAATCTCCATTTTCTGGCTAATGAAAAGAAAATAGGATTCCACCAAGTCTCTTATCTACCTACTCCAGGACCTCTGTGAGGATCAAATGAGATGAGGCATGGGAAAATGCTTCACAGACATTTGGTTCAAGTGTAAAATGTTTGCACCTGGCTATAAAGCAAGTTGGGTTCCTGGGCTGAAGAAACTCCAAGGAGGCTAGTTGCTAGGGAGAGGAAGCTGGGCATTGCTACGTGACATCATTACCTGGCACCCACAGTGACCATTTTGGGCTGGGCTGGGCTGTGGGCCATATTTTGTGTCATGGGGTCTCGGCAGTGCCAGCTGTGATTTGGTGGGCTGTCGCTCCAGGGTGGTGGCAGGGCCCGTGTCCCACTTGGGGAAAGCCAAGTATTGCTTTGTGGGCGCCAGGTCCGCAGTGCCGTTTCTCTGTAAATGGCCAGTGTGTGTCACGGCAGCTCCTGCGTTGAGCGTCTGCCCCCTGGTGGTCAGTGCATGTCATAGTGACCAGTCGGACGGACACTTAGCATATTAGCCTTTTATATATATAGATAGTTCTTGGTGTTCATTAGAATTCAACAAATGGTGACACTGTCATTGTGGCTCTTACTGTTATTACTTCTCATCATTGTCAGAGCCCTCTGAACACATCCTGCATATCATTCCACACACTGGTGGCTGCTGTCTGATCTTCCTCCCCTAGACTGTGACTTTCCTGAGTGTACCATAGGCATTCAGTTAGTTCAGCCCACAAACATTTGTTGAGCACTCCCTAGTTGTCACCCTCTCTCAGGTGCTGGCGATACAAAGATTAGGAGAAAGAGAATGGACATCAGTGAAGGCAGCAGACTGGGGAGTGTGAGGAATACAAACTTCTAAGCCATTGTTCCTAGCTGTGTGACTTTGGGCAAGTTACTTAACCTCTCTGTTCTTCAGTTTCCTCAGTTATAAAAATGGGGGGGGGGAACAATGCCCATCTTACTTGGTTGATGTGTCTTTTTATATTGCTTTAAAACATATGGATAGTTTTGCTCAGATCAGCTGATATCTGTAAAACGCTAAAAAAAAAAAAAAAAAAAAGACACTGAATATCCACTGGATCCGGCAATTAGCAGGGCATCAGAGGTGTGGAGAGAACTGTTTTAGAGGAGGCAGAAGCCAAAGTGCGAGGATGGAGGAGTGAGTGACTCTAAAATCGAGAAAGGGAAGTGGAGACAGCTCCTTAGAGCTATTAAGATGGGAACAGGAGGAGCCGGAGGGTGGTAGCTGGATGGGGAAGGGTGTGCAGGGGTGCTGGGAGACCAAGTGTTATGATGTTGAAGGGAAGGTGCCAATAGGATGGGAGTGACTGCGGATACAGGAGAGAGCCAGGCCAGAAGGACAGAGCGAGGGGAAATGACTGCATGCCTGTAGGTACAGCAGGATGCCAGAAGTGGTCAGGCAGGGAGGGAGGGAGGGAATCCCATGCTCTTGGTGGAACACATTCATCTGTGGAGGGAGGAGGGGAGGTGTAGGGGTGTGTGTTGGGGAGGGCTGGAGAAGTGTGAAATCGCTCTTGAGGGGATTGGGGGAGGGTTATAAAAGACTGACAGGCCTGCTAAGCAGAGACCAGAATTTGGAAGGGTGCCAGCCTGTGGGGAGGGGGAAGGGACATCGATTTACCTGCAGCTGCAGCCACTGGGGTGGAGGTGGTGAAGGTGGGGGTAGCATGGCTTCGGGGTTGGGCTGCTTACTTTAGGAGGACCAGCTTGTCTCCGTTTGCCTGGGATTGTCCAGGTTTTAAAACGGAACAATCTGGGAAACCCCCTTGGGACAGTTAATCACCCAACTGGGCAGAACGGTGACAACCAGGGATCCAAGGGCTATGAGAAAGCTGGTTCCTGTGGTCAGCACCAGGATGGGGGTGGGGCGGGGGGTGGGGGGGCTGCAGGGGGTGGAAAAGTGGGCCTGATATGGGAGTGGAGGGTTGGGAGGGAGGTTAAAGGACCTAAAGGGATTACTCTCCCAGGTGCCTGGCCTTCTGAGGCACTAAATATTTTTTTTCAGAGACTGCAAAAACAAATATTTACATGCTACTTTAAATTTTTGCCATAGCCATATAGCTTCTGTGTTAACTTAATAGTCTTTAAAATCAGTTCCTTAATAAATATGTCATAAAACAATCTCTGTCCTATGTGGAGAAGAACAAAGAAATCACACACACCACCACCAAACAGGTGCTGGATTCTGACTGGATCTGTTGCCTGACAAAGGAGCCGAGCCCGAGGCTGCTCCTTCTCTGTTAACCTGGGAGCCCGCGCTAGATAGCATTTAAGATGTGCTGCGCCAGACCTCGTCCTTGAGCTGCTCTGAGATGGAGACTTGAAAGGGGGGTGTAGCTTTCCTGTGCTACTGAATTCTGTGTGCCGTTGCTACCTGAAGTCCTCTTGCACTCCTCATTTTGGAAAATGCGGTGGTAAAGTATTGAGACTGTAGGTTCTCTCCGTGTTCTCCAGAGTCAACAACAGCTGTGCATTTAAATACCGAGAAGCCTTTTTTTGTGGCGTTTTCTGAGAGGTCATGTATAGCCCTAAGATTATTAAGCTAAAAAGGTCCCTGAGGACTCAACTGATCTGAACCCCCCTGCCCCCCCTGGTGCTCCCCCCGCCCTCCTGAAACTGAAGCCCAGAGAGGGCTGGGACTCTCACAGGGCAACACAGCACTGGCCCTCCCAGCGAGGCCATCACACCTAGTTGGCTGCTTTTCCCAGTCTTTCCCCACTTTGCCTTCAGAGACAATTTTGCTTCTTGATTTCTGACTTCTTGTCAGCTGTGATTAATGAGGAAGGCTCCTGCATACACGATTTTCAGCTGTACCCAGTTTACGACAAACAGATTAGACCATTTAAGTCAGAACAATGCTATTTAGCAAAAGCCGGATTTGGAGCTGGCGGAAATTAAGAAGATTAATTTAAAGGTAAAATAAGAGTGACAATCATAGATCAACACCTGAAAAATCTTGCTGCCTGTACATATCCCTAATTGAGAAGTATGTGGAAGATTCCATCCGTGAAATTCAATTATCATGCAAGCCCGAGAAAGCAGCCTCCCCGGGGAAGGAGCTAGGCAGCCCAAATCACGACGACTCCACCTGTCTGTTCTCGTGTCAAAAGAG
This sequence comes from Cnephaeus nilssonii, assembly GCF_951640355.1. NCBI lineage: Eukaryota > Metazoa > Chordata > Mammalia > Chiroptera > Vespertilionidae > Cnephaeus > Cnephaeus nilssonii. Next base: position 27,320,860 of record NC_137085.1, on the reverse strand, counting down.
TGAGAAAACCTGCCTGAAATATGGACGGGATGCATCAACATAATGAAAACGTCCAGGGGTTCCTTTCCATAATGGGATTACCTCCCAAGCCCCTCCATCAGAGGCCAGCCCAGAGAAACCTCTGAGGGTCCAATAACCCTCTGGATCCCGAGGGCTGAAGGCACAGGTACCCATTCCTGCCACCCTTTCCCCCACCTTGGATGGGAGGTGGGACTGGATGGGGGTGGCAGACAAAAGGCGCTCCCAGGCGCCCACGCCCCTTCCACTGATTAGGGGCTTCTTAACTCGAGCAATCAGCAGAGAAAACTCAGACAACTGTAATGATTACAAATGAGCCACTGGTAATTGACCCACCTTTTAATTGCAGGGAGGGATGAGTTGGTGGCAGTGGTGGCGGTGGCAGATTCGTCAGCACTTGCTTTGTGTCTCCTGTTTGGCTCAGATTCACCCAGGAACACACGGCAACCCCTGGTCTGCAGAAGAGCTGGACGCAGTTCCTTTTCCGTTAACTGCTCGGAGTGTGTGTGTGTGTGGGGGGGTGGTGAATAGCGACCGATTCCCTACTGATGCTTAGAGGTGTACGGTTTGCAAAGTGCTTTCACAGGCAGAAACTCAGAAAATCCAACTCAGGAAACCCTGAGATCATGTCTCTCGTTATACAGATGAAGAGGCTGAGGTCCAGCAATTGGCCTCGTCTGTTAGAAAGTTAGTTGTTGGATCTGGATCTCCCGTGTGTTGGTGCTGCCCCAGTTAATGCAGAGGAAGACACAGGCTCAGTCTTGCAGGAGCTTGTGTTTTGATGGGGAGGATGCAGCACAGACTGGAGGGAGATGGTCATTGAAGGTCAGATGTGGAAGGATCATTACATTGGGTGGTCAGAGAGAGGTCAAAGATGGAAGGGACGGCAGGTTGAGGAAAACCTCCCAGGGCAGGCGTCAAGTGTGTCTTTAGCACCACTCTAGCTCCAGTGCCGACAAAGCAGGCTTCAAAAATATCGGTTGAATAAATGAATGAATGATAAGATAGGCTGTGAAGAATTTGGGGGAGAGCAGGTGTCGGTAATTATTGACCAGGAGAACAGAACCTGCAAATTGTAGGGTATCAAAATTGCAATAATATTGGGCTTGCCGAATCCATGCTGAGTACAGACAAGCTCTGGCTGACTTTAACGATGTGGTTTGCTAAACTATTGAAATCCAACAAATCTTGGCAGCATGATCTCATGGAGGGTGACAGGTCTCACATTCATGTGCATCCCTCTTCTCTCAAAGTCACCAGGAACATTGCTTCCAGGACCATCTGTGCCTCCTCCAGTGACATAGAGGTTCCAAAATAGTTTGTCTCTCCAAGAATGATTCTGAATTCTAGCGGCTAGTCCCAGATTGGAGCAGGACTCCAGGAGAGGAGAACATTCAGCCAGGAGGGCAAAGGTCTGTGTTTAATTTTCAGGGTGCAATGAAAATCTATGAAGGAGGCTCTCATGCTGACTGTGTACTTTGAGTCCTCAGGACCGCTGTTGAAGGAAGCACATCTCGCCATCTGAAGGGAGGGTCTAGACTCTCTGCTGCTACCCAGGGGAAGCCCCCTCAACCACCCTCCCTGAGCTGGAAGGGATGGAGAACATGGCCTCATCTCCAGTCTGAACTACTGGTACACATGATCCTCACATCTGTGATCTGAGACAAGTGGGTCTGAGGAGCTCATGATCAACGTGAAAGTCAACAACTTCATAAAAGGGTGGAAGCAGGGAAGCAAATCTGCCTGTTCCTAACTATGGGATTCTCATTCCAACATGTAACCTCAGAACAACAGTGGATTTGTTAAGCCCTGGTGAGGAGGCGTTTGCTGGGGACGTTGGATGGTCACATTCCAGGGCTGGCTGGCTCTTCTCCGTTGTAACGTGTTTTCCATTCCACTCTCTTTCTCTGCCCTGCTCTGTGCCTCAGGGGCTGACACCACAGATTGCACTATCGCCTTTGCCCTCCTCGGGAGTCACGTCAGGTTCCGTCCATGGAGGCAGCACAGGAGATTGAAGGTGGGAGGGGGAGAGGTCAGGTATTTCTTTCCTGCCCACCCCCCCCCCCCCGCCACTCGCATCATGTTCCTGACAGGGTCAGGGTCCCCCTGTGAGCCAGGCAGCCACTCCTCTGCAGCTTCAGCTCTTGCGAGGCTCTCAGAACACCTTGTGGCCCCGTTGCCCTTCAGGTCTAGGGGTGGAAGGGCTCCCGCTGTGGTTGGCCTCATCTTCCTGCTCAGACCTCTGCAAATGGTCTCTTCCTGGGATGAAGTTATATTTCCTGCCAAGATCCTGACTGAGAAGAGATTTTAGCTGGAGATTGGGATTCCTGCCTTGGTCACCTCTGACTCCCCTGGTCTGATTGCAGAGCCTGGCTGTAGAACCCTCAGTAAATACATACAGAAGTCTTTATCCTCCAGGTGTCCAGGGTTGGAGGGAATCTCTGTTTCCCTCCTTTTCCTCCTCTCTCAGGCTGGGAGGGTGGCCTTCCTCCTTGGCATCTCTGTGACAGGGGGCTGGGCACATCAAGGTGGAGATGCTCACACCCCCACCGTCCTGGGGCTGAAGGCTGCTTGTCGGAATGAGCAGTGCCTGTGTTTTAGAAACGACAAAGATACCTTGGGGCTTATATGGGGCAGGGGAGGAAAACAGTTGTCATTGGGGAGAAAGACCTTACCCTACCTTCAGCTTGGCATGTTCAAGTGGAACCAGGTTTTACGGGAGAAGAAACAGCTAACTTTTAGGGTTGGATAGACCTGAGTTTGAATCCTGATCCTCCTCTCTGAGTCCCTTTCTTCATTTGTAAAAGGGAATTATTGATAGTCTCCCTATTCCAAAGTTACCGCGAGGATTGCACATGGACTGGACGGGAAGGGTTGGGATGCGGGCCGGTCCTGTGCCCCACACCTGCTCATCCTCGGATCCTCCCCTCTCTCTTTTTTTTTTTTAAAAAAATATATTTTATTGATTTTTTACAGAGAGGAAGGGAGAGGGATAGAGAGTTAGAAACATCGATGAGAGAGAAACATCGATCAGCTGCCTCCTGCACACCTCCTACTGGGGATGTGCCCGCAACCAAGGTACATGCCCTTGACCGGAAACGAACCTGGGACCTTTCAGTCCTCAGGCCAACGCTCTGTCCACTGAGCCAAACCGGTCAGGGCCCTCCCCTCTCTTGAGTATGATGCTCATGAAGAAAGCAGTTTCCCCATCTTTACCTTTCCTTCTCTCCTACAAAAGGACCTTATAATACTGTATCCCAAATTTTATATTAAAATACTGTATCCCAAATCCTTATCTGAGAAACATCCTGTGCTCCCCAAAATTTCTGTAAATTTGAGGGGACTTCTTTTCCCATGGCTACCTTAGCCTCTGAGTTAGTTTCATTTCTGGATCATCATTTCATCTCACTAATGTTATTTCTTTTCTAAACTTGAATGAGATATAAAATGCAGCCCTTCCTTTTCACAGTTTCTGCAAGAGCAAACCCACCTCTCCAGCACAGAACAAAACTCGCACTTTGCCTCAGCTGGCTCTAGGCTTCCTCATCCCATCCCATCTCCTCTCTTCTCCCCTTCCTCCCGATTGCCCTGGGAACTCCAACTTTTCACTCTGTCATGCTGAGCTCTGCAGCGTGGTCCACCCATGCTCCCAATTCTGCTGCAGGCCACCCGTGTCTGCCCGAATCTCCCAGTTGTACCCAGGAGAGCAAAAGGGTCTTTCATCTCCAGCTTCTCTTCCCTTTGAACCCAGCTGCCCATGTAAACAATACTAGACTTCCTCCCTGACGTCACCAGGTGGGGCACGAAGAGAAATCCAAAAGTTCTGCCACCAGTTAGACTTTCTCCCACACGTCCTCCTTCTGGGAGGGTTCAGGGCAGAAGTGGAATGGGAGCTGCCCTGTCCAAACCCCCAGTCCTGGGTGGGGGTCCTGGTGCTGTCACTCATGTGCTAGAGACCTCAGATGTTTAGTCATGAGCCACTCCTTTGAAAGCCTGCCTTGAGAGTCTGTAGCACAGGCAAGCCAAGGCTGGAGGTAGAATTCTGCAGAAACATCTGGTGAGGGTGGGACAGTCCCCAGGAGCCGGTCCACCGTCATCACCCACCACGCTGACAACAGAGTGAGGCTAGGGCGGCATGGAGTCAGGTGTCCTTCAAGTGGCTGACAGGGTGACACTGGGCAGGCTGCAGTCCCTCTCTGGGTGGGCCTGGGTCCTCCCTGTGCACAGTGAAGGGGGACTGGCAAACTGGAGCCCCAGTCCTGAGAGTCTCCAGCCCAGCGTCCTGGGGCCTGGCGAGCTGGCCAGAGTGTAGACGTCCTGGCACAGGCGCCGTGTGCACACACAGAGCCTGCATTTTCTCTTGAACACGCTTTCTCTCACCTTGTCCTTGTGTCACTGGCGAAGATCCCATCTGTCACGCTGAGCCATCTGCTTCCTCTCCTGCTATCTCTGCTGCCCAACTCTAAGTAAATTAAAAAACAAAGAGGCAGGAAGCTGCTGACAGCCGCATTCATCCTCATTTCTGTGGCTGGCAGTGGGAGCTGAAGGGCTGGCTTCGTGGGTCTGAATTAAAGATTAGTTAGGGCTGGTGAGGAGGGGAACAGTTCGGTGGCTGTGACATCCGGATCCTGAACGGCACCACAGGTGGCAGTGACCGTGGATGGGGCTGAGAAGGAAGGGATTTGAGCCGGTGTGAAGGACAGGGGCAGGGTGCTGGCTTTGGAGTTGGGGGAAACTGGGTTCCAGTCCACTGTGCTGCACAGGACCTGGGGCTTGGAAAGGGAGTTCCCATTCCCCCTCAGCCTCATAAGTCACTGACCTCACATAGTGGTTAAGAGACACAGCGAGGAGCATGCAGATTGATAGCAGGTGCTCTCTAGAGAACAGGTATTTTTGAGGGACTCGGGGAGGCAAGGAAGAGGATGGAGCAGGCAGGGGGCCCCTTGTCTGGGAAGGGCATTAAGAAGGAGTTAGTGACCTGGGTCTCCTCTGTGGGCCTCAGTCTCTGCATCTCTAAAATGGAACTAAGTGGGACGATGGGGCCAATCCCTAGAGAAAGTGTGGAAAGAGCAGGAGTAATGGGACAACCCTGGAGGACACGGGTCAGAGGAGCAGGAGGCATGGAGGGGGAACCATTGCTGTGGCTCCCAGTGGGATGGCTCCATGATGGACTGTGTTCGTTCCCCTTATTTTCTGTCCGCCTGGTAAGAAAGAATCAAATTGCTTCACCTCATTGACATCAGACTTGGCCCATGAATGTGAAAGGAAGCTTCACATGCCAGTTCTGAGTAGAAGCTTTAAGAGCTGGCACAGATTTCCATTCTTGCTCTTTCCCTTCTTCCATGGGACTGAAATACGGTGCTCTCATCTAGTCTGGGTCTCAAAATGAAGATGGAGCAGAGCGGAGCCAACGCTGGCCCCCAGCGGGTATGGATGGGAGCCAGAAATAAGTGTTCATTGTGAGTCATGGACATTCAAGGCCCATTAGCAAAAGCTGGCTGATTCAGGCCCCTTCAAATCCAAGCTGGTCCCAACCTGCATGTTGAAAAAGGGATGCAGCCGGCCCCTGCCTGCATTCCTGCAGTCTCTGTTTTTTGCCAGATGGGGTGTCCTCTGTGACCCTCTCTGGGTCTCAGTCATTGTTCCTGCAAAATGATTGGGTTGTGGACAACTGAAAGTCAACAAGGGAGCCCCTCATGGGGCAGACCGGTATTGAGCACCAATGCAAGTGGACAGCCATCGAGTACTCTTCGTGCTCTCAGCTACACGGCTTCCTGGTCTTCTAAAGGTCTCACTGCTGGAATTGCCAGAGCCCGGCACGCAGGCACCCTCCTCCCACGCCAGCTTCCCACAGTTAGAGAGCGGCCTCCACCACGCAGTCCCAGGAGGTGAGCTTAGACCTCCCTGCATATCAGGGTCTAAGTCCCTCCTTCCTGACCAGACCCCACTGAACTCACAATGGGGAACCGTCAGGCTCTGATTGAGGCATGGAGGTGCCCAGGCAGGCGGATAGTTCAGCTTCAAAATGAAAGCCTTGGCATTTATTTAGGGAGAGGAGACAGCTAATGGCAACACAAGTCCTCTTTCTATTGTCCTGAGATATTTACTTCTGTTCCCAAACTGGCTATTCCATTCTGTAGGGCCAGAGTGCTGGTTTCCCTGGAATGGACACTTGTCTGTTGGGAACATCCAGGCATCTGAACATCCTCACTCTCACTTTCCAGGCCTCCGTGCAGCAGGGCTCGGGCCCTCAGACCTCCTGCTCTGAGTGACACAAAGAGACAGCGGAGGCTGTCCTGGTGCAGCATGGGGCTGCAGTGGCAGTGAGCTGGGTGGTGGCATCCAGTGCCCAGTGGCAGTAGCAGGGCCACGTACACAGTGGCTAGCAGGATTTGGGGCCTTTAGTGGTGTCCTTGGCTCTGTGGTGGCATTTTGGCTGTGGTCCTGGCTTCTGCCCACTTCCTAGTCCTGATTCTGCGTCTGTCCCAACCGTGCTGTGAGTTGCTCGCTGTGCTGTCCCTGTGCTTACTTTCTGCTGCTTGTCAGCTAGAGTCCGTTCCTGCTGCTCACCAGGAGGAGCCCTGACAGTGAACACCCTCCTGAGAGGGCGGGTCAGCATCGTGGTCCCAGACGAACCCGGTTGGCAGGGGATTCTTTCCAGTCATGCGTGGTTCTGTCTCTGTTCTGGGAAATACATTTTGTTATAGTTCCCAGAATATTTTAGTACCTCTTAAAAATTACCACCCATACTGGCCCTGGCCAGGTATCTCAGTTAGTTGGAGCATCATCACGATATACTAAGGTTGTGGGTTCAATTCCTGGTCAGGGCACAGACAAGAACCAGCAATTAATGCAGAAATAAGTAGAACAACAAATTGTTATTTTTTTCTCTCTCTCCATTCCACTCTCTCTAAAATCAATGAAACAAATAAATTACCACCCAGACAGCAGTCCTGCTGGTGCACTCCTTAACCCGAGTCCAAGCACGCTGGCCTCTTCCTCAGGAGGAAGGTGTGTTGGGGCGTCCCATAGCTGTGCTTTGTAGTGGTTGCAGTCACACAGGGTAAGAGCCCATTTGTATTCTGAGCATTGGGACAGGACAGGGCATCGGTCCCAGTCTCATGGATGTCAGTCCTAGAAGGACCCCTTGAGATGGTTTAGTCGGGCATTTTTCAAAGTGGTCCTGGCAAACCAATGGCATCAGGATCCCTTGGAAAACCTATTGAAAATGCATGTTCCAGGTCCCACCTACTGCGTGAGTGAGGCCCAGGGATCTGCATGCTGATGCTCTCAACCAACTCCCTGACCCCATGACACAGATAGGGAAAGGAGAGCCCAGGTCTCCCCACCCTCAGGCAGCCAGGAGCCCCTCTGCAGCCCTCCAAGTACATACGCCATTGTAGGCAAGAAAGAGTGATCCAGGTTGGCTGTCCACAAGGCCAACCTTGGTGGGGAGGAGATGTTGTTGCTTCTGGAAAAACACTGTGATGAGCATGGAATTTATAATCTGGCTATTTCAGCAAATATTTGTGTGCTTTGCTGAAAGGTGCACTTTCAGATCAATTCTGCACTGCGTCTTTTTCAAATTATTATTCTAAGCTTGCAAAATTGAGTTTATTACTGATGTAAAAATAATAAACTCGGGAATCATTCATTACTCTCTACCCTCAGGAGTCAGTCGAGTTTTTTAAAAAGTCAGAAAAGTCTAGGATGACCCCAGGTTTCTTGACTAAGAGGGGGATGAGATGGGAACTTGGTAGAGAGGCAGGTGTGGGGGAAATGGGACTTGTAGATTGTGTGGTGTATGTGGAATCATCATAGAAATATTGGTGGGCAGAGACCAAAGAGGCCTGGAGCTTAGGGGAGAGGTTTGGTTTGAAAGCAAAAAGTCAGAACCTTATAGCACAGGTGAGCTGATTCAGAGAATGTGTTGTGTGTGTGTGTGTGTGTGTGTGTGTGTGTGTGTGTGTGTGTGTAGGGAGGTTAGCCCTCATCAGTCCCTTTGTCCTTTAGTAGAAAATGGGGGAAGGAGAGGGAAGGTAGAGTGAGTGGTGAGAGGCTGGGACTCAACAATTCATAAATTTCATCTGGCACCAACGTTCTGCTGTTCTGTGCCACAAACATTTGTGAATTCGATTTAATTCAGTTAAGTTTAATTCAATTCAATAGTCCCAGTTACTGTGCTGAGCACATTCCAATTCATCAACTATTGGGCACCTACTATGTTTTAGGCCCTGGAACTCACCAGGGAACCTGAGATGGTCCCCATCCTGAGTGGACTTCCACTTGTCATATTTAGCAGTGGGCCAGGATGTGATATTTAATATCAGGAGTGAAGTCCAGAAAGAGGAGACAACATTCTCAAGGTCACAGAGCAAAATAGTGAGAGAGGACTAAGCTATCATATCTCAGGAGCGATCCCGGTTGGCTGCCAAATGGCCCAGTGTGGAGGATTTCTCTGAAGTATGGTACAGCCAGGAAAAGGTGGTAGGATATGAATAGAGAACATGAAAATAGGATTAGCACTAGATTATTGGCAAAGAGGATTAATAACGAGGTTGGCTCTGGAACTTTATTGAGGGCAGCAGCAGGGCTTCTGGGCTCACTGCAGTGATTAGTCTCTTGAGCTGGATGAGTGAATGGATGAGAGAATCTCAGGACTCAGGGGTCATCCCATTCAATCTTCTATTTAGAATAGTCTTGCACACCTCCTGTGATGAGGAGCTCATTGCTATACTATACAGGGTAGATCATACTTTATTTGAGCAGCTCCGATGACTGGAATTTGCTTTTGACCATGAAGCGAGAGCTTTCCCGCTGTGGTTCCAGTCCATTGATTTGTCATGGCTCAGCTCCTGGGTACCACAGATCATGTCTGCTGTCTTTGTGACAGACCCTCAGAGATTTGGAAGTGACCATGTGCCACTGAGTCTGTCTTCTCCAAGTTGAGTGCCCTAGATCCCTCAGCCACTGGGTCTCCTCCGCATCCCGTCCTCTCACTCCTGATGCATTATGGTTCACCATTGTTCCTCTCACAGAGCTGAGCACAGCACTCCGGAAGTGTGGGCTGGACATACCCTGTGATGAATGTGTTCTTTTAATGCTTATTGCAGGACCAGGAGCTGCCTGTATATCATCCTGAGACAAATGACCTTGTGACCCATTGTCCATCTGCTAATGACCCCTTGCTTTCACTTAAGGACATAGGCACCTTCTGGTTTCTCTGTATACCTGGGGGAGGGGTGGGGCAGGAAGGGTCCAATGAAAGTGGTTTCAATCCCATGCAAATGAAAATGTGAATACAGAAGGTAGTCTGTAAATTCACAGCACTCATTAGTGACTGGGTCAGCAAGTAGGTTTCCTTCCCTTGCTATTCAAAGGGTGTATGGATCAGCAATATCAGCATCCCCTGGGAGCTTTTGGGATGTGCAAAATCACAGGCTCCACTCAAAGCCTACTGAATCAGAAGCTGTGTTTTAACAAGATCCCCAGCTGACCCATATGTGCTTTATTTGCCTTTTATGAGACTTCAGTCACGATGCTTGGCTCAGCCTCCAGGGTATGTGGATCATGGCTAGGTCACTCTGTGCCCACCTCCTTTCAAAGGTCCCTAGTGCCTTTGGGAGAAAGTCTAACCTCTCAGGCATCACAATCTGACTTGAACCAGTCTCTAGGGCCTATTGCCTGACTTGTATCTGAATGTCCCACTCACACTAAGTGACTCAGAATTCCCCCAACAGGCCAGGCTGTTTCATACCTCCATGCATTTGTACATGCTGTTTCCTCTGCCTTGGATTCCATCCCTAGACTTTCTCCTGTGAGAAAGTCATTCTTTAAAAAAACACACAAAAAACTCCAACTTTTAAATGGATTTTTAGAGAGAGAGGAAGGCAGAGGGGGAGAGAGGGGTTGGGGAAGAGAGAGAGAGAGATTGGCTGCCTCCTGCATGCCCCCTACCAGGGATCAAGCCCGCAACTTGGGCATGTACACTGACTGGAAATCGAACTGGCAACCATTTCGGTGGATGGGACAATGCCCAACCAACTGAGCCACACTGGCCGGGGTGAAAAAATCATTCTTAATGCTCAACAAGTTGCAGATCATTGATGCCAACTTCTCTAAAAAAGGAAATATGAGAGAAAAAGTCAGAAGACCCCATATAAAATTTCAGAATCTATTTCTTTTCTAAAATACTCTACACAGCCCTAGCTGGTTTGGCTCGGTGGATAGTGTTGGCCTGCGGAGTGAGGGGTCCTGCGTTTGATTCTGGTTAAGGGGACATGCCTGGGTTGTGGGCTGGATTTCCAGTGGGGGCCATACAGGAGGCTTCCGATCAATGATTCTCTCTCATCATTGATGTTTCTATCTCTCTCTCCCTCTCCCTTCCTCTCTGAAATCAATTAAAAATATATTAAAATATTGTACACAATAATATTATTTTTCAAAGAAAGGTTTGTAAAGCTGAAAAATATGTTTTCACTCTTCTAAATGACATATGCAATTTGAGGAATTGTGATGAACTTGAACAAATGTAACTGTGTGAAAATTTACAACTAATATTGACCGCTGTGCTATTGATGGGGCATTGATCTGAGAGGAACATAAACCTTAAACCATCTCCTAAACTCTCCTTTTGATGTTAGCAATACACTTGTATCAATAATTCACTGGACACATTTCTGCATACTTTCGTAGATCTCAGAATATATTTAACTTTGACATAATTGGTTGCCAATGGAGAACATAGCTTCTTGACATTAGAATGTATTTTAAATTACTTAAGATTTATCATCGGCCGAATCTAGCAATCATTTCTAGAGAAAACAAGATATTGGAGCAAGTAAGCAGTAAAATGATCATAAACATGTTGTTTCCATGACAGCAATACGCATATCTGAGGCTAGGTTTCCCTAAAAAGCAAAGGCTGAGAACAAGGGTTTGTGTGAAGGTGGTTCATTCTGGGAAATTGGCGCCCAGGAACTGGGAGGAGTGACATAGGAAAGAAAGTTAACCAGAGGCATCTTCTGCAGCTGGCCACCTCTGTGAGCACCTGGGCTCCATCTGGTGGGGCCCCGAGGAGCCACGCGGAATACTCATCAGCATTGTTGCTTGTGGAGCAGACAGACTAAGGGAGCACTTCTCCACTCGTGCCCATCTCCCAGGGGGCAAGGCTTGTTGCTCTCCAAGGAATTAACCCCCTTGTCCTTCAAAGTGTGCTCACTTGTCAGAATGTCCTGTGTGACCCCGGCAGTAAAAGCCCCCAAGCAGGAGATCTGGGGCACAGCTGAGGAGAGCTGCCATCAGGTTACACTTGCACAGCTGGTTGCCTCAAAACAGCTGGAGTAAAAAAGTGTCCCATACAACATATAACAATGTAAAAACAAATAATTATCCTCTACTTTGAATTATTGTGAGTAAAAGTTCAAATTTTCTATTTTATTTAAAACATTTTCTTTTGGTTTAATATACACGTGGTACACAAATTTTAATGTTCTTTTATATTCTGCAATTGATTGGCTTATTTTACACAAAATGACTTTGTTATAATTATTATTAAGAAGTGAATAATATACCCACTAAAACTTTACTTGGGAGAGGATCAGCTTGTTCTAATTGGCATTAAGATGCCACATGGACTCCCAGTGGGGCCTCTGAGCAACAGTACCCTGTGTCCTGGCAGGGTGCAGAGGAGAGAGCCCTGTGTCCTGGCAGGGTGCAGAGAGACAGAGCCCTGTGTCCTGGCAGGGTGCAGAGGGACAGTGCCCTGTGTCCTGGCAGGGTGGAGAGGGACAGTGCCCTGTGTCCTGGCAGGATGCAGAGGGACAGTGCTGTGTCCTGGCAGGGTGGAGAGAGACAGTGCTATGTCCTGGCAGGGTGGAGAGGGACAGTGCTGTGTCCTGGCAGGGTGGAGAGAGACAGTGCTATGTCCTGGCAGGGTGGAGAGGGACAGTGCTGTGTCCTGGCAGGGTGGAGAGAGACAGTGCTGTGTCCTGGCAGGGTGGAGAGAGACAGTGCTGTGTCCTGGCAGGGTGGAGAGGGACAGTGCCCTGTGTCCTGGCAGGATGCAGAGGGACAGTGCTGTGTCCTGGCAGGGTGGAGAGGGACAGTGCTGTGTCCTGGCAGGGTGGAGAGGGACAGTGCCCTGTGTCCTGGCAGGGTGGAGAGGAGCAGTGCCCTGTGTCCTGGCAGGGTGGAGAGGGACAGAGCCCTGTGTCCTGGCAGGATGCAGAGGGACAGTGCTGTGTCCTGGCAGGGTGGAGAGGGACAGTGCTGTGTCCTGGCAGGGTGGAGAGGGACAGTGCCCTGTGTCCTGGCAGGGTGGAGAGGAGCAGTGCCCTGTGTCCTGGCAGGGTGGAGAGGGACAGAGCCCTGTGTCCTGGCAGGATGCAGAGGGACAGTGCTGTGTCCTGGCAGGGTGGAGAGGGACAGTGCTGTGTCCTGGCAGGGTGGAGAGGGACAGTGCCCTGTGTCCTGGCAGGGTGGAGAGGGACAGTGCTGTGTCCTGGCAGGATGCAGAGGGACAGTGCTGTGTCCTGGCAGGGTGGAGAGGGACAGTGCTGTGTCCTGGCAGGGTGGAGAGGGACAGAGCCCTGTGACCTGGCAGGGTGGAGAGGGACAGAGCCCTGTGACCTGGCAGGGTGGAGAGGGACAGAGCCCTGTGACCTGGCAGGGTGGAGAGGGACAATGCCATGTGTCCCAGTGGAGTAGAGATGGACACTGCTTCACCCAGTGGGAAAAATTGTAACCAAACCAACTTTTTGTAATCCTGAGTATTTTTGAAACCTCATCTAGGAGAATTTGCCATTCTAAAGGTCCTTACAGTAATAAGGGGGCCCCTTTAGGGCAGGGGAGCCTGTATGCTTAGCTTTCGGAACATTGAAATTTTCCTTCTCCCTCCTTGACCACCTTGATGGTGTTCTACTAGAGGACACTTGCAATTGCAGGTCTAAACTAAAACCAAAGCACGTACTAAAGCAGGGTTTCTCAGCTTAGGTAATGGTGGACACTTGGGGCCAGAAAGTCCTTTTTTGGGAGTGGGGAGCCCAGTCCTGTGCATTGCAAGAAGTTTAGCATCATTCCTGGCCTCTACCCACTAGATGCCAGTAGCAGCCCACCCACCTGGACCCCATGTGACAACGAAAAATGTCTCCAGGCATCGCCAAGTGTCCTTGGGGAGCAAAATAGCCCCCACTTGAAAACCACTGCTTTAGAGGGTGGAGGCTTTATTTGCACAGCTAATTACTATTCTCTAGTGCTTCTGTTCCATAAGCTCTGGTTTTCTATACTCCTTTTTAAAAAGTCCAGATGGTCTAATATTTTCCTAGTCCTGAGGATTCAGTGAAAATCACAACACAGGGACCTGCATGATGAGGTGGCGAGGCCAGTGTCTGAGATGCTGGATCAGGTCCTCCAACCACAGGAGGTTTCCGATCCACAGCGGGCCCAGCGCATGTGTGGTGGGGATAGCTCAGGGGTGGGCAGGGGTCCGGATGAGGCTGCATCACCTGCTGCAATGGTATACAGTGGACGGAACAATATGAAACTGTGCATAAAGGCCAAGCTGCACAGAGCTGAACCACCAGCCAGAAGCCGTACCTGGTTCTCCAGGTCTGGAACAGTGATCTCCTTTGCCCACATAGGTCAGAGCACCTGGCTCAGTGCCTAACTCAGCGTTGGCTCACACAAGGCCCTGAATTTCCATGTCAGCATCGCTTTTTAATTGTTCAAGTTCTTCCACATCCACTCACCCAGCTGATCCCCACAAACAACCGAGGAGGCTAGAAAGTGGGGGAAGGATTCCCCTAATTTCCTGAAAAGGACACAGGCTTAGAGAGGGGGGAGATCAGACAAGAAGGAAATAACGGTGCCAGGATTTCAGCCCACCTCTTTTGACCCTGGAATCAATGTTTCTGTGGAAGAGAATTCAACAGACACGACCAGACATAAAACAAAACATTAACATTCTATTTTTACTACTCAAAAGTCAGGTGTTAATGAATGTTCATTACAGTACAAATTATAATAGCAGGAAACTTGAGGCAACCTAGATTTTTGTTTCTGAATGGATTCTCTCCAAAGAACAGAACATCTATCAGTAATATAAGAATAAGGGGTTTAGTCCAGGAATTAAGGAGTCTGGAGACTGTAGTCTAATCAAGTTGATGTGTCAAGATGACCATTGTGGGGACTAAAAAAAAAATTTGTTCTTCTAGCTGGACTAATAATCAAATTAACAGAAGAAAGTCAAAATTTTAATACATGTGTATGAGGAATTCACGTAAGCATGAAAACTCCAAAGACAGTGAGGCAACACTGGGTATATATGACAGTTTGGACCAAGGAGAAAGGGGGTGGAATGGGATCTTAAATTTCAGAAATGAGAATGGGCGATTTGCTGGTAGTTGAGAAAGAGTCAAACACACCGGGCAGGTACATTTTTGTTAAGCGACTCAGAAATAAAGGGTCACAGGGCTATCTAGCTAACAGGCTCTTGCCTGAAGCTCACCTATGTACCATACTTAATTCAATCTAGGCTAAGGTGAACATCGTAAGATCCCCTTTCTGAAGCAGGCTTTCTATACGAATCTCTTGAGCAGGAAAGTAGGGGAGGGTCCAAGGTTCTTTCTGAATCTTTTGTTTCTTAATAACGAGCTAAAACCAATATCCCAAAAGGCAAAACTTTTGGCCCCCTTCATCATCCCATAACCATTTAAAAAAATTAAATAGATTGATATGATTAGCATGACAATTAATGATGCTCTAGAAGAACATTTGTTAATACAGAAAAGTGTTCTTGAAATAGTAAGTTGAAAAGAAATGTTTAAAAACAATATATAGAGTATTATTCTATTTGCGTGAAAGGATGTCTATTTAAGCATAGAGAAAATCGACTAAAATAGCACATAAGGATGCTCAGAGTGGTAATTACCAAGTGTTGAGGGAATGGGTGATGAAAATTTTTTCCTTTTTGCTTATGTGTATTTCCTAAATTATTTACATTGAACATATAATAATTTGTAATAAGAAAAAAATTTAAGTATTCTATTTTAGACGCATTAGGAAACCTTGCTAATTAAAGAAGAGCAGGCTCCTCTGGAGACATGGGGTGGGGGGAGAGGCAGGTCCTTCCTCTCTCGGCTTTTCCTTCCCTGTCTACTTACAGACACCAGTTACTTACAAAATAGGAAGCTCTCAGGTCTTAGGATGAAAATGCTTCCCTCTTATTCCTCTCTTTAACAACTCTGAGTGGATGCTGCGGGTGAGATGTCGAAAGTAAGCGTTTAATTTAGAATACACAGCGGAGAGAACCTTTAATATAATATTAATTCCTTGTGAAAATTAGCGAGGTTTAATAACCATGTGAGCTATTGGGAATCCTGGTGTGACTCAAAATGACATCTGCATTAATGGTCTAATTAATAATGTATATGTTAATAAGAATCTCATTAAAGCCGGGTTACAATTATCAGTGTAGGATGCACTTGCTTAGCATCTGTGGGCCAATGTAGTGCTCCGGTGATTCCAGTTGCAATTTCCAATGATAAATGACCCTTTAAGTCTCATTAATTGATTAAGGAGGCAGCGATTAGTGTAAAAACTCAACTCCTTTGGAAGTACAAAAACCACTGTTAAGACAGTGATGATTACAAATAAGGAGGAACCAGCCAGCTTGTCACAGGCAGTGGGGGGTGCAGAGTCAGAGGTAAGAGACCACAGACAGGTTAACCAAACCCTCTCACCCATGTCTCCCTCACTACACCCCAGGGCTGAGCATTTGACTGTGTTATCAATATTTTAACAATTCTATCAATACTGATTAATTTTTATGGAAAAATATTTTTCAAAGCCAGACCATAAAGTTAATTGATTCCTTTGGTTACTTTTCTCTTCAATTTAGTTTCTTTCTTCTTAATCCTATTGAAATGATTTCTATCAAGGATGTTATTTCACCAAGAAGATTTGGTTTATCAATTAGTGTTTTTTTTAATTGATTCATGATAACACCTGCCATTCTGGCTTTTCTTTTCTTGGCCATTATTTTGACCAAGTGCAAATTTCCTGGGTCATATTTAGCAAATCAGTGTCAAGAAGATTTGACTTTTTAGTCAATGAAAAATTCCACCATGTTGGTTTTTAGCCCTTGTCTACTGTATTTTATGCTGACTATTGTCATCAGTCATCTTGGTTATACATTGGGTAAAAAGACTGAGAGCTTATCTTGATTCTAAGCTAACTCATGAAAAACAATGTGAGCAAGTTTATGAACTAGAGGCAGACATTAGGGGAGAGAGAAGAGGAAGGAAAGTGGAGAAGGACTGTGATAGAACCGGAGAGAGAGAAGCAGAGAGATGGAGACAGACAGCAAGAGGTCGTCGCATCTGGCTTCTTAAAGGGCCATTATAGATCCCCTTGACTGCCATACAAACTCTTTTTTTTTTTTCTACACAAACTCTTACTACTTTAGAAAGAAGGGCCCTAGGAGGTGATTCCTGTTCAGAGAGGGGAAGGCACCTGCCCAAAGTCACACCATGGCTGGGCTGGGGCCTAACCTGGGCCACCTGATGGCTCTAGCCTGTTTCTGTCTCCTTATCTCCATGGTTCAAAGGTCAGCATAGGCCTGGCTCCAGGGCTTACAAAGGCTTTTCTTTCTTTCTCCTATTTTTCTGAACTTTCCTTTTAACAGTCACTTTCTGCTTTCTCCTTTATAAGAATTTCACAGCAATTCACACACCCTGAGGGGTGAACGCATAGCAGATTGCTAAAGCCAGGCTGTAATTATCCTTCCTTCTGCTCCAGTGAGGACGTCACTTGCACAGGGATGAATGCTGCCGGGTCTCTCACTCGCCCTGTGTTTCCTGAGCACCGATTTGGTTTGACTATTGGGGGATCCTGCATTGGGGGCGCACAGAGATGAATCAAATGGTGCTGTTGCAGCAGAGGACTGGAGATGGGGCTACAAATAGCTAGGAACAGAGGGAGCATGGCAGGTGTTCAAGGTGTAGAGCTGGAAAGCCCTGGAAAGATTCTGGTGGGATTTGAACAATGCTGGTGGCAGGGGTGGGGGCAGGGCCTAGGACAAAGTGTCCATGTATGGAAATGGCATGAACCGGGGTGTAGAAGTGAGGATTGAAGAGCAGGTTTTGGCTGTGTAAGAAGGCTAGTCTAGGTTGGAAACATGACTTGGGTCTGACCATAAGGCCTAAATACCTGAGACCTTGGCCTTGCCCAGGGATTATAAACCAGCTGCCCAGAACAGACTGAGGCCTCTGACAAGTTTGTTTGGTTCCCTTCTGTATTATTACTTTTTAATATTTCAAGTTAGTATTAACCTTTAAAAACCAGAAGATTTCATATGAGAAATGGATTTCCAGCTCTTTGGAAACATCCAACAACCTGGCCATCCTAGGCCTGTATTTCTACCTGGCAACATGACTGGTGTGTATTTGGGGATGTGCATTTTCTGGGGAGAGGGTCTGTGCTTCCATCAGATCTTCACAGGGGAAGGGAGGTCCATGACCCCTCCAAAAATTAGAACCATGGTTGAAGAAGAATATTGAATGACATGGAAGCTGTTCATGAAATAATAAGCAAAAAAAGCTACAAAGGAATATTAACCATACATTTTTATTTTTTAATATATATTTTTATTATTGATTTCGGAGAGGAAAGGAGAGGGAGAGAGAGAGAGAGAGATAGAAGTGTCAATGATGAGAGAGAATCATTGATTGGCTGCCTCCTACACACTTCCCACTGGGGATCGAGCCTGCAACCCAGGCATGTGCCCTGACTGGGAATCGAACTATGACCTCCTGGTTCATAGGTCAACTCTCAACCACTGAGTCACGCTGGCTATATAGTGAAATTTTATTAAAATGTTTATATTCAGAGAAAACATTGGTTACCTATGGGCAGCGTGATTAAAGGTGATTTTTATTTTATTTCCTTTCCTTGTCTCCACGT
Source organism: Cnephaeus nilssonii (assembly GCF_951640355.1). NCBI lineage: Eukaryota > Metazoa > Chordata > Mammalia > Chiroptera > Vespertilionidae > Cnephaeus > Cnephaeus nilssonii. Next base: position 27,302,881 of record NC_137085.1, on the reverse strand, counting down.
TTATAAGGAAAATTTATAGCAAGAAATGTATTATTTTTATTTTATTTATTTTTAAAAATATATTTTATGGTTTTTTTACAGAGAGGAAGGGAGAGGGATAGAGAGTTAGAAACATCGATGAGAGAGAAACATCGATCAGCCGCTTCCTGCACACCCCCTACTGGGGATGTGCCCGCAACCAAGGTACATGCCCTTGGTTGTACATTGAACCTGGGACCCTTCAGTCTACAGGCAGACGCTCTATCCACCGAGCCAAACCGGTTAGGGCAGAAATGTATTATTTTTATTAGTTTTTAAAGTAGACCTGAACTGGTGGGCTATGTTTAAAGCTTTTCAAAGTTTCCCAGCTAAATATGGGAAGAAACTTGAACTCTTTAGTCTGTGACCCTGGCCCTTCTGCCCTGGGTCAACTGCTCTCCAGCCTCATCTTCTCTGTATCTTTGTCTGGACACTTGGGATCCTCCATCCTACCCCTCTGCAGGGCGTTGAGTGATGACACGTCTCTGCCTCTTCCACCCTCTCTCTTTCCTACTAAGACCCTACTTTTCCTTCCAGGGTGGTTAAATGCCAGCTCCGTCATGAAGCATTATCCACCCCACCTGCTGGGTCACCTGCCTCTTCTTCCCCACAGGGTTCTTTATAAAGTATGTGTCTGACTCTGCCACTGGACTCTGGTCTTCTCAAGGGCGGGCACCCTCGCATCTTGATTTGCTGTCTTGTCCATTGGGCCTTGGTGCAGGATGTGATCAGAAAAATGCTTGTTCAAGTCAATTGACTGGAAATAAAAACACACACAAGGGCTTTGGTTAGAAAACATAGATTCTAAGTCCCCGTCCTCTTCATAATGCCAGTGTGATTGATCAAAGTCAAGTCCTTAACCCATCTGTCTACTTGTTCATTTGTAAAATGGGCACATAGACTTGCTCTGAAGACTAAATGCAATGATGTATGTGAGAGTGCTTTGGAAACTGTGAGTACTAAATGAATGATAGTTACTGCTATTGCTTATTCCCTTTTTTTTTTTTAAAGGCCGCTCTAACTGAATGTTCTGGGTGGTATGGCTGACCTGCTGAAGGTCACACATGTAAGTGAAGCAGACTAAAGTCTTAGGGGCCATTCGCTGTCCTGTTACAGCAAGTGTTAAAAGAAACTAGAAAATGCAATCAGGAGCTGGTCGCTGACTTCTCTGCGCATGTGTTGTGGTTCCCCATCATTTGCTGCATTGCAGCCACCATCTGTCCCTGTGTGAAATGCCTGGTTTAGCCTCTCTTTGCTCTTCTCTTTGAGCCTTAAGTATCCCTGTCAGATGTGGAGCTGAGGGCTGGACTGGGATGGGGTGAGGAGACCCCTTTGCTCCATGTCTACAGAGGGAGGGGAAATTATGACTCTGCTCAAATATAGAGAAATTGAATTGTCACTGGGCCCACTCAAAGATGCCTGCAGATTGGCAAGCCCACAGAGGCCAAAGGCATAGAAAATGCTGGGCTGTGGGAGATGTGTTCCCAGGCCCTAGGCAAGGCATGGATGATGGGCACCATCACTCCAGCCCTTGGAAAGATGTGGTACGTGTGAGCAGAGGGGCATAAAAAGTTGGCACATTTGGGAGCATAAATTCTGCACCAGGTTAGACATTGTAGGCCCATGACAGTGGGAAGGGGCCTTGCGCACGAAGTTGAGACCCCTCAGTTCTGATGCTCCAGCTCTGTGAATCTGGAGAGCCATTCAGCCCTCCTGAGTACCCCTTTCCGTTATCTGTAAAGTAAGAGATTCCTTCATTGAGCAAATGATTTATTGAGTGCCAACCATGTGCCAAAGAAGCTTTAGTGAACAAAACAGACAAGATGCCTGCCCTCGAGGAGTTAATATTCTAGTGTGATGGTCATAATTCCTGCCCTGCCATCCTCCCAGCGAGAAGACAGCAGATGGGAAAGTGCTTTGTAAACATGGTGCACCTGGGAGAGGCTGTGGTCGAGATCCACCTGGGCCTGTAACTCAGTTGATCTTTAGCCTTCCAGAAAACTGTGTTGCTCCAGCAGTTAGATAATTGAGGTTCGTATCAGGAGGGAAGACCTAAATTAATGAGGTTTTCCTCATGCTTCACTTCCTTTCTACACATTGAGTTGAATCAGATTGGTAAAACTCACAAGCTTGGAGCCAGAATTAGCTGTGAGGTCTGTTGATCACAACTTCCTGCTGTCATTCATTCTACTTTCAGGCACAGGTTTGGTGAACACCTACTGGGGATTCGAGCTGAACATGCAGAGTGCCTACAGGGCTGTCACAATCTAGCTGGGGATCAGACAAACATTTAGATAATGGTAGTATCCTGTGTAAAGGACAGAAGGACGTGGGGACATTTAGGTGACTACAGAGTCTCTAACCTGGACTTGGGAGTGGGTAGTCAGGGAAGAATCCCCATAGGAAGTAAGCTCTGAGCTGGAACCTTAAGTTTAAGGTTGTGGTAGTGTGGGAGGAGGGCTACAGGGAGGAGAGACAGCCCTGAGCTATGCCTGGAAGGAGAGATAGAGGCACTCAACTGAGAAGGGAGGGCAGGTATTGTGGCCAGAAGGTACCATCATGCAAAGGAAGGAACATGCACACTGCATTGGAGAGAGGCCCTTACTGGTCCAATCTCTAATTTTACAAAATGAGAAATTGAGGCCCAGAGAGGAAGGTCTCAAGGGCAAACTTGAGGACATGTGACCTAAGTGTTCTTGGGTCCCATTCCCCTTTCCTAGGTACAAGGCTGTTTCCTAAAATAACGATTTTCAGAGCATGGTTCCTAACCAGTGTTATTAGCATCATCTGGGAATTTGTTAAAATGCAAACTCTCAAGTCATCCTGATGCCTGCTCAAGTGTGAGACCCACTGTGTGTGTGTGTGTGTGTGTGTGTGTGTGTGTGGCTGGGGGAGGGGGAGATGTCAACAGCTGTAGATTCAAGCCTGGCTCTGCCCTGACCCCCGAGACAGGAGACTGTGGGCCGACTCCTCTCCCTCCATACGAGGAGAAGGCAGCTGTGGCAGACATCTGCAAAGGCTTCTGCAGCCCCGACTCTCAGGACTGGGCACGTGCTCACCAGCCTGGCTCCACTTCAGGCTGCAGTGCCCCGGGCAAAGTGCTGTCCCGGGGTGGCTCCTGGGGCAAGGCCCAGCATTGCAGCCTTGATTGTCTCCATGGACATCATTAGCTGCAGAGTGCCCTGGCTGAGAAGTTCTGACTTTGGAAATAAAGCCTTAACACAGAGAGGGATTTCTGTGGGAAAGCACGCTCTACAGAGGCTGCAGCTCACCCCTGCCAAGGGTCAGGGCAGCCAGGAAGGGGCTTGGGATGTGCTGGCGTAGCTCCAGTATGGCCACCCAGACTCACCTCTTCTCAAGTCCTGCAATGGCCCTACACAAGGCTTCCATGCATTTGCTCATTCTGCTAGCAGTCCCTAAGCAACTGGCAGCCAGAGAGGAGGAGGGTGGGGGAGGGTGGTTCCAGAGAGGAACTGGACACAGGGACACAGGCCCTGCCCCCTAGATTAAGAGGGATACCTTATAATAATAGCTAATATTTATGAGACATCTATTATGTGCTGGCTATCATTCTGTTTTATCTGTGTTCACTCATTTCATTGTCACAGTGCTTGGCAATAATAATGCTTTATTATCGACAATATAAGCCCTCTCAGAATACTCATTTACAAATGAAAAACCAAGGCATAAAGAGGTTAGGTAACTTGCCCTATTAGGTGCCAGTCAGGATCAGAATCCAGGTGGTCTGGCTCTGAACCTGAGCCACCAGACTCTACCCTTCCCTCTCCACAGGTGAGTGTATACCATGAGTTAATATGCTAAACAGCTGGACAAGAACAGGGTCAGCAACCCAGGCTCCCCACCTGAGGGTGTGGCAGGTTGACTTCCTGCTTTCTGCCTCAATTTCCTCCTCCGTAAAGGGGGTTAATAAGTCCTGTGTGCCCATCCTTCCTCCCAAGACTATGCTGAGGACTGTGTGGATGATGGCACGAATTCAAGGGCCACAGGACTGCCCTAGGTGGGAGAGAGGCTTCCATTTACCTGGGCTCCCCAGGCTTCCCCAAGCTCACAGGTCAGCATAACAGTCCCACCACCTGCCATTGGGGTGGCTCCGTACAGAACAGGGACCTGAGGCTCAGAGGTACCGTACCCAGGCCGTGAGGCACAGGTTGTCTGGGAGAGAAGGGACTCAGCAGAGGCACAGAAGCACCAGAGACAGTGGGGCTCCTCTCTGTTTTACAATGTATTTGAAATCCTTTCGTTATAGAAACAACAAGAAATGTCTGGAGAAGAACAGTCAGGACTGGAAACTGGGCAGATGTGCTCGGTGTCTGCACTCTTAACCGTTATACAGTGAACTCTATAAACTCTAAACACTCTATAAACTGAAACACTCTGTAGCACTCTAAACGAGGCTTTAATATGTTTGGGTGAAGGCTGAGAGCACAGGTGACTCCTTGGTGGCCCCTTGCAGACATCATGGGGAGATGGGAGGTGTTAAGCCTGGGGCTTGGGAGCAGGCCGTCTGCCCCCACTCATAGCCCCTGCCCCAGCCACTCTGAAGGGTCCCAAGAAGAACGCAGGCTGGTGGCCACAGGTGGTCAGATCTGCTTGTGGAACATTTGGGCTCACTCAGGGCCTAGAATCAACATAGAGGCCAATGTCATTGCCCAGTTTCCATCCCATCAGTTGGTGTGGGGAACCTAGAGGTTCCTGGAGAGACATAGGAACATTTATAAGAAAGCAGGGCTCCTGGAACAAAAGGCATGGAGACTCCTGCCTGTTCCAATAAGTGTCACAATTACCTAAGCTTAGCTGGTGGCCTAGAGAGGTACTGACCAAGGCCAGATGATGAGGATGAATGGGGAGGAGGGCCCCCAAGAAAGAACTGACCAGGAAGGGAGGGTGATGGCACCAGCAGGCTGGCATCTGGACTGGACAAGGATGGGAGGGGACATGGGCCAGGTCAGGGTAGGGTCTGGTCATGGGCACTGCTGGTTCTTTCTTACAAATCTAAACATTACCCATCGTATAAACCAGCAAGTCCAGTCTTAGGTATTTACCCAAGACAAAAACATATGACCTAAAAAAGAATTGTGTTTTTTAAAAAAATCACAGCAGTTTTATTCACAAGTATTCAGAAACCAGAAACATCCCAAATGTCCATCGTCAGGAGAACGGACAAGCAGATGGTGGTACATCCTTATAATGTGAAGTACTCGGCAAAAAGAAAAAAAAATATCAACATACGCAACAACATGGGGCTGACTGAAAGAGATCTTTTGTCTTTCGCAGTATGACTCAATTTCTTTGATGTTCTAGAGCAGACAAAACTAAGTTCTGCTGGAAAAAATTCAGAACAGTGTTTGCAGGTGGAGGCAGGGAGAGGTCGGGAGGGAAGCTGCTGGTGGGAAAGTAATGTTTGAATTACACAGGTAGATCAATTTGGCAAAATCCATAAAATAGTAGTATGTTAGATTATGTGAAAATTTACCTTAAAAAGAACTGGAAACAAATATGGAACTCCGGTTAATGATATACATGTTGAAGTATTTCTGGGTAAAGCATATTGCTGTCTGCACCTTATTTTGAAATGCATCCCACAAATGAGATGGGTAAACAGATGGATGCATGGATAGATATATGATAAAGCAACTAAGGCCAAATGTTCATTTTAGTGGGTATATATGTATTCACTTTACAATTTCTTTTCCCAATATTCTTGTGTGTCTGAGCTTTTTCATAACAGAATGTTGTGGGAGAAAATATCTGGTGTAAGTTCTGTTTCTTGACCTGACACAGCGTATATGTGTGTATTGTAATTTATTCAAGGATTCTTCTATTGGTTGACACTTAGACGGACAGTGTTCACTGTTGCTAGTGAGACTGCCATCCTTACTTGTACCTCTTTGTGCACCTATAAGCATATATTACTCTGACAAACACCTAGAAGTGGCTTTGTAGGGTGAAAGGGTCTCTAACACTTTATAGGGGACCAGGAAAACCAGTCCCAGGGATGGTGATGACTTACTCTGGCTCACACAGGAAGCCCACAGTGGAGCTGATCTGAGCTCCTGCTCTCATGCTCTTGCTACAAAAGGTAGAGTCCTCTCCTTGCTCCCGTGGCCTCCCATCAATGCCCATCTCTGCCTTAAAAGAGACAGAAATGATGGAGATAAGGCTCTGCCTTCCAAGAGTTCAGAGTTAGGTCAGATTACTGATCCTTGGAGGACAGTAATCACCAGGGGGAAGGCCCAGAGGTGCCGTGTGTCACCTTCGACCTCACCAGGGCCTCCACACCAAATCGGAGGCACAGCAGGAGAAGCAGGTGGGCAGAGAGAGGAGGCTTCACCTTTCCTAACACGCACATCCTGGCCAGTGACCACGAACAATAAGTCTCCAGTAACTGGGCTCATGGAGATGACACGGCCCTTCTAGGCAGGAAGCTATGACTCAGGTCTGGAAGGACCATCTGCTACCCAGGGATGAGGTGCTCAGAGAATGAATCTCCACAGACTTCTGGGCCTGCCAGGGGGGCAGCAGGTGCACAAAGCCAGCCAGAGCCAGGCAGGCCAGGGCTCCCCTCTCATCTCAGCAGTGTCTTTGCAGATCTTAGGACACAAAGGTCTGTGAGTAACAGGGAACTGTGCAGAGGAGGAAAGGGAGGACCAAGGTGGCCACAGGACCTTCACCTGGACACCTGCATGCATGTTAATGCTGCTCACCTTCTGGACCCAGTGTTTGGGATGGAGAACAATGACGGGTTCCTTTTTAGACATAGTGAGTGTCAGAGGGGAGTTCTTGATGACTGAGAATATTGTTTTTTTTTAGTGCCAAAAAATGTAACAAATATTAAAAACCCATTTTTCCTAAGCCTTTAAGTTTAATTTAAAATTTTATTAGCCTAATTGTATATCCAAATTCCCTTAAACAGTGTCATTTACAATTTGTTTGATTGGCTTCCTTTAAGCATGTTGAAGTCTATTTATAAATTTGATGCATCCTTTCTTGTTCACAGCACTTCACGTGCCTGACCTAATAAGTTTTTACTTTCCAAGCACTTAAATTACTCTTGTAAATTTAATAAGTAAAAATCATAAATGTGGTGCATCTCAGCTCTCATAAACATTCCAATACTGTTTATAAAACTAATCAAATTCTCTTACAATTTTTAATTTAAAATCACAAGTCTAAACTCAATTACTCAATTACATATTTACAATGTAATCACAGATTTGCCAAATTCTCTTAACACATCACAAACCCTGGAAATACCAACTATGTACAGATCATTGCTAAACTTAATACAAACATATTAATATTATGGGTTTAATTTGTTTCATTATTTCTGTATTAATTTATACCTTCCAGGGGTTAAAAAAGACCATTTTTCACTAAGAGAATTACTTTCTCATCCCAAGTGAACTGAGCTCCACCCTCATTTCATGTGAGCTGAGCTGCCTGGTCCCTCATTCATGGCCACGCTCTAGCTGCCATCTCAGAGGGCAGCAGTTGCTTATTGTCCAGAGGTTGTGGCTGGCACTGGAGACTTAGAAGCATAATTATCCTGCGTGGTTCCTGTTAAGTACTTCTCAATGTGACATCAGGGTATCCCAAGCCCAAACTTTTCAAATGGAGTTGGACTCATAACCCAGGCCCCTTAGGTGCATGTTACCATTACCTATATTACTTATCTGATATGACTCTGCAACACACAGGCCTGCCCCACCACCATGTTGCATCTAGTTTCATCCAATGAACCACTTTGTTCAATACCTAATTGAATTCTTATTCTTTTCCTATTTTTCTTTTATGACAGGGACACCACTTGTAATAAAATTTAAAATAATGCCCAATTGCCCAGCCAGTGTAGCTCAGCAGTTGAGCATTGATTAAGGTATGAACCAGGAGATCACAGTTCGATTCCTGGTCAGGGCACATGCCTGGGTTGCAGGCTCGGTCCCCAGTGGGGGGTATGCAGGAGGCAACCAATCAATGATTCTCATCATTGATGTTTCTATCTCTCTCTCCCTCTCCCTTCCTCTCAGAAATCAATAAAAAATATAAAAATAATAAATAGTAAGATAAAATAATGCCCAGTTGGGTTCCATCTGATTCCATGTTTTTGCCTGGCAATATGGCCAATAAACTAAATTAATTTTCATGGCATTGAATTGAAGGTGGGACAAACCAATGGAGATGTGATGGCTGGAGAGGTTCCTTTAAGAAAACCTTTGAGGGGGCCACAGTTGACTGACAGCCTCCATTCTTCTTTCCACCTTTGAATCCATCACAGCTTTCCACCTTTGAATCTATCACAGCATCACGCCGAGGCCACGCTTTCCCAGGGCTGCTCCCAACCAAAGACTGAGCACAGCCAGGATACTGGTGCTGGCCCCTTCCTGCTCATCGTGGGACACCTCTAACCTTTGCTTGGGAACTCCCCATGGTGTTGGCCAAGACCTTCTAAGAGCTGCACTGGAGTCTGACGTTTTTCCTTCCCTCTTTCCCTCCTTCCTTAGATGTCAGACCTACATCATTGGCTGAAGCCTCTGCCTCTTCTCTGCTCCATCCCCGCCTTTGTCCTTCATGGGTGTTTCTCCTAATACATCTCACACATGTATGTATGTATGTATGTATGTTATGTCTAACCCTACCTTGGTGTCTGCTTCTTGGAGGGCTCTAACAGAGGTGGGATATGAGAAAATAGGCTGTGAGATGATGGGATGTGGGGACTGGCTCACTCACTGGCCGGCTATGCCAGGAAAGATGCTGTCCCAAGTGGAATGTGGGGCACTGATAGTTCTTGGCACAAGGTGGTGGCCCAATGGATGAAGGTTTCACAAGTGGTGACCTGAGGGAATGTCCCAGTGGAAGATAACAGCCTTGGTATAATGATACCTGCATTTGAAGACTAGAGAGGAAATAGTGCCAACAAGGACAGTGGAATTAGCTAATTTTACTAAGATATGCCCCCCGCCAGGGGTATAATGAGAAACTGAGGGCAGTTAACATACAGTTAAAGAAAAACCAAGATGGTGGCGTAGGTAAACACCTAAACTGCTGCCTCGCACAACAGTTTCAAAACTACAACTAAAAGACAAAACGGACATCATCCAGAACCACAGGAAGGCTGGCTGAGTGGAAATTCTACAACTAGAAGAGAAGAGAAAAGCACACTGAGACTCACAGGAGCTGCGGAAGGCAGAGGTATGGAGGTGTGCAAGTGGAGAGGGCTGGCAACTGAGTATGCGGCTGGCTTTTTCAAGCCAGAAGGAGACACAAGCTCCCAACTGCTCTGAACTCCAGTTCCGGGTGAGACTCTGGGGACCCAGACTCATACGGGGAGAAACTGGACTGTCTGGCAGCGGGTGAAACTGAGGGCTGCTTTCTCTCAGAGGTGCTTGCAGTGATTACTGCAGGACACTGAGACCCAGGGGCCTCTTAGGGCAGGGCTGATGGGAAACCATTGCTATTTGCTCCACGCTGAGATCCTGCCCCACAAAGCCATAGCTGTTTGCTCTGCCCTGAGACTCTGCCCCATCCAAGCTGAGTGCAGAGGCTTTTGCATATGAATGGCCTGGTCCTTTATATTCTAAACTTACCTAACAAACTGCAGCTGAGTCAGAGAGACCCAGAACATCCAAAAGAAGGCCCAAGGCCCCGCAGCAGCTTGCATTGCTTCGCAGCTGGGCCTCATCTGGGCACCTCCAAAACCCAAACAAAGAAGAGGAATCTGCAGATCTCTCCATAGCGCCTGCTGGTGGCCTCAGGCAGAGGCTAAATTAGCACCTCCTTGGAGATCCAAGAGCCAGTGTACCCAGGGGCCAGAGTGGGACTATCCAGATTACAACTCCTCAGATCCATAAGGGGCACACTCAGGGGGCAGACTCAGTGAGCACCAAAGCCCCACTGAAGCAAGTCTTGTCTCATAAGGGTGTCTCCAGCACAGAAGTTCTCCCATCGTAGACACAGCTGATCCTCACAGCCAATTGTCCTGGAGGTCAATTCCTCCCAGTGATACCAACAACAATCAAGGCTTAACTACAACAAGACTGTGCACACAACCCACAAAGGGGTGCACCAAGAGTGTCCACCTCAGGTAACTGGGGAATCTGAACCACTGGGCCTTATAGGACACCTAGCACACAAACCACTCTGTCAACTCAGGGAAGCAGCAAAAATGTGGAGACAAAGAAACAGGTCACAAATGAAAGAAATGGAGGAAAGCAAACAACTGGATATAGAGTTCAAAACCATGGTTATAAGGTTTTTCAAGAATTTTCTAGAAAAGGCAGATAAATTTAGCGAGACCCTTAAGGATATGAAAAAGGACCAACTAGAAATTAAGCATACACTGACTGAAATAAAAAATGATATACAGAGATCCAATATTAAAAATAATATCTAGAGGATCGCAAGAATCAAGTAAAAGATTTGAAATACAAGGGAGCAAAAAACACCCAACTGGAAAAGAAAAAAGAATCCAAAAATATGAAGATAGTGTAAGGAGCCTCTGGGACAACTTCAAGCATACCAACATCCAAATTATTGGGGTGCCAGAAGAAGAAAGAGAGCAAGATACTGAAAAACTATTTGAAGAAATAATGACCAAAAACTTCCCCCATCTGGTGAAAGAAATAGACTTACAAGTCCAAGAAGCACAGAGAACCCCAAACAAGAGGAACCTAAAGAGGACCACACCAAGACACATCATAATTAACCTTTTGCACTCGGATGTCGAGTGTGACTCCACACGGTTAGCATTAGAATAAAGGAATTGAGAAAAAAGCAAGCAAGTGCAAAGGGTTAAAATGCCAAGAGCAAAAGACAAAGAGAATATTAAAAGCAGCAAGAGAAAAACAGTTAGTTACCTACAAGGGAGCACCCATACGATTGTCAGCTGATTTCTCAACAGAAACTATGCAGGCCAGACGGGAGTGGCAAGAAATATTCAAAGTGATGAATAGCAAGAACCTACAACCAAGATTACTCTACCCAGCAAAGCTATCATTCAGAATTGAAGGTCAGATAAAGAGCTTCACAGATAAGAAAGAGCTAAAGGAGTTCATCACCGCCAAACCAGTATTATATGAAATGCTGAAAGGTATTATTTAAGAAGAGGAAGAAGAAGAAAAAGGTAAAGATAAAAATTATGAACAACAAATACATACCTATTAACAAGTGAATCTAAAAATCAAGTGAATAAAAAATCTGATGAACAGAATAAACTGGTGAATATAATAGAATCAGGGGCATAGAAAGGGAGTAGACTGACAATTCTTGGGCGGGCGGGGGGGAAAGGGTGTGGGGGGTGCAGGAAGAGACTGGACAAAAATCGTACACCTATGGATGAGGATGGGGGTGGGGGTGGGCGGTGGGTAAGGGCAGAGGGTGGGGTGGGAACCGGGTAGAGGGGAGCTATGGGGGGGAAAAAGAGGAACAATTGTAATAATCTGAACAATAAAGATTTATTTAAACAAAAAACAAACAAAAACACACACACAGTTAAAGGTTAAGTGTGAGAGCTCCTTTTGGTAGATTACAAAAAAATTCTTATCATTGCAATGACAGCCCACTCAGGACTCGATTGAGTTGCTGAGGGAAGGCCTTAGATATTTAAATGCTCAGCCAAGGTAGTTCTGTTATGCTCAGGGTCCTGGCTAGGAAAATCTGGGGCTTTGAAATGGATGGAGACTTCTGGGTGATGTCCCCAGGAATTTTTGACTCTGTTGACCCCCTGAACTGCTTGAGTCTACAGCAGTGGCCCACTCCTCTGACATAAGAGCTTAGCATTTTTTTTCTTTCAGGAAAACTTGCATTCCCCCTAGGAAACAGGATCTCTCTCCTCAGGAGCTGCCCCCTTCCTCCAGGTTGATAACTAGGGTTAAACCCAGCATAACATGGTTTGGGACATGCTGAGTCTGATAAGGGAGGAGGTGCTTAATGTCTGTAATCAGAAGGAGACAGGATGGAGAAGCAGGAGGCAAAGGATGGTTGCCCCAGTAAAAAGGCATGCGTACGTCTCAGTTCACAGACATGAACCAGTTTCATACCTGGGACCCAGTGACAGCAAGTTTTATGGTGAGGATGCTCCCCTTCTCCTTCAAGCACACAAGGCCCATTGACGCAGGTGATGGTAAACTGGGGAGCGCCACTCATGGTCTGTCACAACCACTGACTCTGCCATTTTAGTGCGAAAGCAGCTGTAAACAATGTGCAAACAAATGAGTGTGGCTCTGTATGACACAGATTTCAATTTCATATCATTTTCCTATGTCACAAAATATTCTTTTGATTTTTCCAACTATTTAAAAAGACAAACACAATTTCAGCTTGTAAGCAGTACAGAAATGAGCAGTGGGCTGAATTTGACCCACAGGCTCCAACTGAGAGATTCCTGTTCTAGTGTGTTAACACTTGTCAATTTAACATTTTTAATTTAAAAAAAATAGTATTATCACCTTAGCTGGTTTGGCTCAGTGGATACAGCATTGGCCTGTGGAACAAAGGGTCCCAGATTCAATTCCAGTCAAGGGCACATACCTTGGTTGCAGCCTTCTCCCTGGCCCAGGCTCTGGTAAGGGCTCATGCAGGAGGCAACTAATCGATGTGTCTCTCTTACATCGATGTTTCTCTCTGTCTTTCCTTCCTCTTTCACTCTCTCTAAATCAATGGAAAAATATCCTCAGGCGAGGATTTAAATAAATAAATAAATAAATAAATAAATAAGAAAGAAATTAATATTACCATCGGAGAAGCTATAACATTTTGGACAGTGACTGATTGACTGTGTTTCCCTTGGTCCATGCTGCTCAGGTTCCGTCCTACTCAAGGACAAAGCCTTTTCTTGTATCTTCTCTCCTATGTCTTAAGGACTCCCCTTTCCACCAAATCTTGTTTTTGAGCTCTCAAGAAATCTGGAATCAGTTAATTTCATAAAATCTCTACCCAAGTATGACCTAATTTTACTGTATTATGTGGAGCAATTTTGTTTCCATTCATCCATCACAACCTCCTCCACCACTGTCTCCCACTCCCCAAAACCAAGTCCCGGGCCTTGCCTTTAGATAACAAAGGTCCATTCGTGTGTTTTCCCAAAACAAAGCAATCATCTACTCAGGTGAACTTAGCTTTCATCTCTGACATGCAATGACTCTGGCAAGCAGCTTTTAGAATAATAAATGTAATCCCTACCATACACGGCCAACTAGATCCTTACCACAGTTCTATGCACAGAGACTCTAGCATCAAGCCAAACACTTCAATGGCTGGAAAACGGTTTGATTAAACCGAAAGCATAAGACACATGGCTATTATTGTCTTCACTCTTATTATCCTGTCCACAGAAAATGGTTCCACCGGCACGGGAGTGGCAAACTCAACTGTCTTCAGAGGCCAGACTTGTGCCAAAAGGGACCAGGTGTAGGAAAACAGGGAATGCTGGAGACTGGGCCAAACTGAAACTTGCACTTCCCATCTAAACTATATCCCTACATAAAAGTGTGCTTGGTAAATAAAGCACGTCCACGAGACATGCAACCCTCAGGCCATCAGCTTATAATCTCTGTATCTGTCCTTGTCACTCACTTATCTAGCTCATTCAGGCACAAGGCTATGAAGGGCGACCTCCTGAGGATGCACCCTTACACTCCCTGCATTCAATCTCTTCATTGCAAAGATCAGCAAGCTGAAAACTGGGTCAAGAAAGGGACTTTTTGTCTGAACCAATACATCCAAGCTGCTGAGCTAAACTGGGATTCGAACCCAGTTCATCCTAAGTCCCAACCCAGGGCTCCCAATCCCCTGCATCTACCTGATGGCATTCTGAACAGGAATATGCGAAGGCGTGCAAAATGAAGCCTATAGTTATAGCTGCTCATTCTGACTGCATCACTTAATTCACTCACCAATTGGCTGAGTGAATGAAAAAAAATAAGTGAGCTGGCATTACGAGGAAGCTCCCAGCTGCCTCCCGCCGCCAGAGCTGCCCTATATTTGAAGGTCAGACATCAGAGCCAGAGCTTCCCGTGTGGAATTTAACCAGTGGGGCCCACATGGCTGCAGGCAGGCAGACGGAGGAAGGGAGAAGGGATACTTACAGACTCAGGATCCTGGGTGCTCAGAGCCGTGTAGCCACCTCCCCACCCTCCCATGTGGGGCTTGGATAATTTAAATATCACAGCCACAGGAGCCAGACACACGTTTCAATGTCACCCCAATTAGGGGGCTGGCAAGGTTGGATGGGCCCTAGAGGGAAGCACTGGGACGCCTGCTAGATGAGAGAACAAGGGCCCCATAGCCACCTTCTTCTGAGGAAAATGGGGTCCAGCTGTGCTTTGGAATCTTGAGCAAAGTCCCACTCTTCTGTTGGCCGCTGCTTAAATGGACTGATGGGCTCCTTCCTGTGCATGCCGGACAGTGTTCTCACGAGGAACAAGAGCCATAGGGAAGGAGGAAATACCGCGAGTCATACAGCAGGGAAGGATTTGGTCTGTTACTACTAAGGGTCCATAAGGTAGAAATTGAATGAGACGGGCTAATAGAAATCTTTTCTAAGGAGTAAGGTGCTATGATGATCCGTGGTTACTGTTGCTGGCATCCAAAGAGCCCTGTTCCAGGGGATGCTCTCGTGGGACCCCAGAGGCAGAGTGAGAACGTGGAGTGGCAGGCAGTTTGGGGCAGCAAAGGATGAAGCCTTTTGTAACAGAGCTGCACAAAGATAGGAGAGACTGCCCGAGAGGCAGTGAGCTCGCCCTGGCTGGTTGGGTCCAAGCTCGGGCTGGGTGAGCATTTGCTTGAGGGCACGCACCCAGCTTCTGACGGCAGGAGGTTTGCACCGGGTCCCTTTCAGGCCTCATGCTCCGGAGTTCAGATTTGGTTGGGAGGCAGGGGGGCGGGTGGTGAAGGAGATGAAGCTCAACCAGGAACCAGGAGCTCTGGTCCAGGCCAGGCTCTCCCCCAGCTTGCTGGACAGTGCCCAGCCCTGCGCCCGCACCCCCCACGGGCTCCGCAGCCTAAGAGGAATAGCAAGGCTGGGTCAGTGCATCTGGGTCTCTTCAGTTGCGGAAGCCTTTCAGGCGGCCTCTTATGTGGAAGGCATATCTGAAGACTGGGCAGGCAGAGTTGCTTCTTCCTTCCTTCCCGGGGTCCTTGGTGGTCCCTTCTTGCAAAGTGGGGTTTGGAGGAGCAGTTTGGAAGCCGTGGCTTGGAGACTGAGGACCCTTGAGCCTTGGCAGTCCCTGAGCTTTCCTCAGCATTGGGATCGGTTCCTGGATCGACTGCGAAGACAGAGCCCCCTCTTCACAGAGTCTCAGTTTTGTCACCTAGCCGCAGCCCCCTCAGGGCCCTGGCCCCTGTTCCTGCCCCATCCTTACCCCTTCTGCCCCCAAACCAAAGGTGGGAGTGCAGATTTGCACAGGAAATGGCTTGATTCACATCCGGGCTCTGTCAGGGCTGTGGGATGAGAAGGGACTGTCAGAATTGTGAAAATATGGCCGGGCCCCTGGGGAAATGAGCCCAATTTGATATCCCAAGCTTGCAATTAGTCTGTGGAGAGCCAGAGCCCTGTGACTCCTGAGTTGCCTTAACCATCCTGCTGGCAGCGCAGACAGCAGCCCAACTTGGGGGTGGGGAGTGGGAGATGCAAATCAGTGATACTGCAAGCTCAGTCCCTGTGGCACACGCTTTAACACCCAGGTTATAACTCCCATTTGGCAGGCGATCTTCAGAAAAGTGGAGGCACTTAGTTACCTCAATCGCCTGTGAATCTGGATTCACTTGTTTGCGTATCCATGTCCCCCTCTGTGAGCTCCTAGAATACAGGGACGGTGCTATCTCTGAGGTGGATGCTGGGGGGCGCTCCATCAGAGGCCTTTTGCTGGTTCTGTGCCTCCTCTTCTCCTTGCCTCCTGCGTCCTCTTGCTTGCAGTGGTCTACACCTGTGACTCTCCAGCGGCTGCCCCAGGCTACTGGAAACTTCCCACCATTGCAGACAGACTGCAGTGACTGGAACTCAGCTTCTCCTTAGCTAATGACTTGCAGGTGCAGGTGTGTGGAGCCCGGCTCCCTGGTCTTGGGACAGGACAACCCTGAGGCGTGACTTTTACTCCAGAGCGTCCCGTGGGATCTCCTTCTCAATAAATCAATTGTATGTGAATCCTTGTCTCAGGGACTCCTGCTGTGTCCCCAGCACCTAGGACAGGGCCTGACGTAAGAACTCCATTACCATGGGGGGTAGCCAACAAATGAAGCTATGGAAATCACTCTAGAGATGAGTCCAACTCCTCATCTCAGAGAGGAAGAGACTGAGGCCCAGAGAGGGAAGGCACTACCCCAAGGACTCACAGGGGTCTCCCCACTGCTGAGCTGCCCCTCCCCAGTAATCCTGTTATTACTAAGCAGAGTGTTCAGAGCCTCAGGAGGTGAGGGCAAACCATGGTGAGGGCTTAAAGACGGGAAGACTCTCTGCCAGAGTGAGGAGGAGGGTGTAGGGTAGGGCTTCTTGGAGGAGGGAGCACTTGAGCTGGGCCTGGAAGGATGAGCAGTAAGTGGGGTCCGATGGGATGATGGCATTCCTGGCAGAGGGAACTGCACGAGCCAAGGCCAGGTTTTCTGGCTCCAGCTCCATCACTGACCACCTTGTGAGCTTGCAGACATCCCAGTGCTTCTATGAGCCTCAGATCTTGGTCAGAGAATGCTCCTTGAGTCCTGGGTCTCAGGCCCTGTTCCAGGCTCTGGGAATCCCAAGGCCCGATCTCCACCTGGAAGGGACTTCTCTGCCAAGGGGGAGACAGACCAGAGATGGTCCAGTTCAATATCATGCGTGGCGCTGGGTTCTGTGGTGAAAGGAGGGCTGGCCAGACTTGTCTTAAGTGGGGACCATCGGTGATGGGGATGTGAGGTTGTGGAACCACCATGCTCTAGTTTCCAGTGAAATCCTGAGTCCCACTGTGGCAGCCCCCTGACCACTCAGTAGGCTTTAGGCTGAAGACGATTAAACATTAGATTAGCGGTTCTCAGGGTGTGGTCCCCAGTCCAGCCGTGTCATTATTACCTGGGACTTGTTAGAAATGTAAATTCTCAGTCCCCCATCCCCAGCCACTCTGGAGGTTGAGCCCAGCATTCTTGTGGCAGATCTGGTTTTTACAAGCCCTCCAGGTGACTCTGATGGCTGGTAGAATTTGAAAACCACTGTGTCAGATGACAATTGTCTACTGGCTTGAGGATTTGGCAATCAGTATTTGGTATTTGCAGTTTGTATTAGGCAATCACGTGTTATTGATTAGTTCAATGGATTCTGGAGTTTGTTGTATTTTACTATCTACTGCTTTATTTATTGGTCTAACTATTATTGACTTCTGGTCCCATAGCACACCCCACTGCCCGGTTCTAAACATAAGGTGTTTTGAGCACCTAATATCAGCTGAGGCGAGGTCCTTACCCTTTACTGGCCTCAGTTTTCTCACCTGTGAAATGAGCTGGGGGAGTTGGAGTGCATGAGCTTGAATACTGGTTCTGGGTGCTGGTGACTGTTCTCAGGGGCCTTATGAGCTAGTCATGTCTCCTGGCTGGCAGAGGCAGAACCCAAAAAGCAAGGCACAGGGCAGGGGAGGAACACAAGCAGGAGAATGTGGGGCCTAAACGTCAGCTCTGCCACAGGACCAGGATAAGCCCTGTGCTGAGAGCACCCAGGAGAAGCAGAACTGTATTCCAACAGGGCTGGAAATGCTTCGGTTTCCCCTACGATTTCCATCAGCCCACAAAGCCACCCTAAACAAATACAGTCTACGTAAAAACAGCGAGCAAGTTGTGCAGACACAGCTTCCAGACATGGCTCCTAAGACTACCTCCCCTCTTTCTCCCAAACACAGTGTTGCCCTGAAGTCTTACAAAAGAAATAGGAGTTGCTACTTCTGAGGGGTCATGGCAGCTCTGGGAAGCAGTGGAGTTTTTAGGCAGAGGGTGTGGTGTGAGCAGAGGCTAGGAGGCCTGTGTGGGCGGGGCACACCTGGTGGGGGGATGGTCAGAAGACTACTGTGGCTGGCACATGGGGCATGTGAAGAGGCCGGAAAAAGGCTGAAGACCTCAAATGCCAGGGCATAGGTTTTAAATTTATGTTCTAAGCCAGTTTTTGCCCTACCTTCCTTAGCAGCCAAATCCTTTTGAAAAAGGATATCATACGTTAATGTCTTATTATAAAACAGACAGTAATGGCTAAGAGTTAGCAACTACCTTCTATGTGCCTTACATGGATGGATTCCCTAAATTCTTACAACATCCTTCCTCGTCAGACATTATTGCCATACTTGGTTTACTTCTGGTAAGAAGGGGAGTCAGGCTTTGAACCCAGACATCCCGGAGTCAGAGCCCCGCTGTGCTCAAGCACTGTGCTGTATTCCACTCGCTATCTTTGTTTGGAGTGGAGCTGAGGGTTGGCAATCTGCTTGCTCAGTCTCCTCTTCCTCCCACAGTGGGCCACCAGGCTCCCCCAGGTGAGGCGATGGCTCCAGGGAAAAGGGGCTGAAACCGCTGTTCTGATCTGCCCCAGGACTTTGAAAGAGGGAACGTAGTCACAGTCTAGCACTGTGTGGAGAGGATGGGTGGGAGAGGGAGCCCTGCAGCCTCCCCCTGGGACCAGGCGGAGGCAGGAGACAGAGCTGGGGCTGAGTCTTCTGGCCTCTACAGCTGGAGTCAGGGGATCCTGCTTCTAAGCCCCACCCTGCCGCTGACTGTGGTCCTGAACCAATAAGCCTCTGTCCTCCCCGGGGTCTGTTTCCTGATTGTACCACCACAGGGCTGGACTAGGTTAGCAGTTTCCAACCACTTCTGACAAGAGTGACATTAGCATAATTGTTTTTGTTCAAATGTATGAGCACTACTTATTACAAAGTCAACCAATGACAATAATGAGCCTATTTTGATAACCCAAATAATTTGAAGTTCGACATTATAAATAATAGTTGCAATCCAGTATCAGCATCAATATCCAATTTATTTCAGTATTTAGATTCGGTTTCACTGTATTATTAAAATCCTGCTCCACCCTGAAAAGTAGTTGCAAATGGGAATAGAGTTTCAAAACACTTAACTTCCCATCTCAGAATTCTCCAATTAAACTGATCCAGGAACTTCAAGAAGGATAATAGGCCATTATTTTGTTTCAGGGTTGAATTATTAATAATACCTAAGTCCTGCTCCCATTCCTTAAATTGTGAGTATTCAATTGGAGGAAGATGATGAGTAGGTTTCTTTGTTTAAATATTCATTGTTTGGCAGAAAAATAGGTTTCCAATGTAGCATGAAGGATGTTCAGGGTTGTCATGTAAGAAAATCTCACGCCTCAGCACCCATCTCTGACAGCTCTTCACTCAAAGTTCCTGAAGAGTCAAATTTATTTTGTTTTGGATGTTCACTCCAAGTTTTAAGAATTCAATTAGATTCTAAACACATTACCTAGAATTGTAAGCAGGGTAACCGTGGGATCCCACATTGCCACACTGAGCCCATTGGAAGTTAAGTTTGGAGGGCCCAAACTTAACACCGAGCAGTAAAAAAAAGTTTTTCTGAAATGATAGTATCAAGACTTCTGACACTTTTGGTTAGTTCAATGGATTCTGGAGTTTGTTATATTTTACTATCTACTGCTTCATTTATTAGTCCAACTATTTTTGGAGAATAGTTGCCCAGCCCTTCTGTTGTGTCAGGTATGGGCCTCCAATGATACCAGACATTTGAGTGCTGCATACGGGACACATAGAAGTGGGCACACAGGACCATGTGACAAGGTGGGCATCATAGAGAAGGCAGGTGAGCAACCTTCCCAAGCAATGGTGTGTCTACTCCGAATCCACAGAGAGGCCCAGGCCCACCTCGGCAGCTGCAGCCCGAAGTCTGTGCTCAATCACACTGTGCAGCAGGTTGGCAAGCCCTGTGGGCTAAAATTTGGGGGTATGCACAGCATTTTTGCTTCAAGATTTCAGATCATTGAAAACATATATTTAGACAATGCTTGGTAAAGTTATTAAAGGTCTTCTTTGGATCTTTGGGGGGGCTCCAAAAATTTCAGTGTGGAAACCATAAGCCCAGGCCATCTCTCAGGAACCTTCCCAAGTGGACATCCGGAGGGCCATCCAGCCCTCACTGGGCACCACATTGGCAATGATTGATTCTGTTGTATCCTCCCATCCCCCACCCCCGCATCTTTCCAGAATTGGAAAACCAAGCCTTCCTGGTCCCCCCACCCCCGGCCTGTGGGATTCCCTTCTAGGAAAGTCATTACTGCCTCCCTTGGTCGTCTGCCAGCTCTAAAGTGTCTTTTTAATTGCATCTAATTTGGCCTCATCTCATTAAATCCTTAATTTAAACCGGAGCGATCCCTCCAGCTCTGGCTGCCTAATGACAAAGGGGCCTGCACGCCCTCCCCCCTTCAGCATGGCTCCCCAGTCTGGGCTGCTCTCATTTCCAGGTGGTCTCTCTGGGAGGCTTCTGACAAGTGGCTGTCGTCCTCGCCATGCTGAGTGTGGAGCTGAGCCAAGAGGGCTTCCCGGGAGCAGTAATTACTAGTAGAGGCTCAACCCTCCACCCCACTGGCACCCGGCTCCCAGCCCAAAGTTGCTGCAGCAGCAGCATCCAGTTCTAATGGTGCAGGACTGGGGGCAAATGAGGAGAAGACACCGAGATTAAACAATAATAAATGCATGATAATGATAGTAACCACTACCGAGTGCAGGACATCATGCTTTAGAAACGACATCTCACCAGGGAAGGTGCCACTGGCTTATGGTCTTCTCATCTCGCCCAGTCCAGCCTCATCTCCTGCCAGGCTCACTCTTGGTCATTCCTCTTCAGCCACCTAGTCATCTCAATGCCCTTTGAACATACTTGCACACTTCTGCCCCAGGGCCCTTGCACTTGCTCTCTCTGTGTGGAATACTCTTCCCCTACATGTTTATCTGGCTTACTTCCTCTTTCCATCAGTTGTCAGCTCCAGCCTCTCTTTAGAGAAACTTTTCTTGCTCTCCACCATCACCCCTTCTTCTACACCCTCCTCCTGTTTTGTTCTGTTGTTATTTTTGGTTTATTTGTTATTGCTAGTAACACTTATCACCAGCTCTTACTAAATTATACATTCCTCTTTATAAATGAAGCATGATCAAGAGCAGAGAATGTTTCTGTCCTCTTTACTGCTCTATGCCTTGTACCTGGAACAATGTCTGGCACATGCTAGGTCTTCAACTTGGATTTGATACTTGATCCCATCACGGCAATGTCTAACCATTTCAGTGGGATATGCACATCCCAACACTTCTCAACTCCAGTGGTTGCCAGGATTTAGACCTCTCCTCAACTTTCTCTGAATTGACTCTACCAACGAGAGAGGTCAGCAGAATACTTCCCTGGGGATGGCACCCAAGACTGCAGCCTAGGGATCTCAGGGTCAGGGGTGAGGCTTGTTGCATTCATGTGGACCTAAAGGAGCTGGTTGCTATAAAAAAAACAGATATTGCTTCTCGGATTCCTGCCACCGAGTGGGCTTCCATGGTTGCTTTGAGCTCTCTGCTCTGCTGGGATCTGAGAGGGAGGCACCAGGGCTGAGTGTGAATAGATTGGGCTTCTGAATCAGTCGCACTTGGGCAAGACTCCTCACCTCAGAGGCCCCCTCCCCACCCCCACCCCCCACCCCCATCCATTTCCTCCTCTGTAAAATCATCACACATACTTTGCAGGGCTGTGGGGATGCTGCTGTGAGATGATGTACTTAATGGGCTGACACCCAGTAACTGTTCAACAAATTCCATGCCCATTCTTGGTTTTATAAAACTTCGAGAAAACTGGAGACTGATTTTATAAAACTCAATAATTCCTTTGAATTAAATCCTGTCCAAAGCTGTGATGGGTCTGAGGTTTTGCCCTACTTGCAAGCTAACAAGCTAGCCTGTCACAGCTACATGGGTGCAAGCGGAAGACAGGAGACTCCTGGGTCAGACAAAAGTCTTCATGAGCTGTGGTGTAGCAAGCAGTATGAGCTTCATGCCTGCATCAGTTCCCCTTGCTCCCAAGTCCCACGGGAATGATCAGAGCAGCCCAGGTAGATGTTGCATGCATAACGATATGTGACAGCCCTAACCGTTTTGCTCAGTGGGTAGAGCATTAGCCTGCAGACTGAAGGGTCCCGGGTTCGATTGCAGGGTCCTCCCTGGCCCTGGTCAGGGCACATGTAGGAGCAACCAATTGATGTATTTCTGTCACATCGATATTTCTCTCTGTCTTTCCCTCTCTCTAAAAATCAATGGAAAAATATCCTTGGGTGAGGATTTAAAATAAAATAAAATAAGGATTACGTGACAAAACCAAGGAACCCAAATTTAGGTAATCCAAATCTTATACAATGGCCTACAAGCAAACCTATCTTCATCCCAGAGGGAGGCATTATCTTTATTTCACTGGACAGGAAACAATCCCGCCCTCTGCCCTAGAGGGAGAAATAATCTCTAGCTTCTAAGGCTGTTCCCTATACAAACATCCATGAATGTAGCTGTGCCTCTTCTCCTAAGCCAGTGGTCGGCAAACTCATTAGTCAACAGAGCCAAATATCAATAGTACAACGGTTGAAATTTCTTTTGCGAGCCAAATTTTTTAAACTTAAACTTCTTCTTAGGCCACTTCTTCAAAATAGACTCGCCTAGGCCGTGGTATTTTGTGGAAGAGCCACACTCAAGGGCCCAAAGAGCCGCATGTGGCTCGCGAGCCGCGGTTTGCCGACCACTGTCCTAAGCCATGCAGAAACATGAGAAATCCATGGAGAATTGTCTCCCCATAAGGCCACGTGTGGAAAAGGTCTAAGGAGTGGGCACTGTTGAGAAGAGGTGTGCTCTAGGGGGGTGGGGGAGGGGGCTCCTTGCACCTCTAGTTCTTTTCAGGCTATGTTGGGTGACTTCGTGGCAAGAACTGTGGGCCTCCTCACCCCCAGATTCACCCACCTTGGGAACACCAGGTGTGGCCTGTCATGTGTCCCCACTCCGATAATACCATCTGTGGGCATGTGTTGGGAGGCACCGCAGATGCAAAGAGCCTCTGTACAAAGCGGAAAGGACCCAGCTCCTGCACAGTTGTTTGAGCAGGCATTTAATGGGCACTAATTATGTGCCCAGGTCTGACTTGGAGTCTGGGGAATAGAAATTTTCTCTTTTTCTTTTTTAAAATATATTTTTATTGATGTCAGAGAGGAAAGAGAAAGATAGAAACATCAATGATGAGAAAGAGTAATTGATCAGCCGCCTCCTGCAGGCCTCCTACTGGAGGTTGAGCCCACAACCCAGGCACATGCTCTGACCGGGAATGGAACCTGACTTCCTGGTGGAATGGAAATTAACAGACTAGGCCTATGCCTGGTGGCACTCTTAGGCTGTTTGGGGAGATAGAAAATAGAGATGGGCATGACAACACGGGGTCCTAGGGACCAAGGTAGAAGTAGATGAGGAGGAGGGCATTTAGAATTGCGTCTTGAAGGACAAATGGCCAGGCCACGAGAGGGGAGACAGAGCACAGGAGGGCAGGATGGCACAAAGGGAGGGGTGGATTTGGGGAGCAGGAAAGAGTTTTACCTTCAGCCTGCAGGGAATGTGTACCCACTGAAGGCGGCGGGGGGAGAGGGGGGGTGTAACATCATTCTAGTTATTTTTCTTATTACTGAAGTGAAACATCCTATTGAGAACATTTATAAAAGATCTTTTTCAAAAAGAACAGAATCCCAATCACCCACACTTCCTCACCCAGAGAAAACCACTCTGAATGCTCAGTGAATTTCTTTCTGGTCATTTTCATGTAGGCACCCAGTCACCCAGCTGGAGCCCGGGGATGGCTTGTTCTTTCACTGTCCTTCACACCATACTTCTTTCGAAAGCCTGAATCAGCAAGGCAAGTCTTGTCACTTTCTCTAACTCAGACTCAGCCTCCAGCCCTTGGCCACCCAGCCAGGATGCTGGGACATTTAGGAGAGTGAGGGAGCACCTCACCTCCCTGGACCCCCGAGATGCAGGGAGTGGGGAGAACGCTGTCCCTACCGGCCTGGTCACTGCCAGCTTCCCTGCGACTGCTCGCCCTGGATGTGGAAGCAGAGTTCAGCCTCCTTGCTGGCACTCAGCCATCCCCCTCCGAGGCAGGTCTGGATCCCATTTCTCTCTCAGAGGCCAGCTCCTCTCTCCCTTCCTCCCTTGAAGTACCCCTCAGGCAGTGCAGGTTTTGGAAAACAAAGGCCAAGAAGGAACTGATGCCTGCAAGCAGATCCTCGGGCGTCAAGAGAGAGCAAAGGTTGGGCTCCTTCTCGGAATTGGGAGGGAAAAGTCAGAAGAAAACACAGGCAGATATCTAAATGCATTATCTGCCAGAAACATGCATATGTAATTTTTTAAAACCTAAAAACCACAAGCCTCTGCTCCTCCCAGTGACCGTGCAGAATAGGCCCCCTTCCTTCCTGTGGGTGGATGAACACTCAGAAAACCCTGTCATCCTTCCTAGATCCTCCCCCACTGGTGTGAGCAAGGCTGGGTCTCTCCCTCCCCTCCAGCTGATGAGAAGGCAGGTAATGAGGCTCTGGGCAGCAGCCTCGCTTTCACACTTATTCCTGGTAATTGGTCACCCTTTTCAAGAGCAGGTGGGTGCTGATACGGTAATTGGCAGGGGGCAGGGCCAGTCCCCCAGGGAACGGAAAGGTGTTAATTGCTCTTCCCCTCCCCCAGGTGAATCCCTATTAGGAAGGGAGCTTTAAGTTGAAAGATGTCCAGGAGAGGCCCCAGTGATGAAAATGGCAAAGGTTTCATGCTTCTCTCTGATGCTATGAAGAGGGTAAGGTTACTGGGCAATCCTGAGAACCCGCTGAGGTCTCCTCGTTGGTAAGTGGTAGAGCTGGGATTCGATACCAGGGCTACGTACGCGACTCCAAAGCTTGTGGCTTGACCATCCTGGTGTCCTGTTTCTGGTCAAATGGATTGAAGGGAGGGATCTAACTCAGGTGATTCCTGTAGTCCTTTTCTTTTTACTTCCTTTTTTTTTAAAAAAAAATATTTTTATTGCAGAGAGAAAGAGAGAGGGAGAGATAGAAACACCAATGATGAGAGAGAATCATTGATTGGCTGCCTCCTGCACACCCCCTTCTGGGGATGAAGCCCACAACCTGGGCATGTGCCCTGATCGGGAATCGAACAGTGACTTTCTGGTTCATAGGTCAACACAGCCATGGGAGCCACCGAGGCCGGGCATCCTTTCCATTGAGCTCTGTAAATCAGACAGCCTGGGGAACCAGGCCAGGGTTGGGGACTGAGTTCCTCTCAACCTGGGCTTCCCAGGAGGAAGTGTTGGTCAGGGCATCATTCTCTCTTAATAACACTCCACACCCAACACATTTTATTCATTGGAAATTATCATCAGTCCCAGGTTTCATCAGCCTGACCCACAGAGTAAGTGGAAACAGGTGGATTTCCCTCCAACAAGCTGTCAGTCCTGGAGAGTATGAAGTATACTCCCCTCAGAGGACCCATGGGCCTTGGTATACTGAGAAATGGTGCTCTGTTCCTCAGGGGAGCACCAGCCAGGACTGGAGTGGAACAGCGGGCCCTGCCTTAGTCACTGTGGGGACAGTAGCATGAGAACACGCATACCTGCATGCATGTGTGCAGCTCACGGCACCACTGAGACCATGGCCATCCTGAACAAAGGACGAGATGCCTCTCTTAGTTAGGGTTCAGCTCTGCTCTCCATCCAGTCACCCAAGCCAGAGTCCTGGGAGTTGTCTGAGTGGCTCCTTTCCTTCACATCCTCTACCCAATTCATCCCAGATGCCTGTACCAACCTCCGCCTCCAAGATTCTATCCCCACCAGTATCTTTTATTTTTTTTTAATATATTTTATTGATTTTAGAGAGAAAGGGAGAGGGAGAGAGAGATAGAAACATCAATGATGAGAGAGAATCATTGATTGGCTGCCTCCTGCACATCCCCTACTGGGGACCGAGCCCGCAACCCAGGCATGTGCCCTTGGCCGGTATCGAACCGGGGACCCTTCAGTCTGCAGGCTGAAGCTCTATCCATTGAGCCAAACCAGCTAGGGCAATCCCCACCAGTATCTTAATCCAGGTCTCATCTTCTCATCAAAATTTTCATAGCAGCCTCCTCACCGCTGCCCTTGATCTTGGTTTACCCCCTGCTATCAAGCCCTCCCCCTCCCCCCCCCCAGTCATAGCCAGAATAATCTTACTAAATTCAAGTCTGTCTTAACCCCTTCTTTGGTTCTCCATCACCAAAGTATGGTCTTCCTCATCCTAGCCTCTGCCTCTGATTCCTGTCTCCAAATATAACAGCACCAGCTCCTGCTTCCAAGTCTTTGCTGCTATGGGTCCTATTGCCCGGAATGTACTTCTCTCTGCTCCAGAAGCCCACATCCTACTCATGCTTCAAGGACCACTCTTATGGAACCTTCGAGCCTTCTCGGGAAATGTGGATTTCCAGGTCCCGATCCCTGAAACCTGTGAATACGTTACCTTAAATGGCAAAAGAGACTTTGCAGACGTGATTAAGGATATTGAGATGGTGAGAGTAGCTGTTATAGTAATCACGTTTATGAGTAGTTGGACCCACTCTAGTTTTCCAGGTGAGTCCAATTACTACTCATAAGGGCCCTTATAAGAAGTAGGCAGGAGTGCGAGAGACAGAATAGGGCTGTGACAACAGATGCACCAGTCAAGTGATATGGGGCTCTGAGCCAAGGAAGCCTCAAGAAGCTGGAAAGGAAGCCTCTAGAAGCTGAAAAATGCAAATAATTGAATTCTCCCCTACAACCTTCAGAAAGGACCACAGTCCTCCTAATACTCCATCTCAGCCCAGCGTGGCCCATGTTGGACTTCTGACCTCCAGAACTATAAGATCACATATTTGGGCCCTGCCAGCATGGCTCAGTGGTTGAACATGGATCTATGAACCAGAAGGTCACGGTTTGATTCCTGGTTGGGGCACATGCCTGGGGTTGCGGGTTCCATCCCTGGTGTAGGGTGTGCAGGAGGCAGCTGATCGATGATTCTCTCTCATCATTGGTGTTTCTCTCTCCCCCTTCTCTCTGTCTCTCGCCCTCTCTGAAATAAATGAAGAAGTGTATATTTTAAAAAGGTCACATATTTGTATTGCTTTAAGTCACTAGGTCTATGGTGTTTTGTTACAGCAGCCATTGGGAACTAATACAATACCATATTAGAGGGGGTTGTTCATGTGTCTCTGAGTCCCTGGAAACAAAGGACAAGGGACCAAGGCTGGGGCTGGTCCTTCTTTGGGTCTCTAGCTCCCAATACAATATCTGTCACAGAGATAATGCTTAGCAAACATTGAATGAGTGAGTGAGACACTTCCTTCTCTGGCACTAGCAGACCCACTGTGGATATCAGGACTTTGAGGCTTCTTGGGCTGAAATGAAATGGAATTGATTTTATTTCATATACAGAAAACATGGTTCTCTGTGCTACTAACCCTGTTTCCTACCCTGCCATATCCAAAAACATTAGTTATGTTGCCTCAAAGGCATCCTTCCTTCCCTGGCCGGGTGGTTGTTGGTTGGAGCATCAAGCTGTGCACCAAAAGGTTACGGGTTCAATTCCCAGTCATGGCACATGCCTAGGCTGCCAGTTCCATCAAGTTGGAGTGGGAGGCAACAAGTTGATGTTTCTCTCTCACATCGATGTTTCTCTCTCTCTCCCTTCCTCTCTTTCTAAAATCAATAAACATATCCTTGCATGAGGATTTTAAGAAAAGGCATCCACCCTTGGCTATGAGATCATTTAGCCTTGTTGCCTGGCTCACTTCTAGTAACTCCCACGTACATCAACGAGGATGTTAGGCTCCCAGGCTCGTGGAACATCAGGGTTGCAGGAGCCTCAACAATTGACCCATCTCACTTCCTCTTTTACAGATGGGGAGACTGAGGCTGAGAAAGGGAAGGAGCTAAAGTGGTCAAATCATGGTGCTAAAAGGCCAGGAGGAGAACCCAAGCCTGGCCTCTTTTACCTGCCCTTCCTGAGGACCCAGATACTAGTATCAACATCCCCACTTCACAGATAAAGAAACTGAGGCACAGAGAAGCTAAGTACTTGCCTGCGGTCAGCTGGTTAGTGGTGCTGACTTGAACTGATTATAACTCAAGAGTCTCTCCTCTTCATCTCTGAGCTATAATGACAGATGGGGAAACTGAGGCCCAGAGCAGGTTAACCACCTTCAGTGGTGGCTGAAGAGAAAACAGGTTAAGGCTAACTTTCAAATCAGAGGCCTTTAAACCCACAAGATGAGAAGTACCTGGGCTAAAAGAAGGCCTTGAGAGTTTGCCTTCTTCAATTAGGCTGCTGGCTTCTCTGAGTCCAGGGGGTAATTTAACTAATGGCACCGGTCTTCTGACATTATCGATCGGTCAAGATTAAATATGTTTGTCACAGTCAAGTGAACTAATCACTTTATTGTATTTCAAATACTAATTTTATCAGATAGATGTTGGAGGGTAACCCGGGGAGGTGCAGGGAGATGAGCACGTGCACAGATGGGGCGGGCAAAAGCACGATCGATGCAGCCTATCTGCCAGGAGGTCTCTGCACTGGCAGGTTTCCCTGCCGCCTGCAGCCTAGCTGCTCAGACAAGAGGAATCTGCATTTCCCCCCGCCTCCTCCATCACTGTTCTAGGACCCTCTTGAAATTTCTCAGGAGAGGCAATTTCTCAAGCATTATTGGAAAGTGCTAGATGTTTCCAAATAGCCATCCTAAATCACCCCGTAGCCACGAATCTCACAGCCACTCTGACACTGCTGGATGCAAATGCTGCCTCTCTGAGACATTAGCCATTCCTGGAAACACCGACTGGCCGCAAAACCTGAAAATGAACGTATCTGTCTTTCAGGTTTGGAAAGGCTTTGCCATTTCCATAGCTCAGCAAGTTGGACAAGGAGACCCAGGGCTTATTAAATCACTCCCTGGCCCTGGTGCAATTAAGCAAACCTCCCTCCTCGTGAGGATACACACACACACACACACACACACACACACACACACACTTACACACATGCACACACAAACACACAAATGCACATGTGCGTGGACACACAAACACACATATACAAATGCACTCACATGTACATACACACTCATATAGCATGCACTCATGCATGCATAAACATGCACATCGGTCTGTAATGCACAACCCCACAAATGCAAACTCATGGACGCACACATGCACACACGTGAGCACACACTCACATCCAAGGTTCAGAAGTTCCCAAGGGACAAGATGTTTTCTAAACACAAAAGACTGGTTTGTCGCCCTTCATAAAGAAGCACCTGAGAAAACTTGACTGGGTGACTGTCAAGATGAGGCAGGTCAGTTTCTCTAACTCTGGACACAAGCCCGCCACCAAATCTCTTCTCATTTTTAATCACCCCAAACATGGGCCATCGACCTTAGCCCCTGTAGCTGAAGAAAGTCAGGTATGTCACCTCCACACTTGGGTTTCTGAGGCTCAGTCCTGTGGTGATGAGACAAGGGAAAGGGTGGTTCCCAATATAACTTCGGGTGCTGTACAGCTTTCAACAGCAACTCTGGAAGCAGGGAGGGTGCTGGAATTTACTGTCCTTATTTCATAGATGCGAAAACTGAGGCCTAGAGATGGGAAGAGGCTTGCTAAGGGCATCCAGACAATCAGTGGCAAGTTGGAACTGGAGTTTGGATTTTGACTCCAAGACCAGCACTTTGTAAATCTCTGGGCAAACTCTGCCCAAGCTTTCAGAGCCTTGCAAAGCTCCCTTTTATCATGTCCCTGTTCTGTGCCCAGTCTTCTACTTATCGCTGGATTTCCTGACTGCAGGTAGGTCATTGAGTGGAAGTCCCCAAATACTCTGCAATGTGGGCTGCTCTTTCCAGAGACCTTCTGGCCTGGTATAAAGACAAAGGCTGCCTGTGGGGTGGGGTGGGGTTGAGTGGGCCAAGACCTGTGTTCTTGCCAGGCAATCTCTATTTTTATTTATTTTTATTTTTAAATATATTTTATTGAATTTTACAGAGAGGAAAGGGATAGAGAGTTAGAAACATCGATGAGAGAGAAACATCAATCAGCTGCCTCCTGCACACCCCCTGCTGGGGATGTGCCTGCAACCAAGGTACATGCCCTTGACCAGAATCGAACCTGGGACCCTTGAGTCTGAAGGCTAACGCTCTAGACACTGAGCCAAACCGGTTAGGGCAGGCAATCTCTATTTTTAGAAGCATAGTTTTGTGACTTAGAATCTGTGAGAGCTGGAGCTTTCCTGGGAAGCTCGGTCCAGCTCTGAGAGATACTTCTTTCATACGAATCCTACTGGATTAAGCAAGTCAGGGAAACACACACACACACACACACACACACACACACACACACACACACACACAAAACAGTTCCCCAGGGAAACAGTGAAAGTCAGAACAACCACAAACAGATTTGCTGAACGTTCAAATCTTTGAGCATCATTAAAACCCAGAGAGCTGTGTATTGAGTGTGTAACCTGGTCTTTAGTCTCTTTTTATGCTATGTAACTCCAGATGTTTTACCCCCTAAAAGGATCTGTTTTTCTACATGATGGAGTACCCAATTTGCGAAAAATATCCTGGTACCCATCCCAAGCCAGCAAAACGTCAGCAGCATGCCAATCTCCAATGCATTTGTTAAAAGCCAGATCTAGGAAATGTCCCGCGTGTGGGTTTTGAGGCTGATGGACTTGGAACCGACAGCCTGAACTCTGGCCTCTGTTCTGCTTGTGGAGTAAGTTGCCTGAGGTACGAGGCAGAGCTGGTGTTGCAAGCCCAGCTGCATGCCCTTTGAGCAAAAAAAGAATAAAATCTAACAAGATCAACAAGCGCATCTGAATACACACGGAACAGGGAGAAAGCATGCGTGCAATAATCATGTCCAAAATATCTCCTGGTCAGGGTGTCAGGGAAGGAAGTATTCCCTTTCCATTGTGTTGTTTTCTATATGGATGCGGGAGATACCAGCCTGCAAGGTGCCCACAGCAGGTCTGGAGGGCACAGTGGGGTCCTCAGGCAGACTGGCATTGATGTTTCAGGATGGAAACGTCTCCCTCGCCCTTGTCAGGATCCCCACCAAATCCCCTTCTCTGGTGCGGGCCACTGGCCCTCTGTCATGCATACTACTGACCACTCACCACTTCCAGAGTCCCTGTCCTCCCTTGGTCCTCAGGACCCCACACTCTCCAGGTGTCCCCTTCTCTCTCTCTGGCTGTTCCCTCTCTGCAGTTACCTTTCCTCCAGCCTGTTCCTGTTCTCTGCAGGTTGGTATTCCCTAGGAATATCTATCTATCTATCTATCTATCTATCTATCTATCTATCTATCTATCTATCTTTCATCTATCTATCTATCTTTCTTTCTTTCATCTATCTATCTATCTATCTATCTATCTATCTATCTATCTATCTATCTATCATCATCTTCTCACTGAGTCATCTCACCCACCCCCATGCATGTACCCATGATGCTCCAGAGCCCCAGACTTATCCATCCACCTGCACGGCTGTTTCTCACACCACGAGTCCAAAGGCAATGTCTGGCATTGATTCGGCAGCTCAAGCATTTCAGAGGTTCCCTTGGCCTTTCCCTTATGGTCGCATGAAGGCAGCTGTAGTGCCAGCCATCCCA